>NC_090921.1:730296422-730910589 GCF_040938575.1 Ambystoma mexicanum | reverse complement strand
TCATGATCAGTTTTCAAGATGAATGGCACACCTCACACAATAAACCTAAAGTGGTTGGCGGCCTAATAACAAGCCAGCGCCTCCCACTCCACAGTGGAATAGTTCCTCTCTGTTCCCTTGCAAGGCTCTGGAGGCAAACGTAATTACGCATTCCCTGCCCTCCTGGATCTGAATAAGAGCAGCTCCAAGGCCCACCATTCTGGCATCCGTCATTAGGATGTCTTACAACATGGACTAAACATGCTTAGAGTTTGGGCACTAGGAATACTGCTCTTCACATGGGAGAATGCTCCCTCATATTCCGTGCCCCATGTAAACCTAGTATTCTTCTTTAGCAGTTCCCTCAAAGGCAAAAAAATATTAACAAAGCCTTCTATAAAATTCAAATAGTACTCAGCTAAGCCCAAGAACGCTTTCAAAGTGTCCTTGTTCTGAAGTGCTGGGGCCATCAGTATTGCCTCTACCAAATTAACCTTTGGCCTGATGCCTTGCCAGTCAATAACATGCCCCAGGTACGACACTTCCGTCATCCTGAACTTATACTTTTCTTTTTTGACAGTAAGACTAGGTTGGTCCAAAATCCTCAACACCTCACATTCATACTCCTCATAACGCTCAGGATCAGGAGCGAACAACAGAATGTCATCCTGAAAACACTTAACATAAGACAACCCTTTAAACAATCTCTCCCAAAACGCTTTGAAAAACTGCTGCAGTGGACCCAACCTGAACGGTAACCTCTTAAACGGTATTAGCCTACTTGTTCGAAAAACATTTGACCTTTTACTTTTGGCCGAAATTGTTTGGATCGTTTTCTGAGTTGAAATGCAGTCATATTTAAGGGTGCTGCAGGGGGCCCCCTCACTATCCACAATGGCAATGAGTAAATCACTCACACCCTCTTGAACACGTAATCCTCCTCAATGCATCTCACATCTCCCCTGCTCCTACACACTCTTGCCATGTTGAGCCATGGCTCAACATTGGTTTGACGAGGATATCCTTTCCCTTAGACATCGTAGGAGGTCAGACAAGCACACATGGCAGAAGCATCTGTCCCCAGCCCTCTTGGCCACCCACAAACTCGCTGTCAAAATCTCAAAGCTGCAGTAACTTTGGCTAAGTCCGTTTATTATAAGAACAGGATAAGTCAGGATGAATCAAGTTCCAAGGAGCTGTTCGCCATTCTTTGGCAATTTAATACTGAGACTCATTCTAGGACCAACATTTTTCAGGACTCTGCTTGGTGTCAGACCATCCACGATGCCTTTGCAGCTAAGATTGCACAACACCTAGAGTCCAGTGTCGCACCAAATTCGGTATCACAGGAACCTATCAGTCCCGCCTCCACTCTGGGAGCCATACCCACCAGCCAGCATTCTATTCCCAAATCCACTTTCTTCTTCGCCCCTTGCACAGTAGCAGAGGTAAAAAAGATCATCATGGACATGAAACCCACCACATGCAGGGGTGACGTCTGTCCCTCTAGACTTTTGGTTGGGTCTATTGACGCCATCTGTCCCTGGATTACGAAACTCATAAATCAATCTTTCGCTGAAGGACAGGTACCCACCGACCTCAAGGAAGCCTGGATCACCCCATTGCTTAAAAAAGAAACTCTTGATCCTCTTCAGCCGAAACATTATCGTCCCATCACTAAGGTGCCCTTTTTCTTAAAGTAATGGATCGTGTGGCGTACCTTCAGTTCCAAAAATACATTGAGGACAATTGTACCCTAGGCCCCCCCAATCAGGCTATCAGGAACGTCACAGGACCGAGATTGCCATGCTCGATCTGAAGGCAAATCTGGCGCCTATTGTCGATTGAGGCCATCCTGCACTGCTCATGCTGCTCGATCTGTCAGCCGCATTCAACTTGGTCGACCATGAGCTTTTGGCTACCAGGTTACAATCTTTGGTGGGCTGCTCTGATCTAGCAACACAATGGCTTGTCTCCTTTCTAGGTCCATGTATCGCTAGAGTTGCACTTCATGATGCCTCCTCTTGTCCCACTCTTCTCACACGAGGTGTTCCACAGGGTTCCTCTTTGTCACCTACTATCTTTACTATTTATATTCTTCCTTTTCTTCTGTTACTTGATGACCTGGATGTCTTGTATACCAACTATGCTGATGACACCCAGGTCTTCATGGAACTCTCTGGTACTTATACTCGGGATTCACAGGCCATTAATGACATCTATTCCACCATCCAATCTTGGATGGTGGAAAATTCCATGGCCCTTAACACGGACAAGACCGAGCTACTCATAGCGGCTTTGAGTCATATGCAAAGAAATCTCTCTCCAGAGTATGTTTCCTTCGCAATCTCCAACGTTTCTGTTCCTGTGGCTAAGACTGTCAAGACTTTGGATGTCACATTGGACTCTGAGTTGACGATGAGGCCACATGTTGCCAAGACGCAGGCTTCATGTGGCTGTCAAAAACATGTCCATTCTTGCATCTGACCTAGTCAATTCGAGGCTAGACTATTGCAATAGTCTGCTGGCAGGATCTGCCCAATCTAGCCTTTCAGCACTACAGGTTAAGCAAAATGGGGCAGTCAGAGCAGTATTGGGCATCTCCAATAGGCAGTCTATTACTGCTGCCAGGGAGAATCTGCACTGGCTGCCAGTCAAGCATCGTGTTCCCTTTAAAATCCTTACACTCACTTTTAAGTGCCTTACCCAGATGGCGCCCAGCTATATTAGTGAACGCATCCACAGGTACGTTCCTACACAATCCCTGAGGTCCTTAGATCAGGTCAAACTGTGTCAACCTAGGTTTCGATCAGTCAAGTTTGAAAAACAACTTTTGACGTCTTAGCTCCTGCCACTTGGAATCCAATTCCTTTGGGTCTCAAAACCGCCACATCACTGGCCGATTTTAAAAAGAAACAAAAAGCCTGCCTGTTTGTCTATCTAAGCCTGTTCATTGATTTCCTGCCAGTTCCATTGCCTTTTTGAGGCTCTGTTGTTTGTTTGTTCGTTGTATGTTGTTTTTTGTTTCCTGTGCACCTTGAGGCCTACGGGCGATGTGGCATGTTTTTAAGAATTGAAATAAATAAATAAATACATAAATGTGGCCCCTCCTATTGCACTTAATGCATATCACTTTCCTAGTGGAGCAACGCACAGTAGTCAAAATGTGGTCTCCCTCACCACAAGCAAAATACATATCATTCACTCTTGAAACTTGTGGCCGGGATCCTTGAGCTGAACTAGACCTGGCCTGGCCGCGAGCGGAAGGACACGGCTGCGAGAGCTTAGTGAGCTTGCTGCCCATACTGTTTACTTCTCCACTGAAAGAGTTCAAAGTCATGGAATACGCTGAAGACTGATGCTCAGCAATTTTGTGCCATGGTAATGGCTTGGTCCAAGCAAATGTCCCTTACCCAGACTCTCAGTAAGCATTCCAAACATGCAATTTTTCGTCAAACTTTGCAGAGCAGCCACCACCATGTTCACTTTTTCACCTGGCTGTTGTGAGTGCAAGAATAAAAGATGGTGCTCCATGACAACATTTATGCAAGAACCAAACTGGGCAAGTAGGGCACGCTCCATTGCCTGATCGAGACCTGGAGCATTCCCCTAGCCATCTCCAACTGGAATCACAGGCAGAGTCTCAACGATTCTCCACCCCAGCACTCCCAGACCGATGAGACAAATGACTTGCTTCCTCTCCGGGTCAAATCCTTTGCAACCATTAGCAATAAGGTAGGTATCAAAAATGTTTTTCCATTGAATCCAAACAGTGGAAGTTTCAGCAGACGTAGGCTGAAAATCAGGCGGCATCTTTATGGTTGCTTCCATCCTCCCAATTCTCTTGGCACGGCTCCCTACTTACGGGACTAAATCCCTGAAGGCACTCAAGGCTCTCCCAGTAGTCCACAATCCACAAGATGAAGGTAACCGTCTCTGCAGCTACAGAAAAGCTCTGGGTATTCCTCTGGGTATTACTGCCAGTATTCACAAAATGGCCAGCATACCAAAGCAATATCCTCGAAATGGCCAGCACACCAAAGCAACCTGATTCTCACTGATTCCTGGAAATGTGCTTGAATTTACCAGAATGCCAAACAAACTTGATCTCTGCTCACCGTTATGTGGGCTACAGTTGCAACACGTAACTATCTCCTCTAGGCCATACAGTACTTTTCAATAGGCAAGTGCAGGCGAGGCCTGCAGTAGTTCTCAAGATGATAAGAAGCTTTCTTCGAGGTGAGTGTTGGAGGGGTTGTCTTGACAGCTGATGTAGTGGGTTACATGTGGGAGCTAAAGGCGTGTCTTCCCCTTGTGGGGCAATGCCTTCTGACAGCAGAGAATTGGAAAGTGTGCCGCCTCTGTGTGATGTAACCCCTTTTTACAGGCAAGCCCTGAAGGGGTTGTCTCATCCAGGGAATAAAAATCCTTCCCAAAGACAAGGGCTGGAGTGGTTGCTTCTTCCAGGTCATTCACTGACCATGTCATAAACTGCAGAACCGCTATCCCTATGGGTCTTATAAACCATACAGTATATACATAAAACAAATACGCTGAAACTAATAAAAAGGCTATGGCTTTTTATTAAACACAATACTAATAAAAAAAAATGAGTATTATGGGTATTTCCCAGCAAACAGGTGTGCAATGTTATATTAGTTCTGTACCTTTTGGTACTTGGGCCAGGAACTGGAAGTTGCCCTTCTTTGCTCACAGGGTGCTCCCCAGCGTGGGATCCCAACTCTGTGTGTTTGGGACCTGTACATTGGGCGTCATTACAAGTCCGCCGGTCTGGAATTAAGGTTGCCGATAGCAACGTGCCGGCACCCATTCCGAACCGACAGACTACAACTGTGCCTGCCGGGGCCTCTACTCACGGCCAGGTCTGACCTACCGGGTGCATCGGCCCCGGTAGACACAGTTTTCACAGAAGCACCATTAGCAACAATGCCGGTGCTTCCGTCTCCCCACTCCCATATGGGAATGGGGACTTACCGTTTCTGCCGCCTGAGATTCTGTGCCACTGGGACTTGTAATATCCTGGTAGCACCGGGATCTCAGGCGGCAGAAACGGTGTTACAGGGTTGGTGGCAACCAGCATTGTTACCACCACCCTCGTAATGAGGCCCATTGTCTGGTGAGCACTCCTGTGCCTGCTAGCAGATTCCTTCCATGCCCATACTGTCTTTTCTGTTCTTCTGTTCCACGACTTTCAGACAACGAGAAGCTGGGTCTGCGAATGCAGAGTACAGGTATATTCAGGTCAGAGTGTTCATTCTGCAGGGCTGCTCCCGTGCCCTGCCTAAATAGGGCAAATATGCCCTGTGGCCAGGCCATGTCTATGGCTCCTGGACACCCAAAAGGCTGGCCTGTGCCAACAGCCACTTAGCACTATGTGTGTGGCTTCCTTCCTCTTCTCTCACCTTTTGTTATATTGTTTTATCCCCCTTTGAAGAGGGGGGAGAGACAGTGGGGTTTATTCATTCATCTATTGTTCGCTTGTTAGGAGCTTATACTGCAAGTAAATTCTGTTTCAAAGCATCCACAGGGCAACAGGGAGGGAACATGGGAATGAAACACATTAAAATACACACAAATATTAAATACAGTGGAGGGAAAAAAGGACGAACCTACTATGCCTTGTGAGTATTCAGAACGTACAAGTGCATCAAGAAAGAGGGGGCATTGGCGGTAGGTGCTGGGGTGTCCGTGCTCGTGGGTGAGCCACATATGAAGTGCAAGGTATGGTAAGTGCTACACGGCCTGGAGCCGTGTTGGGTGCAAGTGCGAGCCTCCAGGGCGGAGGGTGTTTCGGGGCAAGTGCTGAAGGTAGTCAGAAGCTGGGGCGATTAGGTGTGGGAGGTCAAGGGCCCCGAGGATGCATAAGTGCCCAGGACACCAATCACAGCAACTGTGAGATTAGCAGAGGAGAGAAGATGGGAAGAAGGCAGGGATGTCATTTAGGGGTTTGCCAGGGGCTGCACGTGCAACCCCTGAGGTCTCCCTTGCTACCCCTGTGGTCTCCCTTGCTACCCCTAAAACATTTTTATTTAAAGTAAAACACTTTTTTGTTCTTTTTTTTTAAATTACAAATTGAAGCTCCTGGGCTGTGGCCGATGCCATGTGGCTCTTTGTTTCTAGAGGGCTGGTTTCTTGTGCAGGCTTCTTAAAAAAACAGGGGGTTACGCAAGTGTAACACTTTGAGCAGTGACCCTAAATAAGAAAGAATAGGAATAACGAATAATTTGTCTTTCTGGAATTCTATACAATAATTGCTAGACTCATTAACAGTTTATTTCAGGTACACTTGATGGGGTGGAGTCACTGATTTAGTCTGTTCTTAAACACCTCAAATTCACAATGCAGACAAAATACTCCAAAAAGCATTTAGAGTATAATAAGCATCCATTTCGGTCTATGTATTTTGCTTTTTGCAAGTTGCAGTTATAGCATGTTTTTTTCTGCCGATACATATGGTGATCCATTCTTGTATTAAATGTTTATCACGTTACAGTGATATTGTAACCATATTTTTCATAGTGTACTTAGGAACAATGCAATGTGATGCCACTTCCTGTTTTGTCAAGGGGTAAAAGGTTGTGTTCCATCGCTTCCCATGATGTCACTTCAGGGTGGGGTCAAATGACATTACTTCCTCTGATGTCATCAGAGGTTAAGGTTCATGTGATTTCACTTCTGTTACCCCTGGCATTTTGGTGAAATGACATCCCTGGAAGAAGGAGGTAAAGAGGAAAGTCTTGAGGAGCTTCCGGAATTTAAGAAAGTCCTGCTCAAGAGGGAGGAGGAGGCTGTTCAATAGGAGGGAACCTGCTGAAGAAAGCGATCAACCACCTGCCCTCTGTTTAGCGAAATGCTTTACACACAAAGAGTTGGTGCCAGAGGAATCAGTGTTAGGTAAGAATTTGGAGAGTCCAACTGGTGCTGGCACCCGCCACCAGTTAGCACCTTTTTATTGTGTGTTTTGTTCTGACTGGGTCTCCTACCTGCCAGGCTCTTCTTGGGATGCCTGAAGCAAGAGAGGACGGGGGGCGGGCAGGGTGCCTTATGGCCGCCTTTCTTTCCCCCCTTTTTCTTCTGTACACCTGTGGGCAGCTCCCCAAGCTTAAGAGCATGTGCCCTTTAGCTACATGGGGTGCCCCCTCATTCCGAGGCCCTCGACGTTTTAAGCGCATTTTTGACATAGGAGACCCGCAGCACGTTCATATAGGCAAATAGAATGGTTATCTCCTCGGGGTGAGCAATGGTGGACTGGCATACAGGGAACACAGGAGATGTCTCGATTATTTTATTTCCACATTTTCTCATAGGAAAATGGCTGGGCTTGCGGAAAATGTATAATATGGGGCCACTTTGAAAATTATGTCTTGTGTGTGTGTGTTTGTGTGTGTGCAACCTCAACATGATAAAAAAGCCTTCTTACAGGAAATAGTGGTGCAGCTTTATCCTCATCGGGTGGCATTGCAGCATCTTCATACAGGTACATTCTGCCAAGTGAAGGGTGAAATAATGTTCTACTCCGGGGTGTGACGTCACAATCACGAACGACGCATGCGTGAGCCTCACTCTGGGTCGCGCATGCGCGTTTGTAATAAAGAACGTACGTGCGGCAGTTGCCGCCGGGACTCCGGAAGACACACACGCATGTCCCGTGTCTCCTTGTATGAATATGTGTGCATGTGCTAGTATGGGGCAGCCCGAGGCACGGGCTCGCCCACAACGTCTGGCAACGAGGCGGGACGCGAACGGAGCGTTTCGTCGACACAATGCTACGTGTCAACCGTTGCAACGTTATACCGTTGCGTTCCCAGAATCAACGCGAGCAAAACGGATGTTTCCATTAAAAGTGTGTGGCAGTAGCGGCCTGGAAAGGTGCTTGTGCACTGCCCACATTTTAAAGGAACAGCACCACACACATTTATGGAACCCTGGTAGTCTTCAGCAAGAGGACTGCACTTTAATAAGTGACCACGGCATGAGTGGTGACAAGATGGACACAGAAGCATAGAGGAACACCAAACAACCGGAAGGTCCTACGGCTACGTTACTCCTCACGGCGCAGTGGGTTGAGGTACGTCTATTTGTCTGTCCAAGTCAGGTTTGCAGCCTCTGACCCCGGTAGGAGGTGCCTGTGCAACCTGCGAACATGGCGGAAAGTGAAGGAGAAGCAGAGGCAGCGCAGGTGGTGGTGCGGAGACAACAGGGGTCTTTGTTACCCATGCAAGAATTTGACACATCGGGTCCCCCCTCAAAGTTGGGCCCAAAATCGTTGTTGTGGATAAAAAAATTGGACATGTACTTTACTGCGACAGGAGAAACCAACAACGACGCAAAAAGGGCGACTCTGCTATATTCTGCTGGTATGGACGTCCTGCACATTTATGAATCTCTTGCAAGTGGCAACCTATGACGCAGTCAAAACTGCCTTAAAGAATCATTTCATTCCATTGTCCAATGTAGACTATGAGAGATTCCTTTTCTGTGGTGAAAAACAGCGGGAAGAGGAGTCACTTGACCATTCTGTGCGTGCCTACGACAAATGGCCACGACCTGTAGATGGGACAACGATGAGGCCATGATCAGAAATCAAGTGATCCAGGGTTGCAGCTCAGGCAAGCTCCGCAGACAGGTGTCGAGGGAGCCGGGCTGGACTCTTGTACAGATCCTGGACAGTGGGAGAACATATGAACTGGCTGAATCAAGGGGTGCAAAAATGGACCCGGCGGTGCGTCCCGGCAGGTCAGAAGAGGCATTTGCAATTGGGAAGCAGTCGTCGTTGAAGGCGAGGTGGAGCCAGAAATGCCAGGAGGTGGGTCCAACGCAAGGGGCCGCGTCCATATGTCAATACTGCGGGTATGATTTACCACACTCTGAGGACTGTCCCGCCAAATCGAAATCCTGTGGCAGATGCAACGGTCCAGGACACTATGCCCGGATGTGTCGCGCTCCAGCACCAATAGCTATACAAAGGGGACCGGCCAGGTTGATAGGTGCCAGTTCAAGGAGGCAAAGGAGCATTGCGACATTGGAACAGGATGTGCAAAACCTAAACATCACCGAAGAAGAAGAGGAGGAAGATGAGGTGTTCTTTATTTCGAACATAGCAACAGGGGCAAAGAAAAAGAGGCAGCCCAAGTGTGTCGTGGACATTCAAGGGGTGCCGACACAAGTGCTGATTGACACGGGAGCCTCGGTGTGCGTGCTTGCCTCCGATCACTATCAGTCAATCCCGGGGCTACCTCCATTGGACACTTCCAAGGCGAAGATTTTCACTTTTGGCGGAGACACACCACTCCCCATTCAGGGCGTGTTCGTGGCACCTGTGTCCAAGGGCAACAGGACCATAAAAGCCTGTTTTTTCGTCACTGACGTTAGCCCCCACTCTCTGCTCAGTTGTGCGGCGTCAGAGGCACTGGACCTTGTACATTTTGCGTTTGAAGTTTATCAAGTAGATATCGAGCAGTTGTTGGCCAGATTCTCAGGCATTTTTAAAGGAGTGGGAAAGTTGAAAGCTCCTCCTGTACGTCTGCACATTGACGGTACCATAAGGCCTACAGCTCTCAAACATCGACGGATCCCGTATCATCTCCGGGATCAGGTGGAGGAAGAACTCCGTTCACTGATCCAAATGGACATCATTGAAAGGGTGGAAGGTCTGACGCCCTGGGTCTCGTCCATAGTGGTGGCCCCCAAGCCAAAACAGCCAGGAGCGGTGCGCATTTGTGTTGATATGCGCCTCCCGAATGCGGCTATCAAAAGGGAGAGACATATAACACCCACTCTTGATGACATTATAAGGGAGCTGCAAGGGGCGAGAGTGTTCTCGAAGTTGGATCTGGGGTCGGGCTACCACCAGCTTGAGCTCCACCCAGATTCACGTTATATCACAACTTTTACGACGCATGATGGCCTCTATCAGTTTAAGCGCCTGAGCTTCGGCATTTCATCTGCTGCGGAAGTTTTCCAAAATACAATCAGGGGGGCACTAGCGGGACTGAAAGGTGTATTAAATATGAGCGATGACATCTTGGTCTTTGCCGAATCTGAGGCAGAACACATGAGAAGATTAGAACTCACCCTGAAGAGACTGGAGGAGTTGGGTCTTACCCTTCACCGTAAAAAGTGTGAGTTTTTCAAGGACAAAATTTGCTTCTTTGGTTTCATCTTTCATGCCAGCGGCGTGTCACCCGATCCTGCAAAGGTCAAGGACATTCGTGAGGCCGCAGCACCCAAGTCCCCCACGGAGGTAAGGAGCTTCTTGGGGATGGTCAACTACTGTGGGCGTTTTATCACGGGCCTGGCTTCCTTGTCGGAACCCCTCAGGGCGCTAACCAAGAATGACGCTGTGTGGGTGTGGGACAGGAAGGAGCAGGAGGCCTTTCAGGTCATCAAAAATGCCCTGTCGGATGGGGATACCATGGCGTACTTTGATCCCACCGCAGAGTCCGAGATTGTTGTTGACGCCAGCCCAGTGGGTGTAGGGGCGGTCCTGATGAAAGCGGACAACAGAGGGGATATGCGACCCATCGCTTACGCGAGCAAGGCGCTCACGGACACGGAAAGGCGATATTCGCAAATAGAAAGAGAGGCCTTGGCGATTCTTTGGGGCTGTCGTCATTTTCGTCTATACATGTTGGGCAAGCCTGTCGTGGTCGTGACTGATCACAAGCCCCTGCTGCCCATCCTGGCGGGAGTGTCATCAAAGCCGCCGCCCAGAATAGAACGATGGATGTTGGCTCTTATGGAATATGGGGTCAAGCTTGTGTACAGACTGGGGACCAATAATCCGGTGCACTATCTGTCTCGCCACCCAAACCATGAGAAGGCGGAACAGACCAAGGAGGCATCTGACTGTCAAGGGCTGCTATGTCACGTGGTGGAGAGTGCGTTGCCGGTGGCACTGTCCCGGCTCACCATAGCGAAAGAATCGTCCAAGGATGAAGTGTTTCACATTATCAGAACGGCAAGAAGCGGTGATTGGAGAGAGGTGCTTCAGAACAACTCTAGGCGGCAGGCAAATGCCCAAAGAGATCTTCAGGCACTTTGGAGGGTGAGGGACGAACTGTCCATTTCAGACGACGGACTACTGCTGAGAGGGAAGCAAATTGTGATCCCACAGGTACTGAGAATTCGTGTAATGGAACTAGCCCACATAGGGCATCAAGGGGTCGCCAAGACCAAGGCGAGACTCCAACCCAAAGTTTGGTTCACCGGCCTAGAGGGAATGGTTGAGCTCTTTGTGAGAAGGTGCTTACCATGCCAATCAGCGAGTCCGGGGGAGAGAGCCCCACCTATTAGCTCGATGGAACGGAGCGAAAAGCCCTGGGGAACTGTCCACGTGGATTTTGGATCGACGGGGCGAGGCATGTATTTTTTGGCGGTGGTAGACCAATGGTCAAGATATCCCGAGGTGGAGGTAGTGGAAGGCACGGCTACTTTGTACACCACTAGGGCCATGGACAGAATGTTCGCAACACATGGTTTCCCTGAACTACTATGCTCGGACAATGGCCCTCCATTTACGGGCAGCCAATTTGCTCAGTACCTAACAGAGAGGGGCATCCAGCACAAGAGGGTGTCGCCTCTGTGGCCTCGTGCAAATGGGGAAGCCGAGAGGCTCATGCGCACTTTGAACAAGGTGCTGAGGATATCTGAAAGTGGAGTGGAGGACCTACAGAAGAAGCTAGTGGAGTTCCTGAGAGAGTATAGGACCACGCCTCATCAGTCAACTGGTGTCGCCCCCGCTGAAGCGCTCTTCGGGCGCTGCCCCCGCGGAATGATAACTGAAATAGAAGGCCAGGGACCGGGGGTCATTGACAATGAGAAAGTAAGGGAAGAGCGAGCAGCACGCAACCAGAGGGAGAGCGAAAGAAGGGGTCTACAAGACAAGGAAGTAGCCGTAGGCGATTCCGTGCTAGTACGGAAGCGCCGCCCGAAAGGCAAACTGTCCCTTCCCTATGAACCTCACCCATGGACAGTCACACACGTGAAGGGAACAATGGTCACGGCGGCATGTGCACGAGGGGCTGTAACTCGCAATAGGTCCTTCTTTAAGAAGGTGGACACTTCAACTGACGCGATTGATCCTGACGAAGGCACCTCCTCCGAAACCGTCCAAGACAATCCAGTGGAGGACGCAGTGTAGGGCGCCGTTCCGCTAGCAGAGGGTCCCAGCGTAGTTCCCTCGAGTACCCCGTGGTATCCTGTGCAACGAGACCGCAGACTGCCTGCTCGCCTCAAGGACTACGTCCTGGACTCTGGAGACTGAGCCGAGGTTACAGCCGTTCTACAACCCATGTTGGGTCACATGTTCTGTATTCACAGTTTGCACTGTTTTTGCATTGGCAATATTTATGTTGTTTTGATTAAAGAAAAAAAGGGATGTGACGTCGCAATCACGAACGACGCATGCGCGAGCCTCGCTCTGGGTCGCGCATGCGCGTTTGTAATAAAGAACGTCCGTGCGGCAGTTGCCGCCGGGACTCCGGAAGACACACACGCATGTCCCGTGTCTCCTTGTATGAATGTGTGTGCGTGTGTGCTAGTACGGGGCGGCCCGAGGCACGGGCTCGCCCACAACACGGGGGAAACCGTTTCTTAGTTCAGGAATTCGTGGTTCCCCCAGGAAGTCAATATACACTGGGCCTCATTAGAAGGTTGGAGGTAACCATGCCGCTTTTAGCGGCATGGTTGCCTCCATACCGCAATCCGGGCCCGGGTTCCTCGAATGAGGAATTACCGGGCCATCGCAACCTTGGCGGACCCAGAAATTCCCCGTCCGAGGAACCCGGACCCGGTCCATCCCCATTCGAGCCCCCATAGGGCTCAATGGGCATGGGGATGGAGCTAACAACGGGCCCGTTAATGACGGGCTCGTTGTTAGCTCTCTGGTCCCCTCGCGGGACCCGGTAAGGACGCCTGGTTTTTCCAGGCGCGCATTGCAGGTCCCGCGAGGAGACCTTGTAATAGGGCGGAACGGGTTTACCTGCTCCAGAAACCCTATCCACCCTCCTGCAGGTCCCCAAGCGCCAAGAGACTAAGGGCCTGATTCAGAGAAGCGTTTTAAAATGGCGCAATCCCATAGGAAAACGTTCTGTGAATCAGGCCCATGACAGTTGCGTAATTTAAAAGCAAATCAGAACAGAACATTAGTTGTCTCCGGACGAGATATAGCGCCCTCTTCCTGCAGAGAACCAGAATGCAAGTCAGCTCCTGTTCAGCCAGTAACCTTGTTCAATAGTACAGTGGGTTAATGCACCTGCAGACCTGTGAGTTACCTGCAGAGTATAAGCTCAAACCATAACAACACAATCACCAAGTGCTCCCAAATCGTGCAGGATTGCTTGATTGGCAATAATCTGTGCTTTAGCATTGGGAACAATTAAGTAATCTTATTCAGACTAGCTGCCCTTATGATCCTTCCATTCAATTGGCCAGAGTCTATGGGCAAGGCCCCAGCTCCATCTGCTAAGGAAAATAATGCTGTACTCGTAGGTGCTCAAAGGATTGACCTGGTTAGAGCATTAGCCCCGTCCAACCTGGAAAATCAAAGGTAGGATTCACAGGCTGTGCACAATATTCACGACTAATTGTTAGCCTTGTTGTGCTTTCATGTAATTATTTCTCTGTTCTTATGATAGCAATCAGGATCAAAGCAAAACGCTTGAGCTTGAAAGACGTTTGAATAACCAGTTATCAAGCAATTCAGTGGGCCATATAGACGTGTTTCATGGCATACAGTTGCACTTGTTCAGGACTGTCATTTAGTGCTTGCAATTTCAAATAGAAAGGAAAATGGAGGCTACTGTGGGGGTTGTGAATAAGGGGGTAACAGCGACCGGGTGCTGCCACCCATCATGGGATGCTTAGACCAACAGAGGTACAAGGGGATCCCCCAGACTACTGCACCATGCCCCCGGTCTAAAGCAGACTACTGTCACCAGCGGTGCTCCTACCATACTCGGGCCTCTTTAAGAGTTCCCCCAAGATTATTTGGGGAACGCTATCCTAATAACCCAGCCAGGTATGGGTCCCCTAGGTGTTCGCTGAAAGATGAAAACACACCATACAGCCCCATGGAAACAGGCAATACTCGCCATAGCATGCCGGAAGCATCCGGAGCAGAATTCGTACAGCCGCGGTCTTTTTGTGGGAGAGTGCACAAAGGTGGTGTGCTTGGCTTCGTCAGAATGCACATAGGTAAACCAAAATGGCGAGCATGTCTGAAATTGGCTTGGTACGGTGCTGCACACTGCTGCAGGAATGGAGCATAGACAGGTGATGGCTTTATTGTTGTGCCACAGCTACAATCAGTGGCGACCCAACAATATTTATGGTGGGCATCCCTCAGCTGAGTTGTATGTAGCACAGTTCCGGTGTGCTTTATTTGCATGGGGGACTGTGCTGCCTGCCTCTGAGCAGGTGTACCAAACCCCTACCCTCTGTGCATTTTGTCTATTTGCAATCAGAGCCCTTTGGGCTCCACATGAAATAATAAGAGGTAGGTGGGGCATCAGAAGTCCTCTCCTGTCTGTCAGCATGTTCATGTTGCAAGTTGGAGGACTGTCCAGTCCTCCATGGTGCGCAGCGTGTGTGAAGGGTGAGTCAGAGCAGGTAAGGCAAGTGTTTTTTTATGTATGCATGTACATGCGCGTGTATGTTGGTGTGTCTGTTTTTATGAATGCGTGCATGCAAGGAGTTGTTTGAATGATGTGTGAATGCACAGATAAAAGTGTTGTTTGTCTTTGTGTTTGTATCAGCCCCCACCTCTAAATGTAGTGGCCCCCTCAGCAGGGTCCCTTAATGTAGGGGTGGGGCTTGTAGGGGAGTAGCATTTTTTTGCTTTACCCTTAATGCACTTTTCGATGCATCAAGGGTAAGTGTTATTACATGGCTATACTGGCCTACCTTGAATGGCTAGCCATGTAATACTTATCACTTATCATGTTTGTTTTACCTTTGATGTACAGCAACTGCATCAAGGATAAACAAAACTTAAATATTATTGAATGTAGGCCAGTCTAGGCACGTAATAAAACATATCATGTTTGCTTTACCCTTGATCCCAAGTAAGAACTGTCATGCCACATTCAGAAAGTAAATGCAGACTGGCATGCCTAATGTAGGCCAGTCCAGCCACACAGTAATACTTATCATGTTTGCTTTACCTTGATGCACAGTTACTGTTACAGCTCCCTTCACTGAATGTAGGCCAGTCTCACGCCATAATAACACTTATGTTTGCTTTACGCTCGATGCACAGTTACTGTTACAGCCCCCTACATTGGATGTAGGCTAGTCAAGCCACGTAATAACATGTATGTTTGCTTTACCATTGATGCACAGTAACTTCCACACAGTAACTGCACAACAATGGCAAAGCAAACACGATACATATTATAATGTGGCTAGACTGGCCTACATTACTAGAGGCAGACTGCTTTCCCTTTCTCAATGTGGTATGGCATGCTTTACTTGCCATCAAGGGTAAAGCAAACATGATAATTGTTAAAATGTTCCTAGACTGGCCTACATTATTAATGCCAGTCTCCATATACTTTTTTACTGTGGCATTGCATTTTTTTATTTGGCACTAAGGGTCAAGCAAACATGATAAGTGTTATTATGTGGTTAGCCTGGCCTATGGTGTAAGTGTCCATTTGCTTTCTTACTGTGGCATGGCATTTGTTACTTTATACTTGGCATCAAGGGGAAAGCAAACATGATGAGTGTTATTACATGACTAGGCTAGCTTACATTGGTGGCTCCAGTCTGACCATATATTCTGTATGTGCCATGGCATTTTTGTACTTTGCCTTAATGTTAAAAGTAATCATGAGTATGATTACGTGGTACACCAGCCTATGTTGGTATCTGTGGCATTATTTACTGGCTGTGAGTCCTTATATGGTAATACTGGCACATATTGGTGCAGCCTACATGGACATGTATGGGCACAGCCAGCATGAACATGTTTTATATACTGGTATATGTTGTGGCCAAAGACATAATGAAAATGAATTTGAAAATGGTCCTGTCACTGCTGGTGACTTGTATCTATTGGGTTTTTTCATGTACTACCATACAAACCGATTAACTGTGTGGCTTTCTGCACAAAATGCACCATAATTTTAAGCCATTATTTAAAACATTTTCTCGTGGGGAGAACTCATCCGAACCACCCTTTTTGCTTCGGCCTCCATCGCTGCACTCGATCACTCATGCGTATAAGGTGCATACATTTACATCTGTCCCAACTCCAACAAGCATCAGCAGGTGTTCCAACTCCCAAACAGGAAAGTCCGGACAGAGGGGCTAGGTCCTTATAAAAGGAATGGACATGGAAAAGGAGGGTGGGTGTGAGGAGTTGGCAAATGAGTGCTGGAGGTTGCTGGAGGCAAATAAATTTGGGGAAAGACATATGGAATTAGGAGGCTGGGTATATTGAAGAGAAGGAAGAGGCTGGCATGTACAAGAGAGCCATTGGGGGAGGAGGTGAAGAGAGCCACTGGGGAAGAGATGGAATAATGCACTGATGAGGAGAAAGAGAATGGCTTTGAAAGGGAAGTATGAGCATTATCTAGAACGGTTGGCGAGACAATAGGGAGAAGGACAGCTGGTAACGAGAATATCAGGAAATAGGCCGTTTGGAGGGACCAGAGAGTAACAAGAGAAAGAAAAGAGAGCCAGAGAGATTGAGAGCCAATATGGGAGAAGAGACTGTCGAGGAGGAGAACCCTAACACTGCTAAGGGTGAACTAGGGAAGGTTGGAGCCTGTGGTAAGCGAACAAGGGGGTTCAGGAGGAGAAACAGCCTGTAGTGGGGAGGACATAAGGTACATATGTACGACAATGTGGCACACTGTCAAAGAGGAAGGAAAGGAGGGGCCTTTGGGGAACAAAGCCAAGGCCCCATGCATCAAAAACAAACCTTGGAGGTCCCAGGTAACTTTGTGCCTTCCTGAACACTTACTAGTAGGCAGACTACTTAGAAATGACTTGGTGGACAATCCTTCACCACGACTGCACCTAATCTCTGGAACAACATACTGAAAGATTTAAGATTGGAGGAAAAAAGACCTTCAGTTCAAGAAACACTGCAAGGTCTGGCTACATAAGAAGGTTTTGCGTGTTAAGCTTGTGATGAAAAACTAGCAAGCTCCATCCTGATCTTGGACACTGTAATCTATACTGCATCACCTCTGATACAAGTCCGGACAACCATTACCAAATAAAAGCCATGGTATGTATTCAATATGTATGTACCCATGAAACCACAGCAACTTTATCTATGTCAGATATTTTGTAGTTACTTTATTTGTACTGTGATTGTATATGGTACTACTCTTTGCCTTTGGTTCCTTCCTGGACCTCCTTACATAGCTCCTATCCTATTTCTCCCATTGTCAGATTGCTTCCACGCCAATCCCTTTGGTTACGATGGTGGCGTTTGGCACCCATATTAACATGGTGGCCATGTCATGCCATGTTGCCCATCTCAAGATGGCCACTGCTATGCACCATGCATCCAGGAACGTCACTGCCACATTGACGAGCTGTACAAAAGCAGCAGGGCTCCGGTAAGCCTTGCGTTGCAACTTCTTTCTGTTGCGCCTTCGCGTCTTTGCCTTTTCCTTGTTCTTCCATTTTCTACACCTTGCCTTGCCTTCTGGGCCCTCTGGTCCTCACTGCCTCATTCCCACTCCTCCTGAGTTCCGCTTTTCATGTTTTTCTCTTGCTCGTTTGAATGCAGCCCTATTTTGCCTTGAAATACTGAAGAATCCAGCCGCCCATCTTCTGGATTCAGTTTAAAAATCTACTGGGGTTATTTAATCTTTATTGGATTATTTCCCCTGCTCTGGGATCTGTCCTTAGGAACAGCCTCTCTCTCCCTCTGTACCTCTAGGGTAGGGGTCGAGGTGGCTGCCCGAAAGGACCAACACTGCCTCTTCTTGAACAAACTAGGTAAGTGACCCAGGTAAGGTCTGCATCTGATACCCATGACACCTCCCTTTCCCTCGTCCATCAGCCCCACAATGGCTAATCCCCCTCACTATCGAGAGTGGGGGTTTAGATTCTATTAAAGACACAGAGGCAAGTATTATGCACTTACTTCTTTATCTACTCATCCAGCAGCAAAGAAAAATTACAATTTAAGTTAAAAGTTTGTAAAACAAATTAAACAGTTTTGTGAGAGCATGTTATTGAGTTCCATAACAAGCTAGGTCCATGACCTCAGTAACAGCCAATCACAGCCAGACCCACTCCATAAAAGGCTGTACCATTAGGCCCTCTTCCTTCTTCTTTAGTGCTCAGAATGAAAACATGTTCTTGAAACAATCTCCACATCAAAGATTCAAACAAGATGTAACCCAGTATCACTGTCCCGCAACGTTGTGCTTGAATATGAAAGCTCTCCAAGAACCTTCAACTTGTTCATCCCTGATAGTCCAGGAAGCTTTGTTAGATCCATGGCGTCCGGTCCTACATTGGCATCTGAGGGAAGATACAAGAAAATCCAGTGGGTGGCAGGTAATAATGACACTACAAACTTTATTCTCCTGACATCCAAACTGCAGTGGTTCCATGTAATAATGTCGCCACAAAAATATCGCCATGCAAAAATATCGCCGAAAAATGGTCGTTTTTTGTGGCGACATTATTGCATGGAACATGCAGGGGGACACCCCCGCAACCCCCAAATGTTATTTTTAATTTTTTTTTGCCCCTGTCGCCATATATATGGTCACCCAAATAATATCGCCACGACATTTTCCCGGCGATATTATTTATGGAAACCATATATGTGGCGATATTATTACCTGATACCACTGCAGTAGGTAACCATAGCAACTACATGTATATTGTAGCACTCTCGGGTACCCTGAGAAGGAAGAAACAGTATGGCCCACTGGAGAGTGGAATCTACATCAGCTATATGGAAAAACAACGGCCCTGTTTAAACAAGAAACAACACTACAGGAGCATTAGCTCCCTGAAGGTGTTGCGTGTTCCTAGGAAGGATTTACAGAACGGCAGACCCAGGTATGATCGACGATATTCTTGAGAATGAAAAGTTATTCTCATTGGTAGAAGAAAATAAGGGTTGTAGGCTCTTCATCTTTACAGGAACCAAGTGTACCTCCCCCACCTACCTGTCTATGTTCATTCATGGAACCTTTAACCAATAGGGCACCATTCACATCCCCTCATAATAATTAAGATAACCATGTGTAACAAATAGATACTTGACGGACACACACACTCAAAGGCCGGGCATAACAGAAAATAAATTACCCTAACCTGGAAGGCCACTAGGACCCAGGTAGATCTTTTACAAGAATGTTGAGCTACCATCATCAAAACCAATTAATGTTGAAACAAACATGAATAAAAGGGGGCTATGGGGTGGATTCAAAAATGAGCATTCTGGGAGGAACAACAGGCCATTGCAACAAACCTATCAATAGGAGTATTTCTCATAGCATCATAGAATTATACCTTTCATTCAATTATTAATCATTGAGAGGAAACAATATTTTCCTGAACCCTAAAATGAGCGAAATTAGTTAAACTGAAGCATGCCAACCTGAGAATCAAGAAAACACCTTGCACAAGCTGATCTTCACACCACCCCTTATTATCATCTTACATCCCTGCTAATTAACATACCCATAGATGTTCCAAGTATCTCTTGACAGGACAGCTAGTCAAAGTTAACACATCCCATATTGCTAAACAATCCCAGGAACAAGGGCCACTTGATGACGTGAGCACAACTGTA
This sequence comes from Ambystoma mexicanum, assembly GCF_040938575.1. Taxonomy (NCBI): domain Eukaryota; kingdom Metazoa; phylum Chordata; class Amphibia; order Caudata; family Ambystomatidae; genus Ambystoma; species Ambystoma mexicanum. The sequence continues at coordinate 730,890,809 of NC_090921.1, read as the reverse complement.
TTCAGAGAAAAAGAAAAAGAAAACCTATGCATTGTGTTCACTACAATGAAAAGGAAGCGAAGCAAACTCCTGGGAGAATACACACAGAAGCCGAAGTGCGGACAAGTTCCTAGGCATACAGGGTGAGAAACTAACCATCTACCTCCCGACACAATATGCTGCAAATCAGGTAGGTGTGAAAAATTGCAAACCTGGAAAGGAAATACCTTTGCAACCACATTCCTTTAATTCAACATATCCCAGGAGTGAACATAACTCCCATTAATCTGGGAGGGAGGGATAATACTCTCCTCTGTGTCTTTAATAGAATTGAAACCCCCATTCACGATAGTGAGGGGGATTAGCCATTCTATGTCAAGACCAGAGGCTTCATGTTATGCAAGTTTAAAGCTATCTTGCAGGAATTGGAATACATTTTCCACTAGCAGGAGCTGAAAGAAGCTCCTGGGTGTTTGGCATCACTTAGGGAACAGGAGCTACCTTTGAAAAAAACAGGAGCTGTTGCATAGCGTTCTGCAAATGTAATACCCATATGAGATGCAGACTATAACTGTCAGTTATATACACCCAATTATGTTTTAAATTTCTCCTAGATGTGTCATAATGTTCATTTACACCCATTCCCAAATCACAGAATTAATGCGAAACACATAAACCAGACAGGATGAAATACATGGGAAAGTATATATTGACAGAAATAGAACTCTAGCAAGGTGACAAGAGTATCGCCAGATAAGTCCTATCAGCAACCACAGGGAGGTGACTGAAGTGTAATAGACCCATCTATATGCACACCTTCACTGAATCAATCCAGAGAAGCTAAATGGAAGAGATAACAAAACCTCCCACCGCCAAAGCAGATGAACAATCAGCAAAAGAGTAGACAGAGAAAAGTACCCAAAACCCTGTCCGCTAGGCACCTGGACCACGAAAATATAAAAATGGTAAACACCTCCACTGCACGTAATATCCTCCCAGTGGAAAGTTGAATTTAGAAGTGTACCTAATATCCTCCCTTGCAAAGTTGAACTTAGTAACCGAATATCCTCTCTGCACAAAATCGATTTTGGTTACCTAATATCCTCCCTGTACAAAGTTGAACTAATAAGTGTGCCTTATATCCTCTCTGTGCAAAACTGAACTTGGTTACTGTGACGTTTTGATCTCTGCAGTATCTTAAATAAATACTCTGAGACTGAAAGTAGGTTTTTTAACTGTTTCAGAAACAACTTTTATTAACATTAACTTTCTTTTCTTTTTTTTTTAGGTTAAATGATACGTCTTGGTTCTTGCAGGCTGTTCTTTACTTGAGGAATGTTTTCATTCAACTATTAACAAAATCTCTCCAGGTAAGTCTCTCTGCCAATTGGTTTCATCTTCTCTTTAACCCATATGGTTTGTATATCGATCATTTATGTTATACAATTCAGTTCAAGTCTTAAAAACTGTTCTTTAGTTTTGCTCTATTAACCTCTTTTGGGAACTAGCATAAGCTTACAGCCTTTGCTTCCTTTTTGCTCCTTTTATACGTTTTCTATCTTGTCTTTCTCTCTGGTATGTTTATGGTCACTCGTGACCTTTCTCTCCCTTGCTGCCACCTTCACTTTATGTCTTTGTTATGGTCTGTTTTACTTCCAATATCCTCTATAGTAACTCCCTTCTTTCTGCTTAGTTATTCTCCAGCTTTGTTTAGTCTTCTCTCTTCCTTCTTAATTAACACCTTCTCACCTCACTCAGTCTCTCTATAAATTTCCTCATGTAATCTTCTTTCTGTTCTTATCGTATTTCTTTGTTTCACACTTCTCTTTCTTCAGTCTGTGACCCTTCTTTCACCTCGCTCTCATTTCTCTCTCTCACTTTCACATACCTTCTTCTGCTTCAGCGTCGTGGTTTACCTCCTTGGCAGTCTGCCGTAAACAGATGGGTTGCTGTTTACCTAATCAGCTGTTCTCTCATGTACAGCGTCTCTTCTCCTCACCCTCTCAGCGACATGATGCACTACCGTTGACCGGCACAGGCTCCGCCCCTCTTATACGCGCTTCGCTCCCGATGTGATCGTACATACACACTGCTTCTTCTGTCACCTTCATGTGAAGCGAAACGCTGTTCGGGCATTTATAAAGTCATCAAAATGGTGTTCTCTCACTCAGGGCTCACTTTATACACGCCAGCGATGCGTCTTCTCAATACGTTCGCCTCTTCGCGATCAGTTTGTCAGAAATTAATACTTCGGTTTCCGAGTTTTATACTTCAATCTAAACAACGATTTCAGCAACCAGTCGCCATAATAACAGGGTATTAGCGCAACAGCGCAACGGGATATACTTTAAGTAAACATTATATTCTTCTTCCTTTCAGCTGCTCAATAAGCCCACTCGTAACTGTCAGACTTCAAATCCTCTGGCCCCGTTTCCTGGCAACACAGTACAGAACAAAAACAATCATTTGTTGACAATGTTCATATGAGCTGCTCTCTGATTGGTGCACTACCTTGTCCATTATTCACTCCTCTTTGACAGCCGGATTAACCCTTCATATGGACTTTATGCCTGGTATTGTCAGAGCCTGTCCCAGCTGGCACCTTTATTTGTGATATGCTATCTCATTTTTATCACAGTTACCTGATATACTCTCTGTACAAAATCGAATTTGGTTACCTAATATCCGCCGTGTTCAATGTGCAGTGTGTACAAAGTGTCTTGAATCTAGAAATGTGCCTAATAACCAGGCCTGGTTGACTTTAGAAGTGTGCCTAATATCCTCTCTGTGCAAAATCGAATCTGGTTACCTAATATCCTCTCCTCTCCGTGCAAATCTGAACTTAGAAGTGGCCCTAATATCCTCCGTGTGCAAATCTGAACTTAGAAGTGCGCCGAATATCCTCTCTGTGCAAAGTCTAACTCAAAAATGTGTTTAACAGCCTGCCCTGATAGAATTTAGAAATGTGCTTAATCAACCTCCAGGTGCAAAGTTGAACTTAGATTTGTGCCTAATATCCTCTCTGTACTAAACTGAATTTTAGAAGTGCACCTAATATCCTCTCTGTGGAAAGTTGAATATTAGAAGTGTGATTAATATCCTCCCCGTGCAAATTTGAATTTAGAAGTGTGCCTAATCGCGTGCCCTGGCTGATCTTTGAAGTATACCTATTAATTTGAACCCAGAAACCCTCACTAATTTAACAGTTACTTACCATGAGTGCATCCGATCCACAGAGGAACAGCGGAATCGCCCGCCGTGCACCGCCTTCCCCCTCCTGCCAACCCTCCCTCCCAACCCAACCTTCCCAAATCATCCCAGCCTCCACCACATCCCCCTCCCTACCCCTTTCCAAACACCAAGCCAGAGGGGCACGATGGTGAGCCAACCACCCTAAGACCACTGCTCCCCTGATCCTCTCCACCGAACAGCCTGCTATGAGCATAACCGCTCGCCTCACTAGCCTCACAGGCACCCCCTGCCCAGCAATCATGCACCCCACGCTTCTCCCATCTACCCCCACCATCATCCCACACCGACCACACTCCTTCCCCTCCTTTAAAACTGCACACAGAGCCCTAGCAAGAACCGAAGCATCATCCCTCTCCCCCTCTAACCCCCTACCCTCTCACACACACCAGTCACAACAAAGACACTAAAGAGGAAACGTACCTGGTCCCCCTCAATCTCTCAGCACTCATCATCTCCCCTGTCTCGACCCTCCACCTCATCCCCCCTCTCACTACCCTCCCCCCACGCCTCACCTTACCTAAAACCCCTCGCCCTTGACTTCTCACCGACCACAACTGAAACTCCTACCCCCACACTCCCCACCTCCAAATCCCCCATGCCAAACCCAATCATCCCAACACACGCATCCAACCACTCCCACCCGAAACCCTCAAACTCTACTGCACGCCCACTCTACCCATCAGCCATCACCCACCCTCCCCTCTCGCTCTCCAGTCTCCACCCTCTCCCACCCACCCCCATCTCTGCAGCTCTGACATCAACCTCTTCTACCAAAATGGACTCCATCCTATCTAATGCTCAATCCGTAGCAAAATACAGACACAGCATCTTTGACCTCCTCGCCTCCGACAAACCAGACCTCGTCTTCATCACCGAAACCTGGTTCTCTGACGACTTCGCCCCTATTGCCAATGAAGCTTTCCCCCCTGACTACTCCCTCATCCCATTGAACCGTCCCTCTAGAGGAGGAGGAATAGCTTTCGCCTTCAAGTCTCATTTCTACACCTCAATCATCGACAACCAACCTTCCATTCCTTCCTTCGAGTCCCTCCTCGTTAAACTATCTCTTTCCCCTTCGTTCTCGCACAGTTTCCTTACAGACTGCTAGACGCTCCTCTGCACACCAGAACACTGCTAACATCTCCACAACACCTTCCCCGGGTTCCCACACTACTCCCTCCAGGGTTCGAGACTCACGTGATGTGGTTATCCCAAAGGACCGAAAGCTCCGTACCAGGTACAATGTACGTGCCCGGTTGCAGCCCTTCCTGCATTGGCAGTTGCCATGAAGAACATACAGCAGAAGGGGCGGCGGAACACCTCCGCATAGATCATTCATTTGCTCACGTGATTCAGAGCGGCGTTTCCCACATGACCATGGTGGACGTCACATGACTCGGAAGCGCACAGTATATAAAGCTTGATGCACGGAGCACTCACCGCTTCTCAGCTGTCTTTCGACTCTGTTTGGCGCTACGTTTGATATACTGTGTTGGTTTACCTTGATCTTGGATCTTTCACCTGGACTCCTTCGGACTACACTTTTGTACCTTTGCTTGGAACTGTTTACCCATTGCTGAACCTCGACCCGTCCCTCACCTGTCTTCGGATCATCCCTTGGTACTTTGTTGGACTTCTACGCCATTGCCCTTTGGGAGCTCAAGCTACGTCTTCAGCTCTACAGGTGGGCTATCCTGTGTCCACGCTTGACTCCGTTCCCTGTTGTTCTGGGGACCGCCTCTCATCTGAGTCTCGAACCTCCTTCACTAGGTTTCCCGGGCTTTCCAATCACCGGATAGGTAAGATTATTCAGATCCTCTGATTCTTGTGTTATATTGTATTTGCCTGGTACTTAACCTCGTTCTTTCTGCAGCAGCATCGGTGTTCAAAAGGTTCCGTGGATCCGGGAAGTAACATCTCCCACCTGTGGCTCCAAAGGTCGCACAGCGGGGTTCTTTTGGTTCCCCTGTGCGTCACTTGGGGACGGAGGTCTCAACGGTCTACACGACACTCAAGTCAGAACAGACTGAGAAGCCATATAGTCTTCCATGGAAGAACCCATAGCTGCTTTAGTTCAGGCAATTACAGTATAAAGGGCAGATATGGCCGCCGCAAACACGGTGATTCACCAAAGGCTAGATTCCGTACAGAGTGTCCAACATTCCCTCCCTGCAGACTCTGAATTCGGGGATGCTGCCACTCCAGCCACACCTCCTCCATTAGCAAGTACTCCAGCTCCAACCCCGGTGGTCCTTCCAGCCCCTTCTCCCTTAGCCGCTCCAGAACGTTATCAAGGCGACCCCAAGAAGTTCAGGACCTTCATCAATCAGTGCAAGTTACACTTCCTGTGTAGACCCCTGGCCTTTCCTAATTCCACTGCTAAAGCAGCCTTTACCCTTTCCCACCTGGCCGGAACGGCTGCCGCTTGGGCTAATCCTTTACTGGAGAACAATAGCCCGGTTCTCTATGATTTTGATTTGTTAGTTATCGAGATGTCCCGAGTCTTCGACACCCGACACAAGGCACAATCTAGGGATCTGGAGTTGTTAGAACTAACCCAGGGTAGAGGGACCTTGATAGACTACATCACCCGCTTCAACCAATTGGTCGCCGAGACATCATGGCCAGAAAGCAAGCGGGCGGTCATATTCTATAGAGGGTTGAATAATCCAATGAAAGATGCCTTAGCTGTGATCCCTTCCGTGCCCACTCAGTATCAAGAACTAGTGGATCTTGCCCTGCAGGTAGATGCACGTCGCTCAGAGCGCAGGGCTGAGTTGGGTTTTTCTCATCCTACAGCTGTCAGTACTCCCGCCTCCAGCACTGAGGAACCTATGCAAGTGGGAGGTTTACATAGTCCTATCACGACATCTGAGAGAGAACGTAGGAGGGTGGATAATGCATGCTTTTATTGTGGCACCACGGGACATTATGTTAAGGAATGCCCTCGACGTCCCAAGAAGTCCCAGGTTTTTTGGACAGCTCGACCTTAGATCCGGAGACCAAGTCGAGCTTCCAGTCCTCATCTCCGGGTGCCACTCCTGCTTTCGCTCGTGTCCAGCCCATCTTTGTACAGGCCACTCTTTGTCCTTCTGCAGGTATCTCTCACGCAGTCACGATCATCATTGATTCTGGTGCCACGGGGAACTACATAGACATTGCTTTAGCCCATTCTCTCAATCTACCTTTAGTGGTGAAAACACGACCTGAACCGGTTCAGGCCGTAGATGGCACTGCCCTAGTCTCTGGTCCCATTAGACACCAAACTGCTCCTCTTTTATTAACTATACAAGACATTCACACAGAGACGCTAAGTTTTGACTTGATCACCACACCCCAGTTCGGTATCATATTAGGAATACCATGGTTGCGTGAACACAATCCTCTGATTGATTGGCAAACAGGCACGGTTCTCTTTGAGTCGGATATCTGCCAGAACTTTTGTCTCCCAACCCATCTAGAAACAGATACTCCGTCACGGGCTTTGGGAGCTCTCACTCAGCTCACATTGAATGATGGTGGATCAGCGGTTGTGAATTCCCATACCGTCGGAGGGGTAGTTACCGGGATTCCCTCTGAGTACAAAGCATTCGAGTCAGTTTTCGATCGCGGTTCTTCCGAGGTGCTTCCTCCACACAGACCATATGACTGCCCGATTGAACTAATCCCGGACTCTACCGTTCCTTCGGGCAGGATCTATTCTCTGTCCCCCTCGGAAGAACAAGCTCTGAAACAGTATGTCCAGAACGCCCTACGACTAGGACACATCCGCCCCTCTACTTTATCAGCTGCAAGCCCTATTTTTTTTGTACCCAAGAAAGAGGGGGACTTACGTCCTTGTGTGGATTACCGATGCCTTAACGCCATCACGAAAAAGGACAGGTATCCAATCCCTTTGATCACCCCCCTCCTGGACCGCTTATCCCATGCCTCTGTTTTTACCAAGCTGGATCTTCGGGGCGCATACAATCTAGTGCGCGTCCGCGAGGGCAATGAGTGGAAAACTGCCTTTTGCACCCGTTACGGGTTGTATGAATATCTAGTCATGCCCTTCGGCCTATGCAACGCCCCGGCAACATTCCAGCGTTTTATGAATAACACATTCAGGGACATTCTGGACGTATACATGGTTGTTTATCTGGACGACATCTTGATCTTTTCACGGAATCTTGATGACCATGTACAGCATGTTCGGGAGGTCTTATCCCGTCTGAGGGAACATTTGCTGTTTGCTAAACCCGAGAAATGTCAGTTCCATAAAACGTCTGTTGAGTTTCTGGGCTTCCACATTACCCCTGGGGCACTATCCATGAACGAATCCAAGGTTAAGGCGGTCTTAGATTGGCCGATTCCTCAGACACTCAAGGCCTTGCAGGCCTTTCTGGGCTTCTCTACTTTTACAGGCGCTTTATTTCGTCCTTTTCTACAATTGTGGCCCCACTTACGGCTCTGAGTAGCCCTCAAGTACCCTATCAGTGGAAAAAGGAACATCAGGAATCCTTTGAGGCTCTGAAGACCGCTTTCACCACCGCACCGATTCTTCAGCACCCCAATCCCGAACTTCCATTCATAGTTGAGGCGGACGCCTCTTCTTTTGCCCTTGGTGCGGTGTTGTCTCAGACATGTCCTACGACGGGCAAGTTGCACCCGGTGGCATACCACTCCCGTAAGTTTTCCAGTACTGAGACCCGTTATACTGTAACGGAGAAGGAACTTCTGGCTGTCATGGACGCCTTTCGTGTCTGGCGCCATCATCTCCTGGGGGCTAAGCATCCAATCACTGTCTACTCCGATCATCAGAACCTACAGTATCTGGCCTCCCTAAGGTGCATCAACAGCAGACAGGTCCGGTGGCATCTCTTCTTTTCCGCCTTTGATTTTCACATCACTCATCGTCCTGGGATCACTCATGGAAAAGCGGACGCCTTGTCACGCTCTCCGGGTGGAGTCTCGTTGCCAACCTTCCCCTATACCGTTCTAGGTAAGAGTCACGTGATTTGTCTCTGCACTACCTCTCTATCATTGTTGGATTCTGTGCGAGCATGGACGAGCAGTCATTCTGACCAACTGCGGGATTGGGATCCCGTGTATTGTGATGGTTTACCTTTCGTGCATGATCGCTTGTTTCTCCCCACGCCTGACACCCGTAACCTGGCCCTTGAATGGTCTCATGATGTCCCCTTTAATGCCCATCCCGGCCAGGAGCGTACCATGGATCTCCTAAAGCGCTGGTGCTGGTGGCCCTCTATGAAGCGCAACGTGGAATGCTATGTCAACTCTTGCTCTGTCTGCGCTCAGGCCAAACATCGAAGAGGTCGTCCAATCGGCCTGCTGCTTCCGCTACCGGTACCCCCAAGACCTTGGCACACACTGACTATGGATTTCGTGACCGATCTCCCCAAGGTGCGGGGTTTTGATACCATCTGGGTGGTGGTGGATACATTCACAAAAATGGCTCGCTTTGTTCCTTGTAAGGGGATCCCTTTGGCACCGGTCCTGGCTGAGTTGTTTTTTGAATCTGTGTTCACGTTGCTTGGGCTTCCTTCTGTCATTATCTCCGATCGTGGGTCGAAGTTCACCTCTCGTTTTTGAAGAGCTTTGACTAAGCTGCTTGGCATCGATACCAGGTATTCCTCGGCCTATCACCCCGAGACTGATGGGCAGACTGAAAGGACAAATCAATCTATGGAGCAGTATCTCCGGTGCCTTATCTTGCAGCAGCAGAACTCCTGGCTGAATGCTTTCCGGCTTGCCGAGTTTCGCATACAATACACTCTGCTACAGGTTTTTCTCCTTTCTACGCCCTCTATGGCCAACACCCCTGACGCCTCTGTTTCTTTGAATCCTGCGGCAACGGCTTGTCTTAGGGATCTGTCTGCTGTTCATGCTCGTACTCTGGTCCACCTTACTGAAGCAAAGGCCTCTATGAAGTCCCGTGCTGATGGCAAGCGCTTGGCTGTTCCTCCCCTTGCGGTGGGTTCTAAGGTGTGGTTGTCTTCTCGTCACCTTCGTCTGGTTGGTTGTCGGAAACTTCTGCCTCGCTTTGTTGGCCCGTATGTGATCTCTCAGGTTGTGAATCCAGTGGCTTTTCGTCTGGTTCTCCCGAACTCTTGGCGTATCCATCCTGTTTTTCATGTCTCTCTCCTCAAGCCCTGTCCTGATTCCTCCCGTCTTCGGGCCCCAGCAGCCCCGGTGTCCCTGGCCTCCCCTGATGTCTTTGAAGTGTCAGCTATTTTGGGTTCCCGTTGGTTTAGGGGTAGGCTCCAGTATTTGGTGGATTGGAAAGGTTATGGCCCGGAGGAGCGCTCTTGGGTTTCCGCCCTGGACGTTAATGCTCCTCGGTTGGTGGCCCGGTTCCATAGGGATCACCCGTCCTGCCCACGGGGTCGTGGGCCGTTGGGGGGGGGCTATGTTAGACGCTCATCTGCACACCAGAACACTGCTAACATCTCCACAACACCTTCCCCGGGTTCCCACACTACTCCCTCCAGGGTTCGAGACTCACGTGATGTGGTTATCCCAAAGGACCGAAAGCTCCGTACCAGGTACAATGTACGTGCCCGGTTGCAGCCCTTCCTGCATTGGCAGTTGCCATGGAGAACATACAGCAGAAGGGGCGGCGGAACACCTCCGCATAGATCATTCATTTGCTCACGTGGACGTCACATGACTCGGAAGCGCACAGTATATAAAGCTTGATGCACGGAGCACTCACCGCTTCTCAGCTGTCTTTCGACTCTGTTTGGCGCTACGTTTGATATACTGTGTTGGTTTACCTTGATCTTGGATCTTTCACCTGGACTCCTTCGGATTACCCTTTTGTACCTTTGCTTGGAACTGTTTACCCATTGCTGAACCTCGACCCGTCCCTCACCTGTCTTTGGATCATCCCTTGGTACTTTGTTGGACTTCTATGCCATTGCCCTTTGGGAACTCAAGCTACGTCTTCAGCTCTACAGGTGGGCTATCCTGTGTCCACGCTTGACTCCGTTCCCTGTTGTTCTGGGGACCGCCTCTCATCTGAGTCTCAAACCTCCTTCACTAGGTTTCCCGGGCTTTCCAATCACCGGATAGGTAAGATTATTCAGATCCTCTGATTCTTGTGTTATATTGTATTTGCCTGGTACTTAACCTCGTTCTTTCTGCAGCAGCATCGGTGTTTCAGAGGTTCCGTGGATCCGGGAAGTAACATCTCCCACCTGTGGCTCCAAAGGTCGCACAGCGGGGTTCTTTTGGTTCCCCTGTGCGTCACTTGGGGACGGAGGTCTCAACGGTCTACACGACACTCAAGTCAGAACACAGACCACCTGGCTACGATAGACAATTCTCAAACAACCTCTGCGACTCTATTGCCACCCTCCAACTAAACCATCCCAACATCACCCTTCTAGGTGATTTCAACATATGGCTGGACATTCCCACCAACCCTATGACACACTCGCTAGTTGACGGCCTAGACGCAATTAACCTCCAACCCCACAAAAATGGCCCGACTCACTATAAAGGACACACTCTTGATGCCACCTTCAGCTCCACAACCTAATACAGCTAAACCCCCGCACCCCTATCATCTGGTCCGACCATTTCATTGTTTCTTTCGCCATTCGCTCACCCAACCCGCTTCCCGTACCTGAACCTGCACCTCAAAAAATCTGCGCAAATGCTGGAAGAAACTAACAATCATTCCGGACCTCACCAAAGCACTCCTCCAGTCTCCCCTGCCTACTTGCCTACCCAATAATCAATTAACCCCCAACGCCTTTGACTCATGGCTCAGCACGGCACTAATGCAGCTCACACCCTCTTGTAAATCATCAGCCTGCCGTGGCATATTTCCGAGATGGTTCACTCCAGAGCTGAAGTCCAGTAAACAACTATATAAAAACCTAGAGCGCAAATGGCAGAAGGACAAAACTCCCCTGAGCAGATCCACCTTAGCACGGCACCTTCATCAGTACAAGGCCAAAATCTGAAAAGCAAAAAAAGCCTATTACAACTCCCGAATCCTAAACTGTAAAAACCCAGCAAAGAACTTCACAAAATCATCACTGAATTCACGAAACCATCTTGCATCACGACCGCCGCGACCATCTCACAAACTCTGTGCGACGCACTCTCTCTCCACTTTTACACTACAGCTCTCGAAAGAACAAACGCTCTAACCAACAAACTAGCTCTCTTACACCCACCAGGCAACCCACCCTCCTTACCGGCCAACTGTTACGCTCACCTGGCTCCGACAGGGGCGTCGATCGGACCCAGACAGCTGCAACCTCCTCCAACGTGAAGCGTAGTGCAGAGATGACAGACTGGACAGGACCGCCTAATCTCGTCTGCTTGACCCGTAGAAGTATTCTCCTGCAAGTGGAGAAAGGGATCTAGCCACCCGTGGATTTTAGTTATGGCACCCCACTGTTCTCCCCAATAATCAACACCGATATTCACTTTCTATTCTGAAGTCGGTGGTCTAACTGGACCACTAAGTCTATATATTCTGCGCAATCCTGAGCTGGGTTCACAACTTGAGCCAAAACATCTTTGAGTTCTCCCCGAAGCCCACGATGAAATAATGTAATTCGTATCTCCTCAGGCCATCCGGCTTCCACCACCAACCTATTGAAGGTTGCGATATAGGTTAGCAGATCCTAATTACCCTGTCGAAGGGATAAAAGTTCGTTATCCAGGGCCTGTCCCTGTGAATGTCTGGCGAATAGTCTTTCCATGCTTCTTTGAAAACCCTGAAAATCCCGAAGAAGAGGGTCATCCTGGTTGACTAGTGGAATTGACCAGTCAGCTGCGCTGCCACTAAGATATGATAGTACAAAGGCTACTTTGGCTTGGTCATTTGGAAAAGCTCCAGGTCTGCATAAAAAGTGCAAGCGGCATTGATTCATAAACACTGCAAACCTTTTTGGGTCCCCAGCAAAGCGTTCAGGTGGAGCTAAAGGAATAGCCCCTGGTAGGATTACTTGCACAGGATTGCTCGATGAAACAGGAGCTGGGTTTCCCCCGAGTCCAGGTAGGGGTGTTTGCCCTGCTTGATTTTGCAGCAATTGTCTAGCAAGAACATCTGTGCGTTCCTTTGACACAATCAGTTCTCTCCTGAGGGCATTAGTCTCTTGGCGCGCAGAGTGCACTTCAGCCCTAAGTTCCCCTAATAATTGAGCTAGTTGGACTGTTTCGGAGGTTTCCATAACGCCCGGGTGGGAATTTGTAGATAGGCTTCGCGTTCTGTTATGCTCACCTGGCTCCCACAGGGGCGTCGATCGGACCCGGACAGCTGTGACCTCCTCCAACGTGAAGCGTAGTGCAGAGATGACAGACTGGACTGGACCGCCTAATCTAGTCTGCTTGACCCGTGGAAGTATTCTCCTGAAAGTGGAGAAAGGGATTTAGCCACCTGTGGATTTTAGTTATGGCACCCCACTGTTCTCTCCAATAATCACCACCGATATTCACTTTCAGTAAGCTCACCTTATGTTTGTAAATGATGAGCTCTCCATCCTGTGTGAATTGCAGGGGCGCATAGATACCAGTTAATTCACTGGTTTGAAGGCGTTAGAAGAGATCCGGATGAATATTGACTCCGAGGTTCCAGGTGAGAACCGTAAGTATAAAGTTCAAAGAGTTCAATATGTCCGATGTTCACTCTTGTACATTCCTTTCTTGTGTTGCAGCTGGGTCCAAGGGAAGATTGTCTTGTGGCAGCTGATGGTGTTCAGGTAAGAGTCTGGATTACCCAACACTGCCCGGCCAAAGATGCGTGTGTTTAAATTTCTGGTTTCTCTCTCCTTACAGGTGCGGCGTAAGAAGTTGCGGTTTGTTACAGAATAATGCCTCCGGTTGTTAATCAGGTAAGTCTATGGTGGAGAGGTTGTATTTGTTGGCTCTCTCGCTCACCTTATGTTTCTTTTGTCCCCTAGATGGTGGAATTTGGCGGAGAAAATGAAGGAGGCTGCGCCGGATCGAAAAATGCTGTGAGGACTGGTGAGTATGGCGCGGTGCTGCAGCTGGCGATTGCGACGCGTGTAGAATAATGTCTTTTTCAGTTCGAAGACGTGATGGATCCGGAATTTAGGTAAGGATTGAAATAATATCTGTTTTCTAACCTTTCCTTCTTCTTTCTTCTATTGCTAGGAGCTCTGGATTCGAGACGGGCGTAGCTGAAGACTGGATGCTGACTGCAGGCACGGTGAGCGTTACGCTGCTGGATGCAGAATAACGCAAAGCATGTGCTGCTGTTCGGGCGTGGTTTAAATAGCCTCCAAAGTAGTTCCAGGTAAGAAGTCCCTAGAACCACACCCGAGTAAAAAATAGTCCCTGTAGTAAAATAGTCCCATCCAGGCCTCACGTTGGCTTGGATTCATTTGCAGCATGGTCTGCATGAGGTGAGTAAAGTCTATGAGCCTGGCGCCTATGGCGCCAGGACTGATTTCTATTATGAGCCTGGCGCCTAAGGCGCCAGGACTGAACCCAGACATCCCCCAGCCGGGGCTGCTGGGGTTTTATTAAATATCTGGATGCCTGTTCCCGGGGCTGATGGGCTTGATCCGGATGCCCGAGGGTAGGCATCATGACACCAACCCACCACCTGTGACCACTACCCAACCAACGTTTGACTCCTTTAGTCCAATATCTGCCGACCAATTTCTCAAACTTCTCGCTGCCTGCAAACCATCCCGCTCTCCGCTAGACCCTTGCCCAGCCACAATCCTCAAAGAAATCTTCGCTTTGAACTGCGCAGGAGAACACACGAGAACCATCATAAATGACTCCCTTTCCTCAGGAATTTTTCCCGACGCATTCAAAACAGTAAATGTCAAAGCTCTAATAAAAAAAACCTTCCCTCAATGCCCTCAAACCCAAAAACTACCGGCCCATCTCTAACACCAGGTTCCTTGCAAAACTCATCGACCGAACCGCCTACTCCCAACTAAATGCATTTGTCGAAGCCAATAATCTCCTAGACCCCGCTCAATCAGGTTTTAGAGCGCGACATGGAACTGAAACCACCCTAACCTCAATCTGGGATGACCTTAATAACACAGCAGACTCTGCGGGTTGCGCCGCTCTAATCCTCCTCGATCTAGCCGCCGCTTTCGACACAATCAATCACTCAATCCTTCTTGACCGCCTCCACTCACTAGGAATTCCTGGAACTGCCCTCAAATGGATAGCATCCTTCCTCAAAAACAGGAATCAAATAACCCTACTCTCAACCTATTCCTCCCAAGCCCGACCAGTCGACACCGGAGTTCCACAAGGAGCATGCCTATCAGCCCTCCTGTTCAATCTCTACATGGCCACCCTCCCACGAATAATTCGCATGCACAACATCCTGTGCTACAACTACGCCGATGACACTCAGCTAATTCTGAAACTCCTGAACTCAAAACCCAACTGCCGACCTGACCTCGCTAACTGCCTCCTCGACATAGAGCTCTGGATGACTACAAAGCACCTCTTGCTAAAACACTCCAAAACCGAAATCATGGTATGTGGCAACACCGAACTTCTTCCGCACCCACTACCCTGGCCATCTGCCATGGGCAACTCACTGACCCCCTCTAAATCAGTAAAAAACCTTGGATGCGTCTTAGATTCTGACCTAACACTCTCGCACCAAGTCAACAACGTCTCAAAGTCCTGCCACTACCACCTTAAAACTCTTAAGCGCATTTTTCCGTACCTCTCCTTTCCAAACAGACTCCCCGCTGTCCAATCAATTGTTATATCAAGACTTGACTACGCTAACCCCCTCTACCTCGGAGTCCACGCATACCAACTGACTAAACTACAAAGGGCACAAAACGCTGCAGCCAAACTGCTACTAGCGCTTGGCCCGAGAGACCACATTTCCTCAGCCCTCTAAACTCTGCACTGGCTTCCGGTCGCCCAAAGGGTGACCTTCAAAACCTTATGCATTTCTCACCGAGCACTTCACAAAACCGGACCACAATATCTTCAAGACAAACCTTATCACCCTGCACATACTCTAAGATCTATCTCAGCAGGCCTCCTAGTCATACCAAAAACAAACTCAGTCAGGTTAGGCAGATCATCATTCTTAGCCTTAGCCCCCACGCTGTGGAACGCACTCCCGCCCCACATCCGTCTCACTGAAGACCTTATGTCTTTCTGCAAATTCCTGAAAACTTGGCTTTTCCCCTAAAACCGAACCCAAACTCAATCTAACTCAAACGGTATAACACCATCTCAATGACGCTGCCAAAAAAATTGATCATAAATATCAATGCAGTATCACGATTCCGAGCAAGAAATCGTAAACTTATAACCTCCTCCGATTAGCTGAAAACGACAAACAAAATAGATTAAGAACGATCAGAGCTGTGAAGTAAATAAAAAGAATAAGTTGTATGAAGACAGTAATGCGGCTGAAATTAATGAAATAAACAAATAAAAGTAATTAACAAAAGGATCAATGTGGACGTGAGGAATAAAGTAGATAACTTGTCAACTAACCCAAACGACTAGCTATTAATTAACATTAAAACAAATAGCAATACAACATCATGAACCAACGGAGAATTTCAGAAACTAATAACCTCTAATGTAATCTAAAAAGAACAGACAGAATGGAATGAACAAACCAGATCAAAGCAATGAAAAGGAGGAGTGTATAGAGCGGATGAGTGTGCAGAGCGGATGAGTGTGTAGAGCGGAGCGGATGAGTGTGTAGAGCGGATGAGTGTGTAGAGTAGAGCGGATGAGTGTGCAGAGCGGATGAGTGTGCAGAGCGGACGAGTGTGTAGAGCAGACGAGTGTATAGAGCAGACGAGTGTATAGAGTGGATGAGTGTGTAGAGCAGGTGAGTGCCAGAGCGGATGGGTGCCTAGAGCAAATGAGTGCGTAGATCTAATGAATGCATAGAGGTGATGTGTGCGTAGAGGTGATGTGTGTGTAGAGGTGATGTGTGTGTAGAGGTGATGTGTGCGTAGAGCGGATGTTTGCGTAGAGCAGATGAGTATGTAGAGCGAATGAGTGCGTAGAACAGGTGAATGCGTAGAACAGATGAATCTGTAAAGCAGATGCATTCCTAGAACGGATGAGTGCGTAGAGCGGCCAAGTTCGTAGAGAGGATGAGTACGCAAAAAAGGTTTAAGCGCCTAGAATAGATGAGTGCGTTGAGCAGATGACTGCGTAAAAATGGATGAATGCATAGTGCGGAGGATTGTATAGATCAGATAATTTCATAGAGCGGATAAGCGCATAGAACAGTTGATTGCGTAAGAGCGGGGGAATGTGTAGAGTAAATGAGTCCCTAGAACGGATAAGTGCGGAGAGCAGACGAGTGCATCGTGCGGATGAATGCGTAAAGCGGATGAGCGCGAAAAATGGATGATTGCATAGAGCGGATGATTGTGTAGAACCGATAATTGCGCAGAGCGGATGAATGCATAAAACAGATGATTGGGTGGAGCCGGTGAATGTGTAGAGCGTATAAGTCCCTAGAACGGATTAATCCTGAGAGCGGTCGAGTGCGGAGAGCAGGCTAGTATGTAGAGAGGGTGAGTGTGTAGAGCTGGCGAATGCGTAGAACGGTTGAATGTTTAGAGTTTATGAGCGCCTAGAGCGGATAAGTGCGTAGAGCCAACGAGTTCGCCGAGCCGACGAGTGCGCAGAGTGGATCTATGAACAGAGTGTATGTGTGAACAGAGTGGATGAGTGAACAGAGTGGATGAGTGAACAGAGTGGATGAATGCAAAGAGTGGATAAGTGTACAGAGTGGGAGAGCGCGTAGAGCGGATGAGTGCGTAGAGCGGATGGTTACGTAAGAACAGACAATTGCGCAGAGCAGACAAACGCATAGAGTGAGTGGATGAATGCCTAGAGTGGATGAGTGCCTAGAGTGGATGAGTGCCTTAAGCGGATGAGTGCCCAGATTGAATGAGTGCCCAGACTGAATGAGTGCCCAGATCGGATGAGTGCTCAGAGCGGATGAGTGCCTAGAGCGGATGAGTGCCTAGAGCGGATGAGGGCCTAGAGCGGATGAGGGCCTAGAGCAGATGAGTGCGTTGAACGGATGAATGCGCTGAACGGATGAGTGCGTAGAGTAGATGAGTAGGTAAAATGGATGAGTGTGTAGAGCGGATGAGTGTGTAGAGCGGATGAGTGTGTAGAGCAGATGAGTGCCTTGATCGGATGAGTGCGTAGAGTAGATGAGTACGTAAAATGGATGAGTGTGTAGAGCGGATGAGTGTGTAGAGCGGATGAGTGTGTAGAGTGGATGAGTGTGTTGAGCGGATGAGTGCGTTGATCAGATGAGTGTGTTGATCGGATGAGTGCGCTGAACGGAGTGTGCTGAATGGATGAGTGCGCAGAGCGGATGAGTACGTAGAGCGGGTTAATGTGTAGATAGGATGAACGCATTGTACCGGTGTAGTGCGCAAAGCGCGGTGAGTAAGTAGAGCAGATGAGTAAATGGAGCACGCGAGTAAATAGAGCAGGTCAGTCCGTAGAGCAGGTGAATACGAAGAACGGGTGACTGCGTAGAGCGTGTGACTGCGTAGAGCGGGTGACTTCGTAGAGCATATGAATGTGTAAAACAGATGAGTGCATAGAGCGAACCATTATATAGAGCGGATGAGTAGGTAGAGCGGACGAGTGTGTAATGCAGATGAGTGTATAGTCCGAATGAGCGCGGAGCGCGGATGGCTGATACGAATGGCTTTGAGTGCCTGAAACAGTCATAAATGCGTAGAACTGTCTGATTACATGGAACGGACAGCGTACATGGAACCCTTGAAGTGAACTCGACCGCAAGCACCTAAGATAAACCACCATATCACTCCACACTTACTCTCTTCCTTACACCACCACTCATCTAGAACACAGCAATACTATGACACCATTCGGTATAGCTGTTCTCATACCATCATTCTGCCGCATACTTCCCATCACCCTATCTAAACACTGCTGGTTATACTCCCTCCAGCCTAGGCGTTCTCCTCAGGCCTGACGCAGCCACTATCGGTCTGGATAAAAACCTGCCAGAACGAACACATACTATTGATCTCTCAACCACCACACCTACCGCTAAGAAGCAGCTATCACATGAATACCCACCAGCTGCAGACATATCTGGCGCTCACACGCGCCTTAGACTCCCTCTACCTCCCTCTACTGACTTGAACTTCGGTTCCCGAGGGCGTTCAACCTACCAGCGCCTTGAGACGATACCAATGGTACATAAGGCGCTATATAAATGCAAAATAACATAACATAACATATACATCTCCCACCATGGGTAAGCACATCGATTATGGCATAAATGTCCCCCATTAATGGAAGAAGACACCAGACTGTTCTAGACAGTGTTGTATGCACCCATCACCATGTAACTTAACAGGGCTGATGAGGTGCGCAGTCTCAAATAGGTAATCCTTATGTTAGCATTCACCATTACCTGAATTTGTCCAAGTAAGTTAAAAGGCCATGACAAAGGGTAAGCAAAATTATCCCATGAGGCTAGAGGAGACATTCTTACTCACCTTGGCAGTGCTCAGAGCACTTCAGACATAAAACAGTATATAAACGTGTGACTGTCACTTCTAGAACAGAGCAAGCAGTTGCTTATCTTAATGCTGTCAATTGCGAACCTCAAATAGTATGTCATTTTTATTTAAAGCTAATGAAAACAATATTCTTTGATCTCCATACAACGGGACCTGAAAGCCTATGAGCTGATTACGCTCCAGAAGACTTGAAGGCAATACATGGGGTAGTCATCACCAACACTCTGCAAGAAAAAAAAGTTGCAGATCACCTGAACCAAAAGTGAAAACGCGGAGTAGACAATATGATAACTTTATCAATTTAGCTACTAATACTCATCAATATATCACAATATAGACATCCAAAACCAACACTAGATTGCCCTTTAGACCACATTAAGCATTGCCCAAAGTTAAGCTTTCTATTATTGAGGTGCTGCTTGGGGACAATAGAACTCCTCTTCCGGGAGCACCTGGCTCTGCAGAGACTGTCAAAAGCATAGTAAAACAACCCAAGCACTGCCCATCATATCAACAGCTGTTATCTGCCGAGCAGGCAGAAGGTGCAACATCACCAGTACCAGCCACATGGGCCCATTATCAGCGTGGGTCAATCTGCCGAACAGGCATGAGGGATCCACTGTAAGGGCAAAGAGTTTGTTTCTGGTATAGGTGATTTAAAGGTTATTCAGACACAGCACAGATGTTATATAACTCCCAAAATGACACACCCACAAATGGATGCAGTGTTATGTACCTGAGCAGAGGGATGAACAAGAACTGGGGTTGTGGGCCCCAATGGTCCAAAGACCATTTAATACTTTCCTATGTATTTCGTCAGCGTAATGCACCCGAGCAGAGTGTAGGCCCCGAGTTGGACCTGAATGATTTTTAGTCTATATCGTATTTGTCCTTGAATGCATTCAGCGTAATGCACCCAAGCAGAATGCAGGTCCCGAGCTGGGCCTGTAGACCCCACTGTTCCTTAGTCCATATAATATTTGAGTCTTAAATGCATTCAGTATAATCACCCAAGCTGTGTGCAGGTCCCAAGCTGGGCCTGTTGACCCCACTGCTCCTTAGTCCATATAATATTTGCCCTTGAATTCATTCAGCGTATTGCACCCGAGCAGAGCGCTGGTCCCGAGCTGGGCCCATGGATCCCACAGCTCCTTAGACCATATAATATTCCCCCATCGTATTTGTAGTATTTCCAAGCAGCAAATAGATGACTGAAAATACAGCTTCTGTTTTCAAGGGTCAAAGACAACTCACCAAGCTGGTGGACAGGTCATGTAGCCATTGCATGCAATCCCCCTTATTGCTTTTAGTAAAATAAATGGTAAAATATCATGCTGAGCTAAGTAAACAACTAGCTATAACCCGTCTAGAACCCACAATGCCCAGTAGTGTCCTGTTTACAAGTCAGGAACGTTACCTTTGAACTACTATCATATCTTGCACAACATCCAAAAGGAACAATAGAGGGGCTTAGAGGGGAAGGCGTTCAGGGAACTGGTAACAGCAAAAAAATACTTCAGCAGTGCAAAGTGTGTGCCAGTTTAAATGGCTCGTTGGGGAATATTTGTTCAAATTAAGGGACAATGTTATATTAAATGGCTCTGTAGAGCAGGCAGGGACGTAATTTCACCAAAATGCCAGAGGTAGCGGAAGTGACACCACACAACCCTTGACCTCGGATGTCATCACAGGACGTGATGTTATTTGACCTCACCCCCAAGTGACATCACGAGAAGTGATGGCACATGACCTACAGATGCGTCTAACACCTGTATTTCCACCCAGAACATTCAAACACACACAATCACATTCCTGTTCATTCATCCACCAGTCACTCACTCATACACCTTCTCTTACATCCACTCTCAATGCATTCTCCACAGGCACACACCCACCCAGGGCATTCAAACACACACACACAATCATATTTCTTCTCATTCACCCACCACTCACTGACCCATAGCACATACATACATACATCTGACAAACATTTCACACATGCAAAATGCACATCACATTTATAAAAAATTAAAAAAGCCCTCTTACCTGTTTTTTCAGCTTTGGTCCATCACTGCAGGCCACCTTTGGCTTCTCCGTGCTGCCCACAAACATGAACAAGGAAGCTGGGAGAAGGGGTTGGAGCTGAACGTGGCATGTGACAGGTGCCATATGTCATGGTGAGCTCACCCTACTGAGGACTTCCGCCTCGCGCTGCAGTGCCCAGGGGCTCCCATTTGTGTACCCTTTTTTTAGTACAGGGGTAGCAAGGGAGACCACAGGGTTTCGCGGCTGCGACCCCCAAATGACGTCCCTGAGAGCAGGAGCTGGGTATGAACCCACGACCTTACGTTTGAAAGTCACAATTGTACCAGCTGTATCACAGAAAGATAACTGTGAAAATAGAGGCTTATTAAACGGTCCCAGAACGACGCAACTCAGTTACATTTCCCTCGGCGTTCCCAGCTACTGAGAATCCAAACACTCTGCGCTGGAAAAACAAGACATGATGCGCAGTTAAACTCTGCTTGATCCTCAGTGAGGCCAGGTCCCACCGGTGTCTGCTCTAGCTAGAGAGGGGCTCCGAACACAGCGGTCAGACGGACAAAGAAACCTGTGCACAAATTAAAGTTAAAATGCCTCATGAATGAAAGCAAACGTGGCGCAGTGAACTGTGTGAGTGTAGCGTTCTTTGTGCTGGTCGGGTGCCCCGACTTCATCTGTGGCCCGCCCTGTGGGCGGGCCACCACATTGACGACGAGGGTGGTCCGGGCATTGTGTGTGCGAATCACACAGGCCGTGGGAGGCCCGTTCAGGAGCTGAGGCGGCAGTGGGCCGCATGAGTGGAGGAGGAGGTGGCCGCAGCCGCGTAACATCTGTGCCGCTGGTGGCCATGGGACCTCGTTTACGGGTCGCCTGGTGCCAGCACGTGTGGCTGGGCATCTGGCTTTCGTGTGCGGCATCGGCTGCGTGTGCGCCTGTGTAGGCAGGCGGAAGTGCTGGCCGCGTGGTCCAGACGTCAAGGGGGGAGTCTGCTCCAAACCCAACCAAAGGAGGGGCAGAGCCAGCCCCCATCTGGCCCGCAGCGGCCAAGGAGAGCAGAGACACCCCTCTGCAACCAGGGCAGGCAGCGGTCCCTGGGAGGTGTGACACTGAACAGGACCGCCAGGTGAAGATTCAGTACGGTCCCGTGGGCTTCAGGCCTGGCCCACGGTGCAGCCTGCAGGGGGTTGTGGTCTCATTGCGAACCCCATGGACAAAGAAAAGGGGTGGAGTCTGATTGCCCGGGCCCGCGGCAGTGAGTAATCCCAACATTCCGCCTGAGTGAGGGATGTGAGCACACCCCATAAAGACCCGGGCTGCAATAGGGTGGAAAGAACAAAGGAGTGGGACCGTCAAGATCACATTGTGTCTTGCCCGCACTATGGCCTGCAGGGGCACCGGACTGGCTATTCAGAGGCTATTCAAGACACTAAGGCCCGCAAATCAGTCCTATGCACAGCCATCGCAGCCCTGAACGAATATTTCCGACCCATGGTCAACAGGAACTATGAACGATTCAGGATGAGGTGTGCGACGCAGGAGGAAGGGGACAGCCTCAATGCATTTCACGGGAAGCTGAGCGGCATCGCACTGTCCTGCGACCTGGGAAACTTCGAGGAGGACGAGATCAGGGCGCAGATCATATACGGCTGCAGCTCTTCGAAGCTACGCAGGCAAGTCCTGAGGGACCCAGCGCTAACCCTCGACAGGATACTAGACCTTGGCCATGCCCAGGAACTGGCAGAGGTGCGGGCCTCAGTCATGGACTCATCCAGACACCACCTCAAGCTGGAGGCCCCCATGCAGCGGGTCAAGCTGGAGGAGGTGTCAGCTGTCAGCAAGTGGCAAGGAGGAAAGCCGATGCAGAGGGGAGACTGGCCCAGGAGAGACCCCAATGCCACAATATGCCATCAGTGCGGGTGGGATCTTCCACAACCGCAGGACTGCCCTGCGAAAGGACACATCTGTGGGAGGTGCGGGAAGGTGGATCACTTCGCACGGGTGTGCCTCGCCCCGACACCAGCCAGCATGGCAGGGACATCGGGGGGAGTGAGTCGAAGGGGAGAAAGAACCCCAGAGTGGCTGCGGTCCAAGTGGCAGAAGACCAAAGGAGAACGCAGTATGATGTGGGAGAGGAGGAAGATGAAGAAAATGTATTCTTCTTGTGCTGCAGCAACGCCACTGACCAGTTTGATCCCGGAATCTTCTGAGTTGAAACAGCCCGCTGTCAGGCCCCGTGGTGTGCGGACTGGAACACACCTGTTTGTTTGCAGTGTTGAACGTTCAAGGTTTTGAGCTAGTAGGTGGTGCGCGGACTAGAACGCACCAAGTCAGACCCAGAACTGGGTCGCGGTTATGCAGTGGTGCATGATTTTTGTTGTTTATAAAAAAGGAGTGATGTTATGTGTGGGGGTCTAGTGTTTGATACGAGAGAGCGTCATGACAGCGTCATGATGCCTCTCTAATAAAAGGGGATCTGCTGGCACGCCCAGGGCAGTGCAGCAGAGCCCCAGGAAGTGGCAACTCGTGTCTGTGTGTCCTCATTTCGGTGGGGCTGCCACGTGGTTGTGGCCTGGCTCGCTAGCTGGTCCTGCTTGGGCGCCCCCACGGCCAGGACCGACGAGGGCTGGTTGCACCCAGCTGGGGAAGGAATCCCTCCAGTGAGCTGGAGGTAACCGGGAGATCCCGGCGGTCCATTCGTTGCGTGAGCGCAGCATCCTTTGTGCTTGTCGGGTGCCCCGACTTCATCTGTGGCCCGTCCCGGTGACCGGGGGCGGGCCACCACAGGTCTGGCTGCGATTGGCTGTTACTGAGGTCATGGACCTAGCTTGTTATGGAACTCATAACATGCTCTCACAAAACGGTTTAATTTTTTTGTTGCTGCTGGATGAGTAGATAAAGAAGTAAATCCAAAATAGGAAGCCTTCCTGTTTTGACATAGAATCACCTTTCCCTCCCAATCTCTTGGTGCTCTATCAAGTGACTTGTTGCCATAGGTGCCTAATAAAACAACAATACAATTTAAAAAAAAGGGAAAAAAATAGTACTTCTTTTAGGGTGCTCACAGGCAATCCATGTGTGTAAGGACAGTGCATAGGAAGTTTCGTGAGACAGAACCCGCCAAGACCTGTGTGGGTGACACAGTGTCAAGCTGGCATTCCAGATTTCTTAATACCCATAAACAGGTTTCCACACCCGCCAACTCACTTCTCTGGTATCATTCCAAACCTGTTGAGCACCTCAAAGTCACCCATTCCTATGATGCCAATTTTGGCCTGTCCATGTTGCAATCACTGGCACGGAAAGTAGAGCAATAGTAAATGGTCGCTTTAGATGGTGACAGAGGCTAGGAGGAAGTCTCATTAGTTTGGTATAGATGCTACCAAGTGTGTTTGTTAGATGACACAGGTTATTCAATGGCCTTGGTAGATGATATAGCTATGGATTCAAGTGTAATATTTCAATATTTCAATAGTTACTCTTTGACATCAGCAGTGACATTAATGTCACAGGGAAGGAACAAAAAACACTACCTTTTACTTTTGGAAAATTTCCTCATGGCACTTTTCAGTTGCCCCATAGCTCAGGATTTGGTGCTGACTTTCCTGGTCTCTTTTTATTGATCTGTTACGAATGGTTAATCCAGTAAGTGTGTGAGAGGGTGTGCGAGAGTGTGTGGGAGTGCGCAAGAGATCTTTGAGGAACATCCACAGAAGAAAGGGGTGCTGAAGAGGAGGTGCTGCTGTCCCATGATATGTATACGCAGCAGGACATCCTGTCAAGAATGGTGTACTTGAAGCCAAGGAGGGAAAGGGTTTGAGGGAAGCAAGGATGGTCCACAGTGCAAAATGCTGTAGAAAGGTCTAGAAGGATAAGAATGGAGTAGAAGTGAGAGCAGTGGGCAGTGGTGAGAGAATTAGAGATATGAATTAGTGCAGTCTCAGTGGAGTGTTTGGACCGGATGCCGATTGGACCAGTACGTGAGTGTATCTCAAGGTAGTTGACTATGCAGTTGAAAACATCTCTCTTAAGGATTTTAAAGTGACAGGGAAGGTGAGAGACAGGCCTGTAAATGAGGGGTTGTTGGGGTCAGCACTTGATTTCCTTATGTGAAGAATGATTGTGGCTATTTGGTAATATGCTGGCAAGATGCCAGTTGAGTGAGATAGGTTGAGTAAGACAGAGAGTGGAGGTGACCAGTGCAAGTTCCTTAACAGTTTGTAGTATAAAGGGGTCAATAGGATCACAAGATGGGTTATGGATGGGTTATCAGAGGGAAGATTGGGTAACAGTTTAGTGGGGGAGGTAGGGAGAAGAGAAATGGAGAGCAGAGTGTGGGGAAGATGGGATGGGATGATGGAAGGGATGGGAGAGATGGCGTAGGACAATGTGCACCGAATTTGGTGGTTTTAGGGGAGAAGTAGGAGGCAAAGTCCCTGGCAGAGAGAGAGGAGGAGCGGTTCATGATGGTAGGGGGAGCATGGTATGAGGGGTCATGAACAGTTTTCAAGGGTGCAAGCAGAGAGAGGATACTAGTGTAATTGGAGGATTTGGCTGTTTCAAGTGTGTGCTCTAGCACCTCGAAGCGTCTTCTTTGTGCTAGATGGGATTACAAATAATTATAACAGACCAAAGGAAGATGGTAAAATACTGCTTTAAACTCAATGGAAGAAAGCAGGGAGAAATACAGCTAGCAAATAGATGCTCGATATGTTCACACCTAACTTTGCTTGGACAGAGTTTATATACTGTTACATACATCATTTATGACGTCATCCTATGTGACATTTTATGAAAGCCTAACACCGGGAGGAATTGGATTAGGGGAACATGTTTACATATAGAATTATATAAATGTTAATATCTCATTGGTGGCCCCTTGTCTGTAGGGCACGCCCTGAGCTACTTTCTACGTACGTCACATACTGATTATAGCAGAGAATATGGCAGTGGCCTAATAACTGCAATATTGTATATGAAAGAGCTTGGAAAACCTTTTGATTGGTTGGCAACCCTATCTAACCTTGGATTTTTAGCTTGTTTTAGCAGCATGTGAACAGAACGAAAGCTAGGTGTTTGAACTGCGTCAACTTGCTCTCTGTTTTCTCAATTAGTCCATCGTATGTCATCGACCTAATCTTTAGCCGAGGTCTATCATTTGTAGTTGACCTTGTAGTCTGCTCACTGTTTTGGGACATTCAAGAGAGTGCAAGCACACCATTATCTTAGCTCAAAGCTCTAATGAATAGCCTTTGTTTTGAGGTTTTCATCACGTGTTAGGAGGCCACTATTTTGTCAATTTCAGCCTCTCCATTACTGCTATTTGATTTAATTAAACAGGGTAATTACCCTCTCTGGTCTTTAGAGACTTGCTCACTCCACCTCACACGGGCCTTTGCCTTACTGATTGTTCAATACTTGGCATCAGCAAATATCCTTGCCCTACTAATCTTAGCAGAAATATGTCTCATGCACATGGTCTGTTCATTCAACTCCCTTTGTGCCTTGCACCGATCTCTTGTCTTGACTTCAGGCCAACGTACTCCCTTATTCAGCACACGAAAAGAGCTTAATTAGTTCTTAAATTTGCAATCCAAGGATCGTTTTTGGATAGCTGGGTTGATTCTTTAACACAGAGCGTTGTTCATTTTCTTCCAATGGCTGTCCTAGACATTATAAATAATCCTCTTTTTAGCAAGTTTCTATATGCTTTATCTAACTTGCGTTACAGCTTATTTACAATTATTGGTCAACAAGTTACTTCATCTTGTTATTTTCACAATAACTTCATCTTTTGGGACATGTTTCTCTTAGTACTACTGTTACATCGTCAGTCTTTAATTTTTTCATATCATTTCAGATTAGCTTTATATATCTTCTTCATGACATCATGTTTCTGTCGTCAGACCTTTGTTTAGAGTTCATCCATGATTCCCATAGCTGCATTCTGGCACTTCGGAAATGGACATCCTTCTTGGTAACTTCTTCCATTGCCTCAACGTGAGGGTATCTTCTGAATGGCTGTCTGAGTGCATATAATTTTTCATACAATCGGCGCTGTATGGACATGTCACATAAACATGTGCATGAATCCCCAACTGTAGCCCTTCTTCTGCTGCTCCAATAGGACTGTGGTGAAGAGGCAGGGGCTAGAGAAGAGGCCCCTATCTGCTCCTCTACATTCCCCCTCTGGTCAAAAATGTGACCATGCTCTTCTTTTTCTCTTCTTCTGCAATTCTTGCTTCATCTTCGTCCACCATCTCATCATATTTTCTTTTCTTTGGAACCCACATTTTCGTCACCCCCGTTCAGGTGGCCCGCATTTTCTATGTGTTCATTCACACTCTGGGTCATGTAGCGACAATCCCCTTTGGTGAACAGAATATCCACTGGCCCACATATCTCTTCTGCTCTTTTGGGATAGTAGAACCTTGTTCCTGGAGGTGCAAGCAAACTCTTCTTGATATTTGCTCGAGTACTTTCTTTCATCTGCATCTTCTCTCCAGTGCCACTGTTAACGTCAATCATTATCTTCATTCTAATAGCTTTCTTGGCTGTTTTCTGGCATTGTCCCAAGATGATCCTTAAGAGACAGAATCCTAGCAATACCAACACTAGTATTGCTCCAAGAAATTTGAAAGCATTTGCCAACCAAGAACCAATTGTCCCGTGCCATTTCATCAGCTTCATCTTCCATTTTTGTGTGCAGGGTAGTTAACATCGTTATTGCCTCTGTCACAGTTACATTTTCTCCATCATGAGATGGTGTAAATGTACAGCAAAAGACCCAACCTTGGCGCAGATGCCTCCCTCCATTGCTGTTATTAGATCCAGAACATACTTGTTCTGTAGAGTCATCAGCCTGATGGCTCTCAATTCTTCATTAATTGCATTGCAAACTGCATGTAAGCTCTGGATCCGCAGGCCTAATATTGATCCATCAGAACTGCAGTTCCTACGTTCATTCCTTTTACTTCAATTATTTCTCTGCAACCTTTGCTCCTCCCAACATAGACCTTGCCATCATTCTTGAAACAAGTTGTTGTGTTCTTCTATTGTAATATATGCACTGGTCCTGCTTCATTGTCAACCCAGGTTAATAGCTTTGCATACTTTGCCCATGATTCCAGCCACTCATCGTTCACCTTTTGCACTCTGTGGACTGCGTCTTTCTTCAATAAATATGCAGGTCATGATATTAGTCCATTTTCCCATCCATTTCCGATTGCTACATGTCCATACACCAACAGCTGTGCTCTCTCCCAGCATCCTGGCTCTCCTGATTTTTCAGTCATGTCTGAGAACGTTCATTCTTTTTATATCAATAGTTTGTATCCTTTCTCCAAATTGGGATGGATATATGAGTTTTTTGTTTGTCCACCCTAGTCCGGTTTCCATTCTTTTTGTCTTCACATACGTATCTTCGTATGGAAAAGTCTCTCTTGATCGCCACTCTAAAGTTGCCCATTTTCCTTCTAATTGTCCTCTGGTGGTACATGTTGCCAGATGACTGGGACATTTTGCATCGTGTGGGGACATTTCTCTTGCAATTAATGTTCTTGCCGCATTCATGGCATACAGTATTAATGAGCACACATAACATCTCTCTTTGGATGTTCTCTCTTCCACCTTTTTCATGTGCTGGTACCATATATTATTTTCTAAATGAGCTGATTTGTCTAGGTATGTGTTTACACACTTTCATTGTCTTCCTCAGCATCTCTTTTTGCTCAGGAAAAGAGTTTTTTAATTTCAGAATGTAGTGGGGTTTTTGGATTCTTAATAGGGACAATGGGTATAATGGGAATAGTGGGGGAAGTCTAGTTTTCCGGCTCCTCACTGCTTATAACATGTGAATGCCAACATAATAAGGATAATCGTGAAAATCAAAAAGCTCCAATAATTATCCTAAGTTTGGCTTATCTTTTTTGTGGAGCTGCAGTTCTTACCTCTTGGAACATTTCCATCTCTCTGATTATGTTTGGCATATACCAAATGTGTCAGTTTATTGATTATTTATGATTTTATAGCAAAAACATCAAATGAATCGCCATTATAATTCTAGGACTATTGTATTATTTTTTACGGTTTCCAAGAAACATCACTATTTCTGCGTGTCTTCTTATCAATGCTGGGTAAGGCTGCAATATATATGAAAAAACTGCAAGCAAGAATGCGTGTGCAATGGGTATCATAACAAAATAAAGTATTCTTCTTTTCTTCTTACTTCTACTGCTTCTGTACCATTGTCTCTTGAACCTAATCTAGGGAAGGTGTTCCAGGATCACTGCAAGTCCATCAGTCCTTAAGAAACAGTAATCTAAAAATGTTGTTTGTTCTTCCTTTTTTCTTGTCTTGGCTTTTGGTCCTGTATCAGGTTTGTATTCGGTGAGTTTCTTAACTTGCTTCGTAGGGTAGCTGCATCAGAGGTCAAGGTTTCTCCTTTGTAGGGTTTAACATCATGGAGGTGAATCCACGCTCACCTGTCTTGTAATTTCACAGCAGTAGGGCTCACTTCCTCCACTTCATGGACACTGTCAAAATGAGAGGTGCTCCAGGTACGCAGAAACATACGCTCTAGTACCTGGTCCCCTTGGTACAGGCTGAGCAGTTTGAGCCTCTCTTCCAAATCAATGGGCTTATTATCTTTCTTATTTCCCTCTGACCCCTCCCATTGCTTATGGAGCTGCTGGGACATAAAAGAAACACTTTCAGTCATTGTTTTCAAATAATCATGCATTTCATTGCCTAGAGCCCTCACTACACTGTGGGTATCTGTATTTTCCCTTTTTGGGGAGGGAGAAGAGTTCTCATGCGGCGTCCATTTACCAATGCATGGGGTATCAGATGTTGATCTGAGCCTGGCTGGTTCCACAGCGCATATGTGTGCTTTGAAATACAATTTACTTGATGTATAAGCGCCTTACAAATGCACAATAAATAAATAAATAGCACAAGGAGTAGGCAATGAAGCCATCCCTTCTTTAAAGTTGCTTTTAATTTTGTTATCCTTTCTTTCAAAATGCCATTTAGGGCCCGATTCATAGAATCGGGCGCATAAAAGGTGCAAGGGCCACACGCCGAGAAGGAGCCTGGCGTAGTGAAATCTTTGCGCGGTACGTGTATTCATGGATTCCAAGTGGTGCCAGTAGCCGCTGCACAAGTAACAGCAAGCTGCGTGAGTAATGCTCCCAACACGCCCCCATGCACAGTAAAAAGCAAGTGAAATGCCCAACACGGCGCAAGCCTCTGCACCATCCCAAGGCCAGCATACAGACCCCCCAGGCCAAATTGCATGCCAACACCTCGCAATCCCCGGCCGTACCCCTGCGTAATTGCGTGAAAAACACCCTGTGATCTCTGGCCGCACCCCAGCGTAATCACGCGAAAACACCCTACGGTCCATGTCCACACGCTAACATAATTGCATGAAAAAAGGTAGCCCCCTCCACATGGGATACCTCAACCGCCATCACCCGTGACCCTACCCTGCAGGCAACCCCCTCCACATGGGATACCCCAACCCCCATCACCCGTGATCCCACCCTGGAGGCAGCCCCCTCCACATGGGATACCCTAGCCCCATCACCTGTGACCCCACCCTGCAGGTAGCCCCATCCACATGGGATACCCCAGCCCCCATCACCCTTGACCCCACCCTGCAGGCAGCCCCCTCCACATGGGATACCCCAGCCCCCATCACCCTTGACCCCACCCTGCAGGCAGCCCCCTCCACATGGGATGCTTCAGCACCCGTGACCCCACCCTGCAGGCAGCCCCCTCCACATGGGATACCCCACCCCCATCACCCGTGATCCCACCCTGCAGGCAGCCCCCTCCACACGGGATACCCCAGCACCCGTGACCCCACCCTGCAGGCAGCCCCCTCCACATGGGATACTGCAGCCCCCTTCAACCATGACCCCACCCTGCAGGCAGCCCCCTCCACATGGGATACCCCAACCCCATCACCTGTGACCCCACCCTGAAGGCAGCCCCCTCCACATGGGATACCCCTGCCCCATCAACCGTGACCCCACCCTGCAGGCAACCCCTCCACATGGGATACCCTAGGCCCCATCACCCGTGACCCCACCCTGCAGGCAGCCCCCTTCCCATGGGATACCCCAGCCCCCATCACCTGTGACCACACCCTGCATGCAGCCCCCTACACATGGGATACCCCCATCCTATCACCCGTGACCCCACCCTGCAGGCAGCCTCCTCCACATGGGATACCCAGCCCCCATCACTAGTGACCCCACCCTGTAGGCAGCCCCCTCCACATGGGATACCCCAGCCCCCATCACCCATGACCCCACCCTGCAGGCAGCCCTCTCCACATGGGAAACACCCACCCCATCACCCTTGACCCCACCCTGCAGGCAGCCCCCTCCACATGGGATACCCCAGCCCCCATCACCCATGAGCCCACCCTCCTGGCAGCCCTCTCCACATGGGATACCCCCACCCCATCACCCGTGACCCCACCCTGCAGGCAACCCCCTCTACATGGGATACTCCAGCCCCCATCACCCGTGACCCCACCCTGCAGGCAGCCCCCTCCACATGGGATAACCCAGCCCTCCATATCCCGTGATCCCACCCGGCAGGCAACCCCCTCCACATGGGATACCCCCAGCCCATCACCCGTGACCCAACCATGCAGGCAGCCCCCTCCACATGGGATACCCCAACCCCATCACCTGTGACCCCACCCTGAAGGCAGCCCCCGCCACATGGGATACCCCAGCCCCCATCACCCATGACCACACCCGGCAGGCAACCCCTCCACATGGGATACCCCAGGCCCCATCACCGTGACCCCACCCTGCAGGCAGCCCCCTCCCCATGGGATACCCCAGCCCCCATCATCTGTGACCACACCCTGCAGGCAGCCCCCTACACATGGGATACCCCCATCCCATCACCCGTTACCCCACCCTACAGGCATTCCCCTCCACATGGGATACCCCAGCCCATCACCCGTGACCCCACCCTGCAGGCGGCTGCCTCCACATGGGATACCCCGGCCCATCACCCGTGACCCCCCCTGCAGGCAGCCCCCTCCACATGGAAAACCCCAGCCCCCATCACCTGTGACCCCACCCTGCATGCAGCCCCCTCAACATGGAAAACCCCAGCCCCATCACCTGTGACCACACCCTGCAGGGAGCCCCCTACACATGGGATACCCCCATCCCATCACCCGTGACTCCACCCTGCAGGCAGCCCCCTCCACATGGGATACCGCAGCCCCTATCACCCATGACCACACCCTGCAGGTGGCTGCCTCCACATGGGATACCTCAACCCCCATCACCCATTATTTTGTATAGCGCGCCAAACCCATGACCCCACCCTGCAGGCAGCCCCTCCACATGGGATACCCCAGCCCCCATCACCCGTGACCCCACCCTGCAGGTGGCTGCCTCCACATGGGATACCCCAGCCCATCACCCTTGACCCCCCCACAGGCAGCCCACTCCACATGGAAAACCCCAGCCCCTATTACCTGTGACCCCACCCTGCATGCAGCCCCCTCCACATGGGATACCCCAGCCCCCATCACCCGTGACACCACCCTGCAGGAAGCCCCCTCCACATGGGATACCCCAGCCCCCATCACCCGTGACCCCACCCTGCAGGAAGCCCCCTTCTACATGAGACATCACCTGCAGGATGTACCCTGACATAGTGACACATCATCACTCCATTGATGGTGTGTCATGCACCTTGACTGCCGTGTTGTGACACCAGCCAGAATACTAACCGGAATATCTATCTTGCAAACCAAAACAAATGCATTAACCCAGGCCACATCCATGAGTGTGGCAGCTGGCCAAACAGAATTACTGCCCACAACCATCTCCCAACATACACATGCAACAAGTTAATGTAAAAGTGAGGCCCTGATGGCCATATGACAATGTCATGGCATCCATCCCCAGAGAGAAATTGTTCACCAATGACAGAATCAAAACCACCCTCAATGTGTGCCACATGAACAAACACTGGCCAGGTGCCTCACAGCCTGAGCCTCATTGAGCTGCTACTCCTAGAAGAGAATCTCTAACAAACACATCACTGGTTCGCCCATGTGTGAACGACATGGCAATCAGACAGTGCACCACGCACTGAGACAGCTTCAATGGGCAGCCAATGTGTAAATACAAAGAAATGCCAATAGTGTTTCCCAGTGCAAGAGGTTGACCAACACCAGAGATGATGATAACTGTGCAAACAAATGCTGGTGAAAGGGAAAGCACCACCTGTGAGTTACACAGCATCAAGCAAATCATGTGCAAATGCCCTGAACATGTAACATTCCCACAGTCACCCCACCGACCACACTCACAAACACAGTGAGGGCAAATACACAGTGATGCTGCACATGTGAAAGGAAATGCTATTTGCCTGTGCACACACAAAATCCCACTTCACACACCACCACCGGTCTGCCCCATGTGTATATTCACTCCGCAAATAGACCCTGAACATAACAAATGCAAGTAAGCAACCACACACATGATTAACAATGGCCAGGATCAGAGCTACTAAATGGACTACTAAACAGGCACACTGCAAAAATAACTGGGACAGACAATGACTGTGAGAGTAAAAAATAAATATATTCAACAGTTGTATTTTCCGCATACAGACTGTAAATAAAATCATAAAAGATGTACATGTAAAAATATTTTTTTTAAAAATGTCCATGTGTATAAAACTATTTACACAAAGAAATTACAAAAAATACAAATTAAACATGGTTACCAGGAACCCCTAAACACACAAACAAAACAATGTACAAGAAAACATGGAGGATAGTCCAGAGTCCACTCCAAATAAAAACATTAAAAAAATGAAACTTACACCTACAGAACTATGTACAAAAAAGGAGTAATGTCTGTGATCCAAGCTCCAAATAATAAAATAATAAGGAAACTTTTATCTACAAAACTATGTACACAGGCAGCGGGCTAGTCCTCCTCTGGACCAGGGCATCATCGAACATTGCGTCCACTTCCCCCCAGCAGGCCTCTGTTCCCACCACAAGGGCTTGCAGGGACACCAGCATGGACCTCCATCCCCTCCCACTCCCTGCAAGTATCCTCGAGGATGGCAGCCCGCCTCCTTGCCCGACGCAGTGCAATCTCCACCCTGGCCATGGTGACTTTCACCTCCCATGCCCGCTGCCTCTCTGCCCCATTTCGCTGCCGGTATCACACGAATACGGAAGACATCCTTGATCTGAGGTCCACATTTGTGTCCTGCCTGACTCTGGATACCTGCCCCCTTGGGATAGAATGCCCTGACTACCTAAGCCTCCTCCTCAGAGCCTGCAGCTGCCATAGTGCCAGGTGCCTGCTTTGTATGGACACCCTCTGGCCTGATGACACAAGACGGGGGTGTCTGGCCCGTGCCCTGCTCCTGTGTGCCTGCTCTCCCTCCATTGCCATTGCTCCTGTCGTTGCCTGGTGACCACCTCAGCTGATCCACTGTCGACTCCCAACTCATGCAGGTATGTTTGCCCCACTAGACGGGCCAACATGGGTGGGACTGGTGCACAGGGGGCCCTGGTGGTATCTTGGCCAGAAGGCGCCCCGGAGGATGACTGGAGCACAGAGGAGCAAGACGAGGAAGGGGTCGCAATAGTGGTCAGCCCATGCAGCGCACTTGAGACCAGGAAGGCTGCTAGCCAGTTCAGGAGATGCCAGACCTCATTGTGATGATGTGCAAGCACACGAGTGCAAGCCTGCACATCATCACGAATGACGCAGGTACGCTTCCCGATACCAACTAGCAGGGGTACCACTCTGTCCCAAATGGCAACATCCGCAGGCATTGGGATGTCAGTCTGGGAGGAAACATCCGACACCTGCGGATGGGTTCGGCCTGGGGCATACCGGCAGTTGCATACTGCTGCAGGCGCTGACACAGAGACACGATTTAGCACAAGCACCTCCACAGCGACATGCACAGCCTCATGCCCCTGGGTCAGGACTGCAGCAGTCACAACCACCTCACCACACCGGTCTCACCCCATGGACTGGGTTGCTACGGCCCGCTTCTCTTCCTCTTCCCCCACCATCCCGGATGCCTCCCAAGCGTCTTCCGCAGTGGAAGGCCCCTGTGTCTGCTCACATGTCCCCCCCGCTGCTGAGGAGTCCACGTCCACTTTCGCCCTCTTGGACTTCCCCTCAGCAGCTTTGGCCAATGGTACAGGCGCGGCACCAGCCCCCTCGCTCCACGATGATGTTGTGTCCAGGGAGCGTGACTGGGCCTTGGTCCTATGCCTGGTGGGGGTATCCCTGCTTCCTTGCTCCACAGCACCGTCTCCACCCTGTTCTTCCAACGCAACTGCAGATAAGGAGACATAGAACACAAACATCAAGGTACTGCACCAATGTGTGCTTGGCGCAACATGTATTCGCTTGACGTACACTGCTAAAGGGTACAACCATCATCACCCTCCACAACACAAACAATCCCATCCGGGGACATGGCATTGTCACAACCTATCAATTGTGCATTCTACACACACATGCATCATGGGCGCATACACATGTCATGCACATACATCACCTGACAGTCCTCAAGCAGTGCACTGAGAAATCACATCCAAGTCCCCTCAACAGCAATCACGCAACATGACTAGGTCACACATTGAAATGCACCGGTTACATCCCTCCAGGAGTGATGGCCAGTCACACAATCACATCTTAGACAAATAAATATTAACATCATGCATGCACATGAGGTTGCCAACATCACCTCATCTGTCACACTTCTCACACGGGCACGTCTCAGACACATGTAACAAACCATGTGCACGTAGTGAAATGCTGCAGTACAACACACAATGCAAATGTAAGACCATTGAAATCACACATGGTTCACTGAACACAAGTAGAGCACTGTTTGGGACATGCACACATACATCTGTACAAGAGGCATACTTGCTGTAAGCCCAAGGTGCACACTCACACCATACATGAACATGCACATGCACTGTGGAGTCCAGCAACACATGGTGTTATGACTGGCCTCAGGGGCAGACCTTTGTGGCATTGTTGACGTTTCCCACATAGGGTAAGGATTCATTACTCCAATATGGTGCCCGATGCGAAGGGTAACGTTCCAGCCCTTCGGAAGAGAGCGAAGCCCCACCTCTCAGCCCGGAAGCAGTACTTGTTTCAGCAGTTCCCGTGCAACGACACGTTGCTACTGTCTCCAGTGCCTATGCTCCAAGAGTTACCGTCTACAGACCTGAGTTTCGGAACCCGTTGTCTTGCTTCTACTAACCTTTCCTTTCTCATTCTCCATTCACACATAGGAGGGCTCCGTCCTGCATTCACCCTTCACGTAGATTGCAGTCCGTTACCCTTTCCCCGATACGAGTCAGAGTCTCTGCAATCCACGTAAGTCAGTGACACTTTCCCATCTCCCTCGATTCTTAAAGAGAACCTCCAACCTCCCTTGGCCTAACATTCTACCTTTCCTAAATCCAGATTCAGACAGGAACTCTCAAACCTCCTGCCACCAATACAGCCGTGATATCTCTGGAACTTCCACATCAGGTTCCCCGTCTTGAACCTGTATCGGTAGGTGCCCCTTTCCAAATCCCCTTTGTTGTTCCTCCCTTCCGGATTTAGGCCAACACTCTCTTCTTTCTGTGTTTCCCTAATCCAGATTGAACAATCCTCTCAACTACCTTTCAACAATAAACCGCTCTGGTTTACTTACCAGGTATATCCACCACATAAGAATTGGTAGAAGAATAAACTAACCTCGCGCTAACCCGTTCCTATTTTTTACCCTACAGTAGTCCACACGGCGACACACCCTGCACACTACTCTCCCGTATGCGAGGGCGTCACAGCGTCCAGTGATTCCAGGTGGATCCAAACTCCTTCAACGCACTCGAAAACCATCACTGGGTTTTCTTCCCCTCGAGGGTTTCCCAAAGTCTTTTCTCTCCGTACCTGTGCTTGAAGGTGCGGACAGAACGATACTGGGGGATCACTTCTTTCCTCGCTACTCATTCGAAGACCAGGTAGGAAGTCTTGCCTTTGTTGATTGTTTACTATACTGTCTGGTGGAGCTCCCTGAGGTATTTATCTAATATTGAACAGGCATAACACATGGCCACTTACCTGACGGCTCCAGACATTGCTGCAAATCGCTGACCTGGGTGTGCAGCGCCGGGTAGAACTTCTGCAGGACCCGCATGTCGGTGGTGTTCATCCGGCCCCTGCGCCCCCCTTGGTTGGCACCAGCCTGGAGGAAGCGCAGGGCAGGGCCTTGCTGTGGGTCCTGGATTTCAGGTCCTCCCAGTGCTTGTGCCTGTGGTGGAAGTCACAGGATACCACCCCTTGCAACCTCCTCCGTGTTGATGCCATCCACGATCCAGTTCCAGATCAGCTTCCTTGGTGACTTGCGTTGGGGCGTTCATAATGCCCCAGGACATGCTCCACCAGGATGTCAACTTCCCTGACAGTGAAGTTGCCACCCCTCTGCCTCGCTGCCACAGGGTTGCCACTTACCTCTGGAGATGTTGGTTGAGACATGGCAACACCTGAGGCAGGTGTGGGTGGGCAAGGTGGTCTTGGGGCTGTGCTGTGGAGCGGTGGTGATGTTCTGGCACGTTGGGAGTCTTCTGAATCGGCTGAGGTGGTCCCAGGGCCAAGGCAGGAGCACTGGCAATGGCTGGACAGCAGGCACTCAAATTGCAGGGCAGGTGGGCAGCAGGCACACACAGTGGGCAGGCAGCAGCAGATGGCTTGTAGGAGGCAGCTCAGGGCAGTAGGAGGCAGGTAAAAAGGCCGCTGACAGGAGCATGGGTCTTCTGTGTTTCTCGCGTGGGCAGCCGGAAACAGAGTAACGGTTAATTTGCGTGTTCGAAATTAGCACGTACAAGTGAAATTAGAGGAAAGGGCCTCATCGCATAAGTTACGTGACATGCTCTGGGCGTTGGGCATTGGCATTCAGATTCGGGATAAAGGAGTGCATAGGAGAACATTAAACCGCACGTGCGAATCGGAGCGGACGGACGTGTGGACTTCAAAGATTTTTGGGGTGTCATGCAATTTGTTCACTACTGTGACAGTGTGAACTTCTTATGTTGGTGGGGGATTTGCCTATGTGTACACGCGCGTGTATTTTTCTTTTTTCTGAGGCTTACAGTGAGTCGAGTACGCATTATTCATACTCTGGGAGCCCCTGTGTATTGCGTACCCCCATTTTTAACATCACAGTAGCTTTCCTGTGCTTTGCATATGCATTTCTTGTGTTGCTGGGTGCCACAGCGTACCACATAATGCTTTTT
This sequence comes from Ambystoma mexicanum, assembly GCF_040938575.1. Taxonomy (NCBI): domain Eukaryota; kingdom Metazoa; phylum Chordata; class Amphibia; order Caudata; family Ambystomatidae; genus Ambystoma; species Ambystoma mexicanum. The sequence goes on along the minus strand of NC_090921.1, from coordinate 730,852,670 downwards.
CTTTTCACAGGAGGAGCTACAGAGGGGTCGCATACACACATTTTTGATATTTGGGGTGCCTGTGCATTATGCGTCCCGTTAATTTTTTCACCAGGGGTAATCTTGAGCCTTGTTGGACCACACTCGTATGTTTTACATCACGTACCCTGCCCCCTCACTCTGATTGCCCAGGACAATTGCTTGGTGTGCCTTCCATTGTACAAATCCATGTGTACCATGAGTGGGAAGGCCACAAGAGGGAAAGGTGGCAGAAGTGCCCGGTGTCAGGGATATGCAGAGGGAGCTGTGCCCCACTCCTAACAGGGTCAGGGAGCTTCTGGGTCATCTGCTCTCCCCACCACCCAGGGTCAGGAAGCTGCAAGGGCAGCTGCTGTCCCCAACACCCAGGGTCAGGGAGCTGCAGCGAAAGCTGTAGTCATCCTAGCCCAGGTACACAGACATGCAGGGGCAGATGCTGTCCATGCGTCTAAGGGGAAGGGACGTCCACGCAGAACACCTTTCCCCAGCACCCAAGGTCAGGAAGCTGCAGGGGCAGCTGATGTCTCCAAAAACCAGAGTCAGGGAGCTGCAGCGATAGCTTTAGTCGTCCCAGCCCAGGTACACAGACATGCAGGGGCAGATGCTGTCCGTGCATCCAAGGGGAAGGGACATGCAGTTAAAGGTCCTGGCCCCAGCACCCAGGTACGGGCACCTTCAGGGGCAACTACTGTCCCAGCATCAGTGGGTGATGTCATGGCCCAGGCCACTAGTGGTCCAGCATCTGGTGCCCTGAGTGGACCAGCCACACAGGGTCTGCACCACATGACAAGAAGCAAAAGCGTGCAGAACAGTGAAAGGCTCAATCCCAAAGCATGGCAAAGGACACTGCCACGTCGAGGAAGAGGAGCTTCAATGATGAAGTACTCCAGATCCTTGTGGACTGCGTGCGCAAACACCACTGTGACATGTGCACTCAGCCAGGGAGAACACATACGTCTGCTCAGTGTATTGTCCACTGACAGTGAGTCACGGATGGCATCAACGCCTTGGGGAATGAGAGGCGCACTGCTCGTGAGGTCATGTTGCATCTGCTCTGGTGACTGGAGGTGGGTCACCACAGGAGCAGGAGCTCACACCACATGAAAAGGCCATGAGCAGGTTGATTCATTTGGATTAGCTGCAAGGCGTGGGAGGCCTGCCAGATTATGAGGAAACGTCCGGTGAGTGATGAAGCGTGTACATCCTGAATATGTGTATGTAGATAAAATAAATGTGTATGATTGTGTAGCACTTCTGCCTGCATTTGTATGACTGCCATGGGTGAACCATGTCATGGTGTACTGACCAGTGCTTAGTGTAATTGAGAGTGCATGCAACTCATGTGCTGCACTTCGGTTGAACATGGCTTTGGGACAGTAGTCATCACCAACCGTCAGATACTAAAAGACATTTCCGGCATGCCAACACAACGTGGCATCTGGGTATTTACATCAAAGTGATGTTAGTGACTCAGCAATGCCAGTCAAGTGCTTGTGTCTGAAGTACGTGCTACACATCATGCACTGCATGTAGTAGAAAGTCCATCCACACATGTCCATAGGTGGTTTCATGATACCCATACCTTCCATGAATACTGGCAGTGGGCGGGAAATTGTGCCATGACTGACATAGCATTTTACTACACTGTGCAAATCGCAGCCGCAGCTATGGAACTGACCCCCTTATAAAATATTTGTCTGCAGTCATCCATGTTGACCTGCCACACTCAACACACCCCCCACCCCCATGGGTGCATGGCCCTGTCCCTCTTGTGTGTCACTGTCCCATCTTCCTATCTCCCAGCACGTCATCACTCTCTCCACATCACACTACTGGGACACCATACTCGGGGCATTTCCACATTGTGTGCACTCCCTGTGCCAGTGGTACACTGGTGTTTTATGTAATTGTGGTGGACTTGGCTTTGCATATCCATTTTTTTAGTCAGAATCAGCATATTTCAGTCTACTGGTTGCTTTGCCTTGGGACAGGATTTGCATACACTGATACATGTGTGTTGGCAATGTGTGCAGTGCTTACATGGTCAGGGACAAGGATGTAGTGGCAAGTCTGCATACGGCATGATCTGTGAGCTTTTTGTATATAGTGTGTGTATGCAAATAATGTCATGGTAACATGCATGGTAATGTGTTGCAGCACAGCATTGTGATGCAATTTACATGAATCTTCATGCCTTTATATGTCCATGTGCAGGAAGATGAGCCACTAGATGTAGGGGAGGAGGTTGAGGGGGAACGGGATCCTGAGCCGGCACAGACCACCATTGGAGGACATGTTGTGGCAGCCCATGAACATCCGCTGTGCTACAGGCCATGCGGGGCATGACTGAGTATGAGTCTGACTCCAATGAAACCAGTAGCTCTGGTGGTGAACTGGATGACAATTCCTCTATGCTGTTGGAGGTGAGTGCATCAAGTGTTGCAGCTGTTGTAGCCCGTGAATCTGCAGGGGGTCACGTCCCCTCACAGGGCCAGTCAGTGTTGTCACATCCATCTGTGGTGTTTACGGGTGCAGGGTCACACTCCACAGTATTGGTTTCTGGTCTTGGGACAGATGATTAAGGGATGGATGCAGTCCTGCAGCCACAGACAGCGGCATTACATCAAGGGTCTTGCTCCCTTGGGTCAGACAGGCGTGGGGCCCGCACACGTGGTGGATGTGTGATGGCTGGGGAGACAGTGTGGGAGCAGTCCATGTATAGTATTGCACAACAACAGGGTGCTTCCTATGAGATGTTGGCTCAGGGCATGGATAGGGTGGCCATTTCCATGATCCCCCCCAGCAACAGAGGTTGAGCATCAGTTGCAGGCATTGCAGTCCACATGCCGCTCAAACAGGCTGCACATGGAGGCCACCAACAGGAGCCGATGGGCCAAACTGAGGTCTCTACAGGCATCCCTGCTTTCAGAGGGTCTGGCCCATGTTGAAGCCCTGAGGCAAGAGTTTTTGGCCCTCAGAGCTTCAATAGAAGTGCTAGAGGCAGCCCGCAGTGCACAGTACCAACAGCAGATGCAACTGTTGAGTCATACCATCTTGGAGGAACTCTGTGCATCCCGTGACGTGTTGCGTGCGGACCTCTGAGGCTTCATGTTGCAGATGCATTAATCTGAGTCCCGCCTGACCGCTGCCATGGAGGACCAGGCCAGGGCTCAACGTGGGCAACCTCCCTTACCACTACCACCTTTGTATTCTACACAGGAAGGTGGCCACAGCAGCAACAGGCCTCCAAATCCAAGATAGCTGTGCAGTCCATGAACCCATGGAAGGAATAGTTTTTGTCAACATCCACCCATGTGGGTGTTGACGTGCACCCTGCCCCTACCCCCTCCTGGGTGAATCCCCTTGGTCCAAGATGGGAAAAGAAAATCCACCCCCTGGCCAGATATAGCATGTCATATTTTGTTTTGCCCTTTCCTGGTTGTTGTCTTTGTTAATTTTTGTATTGATTTCCCTTGAGGTGTGCCATTAACTCCTCATGGACTATACATGTGCAGTGGTGTACGTGCAGGCATGCCTAGTGAAGTCATCTAGCATGTTTGCATGGGGGTGCACAGGATGGCATGTGCAGAGGTAATTATAGCTTTGTTGTTCCATGGCACGTGTGCTCTGTCAATGATACCACACAATGGGTGTTTTAATATGTTCTCCCATGTTGTTCCAATAATCCGTGATGTGGCAATGACTGCTGTCGTGGGTGAGACATCCTGCTCCATTTGAAGTCCACACTCCTCAAGCCCTCCACCAGACACTGTCCTTCCTTTGACAAATTAGGAAATACACTTACTGGTGAAGGTCATGTGGGATTTACAACATGCAGACACAGTAATTTGGTAAGGGTTTGCACTGTTTTGCATGTTGGGCATGCTTTATTGTTGGGCATCTTTGCTGCATGTATTGGTTGTCTTATATGTCCTTTACATGCTCACATTGCGTTGTGGTAATTCGATTAGAGCTCATGTCACTGTGTAAGCTACCTATGTGGATACTTCAATGGGCGCACCGACTGTGCAGTGCAGCATGTCATTGTACATCAGTAAACCAGGCCATGGACTCCTTGGTCTGTCATTTCCTTATTATTCACTCTCTGTGTCACTCTCTCTCTCCCTCTATCTGGTGTGGTACATTTTACTCCTGTACAAATCAATATCAACGGCCATTCACCCTGTGTTGCTCCTGCACTCTGTGTTGTATGCATATTTTCTTTCTGTTGTTAATTGTGATCATGTATGTGCATGTACTTTGTGCTGTTACTCTGCATTGCATTCCATTTGAAGCGTCTCCCGATGGTGTGCATAGTATGCAAGGCAGGTGAGTTCTACGGACAGGTGAGTGCATGGGAGTGGGGCACTGTGTGTGTTCACTCTGGATTTACTAACCTTTAGCTCTATCACAATTGCTCGATGGTTGAATTATTCCCCCAGGGGTGATTCCAATGATGGTTATGGTCTCGTTGATCTGATGGATTGCTGGGGCCACTGTTCACTGATTATGATAACTGTGCTTTCTAACTGCGTGTCCGACTTTCATGGTTGTTGGTGAGTCTGTAGCATGATCAACAGTTTGTGGACTGTGGCAGGGGCAGATGTTTGAGCTGAGGCCTTCCTCATTCAACTTTTATCAGATCTAATGAGTGGCACATCTGATCCCTATCAGGGTTTGTGGGATTAGGGATGTTTCTCAGATTTGCCGGGTCGAATTCATGGTTCAACCTTTAGTGCGTGCAACAGCATCGTGAATCCACAAACATGTTGCTATGTCTGCTGGTATGTGGGCTATTTGGTCTTTACAGCACATCAGGTTTTGTATTGTTAGTGTGTTTTCTTCCTTTTCTCAGGCACGTGGCAACATGGTGTATGCAGCTTCTAGTGCAACACATCTGGGTGCATGGTGGTGAGGCATTCAAATAGATGCAGCATTACACAATAGGTATGCAGTGACAATAAAGCCTGCATTGACCATGTTCTGGTGGTTTACAGCGTACTTTTACCATTATTTTAATCTTTAGGATTTTATATGCTTGCTTGTTGTTGTTGGCTTATGTCTTCCCTTGACGCACCATCAGTGTGCAGGAGTACTTTGTACCATCAGCAGGGTTCTGGCGGAGGAGCAAGAGGTGAGTGGCTTATTTATTGTGAAGATATCCACTGTGTATTCTCCTAGGCCACCTTCACAGTACCTTTTTTATGCGCTCGCACCACATATGTCTTGATAATACACGTGACTGAATGAACCAACTACTGAGAGACACTTCATACACAACCCTCCGCACCTCAACGCACCCTGACACTCACCATCATCATTATTCATTCTCCTCATTCACTCATGTCTCCCCTGAAGTACTCAACCAATTTGACAAGTACATGAAGGTGTCAACCCTATTGGTGTACAGCTGCTCCTACAGAACCATCATTGAACATTTCGCCTCTAGGTCTAATGCTCTTGCTGATCTATGCATACTCTCCTTTACTAGTGTTTTGTTTCAATCCTCCATCAGGCACTCACATCTGCACAACATTGCTAATATGACATATGCACAGCCTTCCTGACCAAGAACATATGGGTGAATAGCTTGATAGCCTTCCGGGAGAAACTGCTAGCAAAGTTGGTCCACACACAAATGTACACCCATTAGGGCATTCTTGTGGATGTACGTGAACACCAGTGTGCATTGTAACAGTCCGGAGCAACAGTTACTAGGGTCACATGATAAATGGTGGCACCCCTCCATTCATAATGTCCTGCTGTCCTCATCATCCTTGATGTCTCGTTTGCTTTTCACAGTGATGCATTCCATCCTCATTTTGATGATCCATGAACGGACATTGGACTTGCTTATGTCATTCCTGAAAATATATTGCATGAACCCCCCATACTGTGTCCTTTCTTCTGCCCTACTTCAGCCGCCACCTTTGGCATCATGCAGGTGTCCATTCCTTTACCATGCATCTTTACATATACATTTGCCTGCTGCTACGCATATTTGGAACATTTTCATTATGATTAATGTGCTATGATGAGGACAGAATACTCTTCAGGACAGTTCCAAGTGACACACTGGCACCATTAACCCTCATTCACCATGTCTGCCACACAACCATCCTGGGCTGGTGCTCTCAAAATGACCTTGCCTTGTGCGCCATTTATAAAATTGCATGTCCCTATTGACTCCACTGCAGCCTACTTGTGCCATTGACTCAGTCCTTTCTACATATTCTCACTCCCTGCACACTCATTCCAAGGCAGGAATGTTGCCTTAATGTTCAACTACCCCCTTCCATTACTGCCACATATTCATGTGATTGTGAAGGAGTCCGACTTGAAGGTCTTGATGAGCACAGTTAATGTACACTTCCACAACATCACGCAGAGGTGCAATGTTACACGTGCTGTGTTACTCTCCAGGCTACACTAAAGCTACTGCCTATTGCATCAACTCCATGCTTCTAATCCACAACCTGTGTAATTCATTCGGGACAAGAGCGCAAGTATTATTCTTGACATCAAGCCCAGGGACCACAACTGTCTGCCACTGATTGCCCTCCACTAACTAGCCGTGTCAGACAGCGTTGAGTCATAGGAATTATTCATTGTGCACTGTGATTTGTGAGGCCTGCTTATTCCCTATCTGCTAATGTTCATTCCTCAATGCTGTCCCTCCAGAACCATTTCATCATCTTACGCTGACCTTCTTCAGGTGAGGCAGTTATTGGTAGAGATTTTTTGCAGTGGATCTTTATCATCAGCAGGGGCCAACCCCTGGGGTACCGATCCTGCCACCCTCTGTTTGGGGGCTCATTTCCTTACTTTCCATGAACTACCCATGTGTTTCATCTTCTACTTTTCCTTCTCTCTCCCTCTTCCCTCCTAAGTAATCCCTTTACTCTCTCACTCTCTCCATTCCTTTTGCCCTTGCTTCTTGGTGACTGTCTGCTTTATGTGCCTCAAGATCTCACATGCCCCTGTCAACCCCAGCAATTTGTGGGGGAGTTGCCTCTGTGACATGGACTAGTGTCATCATCACTACACTTGGGGAATGATCTGAGAGAGTTGCATCTCTCTGCATTTACCCAAGCATCCACTGTCTGGTTGCACTTGAACCACCCCTGAACTTGTTACCACCCTCCGAATACCACACCCCTCTGAACATCTGTGCACTTGCTCCTTCTGATTGCACCATGCAGATACGGTGTCTGTCTGCTCCACCCTGTCCTTGGTCCCTGGATGATGGCACTTTGATGCACTTGTGAAAATATGATGGATCAATGTCCGACAGATTCACTGTTACATCCACTGTTGATAGTATACTATACTATAGGATTTTACTGTGGTACTTCCCTCGTTATGCACATATTTTCGCTTGTTGTTCCCCATTGCACGTGTTTCACCCCCTTTTTAGGTGACTGCGCAGACACGGGTGGGCCTTTGCATGAAGTCTCGCGCAAGGCGTTCGTAGTATCGCAGTAACGTGTTGGACACGCGTGGATTCCTCAGAAGTTCCTGGTAACCCCCGTGCATTGTGTTCTATGAATCGACAAACAGGCGCTTGCGCACGATTTCACGTGCAAGCCCCCTATTTTCTGTGCAAATAATTCCATGAATGGGCCCTAGTTTCTCACAAATTCTGTTTGCTTGCGGATGATAAGCAGAAGCAAACTTGTGCCTAATATCTAATAGCGGAACTATATTTTCAAAAAGCACATTTACGACGTGCGCTCCATTGTCAGATCCCAAAAATGTGCACACACCCCATCTTGGAAATACTTCGTGCATGAGGAACTTGGCGCACACAGCATCAGGGTGCATGCATGGACCTGCTTCAATCCATCTTGAAAAGGGACATACTACAACTAACATATGTCTATATCCATTGCAAGTCTGCAGCATATCTGCATAATCTATGTGCAGATGCTGGAATGGTCAATTTGGTATAGGACTTACTCCTCTCACTGTTCGCAGAGTGTGTCTTGCAGTAAATTTCTGGCACACAATATAGTTTATAATGAATTGCGCCACATGTTCACATAGGTTTGGTACGAACCATTCTTCTGCAATAGTAGTAGCTAGACTCTTGAGTCACATGCAGTGGGTAGTGAAGCTGCTCCAACGCCACCCTCAATAATGCTAGAGGCATAAGTGGCTTTCCAGTGCTATCCTGTCTCCAAATTGCCTTGGTAGGTGAGAGAGTACATCCCTGTTTTTTCTTTAACTCTTTTTACTTTACTTTTACTTTACTTTATTTAATTTATATAGCGCGCCATGGGACCCAAAGGCGTAAGGGCGCTTACAAGACAAAACAAAACATCAATACATTCAAGAGCCTAAACAAGGGATAAAACAATGCAGGTAATTCCAAAGGAGAGTCTTAGGAAGTTTCAACAAACCAGGTAGCCGACATACGTCAAATAATCAAATTACAGGAGGAGGGCCCTCTGGGAAAATATTTACAGCGATTGAGAAACGCAGGTAGGGTACTATCCCCACAACCCACTAAAACACAGTCACTGTTAGGTTGTGAACACCAGTCACTCTGGTCCATTCTACGCAGAATTTTTAACCAGTCACTCTGGTCCATTCTACGCAGAATTTTTAAGTCAGTGCATCTAACCACACCAGGTCCAGTTCTTTGCCGCAACCAAGCCAGGACCTTATTGCGCAGACCTTCTCTGGTCTCTTTTCCATCTATTTTCCGAATGTTATTTATAACAAAGTTTCTTTGGTCCATGATGAAATCGTACATGTTCGTATCCTTTATTATTGGCATTTGTGCCTTTTTTAGACGAGCATTCCATGCGGGTAGAGCCTCACTTTTAACCTTCATCATTGTGGGAGGTTTGACCTCCTTATGGTCAAATTTCTGGTTGGGAATCAAAAGGGGGAGCAATGTTTCATAAGTTAGACTATTAGACGCCACGATGGAGTTTGTTATATTCTCCCTACTGTCCAATCGTGACAAGGTGGAATTAGGCGGCGCCTCGCTCCAGGAGTTAGTTTGTGTAGCTTGATCTTTTGTCTCCTTAGGTAATAGAACTTGACAGGTGTGGTTAACCTTCGATATCTGTGGTAGGGCGATAGGACTGGACAGCCCATCTGTCTGTGAAGTATTATTTACTTTAGGTGGTCGCAAGTCCGCCACCCAATCATTAAGAGCATCAGCCAGAAGACCAAGGTCAAAAGGATCTTTACATAGGAGTAACTCTTTGGCTATGCTGGCCATAAGAGCAGACCATTGCGAAGAATTGATGTGCTCAAATTGAGCTAGATTAGGCATAGCCACGCCTTGGGGAACCTGGAATATTAAGCTAGAGTGGGTTATATTACTCTCTGTGTGGTTGAAGAATTCTTCCAGCCTTTTTTCCGGATATGGGGATTTGACTGGAATTGGTACAGGCGCCATGATCTCAACAGTGTCAAATTTTGGGATACTGTCTGGAAGTACGGGTTCTGGGGTACCAGTCTTCAAAAGAGGGCTATATGATTCCTGTCTTGGTCTTATTTTGCATAGAGGCATTGTTGTAACAGGAGGTTTATTGCGTAATCTCAGTCTCCTAGGAGTATTGAGTGCCAGGACCTCTGAAACGTGATCTCTATTGATCAGAGGGGATAAGGCTGCAGAGCCCTGCAAGGCCCCTACAGCCAGTTCCTGGTGTCCATTCAACAGACCTGCAGTATTGCTGTTTTTGTTAACGGCCATGATAAACCCAGCCTGCGCAGGCCGAGAACTAAAAGAGGCAGATTAAAGAATAAGGAGGAGGGACAGTTATCTGGGACCCCGCATCTCGCGTGGTACAGGACTGTCCTGCCTATCCTTAGATGATTTATGACTCGGGGGCGCTTACCGCAGCGGGAATGGACGAGATTCCCAAAAAATCCCCAGGTACTCGCCTTCCATGAATCTTTGAGGCCCCTTAGCACCGGTCCACCGATCCGTGGGACCGCAGAGCCGCCGAGCCCTGCGGTCCTCTGGTGATGCTCGTCCTTGTTGTTCAATTAACTGTACAATGGATGTCATATTGAATCCTTCCTTAATCAGCATGCATCGCCCTGTTGACTGCCTTATATTTCATAGCTCACTCTCAGATATAGTTAGATAATAGGCTGCTTTTTTGGCCTATAAAACTGCGGCTCGTTTTCCGCAAGAGATTAAGTCTGTTTGTTTTGAATTAGCTGTGCATTTCACGATTGCTATAGTCTCTGGGAAACTCAACGCTTCAATAAGCTTTTCTAGTAATTCCGCATGTTGCACTGGAGTGCCATCTGGGCGGTGGAAACCCCTCCTTTTCCAATGCGACAGGCCTGCATGTACAGTTGACGTCACATAGGCGGAGTCAGAGTAAACCGTCACTTCCTCATCGTCAAAGCTTTGCAATGCATCAATAAGTGCAGCTAATTCTGCAGCCTGTGCTGAGTAATTTGGGGGCAATCTTCTACTGATCATTACCCCAAATTTATCATCTTGGTTCAGTTTTACCACTGCCGATCCAGTATGTCTCACACCACCCATTTGGTCAATTCTCAATGACCCGTCAATGAAAACCACTCCTCCCCACGCCCTCGACAGCATTCTCTCTAACTTGGGGAATATCATCATAACACTCGGTATACGTTGTACAATCATGCATATCATCATCTTCTGCCACTGGTTCAGCTATAAACATTGCTGGATTCACTACACTACATCCAACAATTTTGATCGCAGGGTTTGAGATAATTACCTCATATCCTGATGCTCTCTGTGTAGTCAATGTACTTTTAGGCTTTTCCAAAATTGCAAATATTGCATGTTCTACGAACAACGTTACTGAACACCTCATGGTCACACTTGGGACCTTTTCAATTGCGAAGGCAGCTGCTGGCAAAGATTGCTCACAAGGATAATGTCCTTTCATGACTGGATCGAAGACCCCACTGTAATAAGCCAATGGTTCATGACCATGTAATAATGTTGTTTTCTGTGTGAGCACTGCCGTCATGACATTTAAATTAGAAGATAAGTAGAATTATTCTCTATAATTTGAAATCCCTAACACAGTGGCTGTGATGATTGCCTTTTTTAATTCCTGAAATCCTTCAGTCATCTCTTCTGACCATATTAGTTTATTATTAGCCATCTGTGCTTCTTTGAATCCTTTTAAAAGTGGTTGAATATACGTACTATAAATGAAAGCCCAGGCCCTGCAGTAATTGCATAGGCCTTAAAATTGTTGCATTTGCCTCACTATTTTTGGCTGTTCAGTCCTCATAATGGCCTCTGCCCTTTCAGGTGTCACTTTTCTCCCTTTGTGTGAAATCAATTGCTCTATAGAAAACTTCTTCTTGGCAATATTGTAACTTGTCCTTATCCACTTTGCATCCATTCTCTGCCAAAATAGTCATACACGTGACAGAGTCTTCTCAGCATCTTTCTTCTGTCTCACTGCACACTAAAATGGCGTCAACATATTGCGTTATGGTACTTTCAAGTTGAACATTACCCGAGTCCATCTGAAGTACTCTGTTAAAAATTGAGGGGGACTCACAGTACCCCTGAGGCAAGCAAGTATGTATCAAACTAATTGTTCTAAATTAAAAGGAAGTTAGATCTTGTGAGTCTTCATGAAGGGGAATTGAGAAAAATGAATCTTTTTAAATCTACAACAGTGAAATACCTTGCTTTTGACAGGATATTGAACAATAGTGTCGCAGGTTTCAGAACTGAAGGATATTCTGCTTTAACTATATTGTTTAGGGTTCTCAAATCCTGGATAAATCTCCACGACCCCCCTGTTGATTTTTTGACAGGGTACATGGCCGTGTTACACTGAGAATTAGATGGTACCAAAATGCCTATCTTCATTAAAGTGGATATGGTTTCGAATATACCTTCATTCGCTTTTCTAGACATGCAATACGGTTTTGCACGTGGCAAAATTAATCCTGGTTTAAGCTTACTTTTCACTGATCCTACTCTTTCAATAGACCCACATCAAATGGACTTGTAGTCTATAGAATATTTGGCACCTTTCCCAAGTCTTCCCTAAAACAATGTTGGTTTCTTTTTCACCAATGCTATTCTATGCAGCATTTCTAATCTTTCTATTTCAATCCAATAAGTATGATTTATGAAAAATACCATGTCCTCACTTGAACAGTCAATCCTTAATAGTTTCTCATCTGTCAAATCTGTCAACTTGTATCCTTCATCGAGGGCTATAACCGTTCTCCATCCCCTTCCCTCATTGTCTGTCCCATGAAACATTACCATTTCTACTCTCACTATTGCTGCTTCTAGTTCTAAATCTAAAGGGATAACATGCCCTTCCTCATCATCCATAGGTGCCCTTCCTCATCATCCATAGGAATCTCTGGCCTGAACAAAAACGTATCAGGTATCCTCATTATCTTGGCGATCAATTTAGGCAACCATGATAATAAGATGGTTACTCCATACAAAAACACTTCCTGATCTAGAGGTACTGCTCATAGAGCTTTTTTCCCTGTAAATGGTAATATGAGCTCCCTCACATTTACATAATGTATTCCTGGAGTGGAACACACTATTCCTTCATCAGTAAAATATATCGTCATGTTACGTTTCGTCATTAAGTCGCGTCCTAGTATGTTTACTGGCGTTTGTTTAGAATATAATAATGGCATACACATGTTGTGTTCACCTATAGAAATTGGTAATTCACCTGTATATGGAACTACACTTTTGCCCGAGAAAATCCCTGCCCATTCATGACAATGTCTGACATTGGATATTTTCCCTCACGGACACAGGAACGAGTTGCTCCAGTGTCCAGAAGAAATGAAAACGTCTTGCATCCTATTGTCCCCTTGACCTTGGTCCCTCTCTGAGGTCTGGTGTTAAAGAAAGCACTGAACACATCAGGTCCTTCTGTGGGCTGTCCTATTGTGGATATACATTCATCCCCGTACCTGTGAAAGGATTTCCTTCCACCACAGTCACACTCCCCAATTTGGGTGTATCTACTTGCGTGGCTTCCGTATCCATGGGACATTGTGATGTACCTGTCTGTTGCATAGGAATATATAGTACTGGTTGTATCAGTGCCTGTAGCGTATGCATACTCACTTGCTGTTGTTGCCCTTGTGGTGGCTGCATCTGCATTGGAACTTGTTGTATTTGCTGTACTTGCGGTGCATACATCTGAGTTTGCGTGTGATGTTGGGCATAATATCCTTGAGAATCTGTATTATACTGTGGAGCATATCCCACTCCCCCTCTTTGAGATTGCCAATTCTGTTTGTGCATGCCTCCCCTGCTTCTGCATACTCTAGCTAAATGTCCTAATTTACCACAGCTCCAACATTGCTGTCTGCCATTCAATCCTCCCCTTCCTTCAGGGTTTTGAAACCTGCCTTGTCCTCCTCCTGGAGACCATTCTCTTTACCTCTCATCTTAAAATGATATCCGTTCTGATCCATCACATATGCTGCATTATTCTGCTGTGGCAACTGCACTGTTTGTGTCGTCGCTCCCTCATTGTTTATCAATATCGCTCCTTCTATAGCGTACTTTGATAATTTGTTCATCACCAACTTTGCCTCTTCCTGTCATCTACCCTCTGCTTTCTCCGCCTCATATGGGCTTTTGCCTTAGTGATTGTTCAATACTTGGTATCAGCAAATGTCCTCGCCCTCCTAATCTTAGCAGAAATATGTCTCATGTACATGGTCTGTTCATTTGGTACATGTTTCTCTTAGTGCTTCTGTTACATCGTCAGTCTTGATTTTTTTCATATCGTTTCAGTTTAGGCTTATATATCTTCTTCATGACATCATGTTACTCACGTCAGACGTTTGTTTTGAGTTCATCCATGATTCCCATAGCCGCATTCTGGCACTTCGGCATTGGCCATCCTTCTTGGTAACTTCCTTCCATTGCCTCAATGTGAGGGTATCTTCTGAAGGGCTGGCTGAGTGCATATCGTCTTTCATACAATCAGCGCGGTATGGACATGTCACAAAAACATGTCACAAAAACCTGTGTATGAATTCCCAATTGCAGCCCTTCATCTGCTATACCAATAGGACGATGGTGAAAGGGCGGGGACTAGAGAAGAGGCCTCTATCTGCTCCTCTACAAGAGCTATGGTCTGGGTAAGTAGAGTAATTTTGTGGGCAGTGAGAAAAGTGGGGGTTTGGTCTTTACACCTGCATGGTAAGCATCAATGCATTGTTATCCTTATCAGCTGGATGGCTGGGGAGATCTATGGTTAAGGAAGCAGGAGGGTGGGAGTGAAGAAGCCGTCAGGGAAGTGATGATTGAAGGTAGTGTCATGATGCCTACCCCCGGGCATCCGGATCAAGCCCATCAGCCCCGGGAGCAGGCATCCAGACATTTACAAAAACCCCAGCAGCCCCAGCTAGGGGCTGTCTGGGTTCAGTCCTGGCGCCGTAGGCACCAGCCTCATAATAATAATCAGTCCTGGTGCCATAGGCGCCAGGCTCATAGACATTATTTACCTCATGCAGACCATGCTGCAAATAAATCCAAGCCAACGTGAGGCCTGGATGGGACTATTTTACTACAGGGACTATTTTTTACTCGGGTGTGGTCCTGGGGAACTTCTTTCCTGGGACTACTTTGGAGGCTATTTAAACCACGCCCGAACAGCAGCACATGCTTCGTGTTATTCTGCATCCAGCAGCGTGACTCTCACCGTGCCTGCAGCCAGCATCCAGTCTTCTGCCACGCCCGCGTGCCTGCAGCCAGCATCCAGTCTTCTGCCACGCCCGCCTCGAATCCGGAACTCCTAGAATAAAGAGGAAGAAAAGGACAAAGTTAGAAAACGAACTTATTTCAAATTCCTCACCTGATTCCGGATCCATTTCATCTCCCGACCTGGAAAGTACATCAATCCTGCACGTGTCGCTCCGCCAGCTCCAGCACGGCGCCATACTCACCAGTTCTCACAGCATCTTTCGATCCGGCACTGTCTCCATCATTTCTTCGCCGTACTCCGGCACCTAGGGGCACAAGAATAACAAGGTGAGCCAAGGGAATCAACAAATACCTCTTACCACCATAGACTAACCTAATTTACCACCGGCGGTATTATTCTCCATATCTTCATTTGCCGCATCTGTAAAGAGGGAGAAAAACAACACGTTAACGCATGCAATAGTTACCGGACAGCGTTGGGTAACACAGACTCTTACCTGAACGCCAGCAGCAGCTACGAGACCTTCTTCTCACGAACTCAGTTGCAACTTAAGGAAGGAAGGGGACAAGAGTGAACATCGGGCACATTGAACTCTTTGAACTTGATACTTACCAATCCCGCCTGGGACTTCAGAGTCAATGCTTACCGGAACTCTCCCAACACCTTCAAACCAGTGAAGTAACTGGTATCTACGCGCCCCTGCAAGACACGCAGGATGGAGAGCTCATCTTTTACAAACACAAGGTGAGGTTACTAGAGGATATCGTAGGTGATTAGTGGGGGAGAGCGAGAACAGTTGGGAGGCCCTCACTAAAACCCACAGGTGGCTAATCCCTGTCTCCACTTGCAGGAAAATACTTCTTCGGGTCCAGCATACAAGACTAGGCGGGCCAGTCCAGACAGTCATATCTGCACTACGCATCACGTTGATGGAGACCGCAGCTGTCCAGGTCCGATCGACACCCCTGTGGGGTCCAGGTGAGCGTAACAGAACACGAAGCCTTTCTAAAAAATACCCACCCGGGTGTTATGGAAACCTCAGAAACCGACCAACTGGCCCAATTATTGGGGGAACTTAGGGCGGAAGTACATGCCGCTCACCAAGAGACTAATGCCCTCAGGAGAGAACTGATTGTCTCTAAGGAGCGCACTGATGATCTGGCTAGGCAACCACTGCAAAACCAAGCTGGGCAAACGCCCCTACCTGGATATGGGGGAAAAACAACCCCCGTTTCATCATGCGATCCTGTGCAAGTGGTTTTACCAGGAAATATTCCGTTAGCTCCACCTGAACGCTTTGCTGGGGACCCCAAAAGGTTTGCCGTGTTTATGAACCAATACCGCTTGCACTTTTTATGCAGACCAGGAGCCTTTCCAAATGACCAAGCCAAAGTAGCCTTTGTATTGTCATATCTTAGTGGCAGCGCAGCGGATTGGTCCATTCCGTTAGTCAACCAGGATGATCCTCTTCCCCGGGATTTTCAGGGTTTTCAAAGGAGCATGGAAAAACTATTCGCCAGACACTCACAGGGTCAAGCCCTGGACAACGAACTTTTATCCTTACGACAGGGTAACCAGTATCTGCTAACCTATATTGCAACCTTCAATAGGTTGGTGGTGGAAACCGGGTGGTCGGAGGAAAAACGAATTACATTGTTTCATCGTGGACTTCGGGGAGAACTCAAAGACGTCTTGGCTCAAGTTGTGAACCCACCTCAGGATTGCACAGAATTTATAGACTTAGTGGTCCAGCTAGACCACCGACTTCAGAACCAAAAGACTGATCGAGCTAAATTCGAGAATCGGGTATTGGTTAAACCCAACGTTGCCCCCAAAGGAACAGATGCATCTGAACCTATGCAGATCAGGGAGGTTAAAGGACCCTTAACTCAAAAGGAAAGAGAAAGAAGATGACAGATGCAGTTGTGTCTGTACTGTGGAACCTCAGGACATTTTCTACGGGATTGCCCTACAAAACCACCCAAGAAGGTGGTAGGAGTTGCTGATAAAAGCCACATAGATTCTGATTCGGGAAACGACCATGCCCGACAAGCATAGAGGTCCACTTGCCGAGCTTAAAGAAGGACACTCAGACCTCGCATCTGATCATCCCAATGGTCCTACTTGATCCCAGACAGCCATCACGTATGCACGCAGTAAGGGCATACATAGATAGCGGGGCCGTAGGAAACTATATGCCCACAAATTGGTGTCAAGGATGAATCTACCTCTTTGCAAAAAGACCAATTCGGATGTCATCACCACAGTTGATGGAACTGAGATTGCCTCGGGGCCTGAAACTCATTCCACTACAGAGATGACACTGTTGAGTCAAGATGGGCATCGAGAGAATATTGTGTTTGATCTAATCAAAGCCCCACAGTTCCAGATAATACTGGGGATGCCATGGTTGGAAACACATAATCCTTGTAGAGAATGGCGAGAGAAGAGAATAACCTTCCCGGATTGTGCACACACCTGTTACCCGGAGAAAACTTTGAACAAAGGCCTGGCTACAGTCGTTAACCCATTCGTGCAGTTAGCTCAGGAATACCAAGAATTTCTGGATGTTTTTCAAAAAGAACAGGCCAATACATTACCTCCTCACAGATCATACGATTGTCAAATTGACCTCCTACCCGGTGCACAACCCCCATGCAGTAGAATCTACGCCCTCACGGAACCTGAAAATCTTCACCTACGGCAATACTTGGACCAATACCTTGCTAATGGCTTTATTCGTCCTTCCAAGTCTCCTGCATCCTCAGCTTTATTCTTCGTGCCAAAAAAGGAAGGTGACCTTAGAACGTGCATAGATTACCGCGCATTAAATCAGATTACGGTAATAAACCGATACCCATTGCCTCTGATCCCCGAATTACTAGACCAAGTAAAGGATGCTTGTATCTACACTAAGTTAGATCTCCGAGGGGCATATCATCTGGTACGTGTCAAGAAAGGCGACGAATGGAAGACTGCCTTTCGCACCAAGTACGGATTATTCGAATATCAGGTGATGCCCTTCGGTTTGTGCAATGCACCAGTAGCCTTCCAGTATTTTATGAACGATGTCCTTCGTGAACTCATTGACGTCTGTGTCGTCATATACATAGATGATATTCTAGTGTACTCTTCCTCAGAATCAGACCATGTTAAGCACGTGCGTGCAGTCCTTGAGAAACTACGCCAGCACAAGTTATATGCAAAATTGGAAAAATGTGTTTTTCATGCTACGGAAGTTGAATTTCTTGGATTTATCCTGACTCCAAAGCGAGTCCGAATGGACTCTCGAAAGGTGGACGCAATTCTCAAGTGGCCATCACCCAGTTCAGTCAAAGGGGTACAAAGCATGCTCGGATTTGCTAATTTCTACCGCAGATTCATTCCGGACTTCTCCCATGTTGTACTCCCCATCACAGCACTTTTGCGAAAAAACAAACGCTTCTTGTGGACCGAAGAGGCTAAAAAGGCCTTCCAAGAGCTGAAAGCGAAATTCACATCAGCACCTGTCTTAAAGCATCCACGCCCTGAGCTTCCATATATAGTAGAAACTGATGCATCCAGTTTAGCCATGGGAGCTGTCCTGTCCCAGAAGGATCCTGAAACCGGTCAACTTCACCCAGTAGCGTTTTGGTGCAGAAAGTTCTCAGCACCTGAATTAAACTATGCGATTACCGATAAAGAGCTATTAGCTATCAAATTCGCCTTTAAGGCTTGGCGGCACTACCTTCTTGGTGCCAGGCATACCATTACCGTAATCACTGATCACCAGAACCTACAGTATTTAAAAACAGCCAAAGCCCAATCATCGTGACAACTTCGATGGGCATTGTTCTTTGCCGAATTCGATTTCGTGATCACTTATCGACCAGGCCGCAAAAATGGCAAAGCAGATGCCTTATCCCGAATAGGGATGGGAGAAGCATATGCAAACCCGGAACCGGTGCCAATAATTCCCGAGCAAAGAATTTTTGGCATAACTACTCAACAGACACGAGGAGATATTCATTCAAAAATCCAACAACTCTTCGATCCAGCAACCCTGCAGGACTGGGTAAAGAAAGGCCCGGACTACTCAGTCGTCAATGACCTACCTTACTATCAAGGATGACTATTTCTACCACACAAGGAAATACAAGAACTAGTCATCTCCAATTACCATGACACCCTGATGGAAGGGCACCCAGGTATCGCAAAAACTGAAGCGAAAATTAAGAGACAGTTCTGGTGGCCCACTTGGCGAAAAGACGTAAAGTCATTTGTGATGTCTTGTGGCATTCGCGCCCAAAACAAAAGCCAGAAGAAAAAACCTGCTGGCCTTTTACAACCTTTGGATATTCCACCTACACTATGGCACACCTTGTCTTTAGACTTTATTACAGATCTACCTCCATGTAATGGATTTAACACCATCCTAGTTATTGTGCATCTTTTTTCCAAGATGGCCCACTTTATTCCTTTAAAAGGATACCTTCCGCTTCAATTTTGGCCAAGGAGTTCCTCGAAAACATTGTTCGAATACACGGATTTCCTTCCGTATTGGTCTCTGACCGAGGCAGTCAATTCATTTCACAATTTTGGAAGAAATGTTGTCAATTGGCGCAAATCGACGTGAGGTTATCAACCAGTCACCATCCCCAGACCGATGGTCAGACGGAGAGGACCAACCAGACCCTTGAACAGTACCTACGTTGCATGCTGCACCAGACCGAAAGCAATTGGAAGGATATTTTATGGATTTCCGAATATGCATACAATAACTCAGTACATTCTGCATTCTGGAACCGGACAAAGCCCCTTCTATACCATATACGGACATCACCCTCGAACCTCAGAACTCGATTCGCCTCAGCACTTAGAAATGCCTGCAGTTAGTCATTTACACTCTACTATTACACAAGCCTTTAAGGAGGCAACAGAACATTTGAAACAAGCGAAAGAGAAATATAAGAAAAATGCTGATCAACATAGAAGCGATGCTCCACGATATCAGATTGGGGATCAAGTTTGGCTGGCTACAAAACACATACCTCTAAAAGGAACTCAGACTTTTAATCCTAGGTATTTGGGACCTTACACTATTAAGGCCATTATCAACCCGGTGGCCGTCAAGTTGGAATTACCCTCTAATATGCGGATCCATCCTGTCTTTCATGTTTCACTTCTGAAACCAGTTCAACCCGGGACAAGACTTGGCAAACCACCTGACCCCATCCTAATAGATGGAGAACCTGAATCCGAGGTAAAGAATATCCTGGACTCTAAGTTGGTTAAATCAAGACTTTTTTATTTAATCGACTAGAAAGGTTACGGACCACAGGAAAGGTCATGGGAGCCTAGTGACCACGTTCATGCACCTCGGTTGGTGAAGAAATTCCATCGGAACTTCCCAGACAAACCAGGGCCAAGGGGAAGAACAACTTTAGGAGGGGCCTTGGGGGGGAGTGCTGTCATGATGCCTACCCCCGGGCATCAGGATCAAGCCCATCAGCCCCGGGAGCAGGCATCCAGACATTTACAAAAACCCCAGCAGCCCCTGCTAGGGGCTATCTGGGTTCAGTCCTGGCGCCGTAGGCACCAGGCTCATAATAAAAATCAGTCCTGGCGCCATAGGCGCCAGGCTCATAGACATTACTTACCTCATGCAGACCATGCTGCAAATAAATCCAAGCCAACGTGAGGCCTGGATGGGACTATTTTACTACAGGGACTTATTTTTACTCGGGTGTGGTCCTGAGGAACTTCTTTCCTGGGACTACTTTGGAGGCTATTTAAACCACGCCCGAACAGCAGCACATGCTTCGTGTTATTCTGCATCCAGCAGCGTGACTCTCACCGTGCCTGCAGCCAGCATCCAGTCTTCTGCCATGCCCGCGTGCCTGCAGCCAGCATCCAGTCTTCTGCCACGCCCGCCTCGAATCCGGAGCTCCTAGAATAAAGAGGAAGAAAAGGACAAGGTTAGAAAACAAACTTATTTCAAATTCCTCACCTGATTCCGGATCCATTTCATCTCCCGACCTGGAAAGTACATCAATCCTGCACGCGTCGCTTCGCCAGCTCCAGCACGGCGCCATACTCACCAGTTCTCACAGCATCTTTCGATCCGGCACTGTCTCCATCATTTCTTCGCCTTACTCCGGCACCTAGGGGCACAAGAATAACAAGGTGAGCCAAGGGAATCAACAAATACCTCTTACCACCATAGACTTACCTGATTTACCACTGGCGGTATTATTCTCCATATCTTCATATGCCGCATCTGTAAAGAGGGAGAAAAACAACACCTTAACGCATGCAATAGTTACCGGACAGCGTTGGGTAACACAGACTCTTACCTGAACGCCAGCAGCAGCTACGAGACCTTCTTCTCACGAACTCAGTTGCAACTTAAGGAAGATAGGGGACAAGAGTGAACATCGGGCACATTGAACTCTTTGAACTTGATACTTACCAATCCCGCCTGGGACTTCAGAGTCAATGCTTACCGGAACTCTCCCAACGCCTTCAAACCAGTGAAGTAACTGGTATCTACGCGCCCCTGCAAGACACGCAGGATGGAGAGCTCATCTTTTACAAACATAAGGTGAGGTTACTAGGGGATATCGGAAGTGATTAGTGGGGAGAGCGAGAACAGTTGGGAGGCCATCACTAAAACCCACAGGTGGCTAATCCCTGTCTCCACTTGCAGGAAAATACTTCGGGTCCAGCAGACAAGACTAGGCGGGCCAGTCCAGACAGTCATCTCTGCACTATGCATCACGTTGACGGAGACTGCAGCTGTCTGGGTCCGATCGACACCCCTGTGGGGTCCAGGTGAGCGTAACAGGTAGTAGACCATGACCATACAGAGTTAAATTCGGTAAAGGCGAGTTTAATGGTGTGAGCAAGTGGAGGAAAGGGAGCATGGAGACAGATGTTGACTTGATCGAGATGGTGACCATGCAGTCAGGCTTGAATGTATGTTTGATGATAGATGAGGGGGGATGGGAGGGTGGTGGAGGAATAGGGAAGGTGAAGTGAATTAGTGGTCAGAGGGGGGTTCTATTGTGGGAGCAGAGATGACCAGGATGGAAGACAGAAATATGAGATTGAGAGCGTGTTGCTTTGGGTGTAGGTTGGAAGATTACGTAGGTTGGCTAGTGATCTATCAGAGATAGTGGAGTCAAATTGGAGCTGATGGTCCTTAGTCATATTGGAGAGGTTTTGCTCACTCATTATGATTGCTGGGATATCAACGGGAAGCATTTCTAGGAAGAGGTCAAGATCAGTGAAGAGGTTGTGTATGCTTAGTGGAGGGTAGATCTGGAAGATAATAAGAGGGGTGGAAGTGAGGAGTTGGACCATGATATCCTCAAAGGAGGAGGGAGAGTACTAAGAGAGGAGAGGGGGTGACAATGGTGTGTCCTGGCTGATGATGAGGAGACCAACACCACTGCCGTTTGTGGAGAGTCAATGGGAGTGAGAGAAAGAGGCAAGGTTATTGCATAGGGCTGCCAGGGTGGCAGTATCATGGGTTGGAATCAAGGTTTTGGTGATAGCTATCACTGAGACTTTGGGGATGGGAACGAAACTGATTTGTAAGAAAGGAGTTTTTGGCAGAAGGATTGGGCATTCAAGAGAACCAGTGTGAGGTTAATAAAGGGAGAAGAGGTTGAGTAGTAAGTTGCTAGAGTAGATGAAGGCAAGCATGCATATAAAGTATATAATACATATACTATAGTATATAAATATGTAGTATATGTTATATAGTATAGTATCCGTACTATACTATATAATACATATATATATATTTACTACATGATAAATATATAGTAAATACATTTGTAGAGGGTGGGGTGGGTGGAGTTTGGGAGGAGCGTGAAGAATGGAGATGGGGATACCGGGGGAGGGCAGCAGGGGGAATTGAGGGGTGAGAGGGGTGGTGGGTGGGGGTGATGGAGGATAGAGAGAGGGAAAGAAAAGTATGGAAGAAGAGCAAGATTAATAGAAGCATGGTAAGCAAGGAGTAATACAGAGAACCAAGTCATAAATGCCTATGTCAGAGAGGATGAGAAGGTGGGGGGGTGGTTGAGAGTTTCAAAATTGTCACATACAACAAGCAGGATGATTAGTGGATGGTAGAGAGGAAGCTAGCACTGTGTGTTAGTGTGGTCTGTAGTGAAATCTAGATTGGAGGGCTCTACATACATCACTGGTCTCCAGATGGTCTGTGATTAGCTTGAGCCCCAAGTTGCCAAGACTTTAGAGTAGTGGGTGAGGAGAAAGAAATACTGAAAGCTGATCGAGTTGTTTTGGTCTCGAAAAGTCTATTAACTAGGATAGGTGAAACATTGTAACATGAAGAAAAGATCCAAATTGCAAGAGAGCTGTTGAAGAGAGAGAGTGAGAGGGAAAAGCAATTATCTGTGCAAATCAATGGCTGTGGTGAGGGCAGACAAGACTCCTTGCAGGTGATAAGACAAAGGACAGAATGGGTCTTGTGCCATCAGTGGAGTATAACTGCATGGCCATCTTCTCCCATCTGACGAGCAGGGGGAGCCACGAATGGTGGGGTGGATGAGAAGGGGTAATGGTATAAAGGGGAAGCATAGGATAAAGGGAGAGATCAGAGCAGAGTTGAAGTCAAGGACATATTGATTGATTGAGATGGGCTGAAGTTGAGACAGACTAAATATAGGATGAACTTCAGTTATATAGGTATGGAGCGAGTCGAGTTTAAATTTGTGTTTAGTAATGGGACAGGTGAGTGGACAGGAGAGTGAAAGAGCGTCGGAAACAGTGATCTGGAAAATTTACTGGTCGCTGGAGAGGGGTCAGTGGTGAGGTCTGGTGGAGGTGAGGATATAAGAGAGAAAGATAAAGTTCAGGAGTTGCCTCTGTAATGCATGGCAGGTTATGAAGGGCAAGATAGGAGTGGTCAAAAAGGGTAGAGTCCTGTTAGAGGTGATGGGCAAAGAAGATGTTTGTGAGGTTGAAGTCTCCCCTTAACATAATAGGGGCAGAGGCGAAGTCAGGATTGTCTAACATGCGGGGCATGAAGCTTATGTATTGTAGTTTGTGGAAACAAATTCCCCTAAGTGGGAATGCGCACACCTAAGAGAAGATAAGGTCTGGTGATTGAAGAATAGCTGTAGCTATATGGTAAGTTAGGCGATTTTCCACTATCGCCTATATAGTAGACATGTTTTGAAGGTACTAACCCCACAGACTGCGCTCTAACAACCTGTTGTGATTATTTTGTTTTGCCACACAAGTGATTCGTGGTTCAATGTTATCTTTTGACAACTCAAAATGATAGTGAAAGAAAAACGTGAGTCAGAGTGAATAGATATACTCATGTATTATCAATCAGGTATATTTACATTGCATATTCAAATAATTTCTGGTGCCATGAATAATGTAAGCATTTAGCATGAGAACAGTTTTTATCACAGCGGTGTAACAGATACCATCAATGTGATATTGGTCACAAACTAGTTGTATTCATACACATTAGGTCAATACTCATATTAATATATGAAGAAAACACATTCGACACGCCAACAGGTGTTTCAACCAAACAAGCTCGTCCTCAGGGCGTAAGAACAAATTGTGTTACTCCAAAAATTATACTTAAGTCATTATTAAATGGCTTTATGTGAATTTTTTTCTATAATAGAGAGTGAGGGGGAGGAGACGAAAACCAGAGAGGGGAATGAAAAAAACAAACACAGAGGCAAAAACAAAGAAAACATTGTTAGATGGATCTAATTTGTAGACGCAAGATACTCAGACTGTGAATGCACATCATGAAATGGAGAATTGGCCTAGCCAGAAATGTCTATGCAATATTATATGCTACAAGTAGTCCTCCATCAAATTCAACTACTGCTAAAACAGAGACAAATTATTGGTCATTTAGTCTCACGGATTCTACTCCAGTATGTTAGTTAAACACTCAGTACACAGCAAGTTCTGGTTAAGTGCAAGGGTAAAAACCTATTAGTACCTATGAGTTCAATCGGTTCCAGTCTATCCTGTTGTTGTTTTTTCAAAACGAAAAGTAGTTGGAGGTTAGCACTTAACTCCCAAAAATGTAAACCTTTTTTTAAAATGGCTCAAGAAGTGTCTGTTGTTTTAAACATCTGCAATGGAACAAACACATGATACCAAAGCTAATTTAAAGGAATGTATATGTTTTATTCAATAGATTATATGCTAGAACTTGTAAGGTGGGTTTTACCTGAGGTATGTTAGCCGTTCCGTATAGTGAAAAAGCGGCCGCTGTACATGTGCAGCGGTTTAGGCAGATTTCTTCTTTTAGTTATATCGTCGTAATCTAGAAGGATTCGGTAAAAGAAGAATGGAGGAGAGCTAGTCATTCCCAAGGCTACTCATGTCTACGTGCAATGCTTTCTGTGCATGGTTTTAAACCATTATATTCATCCAAACATTATGGGTTTGTATTTCACTCACCAGCAAGAATCCTAGTATGGAGTGTGCAATGGCGAATGCCGTCGGGCAGCACAACTGCATCGGCAGACCAAACTCGTTCCTATAGCAACGGAAATGAGTACCCGGTCAGGTGACTCATCACGTGACCCTCGTTGCTCGGAAACCAAAGTGTTTTCCGTAAATGGTAAAGTAGACGAATTTAAAGTGGTTTTAATGTGATTGGAGTGCTTGACAATGTTGATATATTTGAAATGTATTAAGGTCTTGAAATAAGCATGCCTGTTAATATGTCATTGGCGCTCTTTGCAAAATGTACGGCGGCATAAAATTATTTACTGGCACTCGACTCCATTAGAAACTGTTGCTTAAATAGCTAAAGCGACTTGCAACCAAAATATCGCCTTGTAAACCAGTTATATAGGCATATATTTATTAGGTTTATAATCACTACATCTTTTCGGATGTACTACATAGAGGGCCTGTGTCCGGCAAAGCATTTGACAACGTATCCTTGCTGTAAATACACAAAACTGTTGTCTCTGAGTGGAATTCATTAGTATGTTGATACCAGTTGAGAGCATACAAATGCAACGTTTGCTCAACTACTCATGTCCACGTTTGGATTTTAATTTTATATCCATGAGTCATATAGGCTCGTTAAATATCATGCTAAGGCTACTCCACGTTTATCATTGGTTGGAAGTTAGGGATTATTTAATGTGTCTATTGACAGTGGTGCTTAGTATCTACTAAAGATATATGCCTCGGAAACTTTATGTACACTCATGAATCATCGATATCTATCATGCAATGGATAACTATTATACGTTAGAGCATACAAGGGTGAAAATCGTACTTGTTACTTATAAAAAGGCATTGAGCTCATGTTCCTGGTTTAAGCCAAGTGAGAGACAACGTAATTTACATATCATTCTTGCTTCTTGTTGTCGTAGCATCAGCTCCCTGTCGCCACCTCTCAAATGTGGTTTTATCTGTTGGAGTCCAATATATTTGATATCTTTAGCCTTGTCCATTTGATGATGTTTTTGCCAATGGCAGGCTAGCGGTAGTCTAATATCTTGGCTGCTGAGGTTGTTCAAGTGTTCACGAATTTGAAAACTTTTCTCGAATATACATTTTCTTACACACACACTGAATACGGTAAATTACATATTTAGAGTGACAGTTGATAAAATCTTTGATAGTGATTTTAAGGCCTCCATGGCAGCTAAACCCCTTGGTTGGTGAAATGCATACTGACAGAAGTTACATGAAGCACATTTATTAAAAACGTTCTGGCTTAGAGCTTGCCGTTAGCCAGTTGTCCTGTCTGATTGGTTCAGGTTTGAGAAAGGAGGGACTCAAAAGGTTCTTCAAGGTAGTAGCTTTCGTAAAAATTATATTAGGACGCTCCGAAAGGTAAGTAGACAAATCCAGATCTAGGAGCAGTATATGCCAATGTTTTTGTAATATATAATACAAGTATTTAATGTCTTGTGAGTACTTGGTAATAAAGCTGACATGTGTAGGATAAGTAGTTTAGTCCAATTTAATCTTGTCTTCCAGTAGCTTAGGCCTTTCAACCGTTTTCAAAGATTCTGTAGTTTGCCTGATTAGTTTTTTTGGGTACCCTCTTTCCTGAAATCTGTTGCCAATTGACTTACATTCTATGTTAAAAGTATCTTCTTGACTACAGTTTCTTTTGGATCTGAGGAATTCACCTCTAGGTATATTTCGAATGACACTTCGTCTGTGGCTGCTGGTAGCATGAAGAATGAAGTTAACTGCAGTAGCCTTCCTGTAAGTGCAGGTCTGAA
Source organism: Ambystoma mexicanum (assembly GCF_040938575.1). Classification (NCBI taxonomy): domain Eukaryota; kingdom Metazoa; phylum Chordata; class Amphibia; order Caudata; family Ambystomatidae; genus Ambystoma; species Ambystoma mexicanum. The sequence continues at coordinate 730,825,711 of NC_090921.1, read as the reverse complement.
TTGTGTTAGAAACAATGTTAATTTGCAAATCCAAAAACATGATTTCATCTGCATCCATATGTCCTGTGAATTGGATGTCAAAAGTATTATCATTAAGATAGAGCATAAATGCCTCAAACTCTTCCCTGCTGCCTTCACAAATAGCTAAAACGTCATCAACATATCTTTTCCAGGTAATAATGTGACGTTTGAAAGGATTTATTTTATTTATTTTATTTTTTATTTATAACGCACAATCCATCAGGCCCGGAGGCATCAGGGCGCAATTTGTACAAGATTACAGAAATGCAAATATACAGAAAACATTACATAAATTTACACAGAGGATCTATATACATATATTACAGTGGTTTCGGTGCCGCTAAGTAATAGCATAGGTCAGCAGGTCAGAGTATGTCAGACAGAGGCGCAGAGCCGGCCTTAAAGCTGGTTGAAGAGCCAAGATCTAGTATTGGCTTTGAAAGTGTTAAATGAGTCTTCAGCTCTGATTGTAGCAGGGAGGGAGTTCCATAACTTGGAGGCTAGGACAGGGAAACTTGAACCCCCTGCTTTTTGCAGTTTAAATCTAGGGATCGCTAGACAGTGGGACTGGGCAGTTCTAAGAGGTCGGGAGGATGAGTGGCGCGACAGTCGACTACCGAGGTAGATCGGGGCTTTATTGGCCAGGCATTTATGCGTAATGGCGAGTGTTTTGAGTGAAATTCTCCGCTTAACAGGTAGCCACTTTAACTTAGTTCTGGTTTCTGTGATATGGTGGTTGCGGGAAATGTTTAGGGCGGCACGAATAGCATTGTTTTGGGTGGTTTGGAGTTTATTCAGGTTCTCTTGGCTAGTGCCTAGGTAAAGAGCACTACAGTAATCAATTTTTGCCATGATAAGGATTCTCGCTAGAGTGACACTGTTAGCCGTGGTGAGGAATGGTCTGCAAGCTGCAATGAGTTTGCACGTGTATGCAGACGCAGATCTGACAGCATTTGTTTGTCGGGTTAGTGATAGGGTGGCGTCAAGGTAGAAACCTAACGTTTTAGTATCTTTTGAGACTCGAATGTTATTACCGTCTATAGTGAATGACCGATAGGACGGTTCTAGTCTGCTCAGGCGTTGTGCAGTGCCCAAGATCAGGAGCTCCGTCTTGTCGTCATTTGGACACAACTGGTGTTGGGCCATCCAAGCTTGGATGACCAGGTAGACGTCATTAAGGGCCTTGGTGTCAGCTAGATAATCACCAGTGATGGGAATGAGTATCTGGGTGTCGTCCGCATAGTTAGTGTAGGAGACACCCAGATAGTCAAGCACATCAAAGAGTGGTTTCGTGAAAATGTTATAGAGTGTAGGTGACACACAGGATCCCTGAGGTACGCCACAGTGAATTGGGGAAGGGTCAGCGGCTGCGGATGGGGCAAAGACTCTCATCGATCTATTGCTCAAAAAAGATTTGATCCAGGCCGCAGCCGAGGATGAGAAGTTGGCAGCGTAGTGGAGGTGCTTGCAAAGGATCTGGTGGTTGACCAAATCAAATGCGGCTGAAAGGTCAGGAAGTAGTAGCATTGCTAGTTTACCCTGATCCTTTAATACCTCAATTTGGGTTTTAAGGTCAATTAAAGCAGTCTCCGTCCCGTGTCTGGGGCGGAATCCGGATTGTCGTAGACCTAGCAAGTTGTTGGTTTCCAAATAGTTTTGGATCTGAAGGTATGCATCACGGTCTAAGATCTTAAGCAGAAATGGGACAGTGGTGATAGGTCGGAAGTTAGTGGGTGTGCTTGGGTCTAGGGATGGTTTTTTAAGCAATGGGATCACCCAAGCGTCCTTCAGATTGTCCGGTACAATACCTGTTTTAAAGGAAGAGTTGATGAAGGCTGTGATGAATGGGGCCAACTCATGCACTGAGTCCTTGATAATAGGGGCTGGGGAGGCCACCAGGGGGTGCACAGGCAATGGCTGCCTGACTGCGGTGTTCCTGCTGATGTCGGGCCTATTTTTGGGGATTGAGCCCCCCGAGACCCCCCCGAACAAGCATACCGTGAGGCAGGTGCATCTAACCCCCCCGTGACGCCCCCGCTCGAAGGAACGGGCTCCTAACTCCACGTGGAACCGGAGTTCAGGAAGCGTAGGAGCGCGACTCCACAGACACCGTGCTCGGCGACTCCAGAAGCGGAGAAGGCCTCCGCAGCGAGAAGGCTGCAGCGACGGATCGCGCCCCCGCTGGCCCCAGGGGTGCGAGGTGAGTGCCGGTGAAAGGAAGCTCCCCGGAGGGAGACCGGCGGGGGCCCCCCCTCCCGACTACACACAGAGGGATAGGCTGTCCCTCCGGCCCAGCCCCGAGTCCCCAGACCCCGCCGGATGAGAGGCACACACAAGGATCGGAGCCCGGGGGGGCGGAGGACCGCGACCCCACAGAGGAGGCCTCTGCGCTGAGAGGGCTGCGAGGACGGCCCGTGCCTCCCCGGGTCCCGGGGGTGAGAAGCGAGTGCTGGGGGAGAGACGCTCCCCGGAGGGGGTCCGGTGACGGCCCCACCCGACCACAAACAGAAGGATCTGCCTTCCCTCCGACCCGGCCCGAGTCCCGCTGTACGGCGGCCCAGGGGGGGGGGGGGGTTAGGAAAAAAAAAAAAAAAAAAAAGAGGAAAACAACGCCGGGGGCTGGACCCCGCTGGAGAAGGCCCAGGAAAGGAATCTCGCAACACCGCAGCGCCCCGGGTGAGTGGCGGACCGGCCCTCCCGCCACGGGGGCGGAGAACATCGACGTAGCCACCTCACACAGGGCTACCCCAGAGGCACACAGGGAGTGCACGGCCCCGGCAAGGATCCCATCTTGACTCCACACAGTGCTTCGTGGACAAGGCAGGGCTAGGCCCAGCTACGCAGCAGAGGACCACAGGGGGGACAACAACTCTACGGCCCAGGTGAGAGGCCCCCGCCGGCGGTCGGAGGGGCGTGTGCCTGCCTGGGGGGCCTACCCCATCCCCATTGGGAGTTATAGCCTGATCCTGTAAGCCCCACCCGAGCAACACACATTAGCACGTCCCCGGGATAGCGGAACACACCTACAAAGACCATCCAAATCTGGACATACCGCGCAGCTGGGCGGAGGGAGAGTGGGGTTTTACCCATTGCTTCTTCCAGCAGGTGGAGGCCCCCGTGCTAACCCGTGGGGCGTGTGCCCGTCTGCAGTCTGCCAGGACCTAACCAACCAAGGAGGTACACCATTGGTGTGTGGCCCCCACCAGGACCCGGTGGGGCGTGTGCCCGCCCGGAGGCCTCCTCCCGCTCATCAGGCCCAATTGGGGGGCTGCCCCACCTTTAATTAGGACCAGAGCCCACGCCCCGGAGACCCACAACAACTCGACCCCGGATCAGCGCAGCACAACCTCAGGGGCCCACTGGGCCACGATCCACCAAGCAGCTGGGGGGCAATAAGCACCATAGCCCCGAAGGGAGACCCCACGATCACTCCGCCCAAGAGAACTGGCACACACCTCCGGCGTCCTTCGCATCATCGCACCCCCGGCCCACCCTGAACTCGCAGGCTGCCCGCGACCCAGGTGAGAGGCCCCCGTCCTCAGTTGGCGGGGCGAGTGCCCGCCTGGGGGGCCGCCCCACCCCCCCGCAGGGGACAATCCATCGGCTACAAACCCCACTGGTGCGACGCACTACGGACTGGTCCTGGGGTGGCACGGCATTCCCCCCTAGGGCCCCCGGACTGTAGCGGACCCCGCGGCAAGGGATCAACGACACCCCATGAGCTGGAAGAGGTCCCTACAAACGTTTCGCTTCCAAGAAACAGCAAACATGACCGAGGTCCCCACTGTCTCCGGAGCCATGGCCCACACGGAACCCGCAGGCCAACCCGCAATGACGATGGAAAAGGGCTTCGCCTCCATCCTTCAGGAGATCAGAGAAATGAGATCTGACATTGCCCAGAAGTTCGAGAAACTGGACCAAAAGGTAGACAAAATTGAGGATAGAGTCTTACAAGTGGAAAACTATCAATTGTCCTCTACATCTCAGGAAATCCAATTTGACACATGGATTGCGGCTTTGGAGAAGAGGGATGAAGAGAGAGCCAGGATTATGGACGGCTATGAAAACAGGGGAAGGCGGAACAATCGGAGGTTCTTTGTGATCCCGGAGACGGAGGGTGAGACGGAGAGAGAGCTGACTCGAGTGGTGAGAGACATCATCACCCTCTTGTTTGCTGAAGAAATGACGACGGAACTCACGTTTGACCGGGTGCACAGGGCCGGGGGAAGATCGGGGGGCCCCAGAACGGTTCTGGCCCGCTTCCACTATTACACTGAGAAAGCCAAAGTTCAGGAGGCTGCGAGGAAGACGGGGGCGATAAACTATAACGGTGCACAGATCGCCATTTTTCAAGATCTTTCAGCTTACACCCTAGCCAAACGGAGGATGTGCCGCCCTCTGACACAACAACTGAAAGAGAAGGGTGTCCGTTACAGATGGGGATATCCCTTCTCCCTGTCCTTTGAATATTCAGGCCAACGCACAACGCTGGTAACCGAAGAAGACATTAAGGGCGCTATTCAAGATTATGTGGGCGAATCCGCCCCCCGGAGGGAACCAGTGGGTCCGGAGGCGCTCAGCGGGGGTACCCCCGGGCAGCCCAACCCCAGAAGGAGAAAAACCGGCGCGAGGAAGTTCAAGAAATTGAACACACCACCAACACCAACGGAGGAAGACAGGGCCGACTCAGAGGGGTGACACCAGCGACCCCACGGAGATCATCGGGTCTAGAAAACAGAAGGACACTGGAGATGTCTGGTTTGCTGCACCCCCTTGAACTGCAAGTATAAGGAGGCATAGGGGGGATCACAACTGTTGGAACCGAGAGATGCATCACCCAAGGCCCGGGAGAGTAACCAAACTGAGAGGTTCGGGGGAGCAACGAGATGGGGGGAGGGGGGAGCTCACGGTAGCAAGCTTTGGATCTGACGCCTGGTCGAGGGGAACGGGCTGGTGGTCCAGCCAACAATCCAGGAATGGAAGAACTACATGGCTGGACGCCGGGGAGGGGGGTGGGGGTTTGTTTACAAGTTGACAGGGAGGGAGCGTCCATGCGACACCGGTGACCAAGGGGAAAGGCGACGGCGACTATGGCTGACGACCGACCGGCCCTAGGGGTGGGAACCCTGAATGTGCGGGGCTTGAATACCCCCACGAAAAGATCCCTAATCAGTAGGGAGTTTAGGAGGGCTAAGCTGGACCTACTCTTTGTGCAGGAAACACACAGGGCGAGGGGGGAGGGAGCCCAGGTTGCGGGGTGGCGGAATTGAGGAGATATTCTATGCATCCCACAAGGGAAAGAAAAGAGGGGTTGCAATTCTGATCGCTAGGGGGTTGGGTTTTGAGAAAGACTCCATCCTAAGGGACCCCGAAGGCCGCTACCTCTTCGTACGAGGCTCCCTACAGGGATCGCCCATAACCCTGGCGGTTGTATACGCCTTGAATGAGGGCCAGGCCCAATTTTGGGAGGGAGTGGGGGAAAGGATGAAAACCTTTGTCCAAGGCCCATTGGTGGTGGGAGGCGACTTCAATATGGTCCTAGACCCATCCAGAGATAGACAACGGGTAGGTGCACCAAACTCCAGACCCGCTGGTGACGTCACGTCACGCTGCTTCCAAAGGGTGAATGATGACCTGAATTTGGTGGACACGTTACCCACCCCCCGAGTGGGGACTCCCTCTTTCTCGTACTACTCCTCCACCCACAAAGCCTTCTCCAGAATAGACTATATCCTTGTGGACGAGGTACTCCGACCACACATAGCGGGTTACAGGATAGACCCCATCCCCTGCTCAGACCACGACTTGGTTAGGGTCACCTTGGCAGGGGACTGGTGCAGAGAACGGAGGGGACGCTGGAGATGTAACGATGCCATTTTGAGAGACGAGGTCCATGCCCAGACTGTACTGGAGGCCATCACAGAGTTCTTCGAGCTCAACGATAAAGGGGAGGTGGGCACGCACACTCTCTGGGACGCCTTCAAGGCGACACTAAGAGGAGTGCTCATAAAAATTGGTTCCCGACAGAAGAGGGAAAGTGAGACCCAGGAGAGGATTCTGAGGGAAAAAATAGCACGCCTCCAACCGGGAGGCTCCCCAGTACAGACCCTAGAGCGAGACTGCGTGGTCACCCTGGAGGACTACAGGCTCCAATTGAAAGACCTACTACTCCACAAAACGGAGAAAAGCCTTCAAATGGTCAAACAGAAATACTACGAGAAGGGGGACAGAGCGGATAGGATCCTGGCCTGGAAATTGAGAGAGGTCCAGAGAAGCAGAATGGTGAAGGGAGTGAGGGACAGCGGGGGTACATTGGGTTATGACACCCCCCATATAAGCGAAGCCTTCCGTCAATACTATGAGACACTATATGCCTCCGAATATGATGGCGGCGATGCCCATATCGAAGAGTTCCTTGACTCCATACAGATACCTTCCCTCTCACGGGATCAGGCAGAGGGGCGGGAGGGTCGGGTGACCGAGGAAGAGGTGGAGAAGGTGATCAGCGGGATGAAGGTGGGGACTTCCCCGGGGGAGGATGGCTTTTCGGTGTATTTCAATAAAAGGTTGCGATCCACCCTGTCTCCATACCTGGCGAAAGTTTTCAACTCGGTATTGGAAGGGGGCACTCTCCCCGACACCATGATGGGAGCCATCATAGTGGTCCTTCCCAAGGAAGGTAAAGACCTGAGGGAGTGTTCGTCCTACCAACCCATATCATTGCTCAACATCGATGTCAAAATCTTGGCCAAGGTGGTGGGTAGGCAGATGGAGGGGATAATGCAGAAGCTAGTCCATGGGACCAGGTGGGTTTCATTAGGGGCAGACAGGGATCGGATAATATCCGCAAAACGATAGACTTGGTTCATTTCGCCCAAAACTCAAATCTCGAAGCATGCATCCTGTCCCTGGACTCGGAAAAAGCTTTCGAAAGAGTAGAATGGAGATACATGACCCTCCTCCTCCAACGAATGGGCTTTGGGACGCACATCCTGAGCTGGGTTGCCACCCTCTACAGAGCCCCTACCGCAAGGGTCCAGGTGAACGGAGTGCTGTCAGAATCCTTCCCTCTTACCCGAGGGACTAGACAGGGCTGCCCTCTTTCCCCCCTTCTGTATGTCCTCACGATGGAGGCTTTGGCCATAGCGATTAGGTCCCACCCAGATATCAGGGGTATTGGAAGGAGAGAGGTGGAATTCAAGATATCCCTGTTTGTGGATGATATCCTAGCATACCTAGTGGACCCAGGCTCTTTGATCCCTCCCCTCCTGTCCCTGGTCAGCTCTTTCGGGAGGTTCTCAGGCCTGAAAATAAATACCGCCACGTCTGTCCTCCTTCCGATGCGCCTGGTGGACCCGGTACTAGACCCCCTGACTAGGTTTTATGGGATAGCAGTGGGCAAGAACACCATAAAATACCTGGGGGTTCTCCTCACTAGGGACTTAACAAAACTAGAGTCTTCCAACTATGAGCCCATGCTAACTGAGATCGCCTCTGACTTGAGGAGATGGGGAGGAATGATCCTCTCATGGTATGGTCGGATGACGGCAGTCAAAATGAACATACTGACTCGGCTCTTATACCTCTTTACAGCCCTCCCTACCCGGGTACCCGCTCAAACATTTATAGATTTACACAAGGGGGTCTGAGACTTCATTTGGCAGGGGAAAACCCTGCGGATTGGTAGGGCCACCTTGACGCTTCCGAGAGAGGAGGGGGGTTTTGGTCTCCCAGATTTCCAATTGTATTATCACGCAGCACAACTGCGGGTCCTTCTAGAACACATGAAGGAAGGTTTACGGACATATTGGTCATACCTAGAGGACATGGATGTCCACCCCCTAAAAGTCTGTGACCTCCTGTGGGCCCCTCGCAGGTCTATCCCGAAACAAGTACTGTCCCACCCGACCCTGGGTGTTCTCTGGGACATTTGGAGGGAATGCCCCCGGACAGCACATCTTTCTTCATGGCCGTCCCCCATGACCTCCTTGTGGAATTGGGCAGCAGAGGGTTTAGACAATCCCAGCGTTGTTCTGATGCGGGACTGGAATGGGCGGGCCAGCTGTTCAGGGAGGAAGAATTGTTGAGTTATGAGGACCTCTGGGAGGTGGGACCCTCTCCATTTTCGAATACCTCCGTCTCAAGGGCATCCTCAATGACCCTGCTTGGGGCCCTAACCTGCGGAGACAACTAACTCCCTTCGAGAAACTCCTTGACTCAGCAACCTCTAGAAAGGGAGCGGTCTCCTGTATGTACACTGTCCTAAACACCCATGACCTCCAGGCTAGGTGAGGTTTCCGTGGTTTTTGGAGTGATCTGGCGGGGAGGAGATATCAGAGGACGCCTGGGCTCGTAATTTCAGGATATCGTTTCATGGCAATCTTTTCACCTCGGATATGGAACACAACTTTAAAATCCTGCAGGGGTGGCACAGGGACCCGGCAAAACTCTCGAAAATGTTCACAGGGGTATCACCTGAATGCCCGAGGGGCTGTGGCCAGATAGGGACTAGAGGTCACATGTGGTGGCTATGCCCGAAGGTACAGACCTATTGGGAATCGGTGAGAGATTGGATAGCGGAGGTAGCGGAGGACCCTCTACCCCTCAACCCGCTGACCATGCTGCTGGGCCTCCCCCCGGAGGAAGCGGAAATACACCGGTACCCAAGGATGTGGGAAACCATGTTGAGAGCAGGCAGAGTGGCCCTAGCCCAGAGGTGGAAGAGCCCGGAAACACCTTCCAAAGAAGATTGGACAAAAAAACTTAAGAACATGTTCTTGATGGACAAACTGACTGCCTTGGTGAACAATGACTCATGCTCATTCCTCGCTGAATGGTATGGGGTCCAGCAGACATGGGGATGGGATGTTCACTAGTTCCGAAATCGTGCCCCCGGATGGTCAGGGCGTGACCATCGCTGTGAAGGACAATACCCAAATGGAGGGTCCCCACGACCTGGGGCGACGTCGGCTTCAAGCCAGCAACTGAATCGGTCACATGTTGCGGCGCTTCAAAGACCTAGGAAAAGATGTGAAAGTTTGGTCTCTTTACTGCTGTTATGTTTGGATTGGACACAGAGGGGGGGAGGGAGGGGGAGGGTCATGAAAGGGGGGGATGGGGGCTTCAGTTAGGCCCCGTTTTCTGTTTTTATGTTTTACAAAATGCTAATAAAAACCAAAGTTTAAAAAAAAAATAATAGGGGCTGGGCACGGGTCACCTTGGCAGTTGGATGGCTTAATTCTCAGAATTATATTTTCTACCTCTGCAACGGTAAGCAGAGAGAATGCGAATGGCATGGTATTGGCAGTGTCTAGAAGGGGGGCCTTGGCAGGTGAATGAGCGCGGTCGTCACGCTTCAGGCTATCCTGCTTATCTTTAATTTTTGCTTGTAGTGTGGAAATGTTATTTAGTAAGGCTGCTTGGATGTTGGCACACCATTTACTATCTTTCAAGCACATGTCAGGGGGGGCAGCTGGAGTTTCAAGCTCTTTTAGGATTTTGAAGAGTTCCTTTGAGTTCGAGTCAGCTTGCATAATACGGTTGTTAAGAGTTTCCTTTTTTGCAGTGATGATAGCATCTTTATAAGAGAGTGAGGCTAGAAGGAAACCATCTTTATGCTTGTCTGAAGGGTGGCTTTTCCATCGATTTTCGGCACAACGTTTAGCTTTGCGGAGCATTCTTAACTGTGGAGTGAACCATGAATTAAGATGAGCTTGTGGTTTAGCCTTCCTGAGTTTGATAGGTGCTATGGAGTCAATGGCCGTTAGCATTGTTTGGTTGTAGGTGTCTGCTAAGGAAGTCGGATCAGAGCATGTGTTGGTGGCTGCATTAAGGGTCGGGAGTAACAATGGGAGGAGTTTCTCCTTAGTTATGTCTTTTTTGCTTCTAGTCGGGAGTGCTGGGGCTAATGGTGACGGAATTTGTGGGGTTGCTTCAATGTTGAAGGTTATGATGTGATGGTCAGACCATAAACAGGGGGTATTGTTAAGAACCTTAATATTGCAATTGGAGCCAGCTAACCAGTCAAGTGCTCTACCTTTGGTATGGGTAGGTTCTTGAATGTACAAGGTAAGGTCGAGGTCAGTTAGTACGTTCTCCAGGTCAGTTGCTACAGGATCTTTTAGGTCACCAAGACCTAAGTTAAAGTCGCCTAGGATGATTGTTTGTGAGTTGTTTTTGGTATTGTCGAGGAGGAGCGTGGAGATTTCACTGACAAAGGTCAATTATTATTGAAGATATATTTAGCTTCAAAAAAGGCCATGAACAAGTTTGCCAATGAGGGGGCATATTTTGCCCCCATGGCTATGCCTTTAATTTGGGAATAGTAATCTCCGTTGAAGATAAACTGGTTGTGTGTTAAGGTGAAGTCTAAAAAGTTTTTAAGCATTTGTACATGTGTATAATGGGAGGCTGAAAAGGTTCTGAAACTAAAATCCATTGTTTCCAAGGCCAAATTATGGGGAATAAATGTATATAGTGCTGTAACATCAAGAGTGACCAAGAAATATGTTGGTTTCCAGATAACATCTTTTAAGATTTGCAGGGTATGTGTAGTATCTTTTAGATACGTTGGAATAGCAGGTACTAGGTTTTTGATACTGCTATCAATATAATCAGCTAGTGCTTCTGTGGCCTCTCCTTGCCCACTCATTATCAGTCTTACAGCTGGAAGTTCAAGGAAAGGTTTATGAACCTTCGGCAAGAAGTAGATCGTCGGTATTAATGGTTTAGACACCATTAAGAAAGCCTTTTCATTATCAGATAATAAGCCCTGATTGTACCAATGTTGTAACATTGACTGAAGCTCCTGCAATGTTTAGGCTGTCAGATTAGTTGTAAGTTTCTTGCAACCCTTTGTCCGCTTCCTTGATAATAATCGTGCTATCTTCACATATTTCTTGTAGTGCACATCGTTCCATTTTTGTACGGTTATTATTTTTACTGCTGCAACTTGGTTGAGAGCCATCAAGGTGTTTGTGGATTTCCTTAGTGATAGTTTTGTAGAACATCTCAATCACGTTGTCTCCGCTAATTGGGGGCACACATTTGGACCTGTTTCTGTGTTCTTTTATATCCAGGTTACGCTGGTGGATCCCAAGTTCCTTTTCTATCTCACTTAGGGTTTTGGATTCTTCTCCCGATAGGCTAGAAAATAAATGTATATTTTCAATTTCTTGAATACGTTTTGAGCTGATTGGTGGCAGGTTTTCTGATGGTCTAACGGTAGTTGGTTTATTGTGAAAGAATTTCTTAAGTTTAAGTTTTCTGGTGAATTTATAAAGATCAATTTGGACTTCTGTCATATCTGATGTTGCACTTGGTGCAAAAGAGAGGCCATAGTTAAGCACCGATAGTTGCTTTTGTGAGAGGTGTTTGTCAGACAAGTTGATGACTATGCTTTTAGTATTGGTTTTGGTCTGGCATTCTTGAGGCTGGACCTGGTGAATCTTTTGTTTGTATCTCTCCCGTCCTCTCCTCCTTGCTCCTCTTCCTCCTCTGAAGTTGTTGGAGTAGTTATTGTTTTTGGTCCTAAAGGGATTTTTTTTTTAAAACGTACTTGCTTGTTAAGAGGATTATAGGTGGTTTGGTTGCCCTTCTTGTACCTCTTTATTTCAGCATGAAAGCCTCTTCTATGGTGTCGTGATGATTCTGCTGCAGATATTGGTTCTTGATCACTGGGATTTTCTTTTATTTCAGATTCTGAATCTGCATCCGATGTGACAGGTGTCACCGTCGGTGTAATAATTTGCGATATATCACCATCATATTTAGGTTGGTAGGTATACACTCTATCATTTAGATAATCTTTTTCGTCTCTATATAATTTTCTAAATTTCCGAAGCTTAATCTCGTCCTGGTATTCTCCTAAAATCTGGTGCATTTTGGCAGAGTTCTTTTCTTTAGTACTGGTTGGGTTTTTCATTTCCATTATTTCTGTCTTGATTCGATCAATTTCTATTGTGACTCTGGCATGTTCCCGTTCAGCATGAGTGACTAATATTTTCATCATATTTTCAGAACTGACTGTAATGTTAGCTTTCCAGTCTGCTGCTAGGTCTTGATCGTCCTTATGGGTAAAATCTGGGAAAATTAAGCTTCTCAGGCTGTCACACCTATCAACCCAGTCACCCAGAGAAACCCCATTCAGCTTGCCTCCAGACAGGGGGCTGTCTCTACACACAGCCCAGAGAACAGCCAGGCCTTTTTATACCCATTGGATGCTGTTTAGTAGACTTCCTGGAAAGTGTGCACGCTAAGCCCCAAACTTTGCATACTGTAATACAGCGCATATTACATGTTCATTTTCTTACTTCCTGTGAATTTATCTCTCCACCTCCTATGCGTGTCATAGATTAATTAATGGTTTGTGTCATGTCACATGATTTTCTTGATTCCTGTCACGTGATGGTATTACGCGATACGCGAGTATCACGTGACCGGTATTTAACGCATTGCGTTCTGAGACACGGTGCTTCTGATTGTATTGTGGCATTCCCACGTTCCGAAGCTCGGAGTTTGAATCCAAACACCCGCGCCTCATCGCGTTGCTTATTTACCCACACATCAGCTGTTCCAGCCTAGTTCGGAGCAGCCGGACTTTACCCGCCTTCCTCGGCGGTGTTCATTCCAGCGTCAAGCTGTTCCTTGTCTCCCGGAGCAGCAGAAAGTACGGAGCTAGTTACAGTCCGCTCCATCTTCATTTTCGTGTCTATTCGTGACGCCGAGCACCGGCATTTCACCGCCGCGTGTGTTCACTGTGCCCTCAGCGGAGCCATTCACTCTGCATAATCAAGGTCAAGGCGATTTGGGTACTGATACCACTCCACTATATATTTATCTCTAGATCCAATAACACCAGCTTCTTCTTCCCTACTAAGGATCTCTGCCAATACTGTTTCTGGACATTTTTGAAATACGAACTAAAACAAGGGCCTTCCATCTGGTCTTCACCTGGACGTCGGTTATCACCTCTACTTCCTTGGTCTACAACGCAGGATTCAGTGCACAAGACTTTATGGACACTGCCCTGCGTGCACCAACCCGTACCTAGTGTGGCCCTTGTTCCGCTCGGGTTAGTTTCCCTACTAACTTCCTTTCCCTGTCGTTTCTAGTACTCCTTTGGATTTCACAAGCAACTGTCCTGTGGAACAGTTTGGTGGTTATTCTATACAACGCCCTTTCCACTAATTACTCCCTTTGGCTGTGACTTGTGCTAGTCAGAGAGGGACATTAGTTGGAAGGTCTGAACTTGACAGACTTCGTTCTACCCTGGGTCAGCGTTACAGATTCCTTGTGTATCCTTTCACTGGTGTGCTAGTACTTTCCCTGAATTGCAACAGAATAAGAAGCCTAAATGTTGGGCACCGACCTTTTGGCTGTACTCACGCAGCTAGTGACAGATTTGAGGCAGGAGATGATAACTGCCCAGGATACACTACGCCATCGCATGGACGTGCTGCAAGATGCCATGCACGCGTCCCCTCAAGGGACGATGGCTCCAGTACCAACAGCCTCTGGTTCCGGTCTCTTAGCGACTCCAATGGAATCGGTACAAGTGCTAATGCCAATCCAGTTTCCCTTAGCTCCTCCTGAGAGGTTCACGGGAGACCCTAAAACCTATTGTACTTTCGTGAACCAGTGTCGTCTTCATTTCTTATGCAGACACAGTTCTTTCCCAGATTTGACTACAAAAGCTGCGTTTGTGTTATCGCATTTGGGGGGCACTGCCGCAGCCTGGGCAAACCTATTACTGGAGTCAAACAGTCCCCTATTGTATGACTGCGACGACCTGTTCTCAGCTATGAGCAGGGTATTTGATATGAGATATGCTACCCAGGCCACTGATCTGGAACTGTTAAATTTACAGCAGGGTAATCAAACTTTGCTGGCCTATCTTGCTCTATTTAATCAACTTACTGCCGAAACCCTATGGCCAGAAGGCAAGAAAACAGCTGTCTTCTACAAAGGATTGTCAGAGGATCTCAAAGACGCCCTGTCCACAGTCCCAGTAGTCCTGGCAGGGTTCACGGAACTACTAGACCTCGTCCTTCAGATAGACGCATGGCGGTCTGCCAGGAAGGGGGAAAAGAAACTCATTTTATCCACCCCTGGTCATTCCGAGGTTCCTCAGCCTGTTTCTAGTAAACCCGAACCCATGCAGATCAGCGCTATTCGTGGTCGCTTATCAGCTGCAGAACATGAAAACCGTCGCAAAAACAATTTGTGTATGTACTGCGGTTCTGCGGAACACCTGATGGTTTCTTGTCCCAAGAAACCGGTTCGAAGGACGGAAAACGCCAAAGCTCGGCAATAGTAGAGGTCCCTCTGTCGAGTACCAATTCGGACCTCACACAATGTTTGGCGTCTTCGATAGCAGTGGCCGTTTCCTTAGAGTACAAAGGGACCAACATTCACTCCCAGGCGATGGTAGATTCTGGTGCGACCAATTGTTACATTGATATCACCTTTGCTAAACAATCAAGTATTCCGGTGGTATGCAAATAGGTTCCCGAATCAGTAATGACCATTGATGTTTCAGTATTGTCCTCTGGTCTGGTAACGGAAAAAAACTTACCCATTAAGGTGTCTTTGCCTGATGGTCACACTGAGCATCTGGTTTCTGACGTGATCGCGGCACCCCAGTATCCAGTGATATTGGGCCTATCTTGGCTCAAGTTACACAATCCTGTTATAGACTGGGTCAACGGTCACGTGCAATACCCCTCAACATATTGTAACAAGGATTGCTTTCCTGTACCAAAAGTGTTAAACTCTCCTGTCTTGGCTTTTATAGACGGAATCCCTCGAGTAGGGGCAGTTTGTCCAAACAATGTTTCGGTCCCTAGAGAGTAAACCGACTATGCAGACGTACTCGATAAGGGCAAGGCAGAGCTGTTACCGCTACATAGGCCTTATGATTGTCCTATCGATCTAGTCACGGGTGCACATCGATAAGGTCCTCAAAAATGGCTTCATACGTCCTTCACAGTCTCCAGCGGCCTCTCCTTTGTTTTTTGTTCCCAAAAAGGAGGGGGACTTAAGGCCCTGTATCGATTACAGAGCTCTTAACGCCATAACTGTGAAGAATCAGTATCCTCTACCATTAATCAACGTGCTGTTGGATCAGTTGGGTACGTCGGTCATTTACACAAAACTGGACTTGCGTGGGGCATACAATCTTGTACGCGTTCGGCAAGGGGACCAATGGAAGACCGCATTCAAAGCCAGGTATGGGCTATTCGAATACCTTGTTATGCCTTTTGGCTTGTCCAACGCCCGCGCGACTTTCCAGTATTTTATGAATGACATCTTTAGTGATTACATCGACCAAATGGTAGTCATCTATCTTGACGACATACTGGTTTATTCAGCCTCCGTTGAGGAACACATCACGCATGTCACCAAAGTCCTTCAAAGGTTGCGAGAGAACCATCTGTTCGTAAAAGCGGAAAAATGCATCTTCCACACCCAAGACGTGGAGTTCCTGTGGTATGACATTACCAGTCATGGGGTTCGAATGAGCCGCTCTAAGGTCAAAGCCATCCTGGATTGGCCAGTGCCTACCTCTGTTAAGGCATTGCAATCGTTTCTGGGGTTTGTGAACTTTTATCTGAGGTTTATCCGCTCTTTTTCACAAGTAGTAGCACCCCTCACGGCATTAACAAGTCCAAAAACTCAGTTTCACTGGACACAGGAGGCCCAAAGGGCTTTTGATCTGCTAAAGGAGAGCTTTACAACAGTCCCTGTCTTGCGACATCCCGATCCTAATATTCCTTACATAGTTGAAGCCGATGCTTCTAGTTTGTTTATTGGGGCTATCCTTTCCCAGGAATGCGCAGACACAGGGATGGAACACCCGGTGGCTTTCTTCTCTCGCAAGGTGACCCCCTATGAACGTAAATACAAAGTTACGGAGGAGTTATTGGCCGTTAAGGATGCCTTCCTAACTTGGCGACACCATCTCCTTGGGGCAAAACACACTGTGTGTGTCTATTCGGATCACTGAAATCTACAAACCATCAAAACCATGAAATGTCTGACTGCACGACAAGCCCGGTGGCATTCGTTCTTTGCCCATTTTGATTTTCTTATTACATATCGGCCTGCCAGGGACCACACCAAAGCAGACGCTTTACCTCGTCTTCATACAGGTTTGGTGGAAACTGACTCAAAGAAACCACCGTTGTTGGCAGACAACGTCATATGTAGCTGCTTCACTCAACCTTCTTTGAAACAAGAAATAATGGAATGGCTTTCACGGAATTCCCAAGAGGTGGTTACCCTCAATCTGAACTTCAAAGGTGGACTACCTTACTACAATGTGGGTTTTTACTTACCCACAGAGAAAACACATTCCAAAGCGTTGAGTTGGGGTCATGACTCATTGGTAGCAGCTCACCCTGGCCAGAAAAAAACACTGGACTTAATTCAAAGATGGTGTTGGTGGCCAAAAATAATAAGAGATGTGATTGAGTATGTCTCCTCCTGCTCCCTTTGCACCCAATGCAAAGGATCATCAAACAAACCTATGGGGCTTTTGCAACCACTACCTGTGCCTCAAACGCTGATACATGGTGTCCATGGACTTCGGTGTCGAGTTGCCTCTTGTTCACGGATACGACACAGTGTGGTTAGTGATCGATTGCTTCACTAAAATGGCACTATTTATTCCATGTCAAGGCATCCCTACTGCCAGTATCCTGGCTGATCTGTTCTTGATGCATGTTTTTCGTTTCTTCGGCTTGCCATCTGTGGTAATTACCAATAGAGGGCCGCAGTTTGCATCCCGTTTCTGGAAGGCATTAACATCGGCCCTTCTGATGGGCGAACGCCTGTCCAGTTCCTATCACCCTCAGACAGATGGTCAAACGGAATGGGTTAACGGGACTATGAAGCAATTCCTAAGGTGCCTGTCTTTACAGTATCAATCCTCTTGGCTTTCGGTACTACCTGCAGCCGAATTTGCGTATAACAACTCTGTTCACTTCTCGACTGGTACCTCACCGTTCTATGCCTTGTGCGGTCAACATCCTAGGTCCATACCACTGGACTTGGAACTGCCCAGGGTATTCCCTGGGGCCGCTGACAAACTAACGGCAATTGCAAAATTGCATGCCAGGATTAAGAAGAACCTGGAAAAGGCAAAGACACAATCCAAATACTATGCAGACAATCATAGATGCGAGGCTCCACTCTACAAAACAAGCATGTCCGTCTGACTATCCACCAGAAACCTTAAAATACCGGGGAAACGAAAGCTCCTACCATGTTTTGTAGGGCCGTATAAGATTTCCAAAGTGCTTAATCCCGTGGTGGTTCGTTTGGAACTACCCACACTTTGGAGAGTGCATCCAGTGTTTCACGTCTCCCTGGTTAAACCTGTTATAGCCGGAACCCGGTTGCCTGTCCGTCCTCTGGCGGTTTCTGTGAAAGGCTCCAATGAGTATGAGGTGCAGGCAATCCTGGACATGAAAATGCATGCGGGTGTTCCCCACTATCTTGTTCACTGGAAGGGGTATGGCCCTGAAGACCGCTCCTGGGAGCCTTTGGCTAACATGCATGCACCTTTGCTGTTGCGCCGTTTCCACAATTCAAGGGGTGTGGGGTGCCCTTTGGGGGATGGCACTGTCACACCTATCAACCCAGCCACCCAGAGAAACCCCACTCAGCTTGCCTCCAGAGAGGGGGCTGTCTCTACACACACAGCCCAGAGAACAGCCAGGCCTTTTTATACCCGTTGGAGGCTATTTAGTAGACTTCCTGGCAAGTGTGCACGTTAAGCCCTAAACGTTGCATACTGTAATACAGCGCATATTACATGTTCATTTTCTTACTTCCTGTGAACTTATTTCTCCACCTCCTATGCGCGTCATAGATTCATTCATGGTTCGTGTCACATCACGTGATTTTCTTGATTCATGTCATGTGATGGTATTACGCGATACGCGAGGATCACGTGACCGGTATTTAACGCATTGCATTCTGAGACACGGTGCTTCTAATTGTATTGTGGCCTTCCCACGTTCCGAAGCTCGGAGTTTGAATCCAAACCCCTGCGCCTCATCGCGTTGCTTATTTACTCACACCTCAGCTGTTCCAACCTAGTTCGGAGCAGCCGGACTTTACCCGCCTTCCTCGGCGTTGTTCATTCCAGTGTCAAGCTGTTCCTTGTCACCCGGAGCAGCAGAAAGCACGGAGCTAGTTACAGTCCACTCCATCTTCATTTTTGCGTCTACTTGTGACGCCGAGCACCGGCATGACACCGCGCCGCATGTGTTCACTGTGCCCTCAGCGGAGCCAATCACTCTGCATCATCAAGGTCAAGGTCATTTGGGTACTGATACCACTCCGCTATATATTTATCTCTAGATCCAATAACACCAGCCTCTTCTTCCCTACTAAGGATCTCCGCCAATACTGTTTCTGGACATTTTTGAATTACGAACTAAAACAAGGGCCTTCCATCTGGTCTTCACCTGGACGTCGGTTATCAATTCTACTTCCTTGGTCTACAACACAGGATTCAGTGCACAAGACTTTATGGATGCTGCCCTGCGTGCACCAACCCGTACCTAGTGTGGCCCTCGTTCCGCTAGGGTTAGTTTCCCTACTAACTTCCTTTCCCTGTTGTTTCTAGTACTCCTTTGTCCTTTGGATTTCACAAGCAACTGTCCTGTGGAACAGTTTGGTGGTTATTCTATACAACGCCCTTTCCACTAATTACTCCCTTTGGCTGTGACTTGTGCTAGTCAGAGAGGGACATTAGTTGGAAGGTCTGAACTTGATAGCCTTCGTTCTACCCTGGGTCAGCGTTACAGATTCCTTGTGTATCCTTTTTGAATACAACGTGTATCATTTCACTGGTGTGCTAGTACTTTCCCTGAATTGCAACACAGGTCTCTAGGTATGATGTTTTGTTGAATTTAGTTTTTGAGTGAAACTTGCTCCCAATATTTGTTACTTTCCTTTTTGCATAGTCTCTCGAGTTTGATACATTTTTGTGCCAGAGTTTCTGTGACATTCAATCGATTTTTAAGAGGATTGGTATCAGTGCCTCTTGGTGCAAAAATGGTATTTGTTACACCGGTGATAAAAACTTTTCTCATGCTAAATGCTTACATTATTCATTGCACCAGAAATTATTTGAATATGCAATGTAAATATGCCTGAATGATAATACAGGAGTATATCTATTCACTCTGACTCACGTTTTTCTTTCACTAACATTTTTAGTTGCCAAAAATAAAATTGAACCACAAATCACTTGTGTGGCGAAACAAAATAATCACAACAGGTTGTTAGAGCGCAGTCTGTGAGGTTAGTACCTTCAAAACATATGAATCTAATGTAGTTGGGCCCAGCGCAGTGACATTAGCATCTGTAAATGCCCACACAGCGCTGCTGAGTGAGCATTTACAGATTTTGGGTGGGCCTTGCCCGCTCAGGCCAACCCATTTATGCCTCTGAATAGGGGCCACAATGCTTAAAGAGTTCATGAGGAGGTCAAGGTCTGGAAAGAAAGAGTTGAGTAGATGACAAGAATAGGCAAAGTGGTAGAAGCAAAGAGTTACATAGCTTTGTGTTCAAAGCAAAGGGAAAGAAAGTTGGATGACAGTTGAGGGCAAATGAGTAGGCCATGCTGATAATGAGGTCTACCCCTCCAACTTTGTTTCGCCAGTTGAAGTGAGTGAGGGAAGGTGGTTTGATCACTGTGGAGAACAGGAAGTGTGGCAGTGTCATAAGGGAGGATACACATTTTTGTGATAGTTATAACTAACAGACGAGGGTGAAGAGCCATGTGCATACACCAGTTTCAGATTGATTTTAAATTCAGATTATAACAAAGATCACATAATGGTACGTTGCCCAGCATGTCATGGCTTAGTATAGCATAGAGGAGCAGGTAGACGCCATCCTGCCAGTCCCCGTCCCTCGCCACAGTCATATTGGAACAGTCGGAGAATAGCTATAGATTAGGGCCCCTGCATCGTTCCTATACCGCATTGGGTGCATGAGAGACGTTATGCACCCAGACAGCCATAAAGAACGTACCCTTGAACTGAAGGTGTGGCAGGATATTGTATGGAAGGGAGTTACATGGAAGGATGTCACCTGCCAAGATGTCAGAATGTGTCAATGAATATCATGGATGGATGTTAAAATGAAATCTGACGAAGACTAAGTGATGTCATGAAGAAGATATATGAACTGTGAGAAAACAAAGGCTGTCTCACTTTCTAGTTCCCGGGGATCGCTCTTTCAGGTGGCCAGAGCAGGACCATTGCCTTTGGATCCAGACCCTTGGGGTGGACCAGTGGGGGAGGATCACCTGGGGACCAGTGCGGGAGGATCACCTGGTTGAGTGGTCTTCAGGGAGTGATGATGAGGTAGCCGATGGTGAAACGCGGTATTCCCTCCTTTCTCGTACCTATGCACTAACCTATTTTATAGGATCCTCCAACGTCCCAACTCCCCCCTTTCTACACAAACACTGGGCTGGGGAAAGGGCGACTGAAGGTAAAGAGACTACCACCTACATATCTCATTGGACATGTGCCGCTAATCGGGTCAGGCAAAGTCAGGCATTTGACTTTAATCACATACATCTGCTACCCATTAGCTCTCCCCACATGGATAAAAGGCAGAACATAGACACTCGGAGCAAGGTAGAGCACGAGAAGGAGCAGATCTTCTGGGGCGAAGGCAAACCACCTGGAGCCGGATGACCGATTTAGGGACGAGAGCGAAGGGTAAAGAAACACAGAATTTCCCTGCAGGAGGTTGTTGCCTCCGGGAAGCAGTGAAGGATATGCAGAGAAAGCCAAATCCCAGACAAGAAGAAACCTGCATTGTGTTTCAGGGATGCCAACGACCCTTCCGGGTGCATGACAGAGTTGGGGAGGTGAGGCCAAGCCTGTGGTATTAACCTTGACTCGTGAATCAAAGCCGCAGGGACAAGAAAGGAACGCGCACAACTGGTGAGTTAGTGAAAGACATGAAAGGCCCATTTATGTCAAGTAAAGATTGAAGCAGCAACAGTGTATCTCACAACTGAAGGTTGTGCATATGCTGATGAGACGCGAAAGAAAGCTAGCCAGTGATGAACTTTTAAGTGGCTGATAACTGTGAATCCAGTGATACAGTGTAACAGAGTGGTCCGGCAAAAGGAAGTAGCCCACTGGAAAGTCTCTGCGAAAAGTGAAATGTTTTGTTAGAAATCGGTAAAGTGAACAATCTCAAATGCGTAATGGTCAAGATTAACGCTGGCAAAGGGGGAAGTGAAAAGGTGAATGCTAAAAGAGAAAGATTTCTTTGAACTTTTGTGCTTATGGTATTGAACTACCAAGACCAAGAGACACTGGGGCAAATAACATAAGAGTGTGAGCTGAAGAGAAAGTGAAAGTGGTCCTGCGGAGGTCTATGGTAAAAGCTTTGCACTTTCAAAAGTCTTCGATATCAGTAAAAGGTCTGAGTCCGACTGAGGGAGACCGGAAGTGTTATAGGTTAGGGGAAGGGAACCCCAAACAAATGTGCATTAAGCTTGGGGAAGGGAAGCCCTGCAAGTGCTGTGTTTGTGAGGTCCGAGCCTGGCTGAGGGAGATCTGCTTTGAATCAGGTACTTGTTGATTGAGAGGTCCAAGCCTGGTCAAGGGAGACCTATGTGAACTGTTAAAGCTTTGAGAGGTCCGAGTCTGACGGGGAGAGACCTACGTGAACTTTTTGTTGAACTGTGAAAGAACTTTTGCAATGCTGGAAAAGTGACTTTAACGTGGAAGGCCAGGCGGGCCTCGATCCACGTTTTGAACTGCCTTTGTTTTGAGAACCTGATCCAGAGTGTGCCATCCTGTCTATAGGGGCCGCCTTTCTCTGTGCTGTCCAACGTGGGGAGGAGAGCTGACTAAGCCACTTTGATCCTTTATGTTATACACTGGGCCTCATTACGAGTTTGGCGCTAAGAATCTCCCTTTACCAGCATGCCGGTAATAACATGTCCATGTAGGGTTGATCCCGCAAACAACGGGTGATCACGAGTGTGCGAGCATGTGCACCCCTGCATGCCGGTAATGACCCTCAAACCCCCAGAGAGCGGCATCATCGAATGCGCACATAACACCTTCGTCATCGGCAACCCCTAAATAGCGGTACCGGTATTAACATAGTGGTAAGAACGGGCCCATCATTACCGGTCCCGGAAGTAACGTCATCGCGTCAGAACGGGAAATGCATTGGTGGCCATCTGCAAAAACACAATCCATTGCTATCCTCCACATACTGGACCTTCCCAGGCAAAACTCCAAGCACACCAAGGACAAAATGGAAAAGGCTACCCAGAAAGGCACTGCCCGCCTGCAGAAACCACGATTTAAAGACGAGGAGCTGAATATGCTAGCCGATACTTAGTAGAGAATGCGGATGTGGTTTTCTGCAGTGACCTCAGGCGTCCAGCACAGCTGAGAAAGAAGACCATCTGGGAGGAAGTGGCAAGGAAAGTAAGTGCAGTCGGCACCACCGCACACACAGTACGCAAATGCAAAAAGCGCTGGGATGACCCGAGGCTGAGAGTGAGGAACATCTTGTCGGCCAATCAGAGCCAGGGGCTGGCAACAGGTGGCAGGCCTCACTCACCTATCAAATTGGCTAGAGGGGAGGAAACTTGCAGCTCAGTGATAGATGTGGAGTCCATTGAAGGAGTCGGTGGAGCGGAGTTCGGAGTGCCAACATCGGCAGATGAAGGTGAGTGTCCCTACAAACACACGAAAACCAATCATCACAGTTGACCACCAAATGTGACAGCGATGACAGCCAAGACATGGCCCATCATACACATCTACACATATCCATTTACACATGCTGGGCCCACCACTTTCACAATCAAATGCTTGCTGCATGCCGCTCCGATATACGAATACACAACCGACACACAGATGACCTGCACGTGTCACACACCACGCAAGTCACAATACACCTCAAGGCCCCACAGCAGACACCATGGTGAACATGTGAACACCTGCGTGATTGCATAACACACACCCCAACCTTGCACGTACCCATGCATGATGCAAGCACCACCATCACTGATGCCCTGCCACTCTCTGTCCCCCACAGATACGGATGCAGACACCGAAGAACCTCATGGAAGTGCACAAGCCACAACACCAGCCAAAAGGCCTAAGGGCCAAGATGATGGCACCAGGCCATGTACGTCGAGGGGACCAAGAATGGGCCAAGCGGCATGCAAGACAACAACCAGTGCCCAACCAGCCACGCTGCCACCTACACAGGACCAGCAGACATCTGCCCCTGCACCTCTGGACACACAACCTACACAGGGCGAGGACACATATGCTGGTACGGAGAATGATGGCACGCTGCCGCAAGCTCTATATGGGAGACGGCTGCATCGGCACAGCATAGTGGCGATGAGGAAGGTGGCCCTGATGAATACATCAATGCAGGAGTCCTCCACTCAGAGCCTGTAGGTCAAACCCCAAGCCTGCAGGTCACCCCACAGGACACCCCTCACCAGGATTCATCAGGACAGGGCAGCCATGGAGAGTGGTCTCCAACATTGCACAGCCCCGTATTGGCTGCAGTAACACCACCTAACCCACCATCCACCACCAACACTTCTATACGGGACCTTGAAGGATGTCTGTCCAGGATGGAGGGCTGGCAGGAGGAGATGCATGGCTATGTCAAACAGTACCTTGCAGAAGGCGAGCCAACACGCAGTGTCATCTGTGACAGCACTGCGGCCGTAATCCAGGCCATCAACTCCAACATTCAGCAAGTCCGGGATGGATTCAATGCTTTGGGCCAGATCCTCACCAGGATTGCAGACAGCATGGAGTAGCGCCAAACTGCGGCTTTGGGGACACAACCATCTACCTCATCTGCATCTCCCACGCCAGCAAGTTCTGCACAGACCACCCCCATGCGCATGTCCCTGCGAAGTTTGCGGCATTCAGAGATGCAACCACCACCTCCGAAGGGGGCTCCACAGTAGCAGGGCCACCCTGCATGTTCTCTTTAGCACCGCATCCAAACACATGTTGTGCCATTGTTGACTTTGGGTGTTAGGGGTAGGGTGGAGGGTGGTGGTGGGGTGTGTAGTACTAGGGGTCTGGGGGGGTTTGGGGGGGTGTCAGGGGAGGGGGAGGGGTGTTTGGGGGTGTGGAGTGTTAAATCATGTTGTACAAACCATCACTTGAATACACCTGTTGTGTACAAAACCTCACATGAGTGGACATTGCTTCTTTGGTGTGTGTCAATTTATTGCTTCATAGTGCACTGTGCCCATATACCCCCACACCCAGTGCCCACAGTTCCCAATACATGGCATCCTCTGCATCCCAGTACATCAGAATGATTGGTCTATGACCGACTGGCGCACTGCGCGACCCTCAAGTGTATCGCGTCGTGGCCTATGTATAACATGTACTCCTTCCTCTCCTTCTACTTCACCAGGTGGTGGCAGCTCCATGTCAGGTGGCAGGGGTACATTCCGCCGGATGCACATGTTATGCAGCATTGCACATACCATGATGATCTTGCCCACCTTCTCAGGCCCGTATATGAGGGCGCCACCCAACCTGCTGAGGCAGCAAAACATTGCCTTCAACAGGCCAAAGGTCTGCTCAATGACCACACGTGTGCGTGTATGTGCACGATTGAAGTCCTCTTCGTGCCTGTTCTGCAGATTTTTCACAGGGGTGAGGAGCCACGCCTTCAGAGGATAGCCAGCATCACCTGCATGGGAGCAGAAGGAGGTATGTGTAAGGATACTAATCATTTGCCATATGTGCTCAGCCTGTACATCTTTCATGTCCACATGCACTAGCCCGTCGATGGCAGCCACATCCACATAACTATTTGTCATGTATAGGGCCTAGACATTGGAACCACAAGGCACCCTGATGCATTGTCAAGGTCCATTATGTACGCACATGTGAGGGCTGTGTGGCAGGGAATTACTCAAGATGCTTTTAGGCCCCCCCAACCCTCTCCTCCCATGGCCCAGGGGGCATTCCCCTTGCATATGCATGTAGGCCCTCCAACCCTCTCCTCCCATGGCCCAGAGGGCATTCCCCTTGCATATGCATGTAAGCCCCCCCAACCCTCTCCTCCCATGGGCCAGTGCGCAGACTCACCCAACAGCCAGCCATGTCGTACGACGTCTCCGTCCATGTAGCGGGGTAGTGAGGAGTTCCGCAGCACTATGGAATCATGCGTGGATCCCGGGTATCTGGCACAGCAATGTGTTATCTGGCTGGCATCACACACTATCTGCACATTGATGGAGTGATATAGCTTCTGATTGCGGTACACCACCTCCACGGCATGTGGGACTACCAACTCTACGTGGGTGCAGTCGAGGGCACCAATTACATTGGGCATGCCTGCCAGTGCATGGAATGCTATTTTGGTGGCATTCGCCTTGGTAGGGATATGTAGGCCCTTGCGTGCTTTAGTAGTGCATCCAGAACTTGGTTTAGCACAACAGAGAAGCATGATTGCGACATGTCATGCATTTGGCCCACTGTGTGTTGGTAAGTGCCTGTGGCCAGGAAGTGGAGCCCAGGTGCCACCTTCAGCAGAGGGGGGATGGCTGTGCGGATGTTGATCAGGCTGACCAAGTCTTCCTGTATTAATTCCACTATGGTGGTGATGGTGTCCCTGTCCAGGCGGTACAGGGTGTGGATCCGTGCTGGGGTTAAGTCAAATGGATTGGCCCTTATACGTGGAATTGATGGCTGTCTGCGGGGAACAACTGCACGCACTGGTGGGATTTGCTGGGCCGGTCTCACCCTCCTTCTCCTCCTGAGTCTCCTCTGTGTTGCCTGTTGTACTGCCTGCTCAAGGAGTAGCAGTGCAGGCATGTCCTCCAGCCCCATTATGGCAAGTGCAAGTAGTATCATTTTGGTGTGGGAAGGGGTGTGGTGTGGTGGTGTGCTCCTTTTGTGCTGGGCCTGATTCCATTGCCTCCACCTGTGCTGATTGTGTGCACCTGTGGCAGTTGGTTACACAGCAGATTGCTGTTAATGGGTGATCCGCGATGCTGGTATTGCCGGCATCATGGTGGCCCTCCTTACCGGCATCTCAATGCCGATATGCGCATGTCCGTGCGACTCGTGATGTCCTCTTCCTTGCGGCATGCCGGTATTACTGGCACGGCCCGCGCGCGTGCCCGCATGCCGGTACGGTGGTGCACGGCCACAGCGGATCCTTGTCGGTGCCGGTAGGACAGGCGTCTAGGATCGTAATACTACGGACCGGTAATGGATGCCGGTATTGCCTTAACGGCTCCGTTATTACCGGACCGCCAACCTCGTAATGAGGCCCACTGATTTTCCTTTGCATACATATTTCCCTTTACACACTTTCTGTATGAGAGATAGGGCAGGCATTATGTTTTGTTAGTATAGGCCATTTTGATTTGACAAAGACTGTCTAGAACTGTGTTTTCTTTATTATTTGATGGTAGAGACTACTCCCGTCACAGCTATAGGGCAAAGTAGGAGTTTCGCCAAACTCCAAGAATCTAATAAAGGTTTTGAAACTTGTAACTCTTGTGTCAGTGTCAAACTTGTGATACCATGCCTCCCTTACAGAACATATGCTGAAACGATATCAAAATACTAAGTAACGAAAGAAACTGAAGAACTAAGAATAACATGAACCGGAAGTCGAAGTAATCATGGATCTAAAAGATGAAGTAACTTACTCACCAATAACTGTACGCAGTAACGCAAGGTAACGCAAGGTAGAAAGAAAACATATAGAAGCTTGCTAGAAGAGGAATATATAATGTGGCAACAACGGCTATATCAGGAAAAATGGACAACAGTTCATGTGAATGTAACCAAGCTACCTCAGAGACAGACCGAGGCTGCAAGAATCAGGAGATGTGGAACATGAGCCCTGTGAGCAGAGTCAATGATGAGTCAAGGTTTGCCTAGAATGAGGATGCTATTTCGAGGGATAAGTGCAAAGCACAAAGGGAGTTCATGGATAAGCTCTGAATGTAGAACATTCTTCATAGACGAAGGAAGGCGAAGACATATGTGAGAGCCAAACTGATGGTCAATTAAACACGTACAAAGTTCATGTGAGATACAGTGAGCAAGTCTCTAGTGGCCAGAAAGAACAATAGCACCCTGTATAATTAAATCCAATAGCAGTGAATGGAAGGCTGAAATTGACACATTCGTGGTCAGTTTAGGCATGACTCAGTAGTCGAAAACAAAGACTATTCATTAGAGCCTCAAGTTAAGATAGTGGTGTGCCCACACTCCTTTGAATGTTCCAGGTCAGTGAGCAGCAACAAGGTCAAACCACAAACAAGAGGCTTTGGCTTGTGGCCTACCGATGAGAGATAATGGACTAATTGGGAAAATGGAGAGTAGACTGATGGGATTCAAGCACCTAAGTTTCATTTCACATACATGCTGCTAAGGAGCCGAAAGTTCAAGGCTGGTAAGTATCAATGGAGTTGAGGGACAACCTAGCACACAAAGTTGCAGGAATCAATTCTCTGATGTTTTGTCCATCCATTATGATCAGTACTGTATACATTTAGATGTAGTTCAAGGCGTGCCCTACAGACAAGAGGTAGCCAATGAAGCACCAGCACTTATATGCTCTATAAGTAGATATGTTCATTTCACCAAACCCTACCATTCATAGGTTTTGTATTTTGCCACGTAGAATTATGTCATAGATGATGTATATTGAGGTATAAGACCTCGGTGCAATCAAACTTTGTCGTGAGTGCATGCATCAGTCTGATGTCTGTCAGCTCTCCTATCTTTATTAAACTGAAAATAAAATAGTACTTTGCCATATTCCTTGAGTCTGTCTGGTTATTGGGTTGTGACCATTATTGTAATTCCATCTTGCACAAAAGACGCTTCAAGGTGCTACAGTACAATTTGATAGCGGTGCAGATGGTTATAGTCTAGTCGACCTAGTCCATATCCAGGCCCCCGGATTTCGGTTGCTTCTGCCATTAGCCAGAAGACTGCAGAGCTTCCTGTGGAGAGCGGTATATAGAGTCATGTGTGAAGACGATTCGGTTGACAGGTCCCTCTTTGACGAAATTCCTGTCCGGTCCCCACAGGTACCCTGTGGATGGAAGGTGAACTGGTCAGATGAGGGGAGAGTCGAGCCAAGAAAACTAGAATCGAGTCACGCATGTAAGTAGAACAATGAGCATGGCAAAAATGGGGGGAGAGATTGAGGTGTAAATAATAAATGTAAAAGGTAACAGTATTTTTTGGGATCATTATAAAGAGAAAAGATACCCCGATTCCTGATCCCAAGGGGACTAACTTATTAAAGATTCCTGAGGCAAAGCCCGCAGAAGAGTGTGTATCAAACTCCGAAAACGAGTGAAACAGAGACGGGATACATTTACTAAAATAGTAAAGGAAGCAGTACGCAGTAAAATATTTTTTAAAGTGTGCATGTGTGGGGTTATACAATTGTTAAAATAAATCTTTTGTTGTGTCTAGACTGATGAATATAAAACGACAGTAAAAAAATTAAGAGAATAATGAACATCTTGACCAAGAGATTGATGTCAGTCAGGAAGGAAAAAATTAAAGGAAAGTAATATATAAGTAAAGAAGAGACTCTCAATATACTAATAATACAAGAACGATATAATAAAAATGTATAGAACGTTTAAACAAAGGAGGAAACAAAATACCATTGCATGCATTTTTCATTACATAAAAACTGGTCAAATATATATTTTGATTGGGATAATAAACAATGATTGATGGTGCCTGCGCTAATTGATCAGTGTGGTATATATGATAAAATAAAGAATCGAATAAAACAACGGTTAATTATCAACGATCGAAAACCGATCTGTCATCATAGGGGGGACACCCCTTTTACATAAACATTTATGTAGCACATTTCCTGAGATACACAGTGAAAATTAGGAAACATCATTCAGAATGGGTTTGAGGCACGACTAATATTTGTATTTTGTATTTGTATTTTATTTATTTGTATTGCGCATCGGGCCCTGGGGCAGCTGAGCGCATATCTTGCATACATGTTATGCATACATTGACATTGTACATAATGATATTTACAATTTACAGTTTACAGTATTGTCTGGCCAGACTGGCAGCAGTTAAAACGTAGAACATTTGCATATATACAGTTGTGTAAACAGGCGCCACGAGGACGAAGGCTAGGTGTGAATTTGGTTCCAGAAGCCTGACTTGACTTTGTTCCTAAAGATCATGAAGGAAGGCTCAGCTCTGATGTTAAGGGGGAGTGCGTTCCATTTTTTTGCCGCAAGGACAGGGAAGCTGACTCCGCCCGCACTTTGTAGATTGACTCTAGGAGTGTTTATGCAATGGGTTTGGGCTGTTCTGATAGGTCTGGCTGAAGTGTGCCTAGTAAAGGTGTCACAAAGGTAGGAGGGCGCTTGATTGTGTAGGGATTTATGTGTTAGTGATAGGGCTTTAAGGTCGATTCTTTGGTTGATGTTTGGCCATTTAAGGTTTTGTCTAATGGTGGAAATATGTTGATTCCTTGGGATATTGCAGGCTGATCTGATGGCATTATTCTGCATTACTTGCATTTTGTTTAGGTTTTGTTTATAGGTGCCTAGGTAAAGTGCGCTACAATAGTCTAATTTGGATAGCACTAATGCTCTTGCGACAGATACGCAATTGTTTGTGGATAGGTAAGGGCGACAGGCTGTGATCAGCTTGCAGGTATAAGCTGCAGCTGAGGCAAGTGCATTGGTTTGTTTCTTGAAGCATAATGCAGCGTCAATATGAATACCCAGTGTTTTCATATTAATGTAGCAGCATTAATGGTGTTACCATCGATAATAAAAGTTTTGAAGGCAGTGTCAAGTTTTAATTTGTTGGGGAAACCGAGTAGTAGGAGTTCAGTTTTGTCGTCGTTTAGATATAATCCGTGGTTAGCCATCCAGGTTTGTATTATGCTGTAGATATTGTTCAGGGTATTGCTGTCTGCTGTGTAGTCCCCAGTGATGGGGATAAGGATCTGGGTGTCATCAGCATAGTTTGTATACGAGACACCCAGATGGTCCAAGATATCGAATAGAGGCTTGGTAAAAACGTTATAGAGTGTGGGTGATACACATGATCCCTGAGGGACTACATGCCATGGCCTCAGGAGGGTTTGCTGTCCAAAGATGTATCGTGACATATGACGACATATTTGCATGCCACATATAAAGGGAAAAAGCTTCAGAAAAGGTCAGCCATTTTAGAGGTATGGAAAGTGTATCAGCGTAGGAAGGTAGCACTAATTTATAGGGAGTGGATGCTCAACCAGCATAAAGGGGAGGATAAAACCCCTTCGGCTCCTCTTTCCCCTCCTGAAGAGAAGAGCGCAGATACAGAGGAGAAGGGATTTTATCCTTTAAAGGAATTTAAGCAGCAGCGGGGTATGTTAATCCAATGAAGGTGCCCCTCGCTTACAGTAGTAAGGATGATGCTGAAGAGAGCAAGAACAGAGAACGAAAAAAATATATTAGCATGCAATGAAAGTAAAGCGCATGATGAAAGAAAGGACAGACAAGATAGACGAGTCTACATTGAGGAAGAAGCAGGGAAACAGATGGAAGTAAAGGACAAAGCTAAGGAAATAACAATAGTACAGAATGAATGGATGGGAGGACAAATATTGCTTAAGCTAGATGATAAGGGCATTGATAGGGTTCCAGCAAGAGAGGAAAGAGAAGAGCGGGAACATAAAGAGAAGGAATAAATAAGAGAGTGCGTACAAGTAAGAGAGAGATAAAGAGTGCAAGCAAAGGGGAGAACAGAGAAGATATGAGGCAAAAAAGAAAAGGAGAGACTAGAAGAGAAGACATAAGAAGCCCAAACAATGAAAGTATGTAGGTTGCCACGAAAGGTGAGAGGAAGATGAATTGAGGGAGATGGGGAGAAGAGAAGAAGAAATGAACAGTAGGGGATTAAAAGATGATGAAATAGAATATTAATGCCATAGGAGCATAATGCCAATTGAGGCACAAGACAATTGGAAGTAGAGAGAGGGTCACAAAGGCCCCGAAGGGAACTGCAAGGAATGCCACAATCAGCATGGGCTGGTGGGCAGGACACAGAAGACATAGAACAGAGGCTTGGGAAACTATATAGGCAAATGAGGGACAGTGGAAGGTATGGAACTCAAGAGAATACTGAAAGCTCCCAATTAAAGGGAACTGATGGTAGATCAGGGGACGTCATAACAGACGAGTACAGAACATTGGGCCTCATTCCGAGATTGGAGGTAGTCATGGCGCTATTTGCGCAACAATGTTGGAGTTGTGGAAGAATGAGACATATAGCTAGGACATGTAGAAGCAGAGAAGGCATACAACAGAATTGGCAAGCTCCAAGAGCCGGGATGGGTTATGTTCTACAATATAATGCAGAACCACAAGAATATTGTGCCCAAGTTTACACGTATGCTCAGACATATGTGCTGCAACCTCAAAACATGCACCAGTACTCCTGTAAGTGCAATCAATGCAAGGACAACCACAGCAGGCACCCATGCAAACACAACAAGCACAAATGCAACAAGCACAGACACAGCAGGCTATGGTACCACAATGGAGCATGACATCAGGAATACAACAGGCACCCACACCCAAAATGGGGAGTGTGACTGTGATAGGAGGAAATCCTTTCACAGGAACGGGGATAAAATTATATACACAATAGGACAGCTAACAGAGTGACTTGATGTGTTTAGTATTATCAGTGACACCAGAACCTGAAGAGGAACCAAGGGTCAAGGTAATGATAGGAGGCAAGCCTTTTTCATTTCTAGTAGACACTGGAGCCACTCATTCCTGTGTCCATGAGGAAAAATATCCAATGTCAGGTAATACCATGAATGCTCAAGGATTCTTTGGGGTGATGAATTTAGTTCCTTTTACAGACAAACTACCAATTTCTAAAGGAGAACATGACATGTCAATGCCAGTATTATATTCGGGGCAGACGCCAGTCAACATTTTGGGACATGACTTAATGACGAAACCTAACATGACAATATCTTTTACTGATGAAGGAATAGTGTGCTCTACTCCAGGAATACACTATATGAATGTGGGAGTGTTTATATTAGCTTTTACAGGCCAGAAGGCATTATGAGTAAAACATTTAGATCCAGAGGTATGTTTGTATGGAGTGACTATTTTATTATCCTCGTTACCAATGTTTGAAGTAAAATATCGGGAATACCTGATGAATTTTGTTCAGACCAGAAATTCCCATGGACAATAAGAAAGGGCAGATCATTCCCTTAGAACTAGAAGCAGCAGTGGTCAGAGACAAAAGAGTGATGCTGCATGGAACAGACGATGAGGGAAGGGGATGGAGAACAGTGATAGCCCTTGGTGCAGGGTATAGGTTGAAAGATTTGACAGATGAAGAGCTATTTAGGGATGATTATTCTGATGATGAACTGGTGTTTTTCTAAGTATCACTTATTGGATTAAAGTGAAGACTATAGAAAATCCTCAGAGAATGGCATCAGTAAACAGAAAGCCGATATTTTTCCAGGAAGACATGGGTAAAAGTGCCAAGAATCTATATGACGTGGGTATATTGAAAGGAGCGAGAGCAGTAAAAATTAAGCTTAAACCAGGAGCAATTTTGCCACATGCAAAACAGTATCCCATGTCCAGAGAAGCGGATGAAGGTATATTGGAAACCATATCCGCTTTAATGAAGCAAGGCATTTTGGTACCCTTTGATTCTCTGTGTAACACAGGCATGTAACCTGTCACAAAATCAACGGGGTGTCCAGCACTTGAGACCCCTAAACAATATAGTTGAAGCAGAATTTCCTTTAGTTCCTAACCCTGTGACAATATAGTGCAATAACCGTCAAAAGCAAGGTATTTCACTGTTGTAGATTTAAAAAATACATTTTTTCTTAATTCCCATTCATGAAGACTCACAAGATCTAACTTCCTTTTCATATAGAACGGTTCGTCGGAAACATACTCGCTTGCCTCAAGGGTACAGTGAGCCCGCTTAATTTTTAACAGAACACTTCAGATGGACTTGGGTAATGTTAAACTTGAAAGTAGCATAACTCAATATGTTAATGATATTTTAGTGTGTAGTGAGACAAAAGAAAGATGCAGAGAAGACTCCGTCAAACGTATGACTATATTGGCAGAGAAAGGGTACAAAGTGGATAAGGACAAGTTACAATATTGCCAAGAAGAAGTACTGTATATTGGACAGTTGATTTCACACGAAGGGAGAACAGTGACACCTGACAGGGCAGCAGCCATTATGAGGACTGAACAGCCAAGACTAGTGAGACAAATGCAACAATTTGTAGGCCTATGCAACTATTGCAGGGCCTGGATCACCAATTACAGTACATATATATTCAACCACTTTTTAAAGGGCTCAGAGAGTCACAGATGGCTACAAATAAACTAATATGGACAGAAGAGACGACTGTAGCATTTCAGGAACTAAAATAGGTGATCAGCACAGCCACTGTGTTAGGGATTCCAAATTATAGTGAAGAATTTTACTTATTCTCTAATTCAAATAGAAAAGTCATGATGGCAGTGCTCACACAGAAAACGACATTAGGACATGGTCATTAATCGTTGGCTTATTACAGTGGGATCTAAAATGCAGTCATGAAAGGACATTATCCTTGTGAGCAATCTTTGGCATTCAAAGGGTGATGCTGCATGGAACAGACGATGAGGGAAGGGGATGGAGAACAGTGCTAACTGTTACGCTCACCTGGCTCCCACAGAGGCGTCGATCTGAACTGGACAGCTGCGGTCTCCACCAATGTGACGCGTAGGGCCGAGATGACAGACTGGACTAGCCCCCCGAACTTCGTTTGCTTGGCCCGTAGGAATATTCTTCTGCAAATGGAGAAAGGGAATTAACCACCCGTGGAGTTGAGCGTAAATTCCCCCACCCCCGCTGTTCTCCCCACTGATCACCTTTGATGTCCCCTCTTATAGTCTCACCTGATGGTTTGAAAAGATGAGCTCTCCATCCTGCATTGAGCGCAGGGGCGCGTAGATAACCAGTTGCTTCCCTGGCTCGAAGGAATTGGTGAGTTCCAGAACAATATTGACTCTGAGATTCCCGGCAATACGCCGTAAGTATGTAGTTCATAAGAGTTCAAATGCCTGACTTTCACTCTTGTCGATTCCTTGCAGGTTGCAGCTTGACCCTAGTGAAGAGTTCCTCATGGCAACCGGTAATATTCTGGTAAAGATTTGTATTATCCAACACAGTTCGATAAAATAATGTCAATATGTAACCTGTTGCTTTCTCCCTTATTCAGGCGCTGAGAGAAAGTATGAAGTCTTGGGGAATAATAACAACGGCGGTAAAATCAGGTAAGTCTATTGTGGTGAGGACTTGTTAGTCCCTTTGTTTCACCTTGCTGTCCTTTTGTTTCCC
The DNA here is from genome assembly GCF_040938575.1 of Ambystoma mexicanum. Taxonomy (NCBI): domain Eukaryota; kingdom Metazoa; phylum Chordata; class Amphibia; order Caudata; family Ambystomatidae; genus Ambystoma; species Ambystoma mexicanum. The sequence continues at coordinate 730,791,221 of NC_090921.1, read as the reverse complement.
TTAGGGGCCGGGGTTCGGCAAAGATGCAGTGGAAGCTGCGCCGACCCGTGAAGAGGAATAGTACCCCTGGTGGTAAAATCAGGTAAGTCTATGGGGGGTAACTAATATTCCTCTGTGTATTCCCTTGGCTCACCTTGTCTTCTCCTTAGGTGCCGGAGTGCGGCGGGAACATGCCGGAGGATGCGGTGGAATGTGAAGATGCTGCGAAGGCCGGTGAGTTCAGCGCGGCGCTGCAGCAGGCGAGGCGACGCGCATAAAATAACTTCTTTCTTCCAGCTCGAAGGCGCGATGGATCAGGAATTCAGGTAAGGATCAAAGGTATTGCTCTTGTTTTAACCTTTTCTCCTTCTTTCTCCCTTTTTCTAGGAGCTCCAAACTCGAGGCGGGCGTGGCAGAAGGCTGGATGCAGACTTGCAGGCACGGTGAGCGTTACGCTGCTGGATGCAGAATAACGCGAAGCGTGTGCTGCTCTTCGGGCGTGGTTTAAATAGCCTCCAAAGTAGTCCCAGGTAAGTATTCCTCCCCTGCCCCACCCGAGTAAAAAAATAGTCCCTAGGTAAAGTAGTCCCTTCCAAGCCTCTTTTGGCTTGGAGCTCTTGCAGCATGGTCTGCATCAGGTAAGTTTGCAGCATGGTCTGCATCAGGTAAGTTTTAATCTATGAGCCTGGTGCCTATGGCGCCAGGACTGACTCTCCATATGAGCCTGGCACCATAGGCGCCAGGACTACACCCAAATAGCCCCTAGCAGGGGTTGTTGGGCTTGCTTGGGATAACTTGATGCCTGCTTCGGGGTTGCTGGACTTGGTCTGGGTCCCCGGGGGTAGGCATCATGACAATAACCCTCAGTGAAGGGTATAGGTTGACAGATTTGACAAAGAGCTATTTAGGGATGATTATCGTGACGATGAACTGGTGTTTTTATAAGTATCACTTATTGGATTAAAGTGAAGAATATAGAAATACCTAAGTGAATGGCATTAGTAAACAGAAAGCTGACATTCTTTCAGGAAGACTTAGAGAAAGCGCTTGAGATTTTATGGACCAAAAGCCCATATGATGTGAGGCTATTAAAAGGGATAGGTGCTGTTAAAATGACATTAAAACCAGGAGCTCTTTTACCACAAGCAAAACAGTACCCTATGTCCAGAGAGGCGGATGAAGGCATATATGAGACCATCTTCCACATTCATGAAGCAATGCATATTAGTGCCATCAGACTCATCATGTAACACAGCTTTGTCCCTGACAGAAAATCAAAGGGGGGGGTCGTGGAGATTTATCCAGGACCTTCGCCCCTAAACTATATAGTCGAAGCTGACTTTCCTTTGGTTCCAAACCCTACAACGATATTATGTAATATCTCATCCAAGGCCAAGTATTTTACAGTTGTCAATTAAAAAAAATAATTTTTCTCAGTTCCAGTTCATGAAGACTCACAAGACTTGACCTCCTTTTCGTATAGAAATACGCACCTGAAACATACTGGGCTGTCTCAGGGGTACTCTGAGTCCTCTTCAATATTTAACAGAGTTCTCCAGATGGACTTGGGTAATGTCCCACTCGAAAGTGCAATAAATCAGTATGTAGATGACATTTTGGTGCATAGTGATACAGAGGAAAAATGGGCAAGAGAAGACCCAGTTAAACTCATGGCTATACTCGCAAAGAAAGAAAATAAGGTAGACAAGGAGAAACTACAATATTGTCAGGAAGAAGTCTTATACATAGGACAGTTGATCTCTCAAGCGGGGAGAAAAGTGATACCTGAAAGAGCAGAGGTGATCACAAAAACTGTAGCAACAAAGACAGTGAGGGAAATGCAGCAGTTTCAAGGATTATGGAATTATTGCAGAGCCTGGGTGTTCGATTACAGTACATATATTCGACCACTTTTAAAAGGGCTTAAAGAAGCACAGGTATATAAGAGCAGAATAGCATGGACAGATGAGATGACTGATGGGTTTGAAGAATTCAAAAGAGTGATCAGTACAGCCCCTGTGTTGGGAATCCCAGATTACAATGAAGAGTTTTATTTATTCTCCCATTCAAATGGAGAAGTCATGACAGCAGTTCTTACACAGAAGATGACAATAGGGCATGGACATAAACCATTGGCATATTATAGTGGAATTCTAGATCCTGTAATGAAGGGACACTATCCCTGTGAGCAATCTTTAGCTGCTGCTACATTTGCAATTGAAAAAGCTTCAAGTATAACGATGGGGTGCCCAATAACGATATTCCTGGAGCATGCATTATTTGCAATTTTAGAGAAGCCCAAAAGTACAATGACCACACAAAGAGCATCAGGGTACAAGGTGATTATTTCTAACCCCACAGTTTTGTTAGATGTGAGTCAGTGAATCCACCAATGTTTATGGAAGACCCAGTAGGAGAGGATGATTATGTACATGATTTCACAATATATGTTGAGAATTACAATAAAATCCCCCAAGTTAGAGAGGATGCCATTGGGAGGGGAGAAGTTGTTTTTATTGATGGTTCTTCAAAAATTGACCAGACAACTGGGGAAAGGCATACGGGATCAGCAGTAGTGAAACTGAAAAGAGAAGGTGAATTTGAGGTTGTAACAAGCATGAGGTTGACTTTGAGTTATTCAGCAAAGGCTGCAAAATGAGTGGCGCTCATCGAAGCCCTGCAAAGCTTTGAGGATGAGGAAGTGGCGGGGTACTCTGACTCCGCCTATGTGATGTCAACTGTACATGCAGGCCTGTCACGTTGGAAAAGGAGGAGCTTCCTCCGTACAGCCGGCACTCCAGTGCAACATGCAGCCCTATAAGCATTGAGTCTCCCACTAACTCTAGCAGCAGTAAAATGCTCAGCACATTCTAAACAAGCAGATTTAATTTCACGCAGAAACGGAGCCGCAGAAGTAGAGGCCAAAAAAGCAGCCTATTATCCATTCACGTTTAGTTTAGAGAAATAAAATGTTAATCAAATGACAGGACGATGCCTGTTGGTAAAGGAGGGCTTTAACATGCTGTCTATTGTTCAGTCAATTGAAATACAAGGTCGAGCTCCACAAGAAGAACAGGATGTATGGAGAAAGCAGGGGTGTTCTTTATTCCCCCAATGAGGCAATTTGGAGGCAGGATAGTACTGCAAAGCCAGTTATACCTCTAGCATTATGGAGAGTAGCGCTCGAGCAGCTTCACTACCCAGCACATACGACTCGAGGGAGTCTAGCTGCAACAATTGCAGAAGAATGGTTCTCACCCAATCTCCTGGAACATGTGGCACAGTTCATTGTACATTGCATAGTGTGCCAGAAATGTGCTGCAGGGCACACTTTGCGAATAGTGCGAGGAGTAATCCCTAGACCCAATAGCCCATTTCAGCATCTACATAGAGATTATGTAGCTATGCTACAGATATGTAATGGCTACAGATATATGTTAGTTGTAGAATGTCCATTTCCTATATGGATCGAGGCAGGTTCATGCACACACCGTGATGCCTCCTGCACTGCCAAGTTCCTGTTATGGGAGGTGTTCCCCAGGTGGGGGGTGTGCGGAGTCTTGCAGTCTGACAATGGACCACATTTTGTAAAGGAACTCTTCGAACAGATCACTTTTATTAGGTATAAAACACACATTTTAATCTGCTTATCATCCACAGGCCAATGGCATTTGTGAGAGGCTAAACAGACTTCTTAAAGAGAGAATAGCCAAGATTAAGATCACTCTGAAAGGGGTGGCTGCATTGTCTTCCCCTTGCGGTATATGCCTTGAGAAAGCAGCCTGGTTCAGATCCCCATTTGACTCCTCATGAGTTGGTGACTGGGCCCTGTATGAGAACCCCATTGACTCTCCCAACTAGGGTAAGAACGGATGCCGACAGTGCAGGAAGGGCATTAGGTGATGAGATGCATGATTATTTAAATGATTGCAAGTGTTTCTTTTATGTCTCAACAGATCAAAAACAGAAGGGAGGGGTAAACAATAAGCAATAAAAACAATCAGTCTCATGAAACAGAAGATCTGCTGAAACCTCCAAAACTGTATCCAGGAGACCAAGTGCTAGTGTGAAAAGTCATATGCACCTGCAGCGCACCCTGTTTTGAGGGTCCACATGATGTCGAGGAAGCTAGCCCTACTGATGTCAAATTTAAGGAGCGAAGAGCGTGGCTGCATCTGTACAACGTCAAACCACATAAAAGTGAAACATCGGCCCCTCCCGAAGACATCCCAAGAAAAGCAAAAGAAGTAGTTCTGCTTGTGCTGATACATCTAAACGAAGCAAAAGAAGTAGTTTCACTCATGCAGACCCACCAAATGGCTAGAAATGTGAATAAGGAGAATGAATGGCGCACAAGCAATATCGAATAGGATTTAACATCTTTTCTAATCAATTGAAGATTGTTGGTTTTCATTTCATAAGGAGAAAATAGACTTGCAGTGACGTTGAAACACTCCTTTTAGTCAGATTTCAAAGGACAATGTGAGAAGAGTCCGGACTTTGAAGAAGAAAGAAGAGTATCCACCATGGTTTATGATACCTATGATCACACTCATCTGCACATTGTTATCTGTTCTTTTTTCCTACATACTGCAGATTTATCCAGTCTTAATATGAAGAGGCATAAATCTCATCGCCTTCTTGGAAGACCCTAAAAACAACTGTATGGTCTGGAGAGTGATAATTGCAGTAATACCTCAGTTTCTGATATAGAAGTGATTAAAAAGGATATATTAAATTTAAATATTAAAGTGAACATAAAATGGAGAGAGTTCAACATTTTAGAGGCTCATTGCCATCCAGAAAGTCAATAGGTTTTCATGGAATATTGATGATGATTTCAATTGGTCTTATGATATGTATTTTTCTACTATTTATTATTGCAATTCGAAATGTGGCATGAGGTAGTACTGATATAGAGGGTATTAATGAAACATCCTTTATTGTTCCTACCAGAGGCACCGACAGCATGTTTTTCAATATAACTAGCAGATTATTTTGATTTAAAAGAGATATTGAGGAAGATCATGAAGATATAAACACATACCTTAATAATTCAGCTCATATAAAAAAAATATTTATGGTACCAGCACATGAAAGAGGTGGTAGAGAGAACATCTGATGAAAGCTGCTACGTCTGTTCCTTAATACTGTATTCTATCAATACCGCCAGGACCTTCATTTCAAAAGAAATACCTGCACAAGATGCAAGATGTCTCAGTCACTTAGCAGCATCTACAACAAGAGGACAATTTGAAGAAAAATGGGCAACCCTGATGTGGAGGTCAAGAAACCCATTTCCATATGAAGATGAATATATAGAAACACAGAAAATGGAAAAAAACCCAGGCTGGAAGAATGGGATGCTCCTGTGTTCAAGAGGAGAGGAAATTACTGACGGGCCCATTGGTCAGTACTCAACCCCCGAGAACTTGTAATACTGGATAGCTGTACCGAGTGAGGACAGGGTGCAGGATTCACATACTCCAGCACATCTCAAAAATCAAGACTCAGTAAATTGGCAATGGGAAGTCCGTTTAATGATACATACATCAGCATATGGAAATCAGCAGCACTGCGAACATCTGTCTCGTTCCGACTTCCCAGAACTTCAGTCGAACAGCCGTTTTTATAGGCTAAACTCATCATCATTGACGTCTAATTCTACAAAAAATCATCACGCAATATAATTGGTTGGGAAAGGTAACTTAAGTATAGGTGTTATATCTGTATATGACAACAGAGCATGCAGATTGGTTAATTCTTATCTGGTGGGCATCTGCACCCATCCCTCTACATCACACGTGATGGACGTCACTATAAGTACGACGTCCTATTGGTTACAGTGTCTATAAGACCCTACATTACATGGTCCATTGTGATTGGGCAAGTTACACCCCTACCCATAAAACTCCACTTTAATAAGCAGCATGCAGGATGGACACCCAGGTGCCTAGTGTCCCAAGATTCACCCTGCCTCCCTTCCATCAATCAGTGGTTTTAGGGCGATGTGTCAATTAGTTGGCTAAGGAAAGCCTCGAAACTGTAGTCTCTTATCAGGAAAGGTTATGGCACCCCTTGGATCTGGGTGACATCAGACGGTGGTACGTCTTCGCGCCTGGCTAGTCACGTGTTGGTTCACCATGAATCTGCTTCAGTTTCCAGCTTTTCGTGTATTTAATTCTCCATGTAGCTCCACCACCTGCCCGGGCCTCCTTATCTTGACCTTCACAGGGCAGGCTGGTATGCTCTGAAGTTTTGATTCTCCTTAGCTGAAGCTCGCCTCCCTCTCATGGGTTGACCTCGATTTCCCAGGCCTGGGCCATCCTTTGTTGAGTTTCGATTCCGCTCTTTCCCCTGGCTTGGGGTTGGATATGAAACCCGACCAGTTAGGCCTTGGTCACCTGGGCATACTTCTGCTTTTACAAAATGGGGTCACATGTGTACATTGTGCCTTCTTGAGGTAGATATATGGTTGGCACTTGCCGCGCTATCTTCTACTAAGCATTGCAAGCAGTATCGATTTCTTAGCATCTTGCGTTTCAAGCCTATTTACACACGTTTAACGGGTTCGATTCTTTCATCTTGGTTCTTTTGCTATGACGTTTCTTAGGTTTTAACATTGTGTTGTCCTTTGTGTCTCTTGCACCTGTTTTCGTGGATACACACGTTCGCGTGTCACCTTTTCTCATGCGTTAGTCTGTCCAGGCCCTCTTCTCATCATTGTTTGCCTTCCATCAGAGCTCTTTGTGTCTCCTCATGGACAGTCTGTAAATACTCATTGTTTCGTATCAGAGGCTGGTATGGTTGTCTGATTGGGTACCGTGTTGCCCTACGGCTGACTGCTAATTGGCATTTCAACAGGTACTGATCTCCTAATGTACACAGGGCAGAGGCCCAATGTGGCTCTCAGTACGTCACATACTTTGGCAAGTATTTTACTGGCAACTCGCAATGGGGGCAGGGGTGCAGGCCATATCTGGGACCTCCTCTACACTCCCCCCTCTGGTCGGTTCATCAACCACTTCTGCTTCCTCCTTTATATTTAGTTTCTTTGTTTCTTCAATGTCTTGTTCATCGTCTTCCGGAGTTATACAAGATGGCGTGAATGCATGCACTTTTGGTGTCCATATCTTTATCACCCCTTTCAAACTTCCTGCTGTTTTCACATGCTCATCTTTGTTCCAGGTCATCAGCTGGCATTGTCCATTTGGACTGCAATAAATACATTTTCCTTCATAGCTTCTTCATTTCTTGGGATAAGTGAATTGTGTTCCCTCTGGTGCAAATTCACTGGCCTTCACAAAGTCCTTTATCTCTTCGTCTGTCAGGTCTCTGGGCTTCCAACCTGGCTCGATATCGACCATAATTTTCATCCCAATGGCCTTCTTTGCAGTTTTCTGGCACTGTGTGATGATTATCTTGATAACACAGAATCCTAGCAGCACCATAGCTAGTAAGGCTCCCAGAAACTTGAATATGTCAGCCATCCATTGCGGGTCCCATGAGAATAAGGTCCCAAACCAGCTGTCATCGTCCACTTCATCTGTTTCCTCAGTCATTTGGTTCTTTAGGCTTGTCAGCATGCCTATGGCCTCGGTGAGGGTTCCATTTTCCTCATCGTGTGATGGTATAAATGTGCAACACGATTCTCCAATTTTTGCACAAACACCTCCATCCATCGCTGTAATCTTGTCAAGCACATATCTGTTCTGGAGAGTCATATGGCGGACTGCTCTTAGTTCTTCTTTAATCGCGTTGAATCCTTTTATGGTGGTATTGATGGTCTGCAGTAATTCCCATCTGGTTATCTGCAACCATTTGGTATTTGCACTAACTTAGATATGCGGCAAGAGTATTGTTGTGATTATGGAGGAGGTTAGGCTAAACAGCCTGTGTTCGTAGGGAATGGCATGAAATGCGTCCTCTGATTTGGTGGAGAAGTAATTTTCTCTCTTCATCCTCGACATTAACTTCACAGATCTCATTTTCCTTAGGTGAGTATCTGATTTTGGGAAGCTGTCCAAATTCAATTTATTTTTTGGAATCACCAGTGCCGGAATGTGGACGTTCACCAGTGTGCATATGCCTCCCCAGTTCCTTGGTAGCCTTATGTAAGCCTAGGATCCACATGCCCAGTAATGGTCCATCAGGACTGAGGTTCCTTGCAACATCCTTGGGGCTTCATATATTTGTCCGCAGTTTTGATTCTCCCCCAATTTTCCTTGTGCCATTACGTCTGAAGCACAGTTTCGGGTTTTCCAGTGGTACTAGTTGCAGGGGTCCTCCTCTGTCTTTGACCCATGTTAGCAGCTTTACCAATTTTGGCCACAATGGTTTGCATAGTCTTTGTGAATTCTCTATTGCTTCTTGGCAGGCTCCAAGGACCTTCCAGGCTCGGCAGATCACGACCCCTTCTTTCCATCCGTTTGGGGACACTACTGACCCCCAGATTTGCATTTGGCCTCGGTTCTTCCAGATTTGAGCTTCTTCAGCTGTTTTCCCTTGGACATTCAGTCTCGGGTTTATTTCCCATCTTATTCCTGATCCTTTGACGTCTGGGTTCTCATATCTAATCACATGATTCTTCGTGTGCGCCCTGTTTCCTGTTTTGATGTCCTGAACAAAACTGTCTTCATCAGGGAAATCCTTTTCGTTGGCCCATATCAGGGAGGCGTCTCTCCCCATGAACTGCCCTCTGGTGTTGCACATTGCTACGTGTGACATGCAGTGTTCAGTGGGGACATCAACTTCTATCGCCACAAAGATTGTAGACTTGCCCATGCTGTATGGCAGGAGTGCACAGATGAAACATTCCCCTTCTGATATCTCCTTCCAACTTCCTTCATGTGTTGGTACCAAATGTTGTTTCCTGGATGGGCTGTGCTGTCTAAGTAATCGTTTAGTTCATTGTCAGTTTCATATGGGCTTCTCTTGATTCTTAATGTTTTTCTGTAATTGGCTATCACTATGTCTCTGAATGCGTCTGTACTGCTCTTCCGTTCGGGTAGGCTGTCTGGTATTATCCTTGGTGGGACAGGGTTCATTTCCTGCCCTGCAGTAATAGGGGGATGTTTTGCATTTTTCCTTCCCTCATGCATTCTTTTGTAGACCTCCTCCCACCACGATTGGCTCGTCATCTTCCCAACGCGTGGCGGCATTGTAGGCCTGATGCTTATTTCTGGCGTTGGAGCAGGCGTGCTCGTTATTGCAGTTTCTGTGGTTTTCTCGCTCAGCTCCTCATGTAGCTTCTTTGCTCTATGTATGAGCGGGAACACATATTCAACCAACACATGTGTTTTCTCAGTAAGTTCCTACGTGGCTTCTTCAGGTTCTTTGAGAGCTTCTGTTATGCCCCCTCTGCTTGGGTTCCCACCTGGCTCCTCTTGTTTACTTCCACTATTTTCTGGAGCTGGTCGTTCCTTAGGCAGTTTTTCTTTTACTGTTGATTTGGTCTGAGGTCCCGTAGCCATTGACACTTGCCCTTGTTCATGTGCACTCAGTGTGTGGGTGCGTGCCGTGGACAGTGCTATGTTATCATTCATTCCGAGCTGACCCTGTCTCCAGCTTTCTCATCATTCATAACCTCAACCGTGTAGCTGTCACTATTTATTACATTCAGTTTCAGTCGTTTGCTTTACCACCAGCTTTTCTAGGAACAAGGATGACGAGATATGGTCTGGGTGCTTTTGTGGGACCCAGATATGCGTTATCTGGTGGATACACAGACAATGGGTCACTCTGTGCACCGATAAAAAATGCAGTTCTGATAGTTAGAGACAAAAACACAATAATAATCACTATGCATATACATTTAATGGCTTTAAACGATAGCTTGCAGCATCTCCTTCCAGGGAAGCGGGGGCGCCCCTCCGCGTGTGGCAAAACTAGGTTACTGTTCTGGGCCCCCATGCTGATCAAGTCCATAGTCAATAGTTTATTTCCTTTCTTACTTTGATCTTGTTGCTCAAAAGGTTCAGCAAATACTAAAGTGACGAGTATTATTCAAATGTCCCCCTTATGGGTGTAACCAGAAGTTGCGAGATATGCGGCACAGTACCGTTTAGCTAGACTATGGAGAAAGGTTAGACTACCGTCTTTATCATATCATTTTCATTTTGCATTTTTACAATGAACACAGTCCCAGGGCACCTCTCCAATGCACCATGGCCCTGAGGACATGTAGGAATCTGTTCGCAATGACACCATGAAGAGATGGATTCGCTACAGATCACGATAAAAATAAAATGTCAAAAAAATAAAAATAAAAGTGAACATATGAGAAAGTAGGAAGAAATAAGAAAGATGTCGAAAATGAAAAACGCGATGGTAAAATTCTTGTGTCCGTTCCTTTCAATTGGTCGTTCGTTGACACGTTGGAGAGTAGTGTCTCTCTCCTCCATCTGCGCCACGGCAGAAAGATGATGAAAAATAGAAGAAAAATACAAAAATAAAACAACAATAAAAATAAAATACGAACACGATGTGGTTATCCTTGTTTCCGCTCTTCTCAATCTGTCCTATTTTAACAGAATGGAGAACTTTGTCCTTGTTTTCTTACTCTGTCCTCGGCGGAAGGATGATGAAAAGTTTTATCGTGGTTCTCCCCCCCCAAGGCTCTCCTCAGCCATGGACGTCCATAATTGCTTCTCAGCTGCAAGATGATAGCTCTCAGGAGCCTGTTCAGTTGCGCGTTCTTTGCTGGGTCGCTGAGGAAGGTGGGCACGTCGACAGTAATGGGTCTACACACTAGTTCTGGAAAGTTCTCAATGAGGTGGAAGAAGACTCGGAATGCGTATCTGCTGTCTTCTGGTGTCAACGACATTCGCTCTTACTTTCTGGCTTCTAGATAAGAGGCCCTTTTTGTGCCATGAACAGTCTTTGTACTTCCCTCGATCTGTCCCTCGGCGAACAGTCTCACAGGAATCTCCTTAGGAATTCTCGCTGGAAGTTGGACAGTTCCACTTGGAGCATGATCCCGTGGAGATTATGCTCCAAGTGTCTTCATGTGTAGGAAATTGACTGGATCTCTGAGGAAAGTGACAACATCAGCAGGCCTTCCCACCATTTCTGGATAGTCTGTTACTAGTCTAATCAGGACATTGTGGGCTAGCTGCGTGTCTGCAGAGGACAGGGACATTTGCTTTGTTTTGCTGGGTCCCGATCACAAGTCTTTCTTTTGTCGTGAGCAGTTTTTGCACTTTCCTGCTGCATGGATTTGCTACCACATGGTTCAGTTTATACCACACTTGGTTCAAAAAGTCATTGTTTCGGGGATCTCTGATGAAAGTCAGTGTATCTGTGGTTCTCCCGACAAGTCCTGGGCACTTCTCTATTATTCGGAAGAATAATGTATACGGTATTTCATCAATGATCACTTTGGGTGGGAGCATTAGTCTCTTGTTCACTGTGCTCGGGCAACTCGACGAAGACCTCTGTGCTGACAGTCAGTAGTTGCCTGATTACCTTCTTATTTTCTGGATCTTGAATGTATTCTGTGACACTTGTTCCTCTCCCTATGAGTGTCGGATATGTTAGGAGCATGAGCTGAAAATAGGTGAGTACATCCCACATGAGACTTCTGCCGGGATGTACCATAGGTTCTGTGCACAAAGCCTTGGTACTGGATGCTTTAGAATAACGTTTTTTGGTTTCTCAGGAATGTCTTATTTTACTACTTATCAGAGTCTTAGAGTTCATGTTCAATGCTTCGTGTGGTTCAACGTGTTCGAGTTACTAGTGTCACTGTGGTTTCGGAATATATGATTCTCCTTTTTTACCCTGCACTTTTGGCTGCACAGAGTGTTTGTTTGCTTGGTTTTGTCTCTTTCTGTGCATAAAGAAAAAGTTCAGTGTGGACACGATTTTCACAAACGGGCTCTTTTCTTTTCTTCTCTGCTCATGCGTCCTTCTTCCTCGCCATAGATCTTGTCTGCACGTGCTGAGGTCCTTCCCTGTTGATTCCTCGGAGGTGGATACGGTAGGAGTGTTCTCTCCTATAAACGTTTTAATGTCGTTTAGGAAGATCCAGGCTCTTCTGCCCTCGAGCTTGACGGCAGACGGGGTGCAGTCCTCTACGATGAAAAGGCCATTAAACCTTGGCTCGTCCCATTTCTTCCTTGTAAAATTCAGTACAAGGACGCTGTCGCCAGGGAAGACAAGGGGCGCACGAAGGCTGTGAGCTGCGCCAGTATCAGCACTGTCTGTTGTGGTTTGTGCTGCGCTGTTCCCTTTACGCCGTCGCTGCAGCTGGCCTGAAATGACAGTGGTGCTGGATGTGAGACAGTCAAGGTAATCCTTCATCTCTGCTCCCAGAACCTCCCTAGCAGGCTGGGCATCACATCTAGCCCTGTCTCGAGCGGTAAGAGGGGTCCTCATCCTTCTACCAGTGACAATTTCATGCGTGGTAAGATGATGGTCGGAGCCTGGTTGGTTCCGAAGAGCATACAATGCCAGTGGTAGACAGTGCATCCATCCCTTCTTTAATGTGAGCTTCAACGTGGCTATTATCTCTTTTAATAGGCCGTTGAGCTGCTCACATATCCCATTTGGGTGATACGCCGACGAGAACTTGTGCTTTATACCAAGCAACAAGCTAATCTGCTCAAACACTGTGTTTACAAAATGGGGCCCATTATCTGATCTCATTACCTCGCACACCCCCTACCTAGGGAACACTTCCCTCACCAGAAATTTTGCGGCACAGGCTGCATCGGGGTGTCTACAGGGACCTGCTTCGATCCATCTCGAGAATGGACACACCACCACAATTAAATACCTGTACCAATTAAACACCTGAATCATAATCGATACGTAGGTGCTGGAATGGTCCATTAGGTCTGGGAATGATTCCTCTCACTACTTTTAATGTGTGCCCAGAGGTGAATTGCTGACAAATTATGCAGTTGACCATAAAAAATGCAACATGCTCTGCTAAATTCGGCGTGAACCAGTCTTCTGCAAGCGTTGCAGCAAGATTTTCTTTTGACATGTGTAAGGGGTAGTGGAGCTGTTCTAACGCTACCTTTAGAAGAGCGACAGGCATTACTGGTTTACCAGTGCTGTCTTGCCTCCACAATCCGTCAGAGGGGTTTAAAGAACACCCTCGATGCTTCCATACATTTTTCTCCTCCTGAGGTGCCTCCCCTTGGAGCTCCATTAACTGAGTCTGCCCCATATTGCTATAGGCTTCTGGTGTGGCTCGTGCTACCATCATTCGTTCATGGGTACATGCCACCTCCACGTCCATGATTGTTTCATTCTTGGATGCCATGCGCTTGGCTTCCGTGTCCACTTCATGGTTTCCACGTGACACGAAATCTGTCCCCTTGGTGTGAGCGGAGCATTTCACGACCGCTATGCACACTGGGAGCTGTAGTGCTTTTATCAGCCTATCCAATAAGGCTGCATGTTGCACTGGTGTACCGTCTGCTCGGAGGTAACCCCTCCTTTTCCATCGTGCAAAGCCTGCGTGCACGGTCGAAGTCAAATAGGCGGAATCACTGTACACCGTCACTTCCTGATCCGCATGATTTTCGACGGCGGGTATCAGTGCCACCGGTTCTGCAGCTTGGGCAGAATAGTGAGAGGGTATTCGCGCACTGACGAATACCTGAAACTCTCCATTCGCCTGGTGTCTCACCACGGCTACGCCTGTATACCTTTGTCCGTCTTCTTGGTCGATTCTAGAAGACGTATCAATGAAGACGACCTCCCCATCTGGCAGGGCATTTTCCTTTACCCTTGGGATTTCATCGTAGAATTCTTCATAGTTTGCACAGTTATGGACTGGTTCACCCTCGGTTACTGGTTCTATTATAGGCGTTGCAGGGTTCACCGTTTTACATCGAACTATTTTGATCGATGGTTTAGATATGATCACCTCATAGGCAGATGCTCTCTGTGATGTCAATGTGCCTTTTGGCTTTTCCAATATGGCGAACAGTGAGTGCTCGACATACAATGTCATGGAGCACCCCATCACAATGGAAGATGCCTTCTCGATGGCAAACGCGGCGGCGGCCAGATTTTGTTCGCATGGGAAGTGGCCCCTCATAACCGGGTCCAGACTCCCGCTGTAATGCGCTAGAGGTTTGCACTCCAGCGATGTTCATTGAGCAAGTACTGCCATCATAAAATTGCTATCGTATGTGAGAACAGATAGAATTCTTCTGCATAATTAGGGATCCCGAGAACTGGGGCCTTACAAATTGCCCCCTTGAGTTCTGAAAATCCCTTTTCCATTGCCTCAGTCCACTCGATTTCCTTCTTTGTCGCTTGGGCCTTCTTCAGGGCCTGAAGCAAGGGCTTGGTGTACGAGCTGTAGTCAAAGACCCAGGCTTGGACATAATTGCACAGGCCTAAAAAGCTTTGCATTTGCTTGATCGTGCATGGCTTCGCCGTGTTCATGATGGCTTCAGCCCTTTCTGGGGTTATCTTTTTCCCATCATGAGAGATTAGTTGCCCTATGTACAGCACTTCCCGCTGACAGTATTGCAACTTTTCTTTATGAACTTTGTACCCCTTCTCAGCTAGTATCGTTAGTAGCCGGACAGAGTCACTCCTGCATTGCTCTTCAGTGGTGCTGCAGATCAGAATGTCATCTACATACTGCAAAACAACACTGTCTACCGCAATATTGCTTAAGTCCATTTGCAGGACTCTGTTAAAGATGGATGGGGACTCACAATACCCCTTGTGGCAGCCTCGTGCTTTTCAGGCGCATTTGCCTGAACGTAAATGATGTCAAGTCTTGCAAGTCACGGTGCAACGGAATTGAGAAAAATGCCTTTTTCAAGTCGGTCACCATGAAATATTTTTCCTCAGTGGGTATGTTACACAAAATTGTAGACGGGTTAGGGACTAGAGGGAACTCAGCTTCAACAATATCGTTTAATGGCCTTAAATCCTGGATTAAACGCCAAGACCCGCCCTTCGATTTCTTGATGGGATAGATCACAGTGTTACAGGGTGATTCTGATGTCACTAGGATGCCCTGTTCCATCATGGCGGAAATTGTCTTTGCAATCCCTTCATCCGCTTCTCTGGACATGGGATACTGTCACGCTCTTGGTAGGATCGCTCCTGGCTTTAGTTTGATTTTCACCTCTCCTGCCCCCTTCAGGAGTCCTATGTCATAAGGCCCTGTTGTCCATACTGCGACAGGCACCTGGGCCATGTCCTCCTCAAAGTATTCTGGACGTACCATCGCCAACATCATTCTCTGTGGCACTTCTCGTTTGATCATTTTGACCCAGAATATGAGACTTACTTCCACTCTTGTCTCTTCTAAGTCAGGGTGTTCTTCGAACAGATCGTCATCCGTGACGTCAGTCACTCGATACCCTTCTTCAATGGCGATAATAGCGCACCATTGCCTTCCTTCGTCATCATATCCTTCTGCCAGGACCACCTTCCCCTTTACTGCGGCAGATTGTATTTCCAAGGGAAATATTTGTCCCTTTTCCTCATGCATGGGTATTCTTGGTCTAAATAGAAATTCGTCAGGGGTTCTCATAGGTTTGTCTGCGAGGCCTGGCAATCCCGCCATAAGCACTTGTACGCCATATGCGAAAACTTCTGGCTCCAGCGGTATAGCTCTCATGGCTGCACGTCCAGAGTAGGCTCTGATCATTTCGCACACATTAGAATAGTGCATTCCTGGCATGGAGCATACTATACCATCCTCAGTAAACGAGATTGTCATATTCAACTTTGTCATCAAATCTCGACCCATGATGTTTACTGGGCACGGACGAGAGTACAATAAGGGCACATTCATTTCACGCTCTCCCACTGAGACTGGGAGTGTGTCTGTAAAGGGAACTCTGCTATGAGCTCCAGTGAAACTCTGAGTATCTATAGCCTCGCCGGACAAGGAAAACTTGACTTCTCATATGCACGAACGTGTCGCACCCGTGTCAACTAAGAAGGAATATTCTTTAACCCCTATGGTGACATTTACCCTGGGTTCCCTTTTAGGGTCTGGTGTCACCGATAGGATAGAGCACATCAGGGTTTCCCGTGAGCTGTCCTATTTTATGTATAGGTTCGGCCCACTGTAAGTTTGTGCAATACCCCCATTCCCGGGGTTGGTTCCTACTCCATTGTTCTTTCCTTGTGGCACCGGCAGGTGGTGCCTGTTGGGGCTGCCCCTGTTGCAAGTTCCCCATGCTTGAGGGTTGAAACCATTGTTGTGCACCTTGCTGCAAGCTTGCTGTCTGCTGCTGCACTATGTGACCCTGCGCACTGTCTTGTTGCGGGGCGGCAGGCTGATATACCATACCTGCTCCCATTCCTTGGCCATTTTGCCACATGCCTTGGTTTCTGCACATGCGTGCCACATGTCCTGTCATTCTGCACAGCCAGCATACTGGCGGTGGTCGGACCATCTGCCCATCCGGCATGGCTTGACCACTCATCTGTTCATTCTGAAATCCGCCTTGGTTATTTTGAAAACCTCCCTGATTACCATGGAAACCTCCCTGGCCGCCTTGCCATCCTCTTCCTCTAAATCCTCTACCCCACGAGTAATATCCCATATTTGCTTGGTTATTTACTTGCTGCGTGCTGGCTTGGCTGGGCTGGTCAACATGGCTCCCTCGAGAGTATACTTCAAGAGATTCTTTTGTACCAGCTTCGCTTCTTCCCCCTTTTGGGTTGCTTCCTTTTTTCGGTTCTTTTCTTGTAACAATCTGCAGTAGTGTGCAATTGTCAATAGAATTTCGGCCCACAGTTTGGCTTCGATCCCTACCGATTTCTTGAGCTGTTTTTGCACCGGTTCAGCCAACCCTTGACACAGTTGACCTCATTACACGGTAGGCGGTAGGGATTTAACGTTACCGGTAATGGAATACCGGTAACGTTAAATCCACAAATCCACATGCCAATTACGACCCGGAACAATGCTATTAGCGGCACCGCTAAGTACGGTGCCACTAATAGCGGCCAGTCCGTGTGCGCACGACCCTCCATCCCGTAGATAACGCCATGCCGCTAATAGCACAGCATCACAAGGCAAGCGGACATGCCAATAGCGGCATGGTAAAGCCCCCAAAACCCCTTACCGCCATGGCGCTAATACTGGCATCGCAAACCACCCGTTAAGAGAACTGAGCAGAGTTCACACCTGCCACAGGTGGACACAATCAGCACAGGTGGAGGCAATGGAGACTGGCAGCACAAAAGGAGCACACCACACCCCTTCACACACCAAGATGGTCCCAATACTAGCAGCATTACACGGGCGGGAGGACATGATTGCAGCGCAGCAGCAACAACAACAGGCAGCACAGAGGAGACGCAGGAGGAGGAGGAGGGCAAGACAGGCACAGCAAGCACCACCACGGCACCTAATCATACCACAGAGGCACCCACCAATCCCCAGGATCAGAGCCAGTCCATTTAACCTAACCCCTGAGCAGATACACACCCTGTACCATCTGGACCGGGATACCATCACCAGCATCGTGGACATGATACACAACGACATTGTGAGCCTCATAGACATCCGAACTGCCATCCCCCCTCTACTCAAGGTGGTGACTGTGCTCCACTTCCTGGCCACAGGCACCTACCAGTATACAGTGGGGCAGATGCATGGCATCTCACAACCAGTATTCTCACGCACGCTGAACCAGGTACTCGATGCCCTCATGAAGCATGCACCTGAACACATATTCATGCCACGGACTGCCCAGATTGCAAACACCAAAGTTGGGTTCTATTCACTGGCAGGCATCCCAAGTTGCATTGGGGCCATCGACTGCACCCATGTGGAATTGGTGGTCCCACATCACAATGAAGTAGTCTACCGAAACAGGAAGCAATTCCACTCCATCAATGACCAAATGGTATGTGACGCCAACAAGATAATCACACATTGCTGTGCCCGATTTCCCGGATCAACCCATGATTCCATGGTCTTGCGGAACTCAACTATCCCACGATACATGGAGCGACAAGCCAGACAACGTTCTTGGCTACTTGGTGAGTAGCAGGGCAAGCACATGGCAGTGTGATTGGGGGGGGAGAGATACTTACTCCAACTGGGTGTGATTGGGGGGGAGAGATACTTACTCCAACTGGGTGTGATCGGGGGGGAGAGATACTTACTCCAACTGGGTGTGATTGGGGGGGAGAGATACTTACTCCAACTGGGTGTGATTGGGGGGGGGGAGATACATACTCCAACTGGGTGTGATTGGGGGGGAGAGATACTTACTCCAACTGGGTGTGATTGGGGGGAGATACTTACTCCAACTGGGTGTGATTGGGGGGGAGATACCTACTCCAACTGGGTGTGATTGGGGGGAGATACTTACTCCAACTGGGTGTGATTGGGGGGAGATACTTACTCCAAATGGGTGTGATTGGGGGGGAGATACTTACTCCAACTGGATGTGATTGGGGGGGGATAATTATACTCGAAATGGGTGTGATTGGGGGGAGAGATACTTACTCCAACTGGGTGTGATTGGGGGGAGATATACATACTCGAAATGGGTGTAGCTTGTCGTCCGTCGGACAAATGCACATACAGATGTACGCCAATGTCCATCTGGGTAGGCCGCAACGTACTTGAGATGAACGGACATGCAAGTATAAGCTACACAACATAGATGACAATCCAGGTCTAGAAACATTAAACATCCATCCACATCCACATTGCACAACATTCCACGCCACAAAATACACAAATCTCATACATGTCGTCAAGATAGTCATACAGAATTAGCGCAGCACAACATCAATAATGCAATGTGCCCTTGAATGCATGCAAAGGGATCACCCCTAGCCATAGCATTGCACCACGCACCTATAGCACCACTGAAGTGATGCCTCTCAGCATGGCAACATCAATGTTGGAATGGCAGTACACCAGCAGTGTGGTACCACATTTGCCTGGGCCCAGGGACACCTAAAACCTGGCCTCACCCAGGACATGTCAATTACTGTTGGAGCCATTAATGGGGCATGTCTACTTGCAGGGTCGAGCTCACCTTTGCACATTGCAGTCACACAGACCGTCTGCATGTAGGCTGTTAATTGTGTACCTCAATCACAATGCAAAGTCAATTTGTGTGATATGAACAGGCCGCTCTTGAGGTGAACAGTAACAGGACCCCATTCGTCCCCCCATACACGTGATGCCGGCTATCCCCTGAAGAGGTGGCTCCTCACCCCTGTACGGAACCCACAGAACAGGCACGAAGAGGAATACAATCGTGCACATACCCGTACCCGCATCGTGATCGAGCAGACTTTTGGCCTTTTGAAGACACGGTTTAGGTGCATTAGCAGGTCTGGTGGCGCTCTCCTGTATGGCCATGAGAAGGTGGCCAAGATCACCATGGCATGTGTCATGCTGCACAATATGTGTATCAGACGGAATGTGCCACGGCCCCCTGACGTTGAAATAGAAGCACCTGATGAGGATGATGATGGTGATGAGGACGGAGGTGAAGGGGATGCAGGTCATGCAAGAGGGGATGGCCAGGAGGGATGTGCTGTGAGATAGCATCTGATCAACCAAATATTCTGAGTAACATGGTTTCTTACTGTCACATGGATATGGGTAGTAATGCACTGGTGTCTGTTTGGAAGCGCACAATGGACCCTGTCGTCAATAAAGTACACATACACAATGAAGAAGTCCAAGCCTGTGTTTTGATCAAACACCAGTGTATTAAGGAACGTAAAGATGAAAATGTGCATGTCCCCAAACATCCCACCACCCTTCCCCCCGACCCCCACAACAGTCCCATAACACCCTTCCCCCCACCCCCCAAAACAGTCCCATAACACCCTTCCCCCCACCCCCACAACAGTCCCATAACACCCTTCCCCCCACAACAGTCCCATAACATCCTTCCACCCACTCCCACAACAGTCCCATAACACCCTTCCACCCACCCCCACAACAGTTCCTCATGTGTCTGCCACAATGTTTCCATCCAGCCATGCACGCGGAAGCTTCACCATGCACTCCCTATTGGCCATTGCCAACACCAGCATTGGGAGGCTGCCTAGACGTGCGCCTGGTGGTGCATGAGGAGCGGCGGAGGGGGCTTGTCTGCCTCGAACTGGCAGATGAGGAAGTGGCTAACTGTCCTGGTGGTGGGAAGTGGCGGTCCATTGCGTCCGCTATCCGTGTGAGGACCTCCCTAATTCGGACAATCTCCCCACACAGCCTGTCTGTACAGGCCTCCATCCCCTCCCTGGAGTGCCTTGCTGTCTCCGTAATCTCCGCACTGAGACGGGCAGCCTCCTCCACATGCTGCCCAACCAGCACAGTTATTTCCTGTTGCCGCTGGCTGATGCTGGCCAGGTCGAGGGCAGTGTTGGGTTCGGGTGGTGTGGCTGCTGTGCCCTATGATGCAACCAGGTCAACAGGTGAAGCCACCGGGGGGCTACTAAAACCTCCCATGTTGTCCTCGCCAGTGACATTAGACCCAGGTGTCTGCTGTGGTGATGGCTCGGGTGTTCCAGGGGGGGTTGGGGTGTGCATCTCCATGTGGAAATCGGTTGTATCCTCCACATCTGATAGTGGTGCAGTGGCTGCCGCCTCTCCTGCGGAACTAGCTGCAGCTGAGGGTGGGCCCTCCGTGGCTGGGATCGGTGGTGGTGGGTTCACCTCCGGAGGTGGGGCAGTTGTTGGTGGTGTGGCAACTTGTGTCTTGGCAGTGGCGCTCCACCGTTGTTTGACACTCTGCATCTGGACCCTTCTACCTTTGCCCCTTGATGTTGTGGGGGTGTCCCCTGTGTCGTGTGCCCTTGTTTTCTTACTCGCAGGGGGTGCCTGAGATGCATTGCCAGCATCCTCACTGTCTGTATGTGAGCCTGTCGGGGACAAGAAGGGGGATGGCATTGGTTACGGTTCTATGTACTTACTGCAGTATACATCAATAATGCAGTTGTGGGCATTTGGACTTCATTGTTAAGGATGCAGGTGATGTGTCAGTTCAGTGGCTCATCCATGCATGGTTGTGTGTGGCACTTGTCTCTGGTGATGTGTGCATGTGTGTGTGTTTGGGTCTGACACTGACATGGCCAGGGTTGGATGCATGTGTGGATGTTTGGCCATCCATGAGGTGATTCTGGGCTCACATTTGGGGGGACCAGTAGATTCACATTGCATGCTTTCATGTGTACACTCACCTCTATTAGAAGTGGTTGCCATGCCATGCTCCATTGTCCCGACTCCCTCTATTGATTCCACTCCAATGAGGTTGGCGCAGGTCTCCTCCCATTCCTTCAGTTTTATGGGCAGACCATATCCACCTGCTGTGGCAATGTTGTGGTTTTCTGCAAGGATGTTTCTCACCCGGAGTCTGAGATAATCCCACCTCTTTCTGCACTCACGCACATTGCGGGTGGTGGTGGTGGTGCCCACAGCACTGACTTTCAACGCGACCTCAGCCCAGATTGCCTTCTTTTTGATGAGTGTCTCCCGCCGCATGTCGCTGGCAAAGACCACGGCGGCATTGTCAGCTAGGATCTGGGTGAGCATTAATAGCTCCTCTGTGGTCAATTTTTCCTTCCGCTGCCAGTCGGTGTTTTTTTTTACAGCCTTAGGCATGTCGAGGGTGTCCCTGTGGATTTCCTATTGCAAACTACTCAGAACAGGTCCAGGGGGCAGAGGATGGCAATGGATTGTGTTTTTAAAGATGGCCGCCGTGCTCTTTCCCGTTCCTGTGCGATGACGATGTTTCCGGTTCTGCAATTTAACGGTCACCGCTAATAGCAGGGCGGAGGTGCTATCTGCACTTTCGTCAAAGCCCGTAAGAGACTTTTTGGGGACTTTAGCGGCATGGCGGTAGGGTCATTACCGGCATGGCACTATGCTCGTGTCCGCGTACTCTTAATGGTACGCTATTAGCGCCCTCTTGCGAGGGCGGACACGTTAAGAGCGCCATGCCGGTAATTTGAGATTTTTAGCGCACAACGTGTAATGAGGCCCAGTATGTGGTAGAAGACAGGGATAGACTGACCAAGACTCATGCGTTATGAGCACCCACGCGTCTTGAAAATTTTGGATATAAATCAACGGATCCTCTGACTCTTTCATTTTCCGAGTCATTATAGATCCCATGTCTTATGTGTCTGGGTATAGCGTTCGCAGCGCTTTCCACACTGCTGCTCTACAATTATTAAAAGGTGCTCCATCATGGGTAGTGTTAGTTATCATTACCCTTGGATACCCAGCCCGTTTCCATACATCGTCAGCCCTTTCACCGAGTATGGCGATCAGGAGGCCCTTGATGTCCCCTATAGCTAAGGTGACTCCTCCGGTCATCTTTTCTAACTCGTGTATCCATTTCACAGCCCACTATGTCAGCATTGGAAGCTTATTTTTTAAGTTTTCTTGGTCCATGTGTGGCTATGGAATGTATTGTGGCCTCACTCCCCCTTTTTCTAGCAGCGGGAATTGAAAGGCACAATCTTCCTTTTCTTTTCCCCCACTCCTCCTGTCTACTGGCGGGCAGTATTACCACCTTGCCGTCTACTCGGCAATGCCCTTAATCTGTCTGTATAGGTGGATGCTGGCTCCCCCCTCTGATCGCGGGGTGTTCCCTCACATTTGCCATGTGCCTAGGTAGGCTTCGATGTCCTAGGTTCAGATTCACTGGCGTCGGACCATCGTACCCCTTGGCCTTGAGGGAGCGGATTTTCACATCGCCTCTCTTCCTCCTATGCCTCGTCCTCCGTATCCCCACCGGAGTCAGACTCTGAATATTCCCAGTTTACACAACTTCTTGCATCATCTTCGTTCTGTCCAATTTCTAATCTATCTAGGGAGTGTCCCCTACTCCCACTACTTCGAGTGACATCCTCAGTATCATATAGCTGAGTGCTCTCTAAGCGCTCGTCTTCCCTTTCCCCTTGGGAAATTAGTTCCAGCCCCATTTCATCATAGATTTTATCAATCATTTCCCCGATGCTTCTGGTATCGAACTCATCATAAATTTTTATCTCGCTTGTACCTGGTACCGCTTCGCTTGCAGGAAAGAATTCTTCTATGTCTTCCCATTCTGTTGTAAAATTGGGTTTAACGACTACTCGCTCCAAATACTCAAGATCTCGTGCCCTTTGTTTGCGTTTCCATTCCAATTCCTCATCTATCTCCTTTCGTTTTTTCGCTTCTTCTCTAGCCTTATCTACTTCTATCATTCGTTCATTTCTATGTTCCTTTGCCCTTCTGCTCTCCTCGTCTTCCTGCTTTTTCACCTTCCTTTCGTGCACTCTCCTTTCTTCCTCCAACTTCAAAATGTTCAGCCTGTATTTTTCATTGGCTGCGTACCCTGTGCGACTGAGCGGTATTCCTTGCTCTTCGCGACATAGTTGTTCTCACCTTAATCTATCCTTCTTTCTCGTCCTTTCATCCCTTGCTTCTTTCTCCTTTCTTTGCTCTTTGTTGTGCCTTCCTCTCGTCTGTACATCATCACTTCCCTTTCCATCTAGCTTTAATAGTATCTGTCCTCCCATCCATTCGTCTTTCGCGAATGCTGTCTCATCACTTCCTTTCCGCTTCTTTCCCTCTCTCTCTTTATCGAGAGGTGCACTGGTCTGTGCCCGATCCTTACTACTATGGCCGCACCTCTCCTTGTCCCTCGGGACTGTGGAGGCCAAATCAATTTCCTGCTCCTGTTTTTAGTTTCATCACTACTACATGTAGGTGACTCATATGCGGGGTTACTGTACCCTGTGGCTGCTTTGAGTTCTCGTAACGGGTAGAGACCCTCTGATTTGCTTCCCTCAATGACTGGTTCTGGCGGGGCAGGTGGCGCGGTAGGCGTCTCACTCCCCTCCGTACATACATTTAATATCCAGTCTGCAGGTGATTCTTCTTCCCTCTTTTGCTCAAACATCTTCCAAAGCTCGAGAACAGCAAGGTGTTTCTCAAGCTTCTTGGCTGTATATCTGGCATGTAGGAAAGGTTGTCATGTGCTGTAAAACAGCCTTAGACAAGGACCAATTCTGGGGCCACGGCATAAACATCTTATTGGCAGTACCCTTGACCCACTCCTGGCTATAATTCTTCAATTTTATTGCATGCTTGGGCAGTTGCTTGCACAAGTGCGCAAGTGGGGTAATCTCTTCCATTTTTTTTTTAACTTCGACACCAACAATATTCACACAATCTTTTAATCTTCCCACTAGTATGAGCGAGCACCACAACCGCAAGCTCCAATCCACTTCTTCCCGCCAAAATGTAACTATCAATTAACTCAAAAGAAACCATCAATTCACTGGGGATTCCCTCTTAGTTACAGAATCGCGTAAGGCCAAAATGCATTTCAATCAATCACCAATACAACTGTTGTACATTTAACATGCAGTAAGACACATAAGACGGACACTTGACAGACTAGACAGACACCAGCTGGTCATACATGTACCTGCCTTCTAATTAATACCCCACCATGGGATTTGAACGAACCCCGTTAATTCCGTCTTTAAACGTAATCGTAGCCTAAATTGTCCCCCCTCTGTGGGCTCTGCGTTCAGGTTCCTTCTGACCACTCTTTAAAGCGCAGGAACAAGGCGAAATCTCGTTTTTCTCTCGGGTGTCCCCCCCCGGTATTCTTTTATGTTTTAGCTCAGGTGCCCCCCTGGTATTCTCTTACGTTTTAGCTCAGGTGCCCCCCTGTGATTCTTTTATGTTTTAGCTCAGGTGCCCCCCTGGTATTCCTCTTTATATATATTTTTCTTTTTATACTCGAGTCATTAACCCTTTAAATATATACCGTCTACTCTACCTCTAGCTAATTTATTTTTTCTCCGCCACCCTCCGTTACCTTTCCCCTACTTACTCTAATGCCTATGGGACATTTGCCAAGGTAATGGGTTTCGTTGTTTCACTCACAGATCGCCTCTTTTCCTCTCTGGAACGTCAGGATCACCGCCCCTTCCTCTTCCCGCTTTTAACGTTTACGTCCGATCCTCTGCCCGTGGGAATGAGAAGGGTTATGCTTGGAAAGGCAGGTTCCTTCAGAGCCACTGCAGATTTTTTGAAATTCTTCACTCTATCATTGTCCACGGGGAGCTTCTCGGCCTACTTAGCCGGAATGGCGAAAGGACTCGTGATGTAACCGAAGGCTCAGAGTTACTTTGTGCCATCGGTTTAAGGGTGTCTTATAACTATATTAATCGATTATCAATAATCGATGGCCGAAACCATCCTCACGCTACCAAGTGTTCAAGAGGAGAGGAAATTACTGACGGGCCCATTGGTCAGTACTCAACCCCCGAGAACTTGTAATACTGGATGGCTGCACCGAGTGAGGACAGGGTGCAGGATTCACACACTCCAGCACATCTAAAAAATCAAGACTCAGTATGTTGGCAAAGGGAAGTCCGTTTAATGATACATACATCAGCATATGGAAATCAGCAGCAATGCGAACTCCTGTCTCGTTCCGACTTCTCCAAACTTCAGTGGAACAGCTGTTTTTATAGGCTAAACTCGTCATCATTGACGTCTAATTCTGCAAAAAATCATCACGCAATATAATTGGTTGGGAAAGGTAACTTAAGTATAGGTGTTATATCTGTATATGACAATAGAGCATGCAGATTGGTTAATTCTTATCTGGTGGGCGTCTACGCCCATCCCTCTACATCACACGTGATGGATGTCACTATAAGTACAACGTCCTATTGGTTACAGTGTCTATAGGACCCTAGATTACATGGTCCATTGTGATTGGGTAAATTACACCCCTAACCATAAATCTCCACTTTAATTAGCAGCATGCAGGATGGACACCCAGGTGCCTAGTGTCCCAAGATTCACCCTGCCTCCCTTCCATCAATCAGTGGTTTTAGGGCAATGTGTCAATTAGTTGGCTAAGGAAAGCCTTGAAACTGTAGTCTCTTATCAGGAAAAGTTATGGCACCCCTTGGATCTGGGTGACATCAGACGGTGGTACATCTTCGCGCCTGGCTGGTCACGTGTTGGTTCACCGTGAATCTGCTTCAGTTTCCAGCTTTTCGTGTATTTATTTCTCCATGTAGCTCCACCACCTGCCTGGGCCTCCTTATCTTGACCTTCACAGGGCAGGCTGGTATGCTCTGAAGTTTAGATTCTCCTTAGCTGAAGCTCGCCTCCCTCTCATGGGTTGACCTCGATTTCCCAGGCCTGAGCCATCCTTTGTTGGGTTTCGATTCCGCTATTTCCCCAGGCTTGGGCTTGGATATGAAACCTGACCAGTTAGGCCTCTGCCGCCTGGGCGTACTTCTGCTTTTACAAAATGGAGTTGCACGTGTACATTGTGCCTTCTTGAGGTAGATATATGGTTGGCGCTTGCCGCTCTATCTTCTACTAAGCATTGCAAGCAGTATCGATTTCTTAGCATCTTGCGTTTCAAGCCTATTTACACATGTTTAATGGGTTTGATTCTTTCATCTTGGTTCTTTTGCCATGACGTTTCTTACGTTTTAACATTGCGTTGTCTTTCGTGTCTCTTGCACCTGTTTTCGTAAACATAATGCAACAAATAAAGTTTTCTCATGCGTTAGTCTGTCCAGGCCCTCTTCTCATCATTGTTTGCCTTCCATCAGGGCTCTTTGTGTCTCCTCATGGACAGTCTGTAAATACTCATCGTTTCGTATCAGCGGCTGGTATGGTTGTCTGATTGGGTCCCGTGCTGCCCAGGGCTGTCTGCTTATTGGCATTTCAACAGGTACTGATCTCCTAATGTACACAGGGCAGAGGCCCAATGCAGCTCTCTGTTGGTTCAGTTGCTCCTCATACGTCACATACGTTGGCGAGTATTTTACTGGCAACTCGCAATGGGGGCAGGGGTGCAGGCCATATCTGGGACCTCCTCTACACCTGTATTCCCTTAGTGGGATGACTGAGACCAAATAAGGACTGTTGAGCAAAATAGGCTAGGATGTGCAGATACACAGGAAACACCAGGACTACCAAGATGTTGGGAAATACCTCAGCTATTAGAATATGGACGAGTAGCAACCGGCACAGGATGGGAAGA
Source organism: Ambystoma mexicanum (assembly GCF_040938575.1). Classification (NCBI taxonomy): domain Eukaryota; kingdom Metazoa; phylum Chordata; class Amphibia; order Caudata; family Ambystomatidae; genus Ambystoma; species Ambystoma mexicanum. Next base: position 730,764,243 of record NC_090921.1, on the reverse strand, counting down.
TGGAATGGTGGCTTGTAGTGCACATTTATTGATGACAGCACCAGTACAGATAGTGCAAGTGGTGAATGATGAATGTCTGAAATATTGGGCCAAGTATGCAAAACTACTAACATGGATTAAGAATGAAGCAGGACCTGTGTCCATAGTACCAATGAATAATGCCACATTATGCTTCAGAAATACAGGACCGATTAAAATGGGAGAAAATGAGAAATGCAAACCGATAATCGAAGTTACAGGAATGAATGAAGGAACTGCTGTACTGATGGATCAATATTGGGCTTGTGGATCCAGACCTTGCATGCAGATGCCTACAAATTGGTGAGGAATATATTCAATCGTGGTCATTTGTTAGGATTGATTTTCTATACTCTGGCCTGGTGGACAGATGCATAGAAGGCCAACCTATATTGTGACAGGAACAACTCTGGAAAGCTGTAGCCAAACCAGTTTAGGTAGCAGTGACAGGCAGTCTAGTCTAAGTTCTTCAGAAGGGTCCACAATGAGGTCACGCAATGGGAATCACAGATTACACTTAGACAGGATGTATAAAAATAGAGTTATTTATCGCCAAAACACACTATAAAACAATCACTACTAGCAGGTAGACATATCACACAACACTATCAAACTAAATACATATATACATTCACTTTGGTTTATAGCATAATACACATCAGAAACTCCTGCAAAGGAAAGGTTAGACAAGTAGTATGCACTTATGGTCCACAGAGATGATCCCTAACTAAAATTGGACACTTTATTAATGCAGTGCACTTCCAATCTAATAGTAGGTAAAGGAGTCTAGTCTTAATTTCAAGAACAATAATTAGATGGAACTCAAGTTACCGGGGAGAAATATTGATCCTGGCACATGGACCAAAAAAACATAATGCAACAAATAAAGTTCCCAAAAGTTAGGGAACTCCCATCCTCTGCACTCTATCACTAGCTTATCAAAAAGCCAAACAATTGAGAATAACTTTGTATCAAATATGTGTAAACTTCTGAAATTATTTAAAGTGGAAACTGCTTTGTATGCATATACCAGATACATGTTACACAATTCGTTTTGCATAAAATCATTTAGACTATGCAAGAAGCTTGACTCCATAGAAACATTGAAACACTTGGTGATGGAATGCGTCAACATGAAGGATTCAAGAAACCTATATCTCCCTGCCCTTGATGAGAACTTATGGAGATTCCAAACAGACGAGTTGTGGAACAGACTGATTGCCGGCGAAAACAACAAATGGTCGCAAGCCTTTGCTAAACTCATAGACCGGGTGTTTGACCAAATTAGACGATTAGACCTCCAAGATGGCCCGCCACAGCAGTAGGCGGGTGGCTAGTGACCATTGTTATTGTAATTGATATTGTACTCAAGGAACATCTGTACTTTCCACTACTGTCAATTTTGACAAAACTTGGTTTTTACCGAGTAAAGTTCAAATAAATAAATAAAAAAAAAAAAAAAAAAATTTATTGAGACCCACGAAGAAACCTGAGACCTGAATGAAGGAGGCTGACAGCTGGACAGGATACTTTGCTGCTTCAGGTTTCTCCAGGATCTTTCAAGAATGGGTGCAGGGTTCCTCTTCTTATCCTAAAAGCCAGGTAAGAGCTGAAACTCCCACTAGCCAATAGCAGGACTAGCCCACACACACACCCCAGCAATGGTCCAATCAGGACCACTGGCAGGACCATTCATACATACCACTCAGACACACTGAAACCAGTTTGTGGATTGGGGTCAGACAGATCCATCCCACATCCAGCCAGCAAACACGCACAGCTCTCAGTAGCCCGCCAAAAGCTGCTCCTGCTTTTCCAGGCACTGGAAATCCTTATACGAATTTTCCTGGCCTCTAAGGCCAGGAAGAAGGCTAAAGGACAAGATGGCAAAAGTACAGGCGAAAAGTCTTATGGCACGGCCATGTTTGACTAGTAGCCGCAGTTAGTAGCCAAACACAGTAAACGCAGTACAGCTAAAATGAAAATCCCCAAAAAGTGGGGAAAAGCCACTGCTGCCACAAGCCTATCCATTTAGCCCACCTAGAGTAACCAACAATCCTCTGAGTGTTAGTCTAGGGCAAAGCAAAAGTGTACCACATTGTACTGCAGTGTGAGCTGCATTGTACAATGATAAAAAGTTACCACAAGTGATACAAAAGTAACCACAAGTAATAACACAGTAACATGACTAAGGGAAACAATGCTTCCCAGTACTGACAGCCTGAATGATATATTAGTTTCCCCATAACATATAAGCAAAGGCCAGTGCAGTGAAGCTTAACACTTCACTGTACTGCAAAATGCACAGGTCAGATTAAAAAATAAAAGCAACAAGTTTGAGGGTTCCATAAAGATGGAAGGAAAGGTGCAGTAAAGAGAAATCTTTCCTAACATCATACATGTTCCAGCATTAATGATTCACCGAAGTGACCTCCATATCGATGAATTTCCAAAAATGGATGCACACGTGAGAAAGAAGAGATTGCTTAACCTCTATCATAAGAAGAGAGAATTACTTTTCAGCAAAATCAGAAGAGCATACTATGACATTCCAGATGAACATAACCTGTTTAGCAAAACAGCAGTGATATTTTCTGCCAGGACTTCAGGCTACAACAAATGCCAAATGATAAACACAACAATAAAAAGATTTATTGCAATTGGAGAAGAAATGAGGGCAATCAGGCTGATGACCCTCCAGAACAGATACGTTAGTCAGCAACCCCGCTGTGGGAGAAGAGATCACACCATGAGGGAGGGCTCAAGCACCGCGAGTCTCTAAATAATCCAATATACCTTCGGTAGTACTGAAATTACCTCCGTTCAGTAGAATCGGGTGATGGGTGGAGGAAGATTCCCTTGGTGTCTCTGTGTGCAGTGTGAAATGCAAGCGTTCCCATAGCTATGGTGATCTTAGTCTTGTTCTCAGTCGAGTCCACTCTTGTGCTTTTCCCTCTGCTCCTTCATCACTCTCAAAATACTGAATTTTGCTACTCATACCCTCTATTACAGGAAGTCAGCAACCTTCAGTTCTAAAGATGTTTTCGACGAAAATCCCATCATCCCAAGCAAGTATAGTCATTGGGGAGGGATCATAGGAATTTTTGTGTGTAACATCTAATGAGCTGCAGGTTGCAGATACTTGCTGTATAAACTCCATCTATCCCCTCATATAGCTTTACCATCACCCACATGCTGAATGGCTGTCCATGGGCTGTCCATCACTTTCAAAACTCCTCTTTTTGGTCTATAAATCTTCCCACAGATGTGTCCTCCTCCCTCACTCCCCACTGATGGGCTAACTTAGTCTACTGCTACTCTCCCTCACACACTCTGCCCTATTAAGCACTACTCACTGTATATGTCCCTCGTCCACCTGTGCCTCGTTTCTGCTCCTTTTCATTCCTGTCCCCCTTACACTAGACCTACTTACCCCCACAAATCAAAAGCCAGAGTCCAGTGATTTAAGTTTGCTATCAAGAGACACGCTTTCACAACCTGGAAGGGACTGGTCCCGTGGCTTTGTTTCCTCATCTTGATCCCACCTGCTTCCGCTTTAGATCACTTTAAATATTGTACATTCCTGTACATTACTACTCAATATTGTATCTCATGCAGGCGTGTTGCTAGGTCTGGAAAAGATCTGGGGCTATGCTAATGTCGAAACTGTCAGGACTCAGGGCTAGCTATCATTTTGGCTATAGCCCCTGAGCTTCTAACCGGGGCTACAATCAGAATACCTGGGGCTAGAGCCCCCTCAGTCCCTCAGACCCACCCCTAGCAACACCTTTGATCTTATAGTTTGTAAGCTCTAATGGGAATGTACCTGTGAGAGATTCCATTCTTCCTCTGTGTTTCCCCAGGACATGTTTACGTAATATTGTGCACTCTGATGGGACCCCACTGGGGAGCTGTGACCTCATGGGACTGGTATCCTATCCTCTGTGTTTCTGTATACTGGCAATTCCTGACTTTAGAGCCGATATAATGGGTACTGTGACAAAGTTCCCAGTCTGATTATGGGGTCTTTTAGGGGTTGTCAAGGGAGCTGGGTACCTCCCCAAGCTAGAGGATGATGGAGGCCGGGGTGGCATGAGAATGTACCCATAGCCCCAATCAACTAGCTCCTGCCCTAGGGTGTGGGCAGTTACAGAAGATGTACTGCAATGAACACTGGCCCTTTAAGCGCCTCCAAGAGGTGCACAGGCTCAGGACATTTCAGCTACCTACCCCTTACCAGCAAACCTTTCATTGAAGGACCATTCAGCTGTCCATGGGGGAAAAAAAGAGTAGGCAGCACAAAGAATAACTATCTCATGCTGCAGTCTGCACAGACATTTGCGGCCTTCTGCAGATTATTGCGCAAGCTTGCTTGTGGTCTTGCTTCAACCACAGGAGTCCATGAAAAACTCCTGCATGACCCACATAGTGAGATCACAGGAGCCCACAGAGCCCACTGACAGTGCTGACAGCTCTACCTCAGTGAACAGAGCAATTACTAGGCAAGTATGAGATATTAAAACATGAACACTGCGCTTCCTGGCATTTTCAAATACCAGACTCAGTGAAATAGATCAACACAGCTTCTACAGCTTCCTGTAGACCCCAGTCAATGAGTGAGCCCAGTTGAACTCATTAACCGCAGCCAAGTCTCAGTCCCTCACAGACTTGCCATCACAGGTGCAGATCCTCACAGAGAGTCTGGATAAGAGCAAGTGGTTACAGGATGAAATAAGTCTGGGCTCCCAGTCAGAGAATGTGGGTGTTTGGAGAAGGAGCGAATGAAGAGAGTTTGGAGACAGTTAAGAGTAAGGAGTATGGGAGGAGAGAGGAGGGGAGCCTGGAGTGAAGAAAGATGAGCTTGGAAAGTTATATGAGGTTGGGAGAGGGGGTTGGAGATTAGAAGGAGAGAAAGGGGTTGAAGAAGGAATTTGGGAGGATGGTGGTTAACTTCAGAAGGTGTTGGAAGAAAGAATTCAGGAGGAGGGTGGTATAAGGAAGGCATGCTATCAAACAGTGAAGACAGACACAAGTGATGAGAGTTCAAGGGTGTTTATTGAACATCAATGGGTTAGTAGAACACCTATCTAATTCTAAAGATGGGACGCTATGACCATCAAATAATAATAATGCAGTCTTAGTGGAGTCTGTCAAAATAAAAGGACCTATACTAACAAACTATTGCCAATCCTTACTTCTAAATACAAAATAGTGTGGGATAACAATGTATGCAAAAGAAAAGTGTTCAAGAAATTATATGTCAGGATAGCGGATCAGTTGGCTTCCGTTCCCCACGTTTTCAGCACTGCGCAAGGTGGCACGTGCGGGGTTTCATACCCACTCTGGCTTCTTGGCCAGGAGGTAACAGTTCAACACATAGGCATCAGGACCTTCCGCCAAAATCTCTCTAACAATGACAGTCTCTTATTGCAGAGGGCCTGATGTAACAAACAAAACACAGAAGTTCCTCTCCTTTGTTAGGGGTTTCACTTACACAAATTCAACAGTGGTCTCCCTCCTTTGGGCTCAGACAACAAGTCTCCCTCGTCCAGCCTAAGACCCCCTTTCTACAATATTCACAGGTTGGTCTCCCTTGTTCGGGCTCGGACCATGGATCCCCCTGGGCCAGGCTCAGCTCCTCTTTTGACACCAGAATCGAAGACTTTCGAATGTGCGATGGGTTTTGCTTAAACCGTTGCAGGGCTACTTCGATTCACTTCCCGCAATTTACGCTTCACATCAATGTTCTATTTTTGTTTCTCTTGTAAGGATACCTTACAGAGACCTTCAACTGAGCACCTCCACAGTGCTGGACTACTCTGTCAACGGTATCAGATCTTTCCCTTTAATGTTCAAATATTCACCAGCAATTTAGGTTCACTCGCGTCTTTCATCAGATGCGTTTAACAATGTTCGTTGCAGTGCTCTTTCTATAATGTTGCCGCTTGCAACCTTCTCTTCAACACAGACCGGTCCGGCATCGATCTCCCCAACTCACCAGCTGTTTTGTTTTCTGTCGTTTCCTTTGTTCTTGGAGCCAAGGACGATACTACGGCATCTGCTATTCCTACCTGCATTGCTCAGTAACGAGGGAGGACCCTCGTTATCTCTGTCACACAATGCAAAATTCTTCATCCTGGTTTCCTGGTCTTATGCGTTCTGCCTTTAAGGTTTCTTTAAAATAACAGCTTCCTGCCAATAAAGTCAAGGGTGATGTTCCTCTCATGCCTTACCATCTTTCTCTCTTCATTCAGCTGCCAAATCAAAAACACTGTACCTTTGTGTGTTTTGCCTTGCTCAGAGTGTGCTGTCGTGCTCGACCTTTTATCCCTGTGGGGAAGTGTAATCAAAGTAAGGTGTGAGTGATTGTCGATAATTACCTGACCTCGCCTGACCATAGTATTGGGATATGTCAGGTTCACGGCTCAGTGTGAGTCTGTCTTCTCCCAGAGCGGGCTGTCCATGTAAAAGTGTTTGTGCAGGAAAAGGGGGTGAGTGGTTGAGTTTATAAATATCCCATCGAGTAGGATGTGATAAATGTGTTACAGGGACAAGAGGAATACCACGTCTCACCATCCAATGTCCCACTCACACTTCCTGAGGGCCCCTTACACAGGTGATCCTCCCACACTGGTCCACCCCCAGGAACTGGATCCAAAAGCGATGGCTGTGTCCGGGCCACCTGGATGACAGGTCCCCGGGGACTAGAGGGTGAGACATCTTCTGTTTTTTCACATACCCTTGCCCTATACGAGGTGGATATGCAGGACCGTGGAAAGAGCAAAGAAAATATGTATACAGGTACTCTTGCATATTCCGTGAGTTTTGTTTCCTCTGGTCTGGTAGAGGTGGGGTGTTCGTGTTTGTCTCTCAAAGATATCCTACAGACTGAGATTGAGGTGGTGATTTTGTCATTAGATAATTTTGAGGTTTAAAAGGTACCTCTTGGCTGATGGTAGGTTCCTGAAATGTGGTTTCTGTCCACTCTCCCACCGGAGAGGTTTGGGAGCAACAGTCAGGCTGTCAACAAGTCTGGGGTACAAACTCTCTAGGTGAATTTGGCAGATCTGGTAATACAGTAGAAAATGCAGGTAAGTCTCTTCCCATGATGACTTCTTCTGGGAGTCCAGGAATAATGGCAGATGACACCAGCCGTGATTCTCCCTTGATGTTAATATATACAGGTATCGTGGGATAGATTTCATTACCTCCGTGTACACATGTGACTCTAACTAGACTTGCATATTCTAGGTCTGCTGTTGTCACCAAATCCGCCCTTATAGTGGTCTGTTTGCTGCCTGGATCAATTAGCGCCTTTACTGGCCTTCCATTTAAAAGGGCTTTTTCATATGTAAAGTCAGTTGAAGACTGGCATTGACATATGTTGAAGGTTTCTAGATCAGCCTCTGTTCCTTCCCATCTGTTCCCTCTGAGGCACCCCTAGTTCTTCTTTTAGATTTTTAGGGCAATGTCGAGCCAGATGGCCCCTTTCTTTACACGAAAAAAGAAATGGGGATGATGGTTTTATTCCTTTAACTTCTTCTCTCCTGCTTTCCTCTCTACCCTTCGGGTCTGGTCTTCTGATTTCTATTCTTTCTTTCAGGGTCCATTCTTTTGTTTAAGGGAGCCCTCCATCTAGTACCTGGGTTCGAGAATGGTATGTGGGTTTGTGATCTTTCCGTTCTTCACCTCTGTGTACAGAGTGAAAATGTTTTGCTGTGTCTGAGTGATTTTGGGCAGTTTTGAAACTGCACAAAATCACTCAGACACAGCAAAAGAATTTCCCTGGGGTGGTCGGTTTAGCTGTAATACTACTTTCTGTAAAAAGGGAGGTAGATAATTGGTGAATTGCTCCAGAATGATCCTTTCGACCAATTCTTCCATGGTCTTGTTGTTAATCCATAGAGCTACAGTGTTCTTAATTAATTCCCCCACTTTGTGGGGGGGTTTCCCCGAAATTTAATCTAAGCCCTTAGTTTCTGTCAATAAAAGTTACAGGTTTGGCCTACTCTTTTAAGAAGTCCCTCTTTTATGGATATAAAGGTAGCTACCTGGGAAATGTTAAGTAGCTCCTAGGCGGCCTGTAGCTCACCTTTCAATAGGGGTCCAAAGAAAAAAAACAATTTTCTTCCCATCCCAGTTGCTCAACTAATCGCTTGAAATTCAAAAAGAAATTCCCTAGATCTTCGCTCTCTTGATAAGGTAATAGACTAATTTTGTTGGTTTTGTAGGCCATGACATCTTCAAGGTCAGCCATATATTCCGGGGGAGTAAGGTTTCCCTCTGTGACACTTTCTGAATCAGAAAACAAGGGTCTCTACCTCCAAAAGGGTTTTAAAGTGATCCGACTCCTCTGAATTGGATCCTGATGCTGTAGAATATCTGGGTGGGTTGATCTCTACACCTGATGGGACAGGAACTGAAACTAGTCCAGTACCAAAGGAAAAAGGTTCAGGGAAAGGTGGATTCAGACACTAGGTCTTATGAAGCTGTGCACAGGCCTTATTTTGAAGACTATTCCATCCCATCGTTGGATATTATAGTGGGAGAGCTGAAGAGTATCTAACAATACCTGGGTTTTGAAAACAAATCTTGTTGGCCAATTGAGATTTGAAGCTGGGACCACACTCTGGCTTCTTGGTCACGAGGTAACAGTTCAACACATAGGCATCAGGGCCTTCTGCCAAAGTCTCTCTCACAATAACAGTCTCTTATTGCAGAGGGCCTGATGTAACAAACAAAACACAAATGTCCCTTTCCTTTGTCAGGGTTTTCACTTTCACATATTCAAGACTGGTCTCCCACATTCGAGCTCGGACCATGGATCCCCCTCGGCCAGGCTCAGATTTGCTTTTGGCACCAGAATCGAAGACTTTTGAATGTGCAATGGGTTTTGCTTAAACCGTCGCAGGACCACTTTGATTCACTTCACACAATGTACGCTTCACATCAATTTACTTTCGTTTCTCCTGTCAGGATACCGTACAGAGACCTTCGACTGAGCACGTTCACAGTACCGGACCACTCTGTCAACAGTATCGGATCTTTCCCTATAATGTTCAAATATTTACCAGCAATTTAGCTTCACTCACGTCTTTCATCACACACGTTTAACAATGTTCGTTCCAGCCCTCTTTTTCCAATGTTGCGGCTTGCAACCTTGACTTCAACACAGACCAGTTTTGGCATTGGTCTCTGAAACTCACCAGCTGTGTTGTTCTCTGTCATTTCCTTTGCTCTTGGAGCCAAGGACGATACCACAGAGTCTGCTGCTCCTCCCAGCCTTGGTCAGTAGCACAGGAGGACCCTCAATATTTCCGACACACAATGCAAGATTCTTCAGCCTTGTTTCCTGGTCTTATTCTTTCTGCCTTCAAGGTTTCTTTAAAGTAATGGCTTCCTACCGAAAAGGTCAAGGGTTTTGTTCTTTTCACGAGCCACTCGTGCCTCGCCGTCTTTCTCCCTGCGTTCAGCTGCAAACTCGAAAACGGTGTATCTTTGTGTGTTTTGCCTCGCTCAGAGTGTGCTCTCTTGGTCCACCGTTTATCAGTGTGGGAAGTGTAATGGAAGTCAGGCATGTCAGGTGCATGGCTTGGGTGTGAGTCTGTTTTCTTCCAGAACGAAGGGAAGAGAGGGATACCGCTTCTCACCATTCGATGTCACACTCCCTGAGGACCCCTCACCTAGGTGATCCTCCCGCACTGGTCTGTCCCCAGAAACTGGATCCAAAAGCAATGGCCGTTGTCTGGCCACCTGGATGACCTGTCCCTGGGGACTAGCGGGCACTAGTGGGTGAGGCACCTTCTGGTTTCTCATCAGAAGTAGATGGAAGTAGGAACTGAGGAGAAGGGTGGTCAGTGTTATGAGGAGTTGAAAGGAATTGAGGAGGAGGGTACTTAACATTAGGAGGAGGAAAAAGATAAGGAGACTGGCTGAAACATGCTGGTGGTGGAAAAAAATGAGATTGAAGGGCATCAGAAGGAAGTGGTAGAGAAGGAGATTGTTGGTGTGGAGGTGGAAGGGAATGACGGGGCGGTTGATAAACATCAGGAGGAGGTGGACAAGGGAATAAGGAAAGCCGTGGATTTTAGAAGCCCAAATGTATCACCATTTAATCAGGCAGCAAAGGTAGAGACAGGATTTATTTTCAGGCAGCTGTGCAGAAATTGACAGGGAAACTGACATAGTATCCCCGTTTGAAAAATGTGACTACCAAGCACAGGGAGTTCCATGTGTTAATATCCCGCACAAATATCACCATACAAAAATATCGCCATATTTTTGCGGTGATATTAAGCCGTGGAACTTGCGGGGGACACCCCTGCAACCCCCATAATTATTTTAATGGAGCAGGGACACCCCCGCAACCCCGGTCCCAATAATCCCATAAATTATCCCCACTAATAATATTGCCTATGGCCTTACCCCACGACCATATATATGGCGCTATTATTGGTGGGGAAAATATTACTTGATACCGCAAAGGGAGTGGTTTATAGGGCTTAACATAATGATCCCTACATAGAAAGAGTGCATAAGACACATGTGGTGTGTTACATTAACAATGAACTTCCTAACAGAGGATCCTCCATACCTTGGAGGGAATTACTTTACAGCACACCATTCGAGATATGTACACTTCCACTTAGCGCACCCACTTGTAGAGGAGCAGGTGGATGCCTCTTCTCTAGTCACGGCCCCCTCACCACCATCTTATTGGAGTAGCAGACGAAGAACTACAATTGGGAACCCATGCGTGAGTTTATGTGACATGTCCATAACATGTAGATTGTATGAAAGACGATATGCACTCAGACATCCATCCAGAAGACACCCTGACGTTGAGGCAATGGAAGGAAGTTACCAAGAAGGATGCCCATTGCTGAAGTGCCAGGATGTGGCTTTAGGAATCATGGACAAACTCTTAAAGAAAGTCTGACGACAGCAACGTGATGTCATGAAGAAGATATATAAGCCTAAGCCGAAACAATATGAAATACTTAAGATTGACAATGTGACAGAAGCACTAAGAGAAACATGTCCCAAAAAATGAAGTAATCGTGAGAATAAGAAGATGAAGTAACTTGTTGACTAACAACTGTAAATACGCTGTGAAGCGAGGTATAAAAAGCCTATAGAAGCTTGCCAAAAGAGGTATATATAAAATGTTTACAATGGTCATTAGAAGAAAATGGACAACAGCCCATGTTCAAGAATCAACCCAGCTATTGTAATGGAAAAATTACAATTACAAACCCAGCTACCTCAAAATACAAACCTAGGGCTGCAAATTGAAGAATTAATGAAGAAGCTGCTTTCATGTGCCGACAAAGGGAGTTTGTTGGCCTGACGTCAAGGAAGTTATTTCGAGAGATGGGTGCAAGACACAAAGGGAGTCGAATGAACAGACCATGTGCATGAGACATATTTCTGTTAAAATTAGGAGGGCAAGGACATTTACTGATGTCAAGCATTGGACAACCATGAAGGCAAAATCCTATGTGAGGTGGAGTGAGCAAGTCTCTAAAGGCCAGAGAGGGGAATAGCACCCTGTTTTATTAAATCAAATAGCAGTAATTGAGAGTCTGAAATGGACAAAACTATGGTCTCCTAACACATGATGAAGAACTCAAAACAAAGACTATTAATTAGAGCTTTGAGTTAAGATAGTGGTGTGCTCAAACTCCCTTGCATGTCCCAGAACAGTGATCCGACTATGAGCTCAACTACAATCGATAGATCTTGGCTGAGGATCAGGTTGATGACATATGATGGACTAATTTGAAAAACATAGAACAAGTGACGCAGTTTGAACACCTAGGTTTCGTTCTGTTCACTTGCTGCCATGATTATTTCAAAAAGGTTCAAGGTTGGCTAGGGTTGCCAACCAATCAAAAAGGCCTGCCACGCACGTACATTATTGCAGTTATTAGCTTGCTGACATATTCTCTGCTATAATCAGTATGTGACATGCGTAGAGGTAGCAAAGGGTGTGCCCTACAGACAAGGGGCAGCCAATGAGATATTAATACATATAATTCTATAACCATACATGTTCTTCTAAACCAATCCCTCCCAGCGTTAGGTTTTTATAAAATGCCATGTAGGATGACATCATGAATGACGTATGCAAAAGTAAATTAACTCTGTGCAAGCAAACTTAGGTGGGAATATATTGAGCATCTACTTGATAGCTGTATTTCTCCCTTCCTTCTTTCATTGAGATTAAAGCAGTATTTTACCATCTTCCTTTGGTCTGTCTGATTTTTTGGCCTCTGATAATTACTGGCAATTCCATCTAGCACAAAGAAGACAATTCAAGGTGCTAGAACACATTTGGTAGCAGTGCAGATAGTTCGAGTCTACCGACTTAGATCTAGGCCCAGATCCAGACCCCGGAAAGATCACGTGATCAAGATCCAGTTTTGCAGGACCCCCTTTGATGAAATTCCTGTCCGGTCCCCGCAGGCACCCCGCGGACTGAAGAGAAACTTGTTGATTGTGGCAGAGTTGATGCCGAGGGACTCGAGCTGAATAGCGGATGTGAGCAGACCATCGAACATGGTGAAAAGCAAAAGAGGGAGGAATTGTGTTGTGGTGTGTTGAATATATATATATATATATATATAAAGTAACTGGAGTTTTGGGGATTATAGAGAAAAGAAGGATACCTCGATTTCACGGTCCCATGAGGGAGGTAGAGAATGCATGCCATAACTCCATATACGAGTTACAAGGGATTCCTGAGGCTTAAAGTCAATAAGAAGGGTGTGTATTAAGTTCTGAGTCAATAAAATATGAGATACATTTTCTGAGAATAGTACAGGAAGAGGTACGGAGGGGAATAAATGAAAGGGTACAAATGTATGGGGTATAATATGTTTCCATAAAGTCTTCTGCCTGTTTAAACTGATAGATATAAAACGACAGCAAAAATAAATAAATACAAGTGATTTTTTTGATACACTTTTTAAACAAAGGATTGACGTCAATCAGAAGGTTAAAATCATATTAAATTAATATATAAATAAAGAAGGGAACGTAAGATACTTAAAAAACCAAGAACTATATAAAAATAATTGATAGAAAGTGTAAACAAAGTAGCGAGAAGAGTAGTGGTGCAAAAGGTTTTCAAAATATTTTGATTCATGGATAGTGAGCAGCGATTGATGGTGGTTGCTCATAAAGATTAAAACAACATATTTAATAAACCTAGAAAGAAGAATACTAGACTGGGTAAGTATTGACAATCTGAATTGACTTGTCACTATGGAAAACAGACCACTTTTACACCTATGCAGAACATTGCAGAGACATACAGACAAAATTAGGAAATATCATTCCGAATGGGTCAAGGGCACAATTGGTAAACACTTATGTCATGGCCTCAAGAGGGTTCATTATCAAAATCGATATTGTGTCACATGATGACATACTTACATGCCAATCAGAATGCAAAAAAAAATTGAGGAAAGGTTGGCAGTTTTAGAACTCTGGAAAATGTGAGTGAGAAAGAAGATTCAGTTGAGAGCGAGTGGATGCTTAATCAGAATAAAGCAGAAGATTTAATACCTTCAGCTTGTATTTTACCTCCTGAATAGCAAGATGTGAAAGTCGAAGAAAAGGGTTTTTATCCTTTAAAGGAATTAAAGGCAGCAGCGGGATATGCTAATCCAAAATATGAGCCCCACTGCTTATAACAGTGAAGACAAAACGGAAAGAGAGCGGGAATAGAGAATGGCAAAATAGATCAACATGTGATGAAAATAAACAGCATGATAAGAGAAAATAAAGACAAGGCAAACTGAGGGAGATAGAGGAAAAGACAGAAAGACAGACGGGAACAAAGGATACAGCTAAGGGCATAACAATAGTACATAATGAATAGATGGGAGGACAAATATTGCTCAAACTAGATGATAAGGGCATTGATGGAGCACAGCAAAGAGAGGAAAGAGAGGAATGAGAAAAGAGAGAAAGAGAGAGAGAGAGAGGGAGAGAGAATGAGAAAGACGAGATAATACACAAAGAAGAAAGGGACAAAGAATGTAAGTGAAGAGAGGAACAGAAAAGGAGTGAGATGAGAAAAGAGAAGGAGAGATTGGAAGAGGAGGAACAAAAAGAGGTAGAAGGCCAAAGAATGAAAGTATGTAGGTTGCAATGAACGCGAGAGGAAGGGGAGTTAAGGGAATTAAGGAGGAAGAAATGGACAGGAGTAGGGGATTAAAAGACCAAGAAAGAGAATACTTATGCCACAGAAGCATAGTGCCCATAGATGCACAAGAACGATTGGAAGAAGAAAGAGAGTCACAACAGCCCGAAGGGATTTGCAAGCAATGCCATGATCAGCATGGGCTGATGGGCAGGACACCGAAAACATAGAGCAGAGGCTTGGGAAATTAGAAAGGCAAATGAGGGACAGAGAAAGATATGAGACTCAGGAGAATATTAAAAGTTCCTGATTAAAGGGAACTGAAGGTAAATCAGGGGACGTCATGACAGACGATCATAGAACAATGTCCTTAAGTAGGTTAGATGAGTTGGGGGATAATGATGTCAGACGAAGGAAGAGTGGAGAAGGAGAGGGCGCAGAAAGAGGGCGCATGCAGATTTTCAAGGGAACCGAGCATAAAGGGGTAAAATGGTCAGATTTAGAAGACCCATAGAATAAATACCAGAATCAACACCATATGTTGAACGACTGCAAGCAGGGTCACGTAGCGTGGGAATTTAGCCCCACCTTATAAAAGCAGGTTAATGAGGTTAAGGGCATTGTCAGGATGGAGACAAACCGCTGAGAACAACGCTGCTTGGAAAACAAGGAGTGTGGGTGGGTATGATTATGAACCAAGATTGTCACAATTCCCACTATTAGAGAAATGGCGGTACGACCACAATATATTCCATGGCCCTAGATGGATAAAGAGAATTTAAAGTGCACACTATCAAGTTTAACTTCGGGTGTGGGAAAATGGATTTCTGGGCTAGAGAAAAGGACATCAGGAGCGACTTTAGCTATAGGCGATATTAAAGGCCTATTATCAGCCATCCTAGGGGAGTGAGCTGACGACATGTGGAAAACAGCAGGGTATCCGGAAGTCATTGCACAAAACACGGTGAACGATGGAGCGCCATTTCATAATTTTAGAGCAGGTGTATGGCGATACATCAGATATTGGGGCAATAATGACTAGGAAACTGGGAGAGACTGAAAACCCCACTGCCTTTATGCAGAAGATGCAGAACAGATGGAATTTGGAAATGCATGAGCCATGGGCTAAGACAGTAGCATTATTTAATCATATTTTATGTCAAGGGCTGACAGAGCCGGTGCAACGTCAGCTAAAGAAACAGGAAGGAATGGAAGCGAAGCCATGGCCAGAGATACAACTGGCAATTGTGTATTACTGTAGTATCTTAAGGGAGAAATATATATCACATCTCCTTGATTCCTTATTCAATCTGTGTTTTTCCCATATTTGTATACCACACATTCATATATGGCTGGTCCTTATTTGTAATACGCCTTCTTGGCTATTAATTAGTCAGTTTATTGTGTCTCTTTCTCTGGTTTTACTGGTTACGGTTTGTACTTGGCGCAATCGCTTAAACGCCCCGGGGTGCCCACTATACTTGGGCTGGCTCACCAGCTTTGCTTGGCCTTCTCATTCCCATTCGCGCTTAAATGCTGCCTGCTTCCCACTCTGGTCTGCTCTTGCGTCGTTTCCGGTCTCTCTCTCGGCTTCGCCTCTGCATGCCTGCTTTCATCCAGGTCCCAGTAGGTGAAACACTGCCTTCTCCCGAAGGCACAGGAGTCTTCCACTGGCTCCTGCCATGACTGCAGAGCATCCTGTCCTCGCAGCGTTTCTCTGCTTCCTCTCTGGCGAGCCACTCGGCACCGCCACAATGGTTCATGCTTCCAAGCTCTGCAAGCCTTGCATAGAGGTACGCGACTTCTCCAAAATGGCAGCAGCAGCCCCTAAGAGTTTGCTTTCGAACTTTAAATGTCCCACGCACAGGTGCATTCCGAAAACAACTAGAACATTAATTGAGCTTAAGGCTCCCTCTGCTCTGCATTTTCCTTTCCTTCTTCCTCATCCCAGTAATTGGGTGATTGTGGGAAGAGTAGTCCATTAATGTCGATTGATAGAGGTTACTTGGAAAATCACTTTCAACAGTTCTGGATGAGCCAGTTCTATAAGTCGGATAATTAGAACTGGAAAAGGTAGTTTGGGAGTTTTTAAATTTCAGACCAGGGATGGAAGTTTGGCCTACATGGTTTTGAGAAAAAGTTTCTCTATGTTCCCTAAAGCGTATGTAGATGTATGGCAATAGGCCATTACGGTATTGGGTATCAAGGGATTTTCTTCATGGGCAAATGGCCGATGCCATGTCTCATTCAATGAAGTCATGACATCTCCCTAGAGGCAGTCTCCTCCCATGTGATCCTCCCTCATATAGTTACCCACAGGGTCAGGATCAAGTAGTGGCTGGTGTCCCCTGGCCACATGGGAGAAGGTTGCAGCTGGTGAATCAGTGATGACTCCATTGGAGTAATCACATACCCTTCCCCTAATGCTTCTGGTTCACTCAGCAACTACTGGAAAACGGAAAAGGAAGTCCACATTGCCCTGTTCTCTTCCTTTTCTGTGTTCCAATGTAAAACAATAGGGCTGTAAATCTAAGAACCAGCGCATGATTCTTGCATTTGTGCCATTGCGGATGCTCATCCATGTTAATGGAGCGTGATCAGTAACCAGCCTAAACTTCCTACATGTCAGATAGTATTCAAAGTGGGTTGTTGCCCACTTTATGGCCAGAGCCTCTAATTCAATAGTGGCATAGTTTTTCTCTCGTGGAAAGAATGTGATACTGATGTAAAGGATAGGGTGTTCAATGCCATTGTGATCTTGTGAAAGAACTGCCCCCATGCGAATGTGTGAAGCATCTGTCTGTAGAATTAATTCCCTGTTGAAATCTGGTACTTTCAACATGGGTTCACTACATAGAATGTGCTTGAGCTTATCAAAACACAATTGGTCTTCTTCTTTCCACTTTACATTTTGCGGTTCAGCTTTTTTCTTTAGTTTATCAGTAAGGCAAGACGTGCTGGATGAGTAACTAGGGATGAAACATCTGTAATATCGTGCTAAACCCAAAAAGGCACTTAGGTCTTTCTTTGTCTTGGGTATTGGGGTTTCTTTGACTGATTTGACTTTCTCAGTTTGGGTTTGAACCAGCCCATTGCCTATGAACAATCCAAGATACTTGACTGCTGATTGACTGCTGATTGTGCCAAATGACATTTCTTTGGATTTGCTGGGAGCCCAGCTTTTCTTAATGCTCTGGTAACTCGATACAGATGGTGTAAATGTTCTGCCCAGGATCTATTGTGGATGTTTATATCATCAATGTATGCCCCACAGAAAGGCGCAGAGGGCCGGAGTTCTTGGTCCATTAACCTTTGAAAGGTTGGTCAGTGTCTGTGCAACCCAAAAAATAATATCTCAAACTGAAAAAGCCCCATAGCAGTGGAACATACTATTTTCTCCTTATCCTCAGGATTAACAGGGACTTGCCAGTACCCTTTTGTCAGATCGATCGATCAATCAGATCATCAATTCTAGGCATTGGGTAGCTGTCAAATTGGGAGACCTTGCTTACCTTTATAAAGTCAATGCAGAACCTGCATGATTGATCTGGCTTGGCAACGAGTACTTTTGGAGAGGAACAAGGATTATGGGATGGGTTGATGATATCACAGGTATGATCCCGGGTCCGCACTTAGAAACCCCTGGGCATTAAGTGTATTATAAATAACCAATTATAAATTATACATTATTTTTCACCTCCTCTTTAATGATGCCTTTTCTAGTTCCGGGTATCCAGTAAGGTGTTAAATTAACTACCTTCCATAGAGTGTACGAATATTGTGGTAGACCCCTTTTACCCAGCCTGGTTCCATGCTAAATAAATCAGGGAACTGTTCTAGGAGGTCCATTAAATCTTACTTCTGGTTTTGAGGTAGGTGTCAAGCTCCCCTTCCTTCTCCTCACCTGAGTCTCCAGAAGAGGTGTGTTGTGAACAGTCTGTCAGGATTGGCTTCTTGTTCTTCAATGTCTTGCGTTCTTTGTAGAGGTATCGCCTGCCATGAAGAGTAGCCACTATGCCATGCCTGCCTGACAATAGTCCGGGCAAGAGGTTGACTCCCCGGAACACCCAAACAAGGGGAAAAACCCAAAGGCACAACAAAAAAACAAAAGAAACCTGAGAGACTCCTCTGATGTTATAGCAGAAAGCTTGGGACTGCTGGTAGCTGAGAGTGCTGGTGGATCCATAGGATGGTGTGACAGGTAGCACTGTTATAATATTGTCCAGAAAAAAGACTGTAAGTAAGCATAGGCAGGAGGAAACGTCCTATGAGAAGTGAATAGCGGTACGCAAAATGCAGGTAGACAGGAACAGCAGATGAAAGCATCAAAGGTAGGCATGGAGCAGACACGGACCAAGAGGATGCGATGAAGCAGTAAGTCCAGCATGAAGTAGAGAGTGGCAAGGCAAGAATAACAGGCAAAGGGTATAAAGGGCTGCAGGAAGAACAAGAAGGCTGTGATCATGTAAGAGGGCAGTAACAACGCGGGAGCATCTTACCCTGAGAGGGAAGAAAACGGGTTGCAACGCACCGCCGGTGTGATCCGAAAACAGAATTGTACCGTAGTTGGCGGGCATCTTGCAGGAAGACTAGAGCGGTCCATATGTTCGCGGAATGAACGTGGCGGCACAACAATGGCATCCAGTTCTGCTCTTCCACAAACGCCAAACGGCGAAGATGTGACAGTAGGTCGCAAGGGATCAGGGTATGTCTATTTGATTCGTCAGATAACAAATTGGTTAGCACGGCTGTGGTGTTTGACAGAATTTTCCCACCATTCTTTAGAAGATTTATATGAGAAGTATGAGTCTTGATTTTCCGGTCAGGTTGTGGGACTCGGTAATCATAGAGGCCAGTGTCATGAATCCTGCAGAGTCATCACTGATTCCCCGGTGGTGGTCCCCTCCGATATGGCCAGGCAAGGGACGCTGCTACCTGATCCTGAGGTGGTATCATGAGGGAGGATCATATGGTAGGAGATGGCTGTCGGGCAGAGGCAGTGGCTCCAACAGGAGGGGCGCAGTATTCTTCTCCTTCCTGTGAAGAAGACCCTCTAATTCCAGAGTTCCTGATGGCATGTTGTCATTATTCACATCCCTTCATAGGTAAAACCCTGAAACCCCCTTTTGCCAAAAATTCCAAACAGAATACTATTTACTCTTCATGTTAATGTTAAAGGTCATTTGTACCGCGCACTATCACCACCGGAGTGGTCCCCTGGCGCTCTGGCGGCTCTGAAAGAGGGAGGGAGAGGTGGGTTAGTGGGTGGAGGCTGGAAAAGTGCAAGATTGCAGTGATGTGCTGTTGGCAGCCTCAGCCCGGTGGTTCCGTCGGCTGGGCCTGGGGTGTATGCGGCCGGTAGTCGTCGTGTGCTGATGTGCGAGTCTATGTGTGTTTTTTGTTTTGTTGTTGCAGTGTAGTGAAGTTTGAGCGGTTTGCTGTGCTGGAGGTTTGTGGTTGTGTTTGGTTTGGAGTTTGAGAGGTGTATGCAGAGAAGGAAATTGTTAGTGGTATTGGTTAGTTGGTATCTCTATCCTGGATTGAATCAGTTGGGCTCGTGTAATCTTACACGACGGGATGCTTGTGCACCCTGTGCCTCAGGAGGTGCGTGCCCGTTTTTGCATTCGAGGCCGTTTGAGGATTTAGCTGTCCCCTCAGCCCGCTCCCTTAATAACTTTGCATGCTCCTCACCCCCACCCACATGACTAGCGCACCTGCTAGTGTCTATACTTCCGATTGTGTGGTGATTGGTGGTATCTCGTCCGTTCCACAACCCTGTGGTATCTAGTTGTGGCTGTACGGGTGGTCGGGGATGGTGAGGGTTGGCTGGAGTTGTTGCCTCCGTCTCCCTAGGTCTCGCAGGTGGACCCCTGTGTCCAGCGTCAGCCCTACCGGTGCTCAGAGTACTTCTGTAGGTTCTAGGGGCTTGTCAACGTCTTTTTCTGTTGAGTCATTTGTCTTATTGTTGTTTCGGTTTTAGTCTCTGGTGTTGAAGAGCCAGGTTTTTAGTAATTTTCTGAATTTAAGGTGATTTTTAGTGTTCCTTATTACTTTTGGGATGTTGTTCCAGGTTTTTGCGGCTGCCGGACCCGGTATTTGCCCATTCCCGGGCGCTGGTAAAGAATGCTCCCCATTCCCATTGAGCCCCATACGTGCCGGTACATCCAACATGCTCTGCTGACCCGGTGGGCAAAAAGTCTCAGAAAGCCTCAAGAACTGAGATGAAGAAGAGGAGTAAGGAGTTAATGTGGATTGAAAGTAACATCAAGTTCAACGTGCAGTCTAGTTTTCAGGTTCACAATCAGCTGTGCGCGACATTTATTTTTTTATTGTGTTCTACAGTACCACAGTACTTTTAACACATATACATACAAAATCCACAAAATACACAATCCAACGTACATATATCCAGCATTTATAAAATTACTGCAGCTTTCCTTAAAAATTCTAAAACATGTATGGTCAAACTTAATTCATTACAGTTCAATATCCTCCTCCATAATTCATTCTCGGAGGAGAAAACCAAGCCTGCTGAAAAACAAGACCGCAAATCAACCAGCTTAGGGCAAGTCACACACAAGTGCTTTAACGTCTCAATGTTTTTGTTACAATGCCGACATAATCTCTGTTCTTGTGGAATTTCCACACGACGGCACAATACTTCTTTGGTTTGTAACAAATTCAACCTAAGTCTTAGCACTTGTGTCCTAAAGGATCTCGACAGATGTTTTTCAAGGTAAGATGCTGGAGTATTAAAACTTTTACATGACCAAAGAAAGTGATCCCCAAAGCATTTATACTCCATTATGTCGGTTCTCAAGTTAGACCATACATATCTACACCATCTTAACTTGGCAACCTTCGGTGTCAGCTCCAATTCCTCCATTGGAATATTTGCCTGTTGAAGCATCAGTTGACAATTCAAAACCCAGTCCCCAAGAACCCTACAGCCACCCTGAACTCTTACCAGGTTTAACTGTTCATATATTGACACCCCTGGTGGGTTCAGTATTTTTACCAACAACTGAAGCTTACCCCAATCCACCTTAGTCTTTATAGGTAACAGACCTAATTCAAACAAGATCCCTGCTAACGGAACTGACTGCGGGAGTTGAAGCAGGCCTTTCCATAATGCCCCCTCTAATTGTGACCAGTTAATCAGCTGACTCCGAGTTTGGGCCCCATAAATTAGTTTTGGGATTAATTGCTGTTTGTATAACTTTAGGACTGGTAAAAGAGAGTATCTACCGAATTTTCCATCGAAAATGCTGTGCGGGACATTTAAACCCGTAGATCACTGGCAAACAGAGAGAGGAGAGGAAAACTGACCCAAATTAGGAGGCAGACACACAGAGACGAGCCATGTTAGAAGAGCCAAACGCTAACAGGCAACCGCCTGAAGGCTTACCTTACTGGAGGAGTGGGAGTCCGGTAAACCCACAGCGAGTGCCCTGGAGCGACTGCAGGAAGAAAGACTGCCCCCACGAGACCGATGAAGACGCTGTCCTGTGGGGTTGGCCGTGGTTCCATTGGTGAGTAGGTGGAAAGCCGATGCAGAAAACGAATGAGAGTTTGCCTGCCAGGGGAAGCCTGCCCAAGAGTAAACCTTCGCTGCAGCTGCACGTTACACCACTGAGTCGACCTAAAGAAGTTGGAGGCTCCGGTACGTGCCAACAAACTCATGAACATTTGGGTAATTACTTTGAATAATGACTAAGTAGAATTGAAGGGCAAACGTGGTACAAATCTCCTTATATGACATGTCAATTTGGGGAAACCTAACATGCATTGCCATAAACCAAGAGACTCTATTGAAGAAGTTGAAGGGAAAAAGTTGTAAAAATCTCTTTATATGAGATGCCAATTTGGTGAAACTTGGAACAAGTATTGCCATAAGCCAACAGAAACTAATGAAGAAGTTGAAAGGTTAAATTTGTACAAGTCTGCTTATATGAAACATCAATTTCAGGAACATTTTAACAAGCATTGCCAAAAGCCAAGAGATACTACGAAAGAATATGGCATACAAAACTTGAGCAAACCACCATATATGGGATGTCAATACAGGGGAAGTTGGAACAAGTAATATCTGAAGTCAATGAGGTACAAAGAGTGAAGAAGTGGAACTGTGTTATAATTGAAAGAAAGTGAACATTGTAGAAAGACCTGGTGAAAGATACACATCAAGTAGTGAACCCTTTTTGGAAAGAGATACCTTGCAGGAGAGTACACCAGGTCTGCAAGGGCCAAAAGGGGGGAATTCCTGGCAAGGAGGTAAACCAGGATATCTAAAGATTCAGTTGAGAAAGTCCTGGCAGTAGAGTACACCAGGAAATCATTTTGGAGCAGGTGTGTGAAAGAGAAAATTTGACATTTCAATCAGTTGGTGAAAGTAAACATTTTGTCATCCTGTAAAGTAGAAAATACTTCCTTTTTGCTGTACTCCAAACAGTGTTGTGGAAAAGAATTTTGTTTTGCCATCCTGAGGAAAGTATTATGTGAAAGAGATATTTTCATTACCTTTAACAGAACATTGTTGGAATATAACATTTTCAATGGTTCTCCTGAAACAGTTCGGGGGAAGGGAGACAACCTCTGGATACAAGGATTGTTTTGTTGGAATTATACAATTGGATTTGTACAAACTTTTGTTGAATTGAAAATAGAGACAATTACCTTGCACCTTGTGTGTATGTTAGTGTGAGGGTCAGATATATTTTGAACACATGGTCAGCTTGCTTTAGTTTTAGTTTCACAGGCGGGCACACTCTCATTAGGATCGGGACAGATAGGCCTTTATCCAAACTCCTTTTGAACTCTGACACCTGTCTGTTCTATTATTTCATAGTGGCCACAGCTTTTTCCCATTCCTCCCAGGTCTCTCGCAACATGTCAAGGACATCTCATGGTTCTCTACAATATAAGAGCAAGTCTGCTTCAACTAGTTTTTTAAAGATATATTTCAAAGTCTTGTTGAACCGCTATACTAAACCATCAGTCTGAGAGTGACAAATGTTATCTGAAGGATTTCCTTTACCTCTAAGGAGGATCCCTGATCTGTTAAAATCTCCTTTTGAAGACAAACTTTTGACAAGCATGTAATTAAATGTTTGAGCATTTTGTTGTATTATTATATAAAGGAAAGGCGTTGGGGTAAAGGGTTGCATAATCCAGTATCGCCAGTATGTATCGGTTTCCCAGTTTTTATTGTTCAAGGGGCCCAAATAAATCCATACCTATATGCGAAAAAGGGCACATCAATGATTGGCAAAGGTTGTAATGGAGCTTGGGTGGGGGTGGGGGTGTTTGGAAACTCGTCTTCTGACATATGAAGCAAGTAAAAGCACAATTTGTCACATCAGCATTGATCCCTGTCCAAATGAATCAGTTCAGGATCTGTGCTTGAGTTTTGCCTATTCCTAAATGACCGCCTGCCAAATGGGAATGGGCGATTTCCGGTACTATTTTGTTGAGACTTTTGGGCACCATTATTTGTTATCTAAGATTGCCATCAGGCCCAACATCTCCCCTGTACAATAGTCCAGCTTTGAGGAAGAAAAATGGTCCCCCCCTTTTTACTAGAGAGAAAAGGAAATGAGGTGAAATCACCTCATAGTTTCTGACGCTCTCAGTTTGCTCAATCAGAGCATAAAAATACTGTTGCATTCAAATCTTATATTTCTTTAAATTTCTTTTTTCTTTTTTCTATTTGAGTAAAATGTAGTGTTTCAAAAAGGAAGCAGAAATACTGATGAAAAATGCAGATAATGTTTAATTCACATTCCTGTCATATAGTTACAAAAGGTGGCATTTTTAAAGGCAGAAATTGAATAAAATGGTCAATCCAGTGCAAAAAGCCAATGCATTTCGGTATGATACACCATCTTCAGGGCTATCTTTGGTAGTGACATGTATGAACATGACTGGCATAACATGGTACGTACACAATGCATAACGGCATATTTTTCTGTTTACATGAATTTTCTCTATGTATGGCTCATTCTCTTCTATTTATGATTTATTTAAGTTTGCATAGCCCTGAAGATGGTGTATCACACTGAAATGCATTGGCTTTTTGCACTGGATTGGCCATTGTATTTAATTTCTGCCTTTAAAAACGCCCCCTTTTGTAACTATATGACAGGAATGTGAATTAAACGTTACCTGCAATTTTCAGAAGTATTTCTGCTTCCTTTTTGAAACACTACATTTTACTCAAATAGAAAAAAGAAATGTAAAGAAATATAAGATTTGAACGCAACAGTATTTTTATGCTCTGATTGAGCTAACTGAGAGCGTCAGAAGCTATGAGGTGATTTCACCTAATTTCCTTTTCTCTCTGAATTATTTATGATCCATGTTTCATGGGATCATTGCGTTCTGACAGCCCCAGGCTAAAGTTGTAACTAAGAATTATA
Organism: Ambystoma mexicanum; assembly: GCF_040938575.1. Lineage (NCBI taxonomy): Eukaryota > Metazoa > Chordata > Amphibia > Caudata > Ambystomatidae > Ambystoma > Ambystoma mexicanum. The sequence goes on along the minus strand of NC_090921.1, from coordinate 730,739,655 downwards.
AAAAATTTAAAGAACCGGAAATATTGAGAACATTTGAATCATACACGTAGTGCCCACCCCTGCTCTACCTATACCCCCCTTTTTCCTACCCTCCTCTTTGGGTAAGACATGAAGGAAAGGTTCAGCAAGTAAGAGATCCTTCCTCTGGGCAAATGCCAGGTCAGGAATAATTTTTGGAACTTCTCCTGTGATTTGAGGTGGGACTGCCTGAGATGTGGTGTGGGAATCTATGTCTGCCTCCCCAAAGCCCTTGTTTCCCCTTTCAGTTTTGTCAGAATTTCTAATTTCCATGATCTTAGGAAATAGAGCCCTTTCCAGAATCCTCTGGGCTATTCTTTCTCCTGCCTTTACTTGATATGCCTCTTTTCTGTTATTTTGCACCAAGATTTTTATGTCACTTCTATAGTCGCGGTCTATGGCTGCTGTGTTAAGGTGAAGCCTGGGCATAATTTCTCATGTTACGAAGGCCTTTTGTGGCCGTAGCCACCAATCGTGTGCTAATAAGCCCTGGAGGTGCTTGGTGCTGGGACCCCAGACCATTCTGTCTAAAAGACTACAAGGCTAACAAGGCTTTGAGGCAGGTGGCATGCGGACGCACGCACATGTGCGCCTTAGGATTTTTAAGGTAGCTGCTTGCCGTGCAAGGTGCTGATGATGCAAGGGTGAGCGGCGAGTAAGGAATAGGCATCCATTATCCCAGGGGCAGCGGCGGTGAGAGCAGTGACCTTGACAAACTATCCTGGGTTGCAGCAGTGAATGTAGGACCACAAGCTACATGTGCGGTCAGCGCGGTGACCCTGAAGAGCTTGGGGTACCTGCAGATATCCTCCTAACACATCCAGTATATGGCAGAGAACCGCCATGACACCGGAGCAGGGACCACTATTCACCTGTAATCTTACTCTTGGGGTGGCCAGCGGTGCCCCAAGCATAAGATAAGTAGCCATTTGTGTGTGTGAATTCAGTGTTACGAGGATTAAGGGAAGTGCCTGCTGAGACTTTCACAATATGTGGAACGTGTATTAGTCATACAGTAGCTTGTCCTTTGAAGCAACAGGCTGTTGGGCGAATGACTAATCACAAAGCTGTCTAGCAGCTCTTGGAACTGGAAGATATGATGTTTGTTGGTGCATTCAGGAAGACATGTACCAGTCCCTCGAACTAAGAGAGTTGGAATAAGGGGCAGTCACATTTAGGCAGGCTTTTTTCATGTTGAGACATGTTCAGTTATAAGAGTCACTTGTGTTTATGTTCGCTTCTTTCATGCTGCTTGTAGGTCGAAGTTCCACCTTTCATGCTTTCATTTTATGTGCACCATTATGTTTGTTACCTCATCTGTATTTGTGATGTATGTGTGTGACATGTCAGAGTTACAGGGTTTACATGTAGGGTCTGAGACATCTAATAAAACAGGAGCAGGGAGAAGGAAGCAAAGATTCTAGGAGATACTTGTATGTTGTTTGTACCTTCTCTATCTTCCACCTTACCCATCCACACACGTACCTTCAACCTCTTACCGGTTTCCCTAACTTCCCCCATACCCATCCACAACCTCTCCCTAACCCTCTTGCTTCCCATTGACTGCCACGCAGTGTCCTGTTAGTCTCACATCACCATCCCATGTCAACCACAGTGGGAGGGTGTTACTCCATTCAGCTTCTGTGGTTCTGGAGGAGTTGTCTAACTTCCACCACAAGCTTGACAGCCTGCTAAAATGTCTAGGCCATGTTACCAGGCTAGGCCCGACTTAGAGGTGAGTCTAATGTAAGTTCCAGGTGGGGGAACGAGAACCAAATCTATGGGTATTGAAACTCGATCCCCAGGTTAGATCAACTCTCCCCTGCTACTGCATAAGTCAAGCCCACTAGAATGTTCTGTGGCAATTAATGAATTGGAAGCTCTGAGGTTCTCAAATATAAGGGTCCCCTCGTTTATGGCAACTGAGCATGAGCCCGATCATACCTCTGACAATATATGTGAGGAGTAAGGAATGAAAGTGGGACACAGGTTTACCATGTTTTTGGTTAAAGACTTTTATTGAAAACAAAAGGTTTGGGAAAAGGCTTCTCTGACCCTGCTCTTAGAAGAGTTTCCCTACCTAAAACTATGGATCTGTCTGTGTCAAGATGTCAAAATTTGAACTGTCTTTGTGTCCAAACGTTCTATTCTGACCCTCACACTATAAAATAAACTTTAAGGTGAAAATGGGAAATGTCTTTAACCTTTGGTGATTTCCAAAAAGAGTTAATAAAGGAACATTAAACAGATCCAACATAAAAGATCTCCAAGGTCAAAGAGCCTTGGTTCCAGAGGGTGGTTCCCTTCCCCTGGATTTCTCCTTGATACAAATGATTCTTGGTGTAACAGTTCTTTGTGTCTTTATTGGTCCAGAATAATACTGTTATTTACAAAGTTGCTTCTTGTTTATGTGAAGGCATCATGAAGTAGACACTGACGACTGAATAAGATTTTGGATATAAACTTGTATTAACTAAAAGGAGGTTGAAAAAAAGGCCTAACTTTCCCTATGCTAATGTGGGATTTCCCTTCCTGAATAAAACTAATGATAGTATGTTTCAGGATGTCCAACGTAAATATCTGTCTGTGTCCAAAACGTATACTTGCCCTCACATCTAATTGTATACAATGTGTAGGGATGTCAGCACCAAAGAAGAAGTGTTCAAATAAAAGTTCAGAGTTTGGTCCAGTTCTTGGATGGAAAGAGGGATTCTCTTCCCCAAGGTTCAAACAGTTCACTTTACAGCAGAAGGGTTTGCTTCCTCTGGCTTTCAGGTCTGGCAATGTTCCAAAACAGCACAATTCCTTAGGATATTCAATGTTCCAAAATAAGACAATTCCTTGGGACACTTCCCAGTTCTTCGCTTCCGGTTACTTTTCACCAGCAGAGAAAGGTCAGTTCTCAGTTTCAATTCACTCAGGTTTTCCTCTATTCAATTACCAAGTTTTCATTGGGTGGGTGTATTTGGTTTAGGCACAGTTGTTGGACCTCACAGTCCACCTATTACAGGTCATGCAACCAACACACCTTAGTGTCTGCTTCATAAGTATTTTGCCACCGTCTCAGCTTCATAATAAGGTTTAACTTGCTCTCCTTCCAAGTGCCTTTGAAGCTTTATTTTATCACCATTCACTTGTTTAAAAGCTTCCACTTGCAATAACCAACAAAGGCTTCCCAGAACACTCTCCTGCTAGGAACCTCAGTTGAAAGTTCTTTTGCACCAGTTATCGTCAGCTTCTCAGTACACTATCCTTCTAGGGAACCTATTCACTGCTTCATTCGTTTCTCTTGCATACAGGTTTTCTGCTTTCAACCATTCGTGTCTTTCAGTAATGCACAATAATATCTGCTTGACTCTTGGCAATGCTCACTTGACTCTTGACAGTGCTTGTTTGCCTCTTGACAAATGTTTATCTCCAATATTCACTCGTGCTTGCTTATTTGGCTTTCTTGATTAGCATTGCTTTTCATGTCAGTTCATAACCAATTTACTGGTTTTATCACAGTTCATTACTTCGTTGTTGTCCTTATTCTGTATTTTCAACAAATTAACTTGTTTCAGGAAATTCAAATAATTAATGTTTCTTTCTTTTATCCGTTTGTCGATACAGTAATTAACCCATTGAAACCCATGACGGTATGCCCCGGGACTCTCAGCGCTCTTGCGCAGACTCACCGGTGTTGCTTGGTGTGTCCGACATCGGGTGTGAGGCTGTAGCACTTGTGTCTCCGGGAAGCGCTCTCTGTCCTGCTGGTCCTCCCATGGCTTTGTGGACAGCTTCTCTCTCGCCCGCCGATCTGTCCGATGCACCTCTCTGCCTCTGTGACTCTGCCAGCTCCTTCTCTGCTGCGGTTCCTTCGGTGGTGCTTCTCTGGTTCTCACCCGGCCTCTTCAGTTGCTTCTCCAGTTCAGAGCGAAGCAGAAGCTTTCCTCTGCAGAGCTTTCTGACGCTGACTTGCTTTCCACCTGGCTTCCTGCTGTGCTTTCTCTGCATCTCTCTCTGAATTTCTCTGGACTTCTCGGGCTGTAGCTCCCACACGACTGGTATTTACTGGGAGATACTTTATGTAACAAATAGGGATGGGATTGGTAATAACCTAAAAAGGTTCATTAGAAAAAGGAAATGGGGGATACCATTTTTCGCCCAAGGGTACCTCATCCCCACTCCCCTAGTCTCCCATAGGACTCTATTGGAGTGGGGACCACGGAAACACCAGCACCGTTAATAACGGTGCCAGTGCTTCCGTGAAACTCTGCAGGTGGGTGCTGTTCCACCCAGGTGATCCTCCTTCACATATCCACCCCCAGGGTCGGGATCCGATAGCGACAGCCTTTCCCTGACCCCCTGGGAGGAGGATATTTGGAGAAAGAAGTGAGGACGCCATCAGATTCCTCACATTTAGCAAACACAGTTATATATCTTTTGCTGTGCTTTCTGCAGATTTGCAATTGCCTGGTATACTCCTCTGCCGGGACTTCCTATGCACTTGTGATTGCCTGCTATACTCTTCTGCCAGGGTTTTTTGAATTCACACTTATGATTGCCTGGTATACTCTTCTGCCAGGGCTTCTTGTAATCACACACACACTGGTAGCTATCTGTTTACTCGCCTGCCAGGGCCTCTTATATTCAAACGTGGTTCCAATTTTACTTCCACTGATGCACATACCGCTCTTGGCATATCACATCTCCTTGATTCATCATTCGATTAGGGTTTTCCCCATATTTGCATACCACACATTCATATATGGCTGGGGTCCTTATTTGCAATATGCCTTTTTGGCTTTTAATCAGTCTCTTTATTGTCTCTGTTTCTCTGGCTTTACTTGTTATAGTTTGCACTTGGTGCAGTCGCCGAAATGCCCCGGTGTCCCCATTATGCCTAGGTTGACTCACCGGCTTTGCCTGGTGTTCTCGGTCCCGTTCGTGCTTATGCAGCAAACCAGGGGTGTTGCTAGGTCTTGAAAAGATCCAGGGCTACACTAATGTAGGGACTGGCGGGACGCAGGGCTAGCTAGCCTTTTGTTTGTAGTCTCTGAGCTTCTATCTGGGGCTACAACCAAAAGACCAGGGGATATAACCCCCCTAAACCTCCAGCAATGCCTTTGCGGCAAACCATTGATGCCGATTGGTACAGGTTACTTGGAAAATCAATTTCAACAGTTCTCAATGAGCCAGTTCTATAAGGTGGATAATTAGAACTGAAAAAGGTAGTTTTTGGAGTTTTTACATTTTAAGTTTGGCCTATAGAGTTTTGGGAAAAGGTTTCTAATTTTTCCCTAAAGGCGGTGTAGATGTATGGCAATAGGCGATTAGGGTATTAGGTATCAAGGGAGTTTCTTCATGGGCAAATGGGGGATACCATGTCTCATCCAATGAAGTCATGACATCTCCCCGGAGGCTGTCTCCTCCCATGCGATCCTCCCTAATATAGCCACCCCCAGGGTCAGGATCAGGTAGCGGCTGCTTTCCTCTGGCTACATGGGAGTAGGTTATCGCTGGGGAATCAGTGATGACTCCATTGGATTCATCACAGATTCTATGAGCACTGGAGAACTCTCATACTTACCTCTGGGTGCAACTATGGCAGTGGAGTTACCACAGGATGGGATGAATATTATCATTAGGGAAGGGGATGATTCGATTTTGGGAGAGATTGATTGATGGGGTGTGCTGGGGGAGGGATATCATCAAGTCTGGGGGTGTAGATACTATCTTGGAACAAAGCAGGTCTTAATTGGAACTTGGATGAGAAGGCGTGGGTCCATTTTATACGCATGCATGCTGCCATTGGCTTCCAGGAAATCTGGGGGTTGGCAGCCCAAATATGCAGGGATACATTTCATTTTCTGTTCCGGCAGTACAGGTAAAACGTGGTAGGCGTAGTGGGGGTTTGCTTTTTAGGATTGGTACATCTGTGTATAGGGATATTCGGGCTATTGAAGTAGGCCTGCTGGACTTTCTGGAACTCCATATGAGCTGCTTCAATGGCACATATATGCTATTAATTAATATCTGTAATTGCGAGGCAGTTCATGGAGGGACATGCCTCTTTGCGCATTTGCATGATCGTGTTGACGAGTGAATTCTCAAACATGGAAAGTCCTCAAAGATCATAGTCATGGGCAACTTCAACCTGCAGTATGAGCCGATAGAGATTGCGGCTGACATTTTAGAAGAAGAGAATGGAGTCTAGGGCTTTGGGGAGCTGGTGGTTCCCAAACTAAGGAGGAAGTATAAGAACTCAGAGGAAGTAGCAAGTCTGGTGATGTCTGCTAGCCTGAGGGCCTGCAATGGCAGGTTCCCAGGTGACTCCCCAGCCAACAAAACGCTTCACTCTACAAACCACTCGAGTTTTATAGATTGTGGGCCTCATTAAGGGTCCTGCGGTAAAACCAGCAGGTTGCTGCCGGACCTATAAATATTTACCAGCGCCTGACTTGCCGGTAACACCAGGGGATTACAACCCTGGCGGATGGGAATTCAGGCGCCGGTAAAATGTTGTTCCCCAATCCCACAGAGTCCCATAGGACTCTATTGGAGTGGGGACCACGGAAACACCAGCACCGTTAATAACGGTGCCAGTGCTTCCGTGAAACTCTGCAGGTGGGTGCTGTTCCGCACGGCAAGCTAGACCTGGCCGGCGGGAGGGCACCCGCTCAGCAAACTTGTACTTTGCCGGTCCGGAAAAAACAGTGCAGGTAAACTTACCAGCACCGTTGTTTCTGGACCGGCAAGGTTATAATGAGGCCCTATGTCTTGTTGAACCTGGAGGTTTGGTCGTCTATTACTGACTTTAAGGTCCAACCCAGGGTTGAGAGTGACAGCTACCCCCTAATTCTAACGTTACTGGGGTATATGGAGGAGCTGGAAAATAGTCCTGCGGCTGGTTTATATATTAGTGGGCACTCCAGACGTGCATTCATGTGGGTGAAAATGAATCAGGAAGTTGTTCTCCCAGAGATATATAAGTCCATCCGACCAATACTCACGAGTTTCCTTGGTATGCAAGACATACAAAAAGATGCTATCGTGTAGACCCATGTTGAGGGGGAGGGGATTCTTCTCTAAGACAAGGAAGGCCATTTAGGCCCAAAATCTCTGTAGAACTCCGTGGTATGGTGGTGATTGCCGATGGGAGTGCAACCACGAGTGCTGTTCTGAGGAGAGAGACTGCTACAAACGTGATCGGGATCTCACTAACCTGTGGACATTATTTGGACGTTATTCCTTGATTTTATAAAGTGGTCTTCAAGCCCTGCCCCCAGCTGACCTAAAACGTTTAAAATCACCTAGCCGCGTGCAATCACGAGTGCTGTTCTGCTGTTCAGCGGAGCAGTGGTCACTGGGCCTGCAATTATTTACTTGATGTTCTGCTCAGCTTAATACTTTTTGTGTCTGTTTCCTGAAGCTTGGTATTTTCTTCCGGGGTAAAGTAATCGAGGGAGACGAGCTTACTTACAATTTAAACAGAGGATGGCAATCTTATAAGAGCTGCAATATTGTTATTTTGCATTGCGCAGTGATATATATATATATATATCGCTTGCTACTAATAGCAACTCGAGTGATGGCATATTCTTATGCGTTAAAGTCAACAATGCTGCAAAGGGAACATCAGTGGTCTGTGAAAGCAAAACATGAAAAAGCTTTGCCGGCATTTTTGTGCCCAGCAGGGAACCAATTGACGCTGCAACCTAAAGCAGGAATACTAAAACGAAGAAGCAAATCTCTAGCTTCTGATATTACAGCATTTTTGCCAAAGACATGTGGAGGCGGGGGGGGAGTGGGGGGGTAAAGGAAATAACATGGGGAATCTTGCACCCCCACAAGCTTGGTACAACATATACATAGGGAAGCTAATGTAAAGGAGCTCTTGATACATTTTAAAGGAATACCCGATTCAGCACTGGTTGCTGAAGCAAGGGAAATGGAAGAATGGGTCCAAGCAAGTGAAATCAACAAGAGTATAATGGATAATAGGGTGGACCGACCAAAAATCTTCTAAATGATAAAATACCACAAAAGGAGATGGCCACACACGTACTACGGGCTCCTTTACTTACTGGTTCATTTTATGGGACACAGTGACTCAAGTGCACAGAATAATGTGCAGTGGCACAGAAAAGGCAACAACAAAGCTATAAAGTGAACCAATACGTTATACCATGCTAAAAAAATCAAACACACTCCAAATTATTTAAAGAAAAATATGAACTAGCAGTTCACTGGAAACCTTTAAGACTGAGAGACTCACTTACATGAAAGAAAGACTACAAACATAAAGTCAAACTTTCTTTTAAAACATCTGTGGGTTGGCCCTAATCTTTGTGGCGGAGTTGCCACTTTTATGCAATTGGTATTTTGACATCTGCCTCGGAATAGAGCAGATGTGTGCTGTCTTTTCCTCCAATGCTTGAGAAGTCTGGGACGCCAACAACAAGCATGTACTGTTTAAATTAAATGTCTCTTTCTTCGATGCTTGCAGAGTAGGGGATGCCAGCATGCGATATGTGTTTGAGGGTCAGGTACATCGGATTGTGCTGGCCGTGTTGCTGCATTTTTTGCAACATTTGTTTATTCAAGGTTCTCCCTCACATGCTCCCTCACCCATCCTCCTCCCTCCCACAACCCTACAAATAATTGTATTTTTCAATGCACCCATACCCCGACCCACAAACAAACAAGTGAAAATGTGGCAAAATGGCAGTTTCGTCAAATGCTGTGAAATGGCTGCGACAAGATGGCCCAATACTGTTTGCCAATTGTTTTTTTTGAGGTGCTTGAGGAGTAGGGGACCCCTTAATACACCACCATTCGTTATGCAATTGTCGAGTGTCTCTGTATCAGATGCTTGAGGAGTACACGACTCCTGAATTCAGCATACCATAGGCTTGTCAAGAGTATTTTTCTTAGATGCATAAAATATATTTTCACTCAATTCATTTATCATTATAATTGGTTATTAATAACGCGCTTAATACTAGAGGTTTCTAAGCGCAGACCAGGGGATGGAACAAGTGTTGCTCCGAGACCCCAGAGCTATCCTCTGGTTTCTCTTAGTTGTCTGTGGGAGTTGGACTTGACATCCCAGCATGCATTGGTGCCACTCAATAAACATTTCCTCTCAGTTTGCTGTAGGAGTGGGGCTCTCTTTCTCAGTGTACAGTGTTGTTACACAGTACAGAACGTTTTAAAACGTTTCCTTGTCATGGTGCTTGGGGCCTCTTATCCCACCTCCCGAGGCCGTGTTTATTATTGTACTTTGAAGTACACACAGCCGGTTAGTATGATTTATGCTCCTTCAATCATTAACCGAACGACCCTGCGCTCCCTCGCCATCCACCATCAACCGTCTTTCTCACGAGCCCTCTACACTCATCCCATCATTTCACACACAAACATTCCATATCACGCACACTCCACATTCTAACACAACACTCACACTGGAGCAGAGCACAGGTAATTGACAAAGGGCACTACACATCCCCCCTCCAAACTTAACAATAACCAACAACAAAGCATTTAGGACAAAAATAATGAACAATTCATAAAACGTTAAAAAAAATTCTTAAACTTACTGAGAGTCAATTCTTCGCCATTACTTCATGAAATAGTCTTTTGACCACACCCGGGGTCTCCTGATTATTCCTCCTGAGGCACCTATCTCACTGGCTGTGTTATTATCCTCTTGTGCACTAGAACTATTACCATCCTCTCCTCTCCTCCAGCACTCTTCCATCACATCCCGATCAAACAATGAATTACCATTGCGCTCCACTTCGCCACAATCCTCAACACCCATACTCACTCCTTTCCATCTCCATCTACTCACTCAATCCAAATTCCATATGGTTCCATCTTGAATCCTAACAGTGTCTTTGAAAACCTCTTTAATTCTAACAGGCTTGGTGTACTTCAATTCCCCCTTTCTCACCACTCTTCCCTTCTTTATCCTGACAATGGGCCTCATTCCGAGTTCGGAGGTAACCACGCCGCTATTTGCGGCATGGCTGCCTCCGAACTCGTCCAAACTCCGGCCTGGTGAATGGAGTAATTACCGGTCCATTCCGAGGTCGGAGGGACTGGTAATTCCCCATTCACCAGGGCCATTCCCCATTCCCATTTGAGCCCCCATAGGGCTCAATGGGAAGGGGATGGTGGCAATAACGGTACCGCAAATTGCGGTACCGTTATTGACCCCGTAGTTCCTTTGCTGGTCGCGTCCTTAACGCCTGCTAAAAGCAGGCATTAAGGTAGGACCCGCAAAGGGAACTCGTAGTACCGGTGACCGTTAACCCTTACCGCCCTACTTGTAATGAGGCCCAATATCACCAGGTGCCACCCGTACTTGCAACGGATGGGTAGACCTCATATACTCCAACTCCCTACCACATTCAACCCTTGGTTTCCTCCGATTCCACCATACACGATTTAACACTGTGTTAGGCTCTCTGCCTGTCATCAACTCAAATTGAGACTTCCCCAAACCAGCTCTAACAGATGTCCTACAACTCCACATTTTTCTCTAAAAGCTTAGACATATTGTTTCTAATGGCTTGCTCAACAGCTTCTACAACCACCCTATTGCACCTTTCTACTAATCCTGTGGATGATAATTAGCTGAAAATCAATTCCAATGTCAATTCCAATTTGTTCCCATGGTTGTTTTGGCTTACGCATGACAATGTGTTCAGATCTCTCCACCTTACATCTTTTGTCCGAATTCTGACAAAGCCAACAAAATCTCAGAAACCTTTCCACCTTAAGATCCACATCAGACCACCAATATTTAGACCGAACATTTTGTTTGGTGCCCGTAGATCATGGATGCCCCTGATGTGCCCTCTTGATCAACCCTTCCCTAAGGCTCTGGGGTGGTATCAACTTGTCTCCCCTCAGCAACAACTCATCCTCAATAGAACACTCATCCTTAACTTCCCAAAACAGAAGACATCTCTCATCCACCAATCTCTTATTGGGCCGACCTCTCACTGTATTCTCCATGACCTTGCACAATACCACATCATCCTGTATCTCCCGAATCCACATTTCCCTAGGAATCACCTCCAAAACTACAGCAAAAGCCTCCACTGCTATAACCTGCCCAACTTCCTCAACACTAAGAGGCAATCTTGAAAGAAAATCAGCAACTAGATTCTTCTTCCCAGGCACATACTTCACTTCAAAATGATAATCTTGTAACCTTAAGCTCGACCTAGCAAGTCTGGGTGTTGCTCTACAATACCTTGCACAGACAAAACCTCTACCAGGGGTTTATGATCAGTACAGACCGTAAAATTATTCCCCCACACATATTTCCTGAAGTAGTTTGTTGCCCAAACACAAGCCAACAATTCCCTCTCAATTACAAAGTAACTACCCTCTACTTCAGTCACTGCCCTAGATGCATGGCAGATGATTCTTTCACTCCCATTCTCCACCACTTGGGATAACACTGCTCCCAATCCAACCACACTTGCAGCAACAGTGAGTTTGGTTTGGTTTTCAAACACAAATCCTCCCAGATTCATTAACTCACACAAACTATTCCTTATGCATTCCACTGACTTTATGCACTATGCATCCCATTCAAATCTGACCTCCTTTTTGAGTAACTTCCTCATAGGTTCTGTTAAGCTTGCAAAATTCCGCACAAACATGTTATAAAATTCACAAAGTCCCAAAAATGATCTAAGCTCCTCTTTACTTGTGGGAACTGGTGCATTTTTGATAGCTCTCATGGCATTGACCATGGGTTTATAACCCTTCCCACTGACTACATGGCCTAAGTACTCCACTTCAAGTTCCTTAAACATACACTTACTCTTTTCCTCCTTCCAACCATTCTCATTCAATCTCAATATAATTTTCTGCAACCTTTCGTCAGGCTCACACTCCCCCTTTCCAAATACAATGATATCATCCTGATAAATTAATGTCCCCTTTAGTCCTTTCAGGACTTGAGTAATGACCCTTTGTAACACCGCAGCAGAAGCTAAACCAAACGGCATTCTCTTAAAGCGGTGTTGCTGAACGGCATAATGAAGGCAGTTAAATCTCTGCAATCTTCTGTGAGACTGATCTGATGGTATGCATTGGCCAAATCTAGCATGGTAAATATGTCCGCTCCTTCAGTGCAGTTCAACATCTCTGATATTATAGGTAACGGATATTTGTCCACCAATATGTTCTTATTTAAATCCCTGAGATCTATACACATTCTCAGCTTCCTGTTCTTCTTTACAGCAACATCAATGGGGCTCACCCATTGAGACAATTCAATCCTTTCTATGACTTCTTCCTTCTCAAGTCCGTTCAGCTCTTGTTCTACCTTTTCTACCAAGGCGAACAGAATCGGTCTGGTCTTAGTATGCACAACTGAATTTGCTCCAGGTTTCAAAACCATCTTACGAGCATAATTCTAACAACCCTAACTCTTGCTGAAACACATCACCAGGATCCTTTTTCAAACTCTTTTCCATAAATGGACTGTTGTTCTTCACTAACAGCCCCAGCTCTTCCTCACATAGATCCAATCTTATCTTTAATGCAGCTTGATCTCTCCAGCCAAGAACATATACACCCTTCCTTGTAACATAAACTTTGATTTCCACTTGAAGACCCTTGAACTGTACAACACTTTTGAACCAGCCTGTGATGTGAATCCTGGAACCCTCGAATCCTCCAGGGTTCTTAATGTCCGGTGGATGAACCTTTGCTTTCAAACCTTTGTATCTTAATTTCTCCCATGTCTTGGCTGTAAATATGGTGTATGGATTGGGGAGCAACTATCCACCATGACTGAGAGCTTCCAATTGTCTATTAAAATGTCACATCTGGGGCATTTTAATTCTCCACCAGCTGGTTCACGAACCACTACCACACGTTCCTCTTCTGAATCTGTGTTTTCTTGTGCAACCAACACCTTTTTCTTATTTCTACAGATCACTGCAAAATCCCCTCTCATTCTACAAATTGCACATGCCTGACTAATGGCCGTAGAGTTTCTTGAATTGGCATAATGTCCTGCTTTGACACACTTAAAGCATCTATCTTTATCTCTGCTCTCACTCTTGACCCACATTTTCTTCATGCCCCTCTTGTTTTCTCTATGATCCTGATCTTTCAACTTATAACGTCTTCCACTTGCTTCATCAGCCTCTTTTTTTTCTCTCTTGTTCCTCACAACATTAACAGTGGAATGTTCTCCACACTCTTGAGCTGGCTTGGTTTGACTGTGAATAACAGTTTGAGCTTCTATAACTTCCATCTTCTTATTCTTAATCTCCTTCGAACAGAGGTGTGTGTGCTCAACCCTCTTTGCAATTGCCACAGCCTCTGACAATGAGGGCTTACCCACCATCCACAACCTGTCCTGAACCAAAGGGTCTTTGGTGTGGATGATAATCTGATCTCAAATCAGTGCATTCATCGTGATGCCTGCACCTGTTACTCACTGAACGGTGAACACCCGAAACCACCGACCACAACAGGGTAGTTTGGGAGTTTGATTGTAGAGCTTGGGTTGGAGCCTCCAACCCAAGCCTCCTCTCTGTGAGGGAAAAAAGGACCTTTTCAATGATATAGCCCTCTACTGAATGAACAGTAAAAAAGGACCCGATCACTTAAAAGAGCAGGGAGAACACACCGCCACGGAAACAGCTGCAAAGAAAGAAAAGATGATAAACATCAAATGACAAGTAAATATATATGACCCAATGGTTCTCTGTGATATACCTGATATGTCCTCCCCAAGGCTGGCTACAGGGAACCTATAGATGACCTTCCTACCTAGACTACAAAGCAGTGCTATAAGGTGCGACCGGGAAACCCAGGGTGTGTAAATAGAGAATGAAGCTGTGTCTTACCACTGGAGATACTGGATTCTCTTCAAGGGAAGCAACGGCAGGTGTAAAATAATACAGAGGATGATTAGTAGGGGTACTAGTCCCGGGCGGCATGAGGAGCGCTCTAGTTACGGGTTGGTGCAGTAATCAGCGCAGCGTCCTTTATGCACAGCAGAAAAATGGAAGGAGTTCCTGTACACGTTGGTAGAGTATGGTATGAGGCAGTTATGGAAGGTCCCAGTAGCAGGTTGTTGTAGGGGAAAAATGGGTTGTATACACCCCAATTCGGAGGAAAGGAAATAACTCACCAGCAACGTAGTTTGCACTGGCAACGTGCTGTTGAAGAGAATGGTTCTGCAGGTGTTGTTGATTAGATGTAAATCCAATGGTCCTGACAGTGAATGCATGCACGACTGGCACAGGGGAGGAAAATAACCAAAGCGAAAGGTAGTGTTTGAAATTCAGGCGAGCAGTGTCAGAATTGTAGACACAAGAGCAACATAGTCCAAATGGAGATGTCCTGGTACATGGAAATGGAGACATAAGGCAGGGCAGTCCAGATGAGAAGCAAAGTTCCTGGTACACGGGCGGGCCGCATCGGCAGCAGAGACAAACAGCAGGGCAATCCAGATTAGGTAAGCAAACGTTCCAGGTACACAGGCGGGCAGGATGATTGTTATGACAATAAACAGAGCAATCCGTGGGAAAAATCCAGGGTCCTGATACACGGGTGAAACGAAAGTTGACACAGTCAGCTGCAGAGTGGAACTTCTGCGAGGAGACGGAATCCGGATAACAAGAGGACCATGAAGACGAAGCTTCAAACTGTCAGCAACTTCAAACAGAAGCAGCATGGCACTATTCAAAGCTTCTTATGAAGGCATAAGCAATCAAGAGGAACGTGCAATTAGGACGTAATAGTCATCGGATAAGCAACCAAGCAGCATGGGATTTGTAGTCCCTTTATGACACACGCTGCTTTGATGATTTCCCCTGCAGTTTCCATTGGGCAAAAAACAGCGCAATGAAACGTCTGACCCCACAATGAAGGGTGATAACTCTGCGCCTTGCTCCAGGTATTTTCTGGGTCCGCACATTGCATGGCACAGTGGAACCGTGCAAGTGCTTGCACGCACCACGAAGTGTAACAGCACCAAAACGGCAAGTATGAGCTAGCGTCTTTAGTGCGGATACATACTCCTCTACCGTTTCATCCTCTCTTTACAACCGAGTGTAGAAGTTGTATCTATTAATTGCAACATTCACTTATGGGGCATAATATGTATCCAATTGCCTTAAACCCTGTTTATATTCATCTACGTCACCAGCTTCATCCCGTGTTAATTCTGGCAATCCCCTATATTTTCGCTGGCCTTCAAGCTCTAATGCATGCAATAACAGTAGCTTCCTCTTCTGTCTTCTGTGGAGACAATCCATCCTGTTCAACAGTCTTTATATAGTTTTTCCAATATTCCCTCCATTCTGGCCACAAAACACTAGGCTGAACAGGATTCAGCAAAAAACCTTCTGGTGGGTGCACTGTTATTCCTTGCATTTCTGTATTGTAAGTTCTTTACGACAGTTGCCTCACAAAAGTGAGAGAAAAAAGATTGTTTTTAGTTGAAAACTTTCCTCTAGCACTGTGTTGTTTGTGGTAAAACAGTAATTTCTTCTTTTTTGTCTTTTTTTAATGTTTTCTGATGAAGAAGAACTTCAGGATGAATGCTGATCTCTGCCTAGTCTGGAGTTGCTTTTAATAGATTCAAAATGGCGGCACATTTTCTGATTTCTTTTAAGGTCCATTCTTCTGATCTTTTCCTGATCGCGTCACAGCTGTGCTTCAATAGTAGGACACTTTGCCTGCACACCAGCGATCAATTACAAACTCATAAAAGCTGCTGCTGCCCTACGGAACGCTGCACCTTACTTGAGCTCCTCTTTGTTAGAAGATCAGCCCAGAAGGAGCTTCAAACAACACCAGCCTGGTGAGCCTGTTGCACGGGTCCAGTGACAGTCGTTGGCCTTGTCGCCAAAATGTAGTATCCTACTTTCAAGTACACATGTAGCCAGTTAGTATGATTTATGCTTCTTTAATCATTAACCCAATGACCCTGCGCTCCCTCCGGCATCCACCATCAGCCCAACTATAGCTAGGAACTTACGCCTTAGAGCTAGATTAGCCAAAATCTATGAGCCTCCCATCAGCTGTATTCCTATCACAACAGGACTAAGGACTACGTTAACTCGGCCTTCCCAAACAAACATAAACCTGAACCTAGTTCGCAACTCTGACCGTAGGCCTATAAGTAGCCTAGCCAAGCATAGCAAACCTAAACCGTCCCAAGACCACCACTCGACAACTACAATCGCCTTGAATTCTCAGATCAAGGGAGCTCCAATTAACTCCAGATCTCTAGTAGCACATGCTACAGAAATTGCTGACCTGATCCAAAGAGAGGACTTAGATTTCCTCGCCATCACCGAGACTTGGCTACACCCTGCAGTAGGCCCCATGCTCATGCTAGCAGTCTCGGATGGCTATTCCATACTGAGACAAGACAGACTAAAATCTAGAGGAGGTGGTACCGCTATCATCTACAAATGTAGCCTCTCTATGAGATTAGCCATCCCTATTGATGTCCACTCATGTGAACTTCTATCTGTTACAGTACCACTCACCAATGCCCAAACCCTTAACATCCACCTGATGTACCGCCCCCCGGGCCCTCCCGGAACATTTGAGGATGATATTAACACCTTCTTGTCCAGTAACCTCAAAAGCTCTACACAAGTACCTGTACTTGGGGACCACAATATGGGCTTTAATCACCCATCAGACCAGCTTGCCCTAACTACATTCAACACCCTCTCAGAAATAGGCTTCACCCAAAGATGTAATGCACCTACCCACAATAAAGGTAGAATACTTGACTGGGTGGCAGACTATAACTGTCAAGCTAATATCCTTTCTATCTCACCACTAGCTTGGACTGACCACCACCTTGTGTCATTCATGCTTTCTACCAATAGACCCCCACCAGCCATCAGGTCTCCACCCACACTAACCAGAAACAAAAAGAGTATTACTGTGGATAGGCTTATCCCGGCCTTACTCCCGACCCTCAACCTGCTCCCAGACAACACGGATCCTGAGATCCTGGTCGAAGAATACAACAAAGTTATGACCACCTCCTTCGACCTGATCACCCCCCTCAAACTTAGACCAAGCAAGCCTAAAACTCACATGAATAAATGGTTTACGCCTTTCCTAAAAAACCTAAGGCAACAAAAAAGAAACTGCGAGGCCGCCTGGAAGAAACTACCCCCAGCAGCCAACAAACTCAAACTCTCTAAACTATCCTCCCTCTATAAAAAAAGAAATATGTCTAGCAAAACGAATTTCCTTTGACACGCGCATATCCCAAGCCAAATCTAATATGAAGGAACTATTCACCATTCTCAACGAAATAGAGACCCCCATAGCATCACCTGACACATGCACTAAAGATAAAAAATGGTGCTCAGAGATCCAAAATGCACTAGCCAATAAATTATCCACCTTACTAAACAAAATTGCCAGTAAAAGAGCTTCCTTAAATGACCCTCCCCATCTAAAATAACTGAGAGTATTACTGTTAATGAATCCACCCGATTCAACTTCACAAATGTTTCTATTCTTGAAGTGGAAAGAATCATCTTGTCCCTAAAACCTTCTAACTGTCAGGGCAATCTCTGCCCTGCACAGCTTATAAAGGATGCAGCCCGAGACCTTTCTCCTTCATAACGAAGCTCATCAACGCGTCCTTCTCTACTGGTACCATCCCTACCAATCTCAAACAATCCTGGGTACTCCCACTCTTAAAAACCAACTACAGGCCAATCACGACAGTACCCTTTCTCCTAAAAATTCTGGATAAGGTTGCTTTTGTACAAATCCAAAAACACCTGGAAGTACATCACCTACTAGGAGCTAGACAATCAGGCTTCCGTCCTCAACACGGAACAGAGACAGCCCTCATCGACCTCAAGACCCAAGTTGACAAGCTTAGAGATAACGGCAAAGCTGCCCTACTTCTCCTCCTAGATCTCTCGTCTGCATTCGACTTGGTTGATCACACTACTCTATGCAACCACCTTAACACAGCTGCACACTTTTCTGATAAAGCAGTTACCTGGATTCCTTCCTAAATGGTAGAACCATGAGGGTTTTCTCGCCTACAGCAGCTGCCGACCCTATACCAATCACATGTGGCGTGCCTCAGGGTTCTTGTGTCTCGCCTACACTGTACAATATTTTTACCAAGCCCCTTTTCGATGATCTGGATCATCTCGGTATCACCTACACTAACTTTGCAGATGATACCCAGAGCCTCCTCCCGCTTTCTGGGGATTATGAAATGGATTTGGCTTTGGTGAATAGAGTGTACATCATCATCCAGGCATGGATGGCCACGCATGGACTATGCCTGAATGATGATAAAACCAAACTCATCATCATGGGAACCCCCTTTAGCCTAAAAAAATTAGGACCTGACTATTCCTCATTTATAATTGATGGTAACAGTAGCAAAGTAGGACATGAGGTAAAACACTAGGCTTTTACCTTGATTCAAACCTTTCATTTGTCAAACAAGTCAACTCTTTAGCGTACTCCACGGCCTACACGTGCAAACTCATCCGAACAGCTAAGACATTTCTCTCTGACACTAGTTGCACCATCCTGGCCACAGCCCTCATCCTGTCTCGCCTGGACTACTGCAACACCCTCTATCTAGGGTCAACCAAAGCCACTATCAGAAATATCAAAATTTTACAAAACAATGCCCTAAGAGCAGCGTTAGGTATTTCTAGAAGAGACCACATTTCTGAGAGCATCCGACAGAATAACTGGCTCCTAACCAATGACAAAATCCTCATTAAAAACGTTGTCACTCACCCACAAATCCCTCAACAATGCTGCCCCCATCTACCTGGTCGACAGATTCCATAAACAGATCCCCCTGAGACCTACTAGAACAGTTTACAAAGATCGCCTCTCCATTCCTAGTTTCAATCGTTCCACAATCGGAGACAACAGCTTCCCAGTGAAAGCAGCCAAACTGTGGAACTCCCAACCTCCCACACTGAGAACTGACCAACCTTACCACAATTTCAGGACCAACACTATCCTGTGGCTGAAATCGAATGATCATTAAATGCAGCAAGCAGCCAGGATTCACTGCTGTTAGTAGTCACAACTACCGCTCCTACCAAATGTACACTTGTACTCCACAAACACCTATACCTGCATATATTGCTGATGTAAGCTGTATGTATCATTTGTATACTTGCTCTTGTACCACCCACCTGTAAATATGTACCATTTGTATATACCCTATGTATTTAATACCTGTATGTAAATGTTGACTCTGTTGTAACTAAGCTTTGCATATACATGTAACTGCTGCGCCCTGTTACCTTAGGGTATATTGCACATTATAAATAATAAAACAAACAAACAAACCGTCTCTCTCACAAGCCCTCTAGACTCATCCCATCACATCACACAGCAACATTCCTTATCACTTATCATTCCTTATCACACGCACTCCACATTCTAAAACAACACTCACACAGGAGCGGAGAGCAGGTAATTGACAAAGGACACGTATAAAACCCTCCCCTTCGGGGCCTGTCCAGGTAATCGCAGGTTCCTTCTTTCTCACTCTGCTCTCTCCTGGCTCCACAGGTCAGAGTTCAATTTTCTAGAATGCTTTGCTCAGCTACTGCAGTGCAGCGTTCTCTCTCTTTTGACCGAGTTCACTAGCCATCGGCATTCTTGTGGATTCTTCCCATTTGGTAAGGGTGCTCCCCTCATCCTCCTCAGTGATTACAGATATGGGAATCAGACATACAGCAGGCATTCAGGCACTGGCTTCACTTTGTCAATGTGTTTACGTAGGTCAGACAGCAGGATATTTGTTGTATTTCTTCTCTGGTTGCTGATAATGTACCTGCCAGCTTCTCCACAGCAGGTTGGTGACTATGCCCTTTCCTGTCCTCTGGGCCTTTCTAGCAACTGCAGCGCTGCAGGTAGCATCACCTCACCATAGCCAGGGACAAAAGACTTCCAAGATTGTTTGCATACATTGGAACATAACCTTGACAAGACTTTGTTTGCTTTTAAAAAGGTGAGAAGTCTCAAACAACATCTGGTCAGACCAACTAGAAATACAGGCAGCCGCATTATCATACTGGATGTGGCAAATAACCCAGTGGTAGGATACTTTCCATGCAACACTTGCACTGCCTGTACATTTTCAAAAAAAGTTAAATCATTTGATGGTGCAGGCAGGACGCGGCAGTTGAGATCATTCATGACATGTAGGAGCACCAATGTGGTGTATGATATTATGTGCCCCTGTGAGAAAAACCTACATTGGCAAGACAAGCCGCCAAGTACACCTACGAATAATGGAGCACCGCTCAAATATACAGACTAGAACCTTATATGCACCATAGGTACCCCTCTATATTGAGCAGGGACAATATGTAGTTGACATTGGCTCCCTATTGGTCGATGCACTACCTTTAAAGCCATGTGCATCACCCACCGGCCATCCACTGAACACTGACCCGGAATGCCTTCAAGACAAAATCACTTGCTACCACCCCTCAAGGACTCTCAGATTTTGCACAACACCTCTCCTAGTGGTCCCACATCACAACTCCTCCAGACTGAGCGGATCCTCTTTCTCCATCCAAGCGCTGATCATTTGGAACTCCCTACCCCAGCACATTCTCAATATTGACAATCACCTGGCATTCACAAAATTCCTCAAAACCTGGCTTTTCCCTCCCTCCTCTTGAAACCCTCCCCTAATCTACACTCACGATAGGCTCAGAGAAACGCTGACCCAAACACAACACTCCGGCTCACCAATACCCCATGGATGCCGGCAGCGTTCGCAGAGACACACCATAACCAACTGTCGCCCTCCCAAAAAACACAACAGCACTCTTACCCACCAATACCCCACAGATGGCGGGAGCGTTCACAGACGCACACCGTAACAAACTACAGTCCTTCCCTCATCCCCCACCCCCTCTTCCCTCTGGGCGCCTTCCCACTGCTCAGACTTTCGTTCCAGAGAGACCATGAATAGCGAGACCAGCCAATCACATTGACCAAGAAAAACAACACTGCAGTCGGACTCCATCCAAGCATACGATACGTATACCTTACACAACATCTGTGGACACAGGCCACAGGCATGGCCACCCATCCATGCAGCCTAGAATACAGCTATGGCTATGCTATTCCGGTCTAGCAGCACACATAGCCGTCCACACTGAAACCCCTGGCGTACCTCAACACCCCTGCTATTCGTATAGAGTGACAACCAACAAAACAATTCGGTCTAGCTTGGCACACATGAAATCGTCAGCCCTATCCTATCCTAAACCACCAACGGCGCCCACCCATGTGCCTGGCTTCCATGCTGCCTACTGGAGCCTAGCCAGCCCACCTAAGTTCTAACCTGGCAAAGGTGCACACAAGCATCTTTC
Organism: Ambystoma mexicanum; assembly: GCF_040938575.1. Lineage (NCBI taxonomy): Eukaryota > Metazoa > Chordata > Amphibia > Caudata > Ambystomatidae > Ambystoma > Ambystoma mexicanum. The sequence continues at coordinate 730,718,236 of NC_090921.1, read as the reverse complement.
AATTTAAACTCTTAGAACCTCCTACACATGGACCGGGGTCACTGAGGGCGTTCCAACCGCAAAGCTCTTTGAGGCCATACAAATGGGGATGGGCGCTATATAAATAACGAATACAATACAATACAACATAATATGGTTCTGTGTGGATATGACTAGTGGGAGAAATGCAGAAGGAACCACTCAACAACTCATGTACAAAGAGCAAGTGTGGATCTTCAATTTAAAAAAAATTGAGTATTGACACTCAATCTACTCGAAGGATGATAATGGTCTGCTTTTTAGATCTTGAAAATACTGGTTACCCAGGACACTTGTTATTTGGTCATTTTTGATACACATTGATTGAGATAAGGCACTTCTGATAAGTCCCTGCTATGTGCATATAATTGACTTGAGGAGTGGTTTGGCCACTTCTGTACATTGGTTGACCCACTGGTAGAGCCACATATGAATAACTATACCATTGTTATGATATGATATGATATGGCATTTATAACGTGCCTATACACAAGTGTTTCAAGGTGCGACGAGGCAAGGAAGGGGGATCAAAGGGAAGACAGACAACAATCCTAATAGGCTAGGTGTCATTCAGACCGTGCAAGTGCATGGGGAGGGGGAAAGGGAAAAGTGCGTGGGGGGAGGGAGGTAACCCTCCAGTATGGCTCAATATCTGTTTTTGATGTGGAGGAGCTACGGTGGGAGGGCAATATCAATTCTGTGTACAGTCAACAATATACCGGCACCAATGTGGCCTACTGTGAATTGGCACGGCCGCAATTTACTGTGGCACATTACAGGGTTGGCTGGCATGCCGGCGCCTGGTACAAAGTGGTGATACTGTGCATGTGCAGTTATGAGGGGCATTGTTTGAACTGCAACTTTGGACCTTCCAACATGGCCGCCGTCATGGCTAATATTTGGAGGCCGACTATAAAAGGCCCACGCTGTAAGTGTGACCAAGTATAGCAGCCGTATCACGTGACCACTTCCCAGGCAGCCTTGATGTCATACTGAGGGGAACTCCGGCCCTGTGTGTGACATTGGATGCTGCATCATGTTACTCCTGATAAGTGTAGATGCGTAGTGTTGGGAGTACGGCATGACCTTGCAGAGATAGTTGCAAACTTTGTGCTAGAGCAGCCACATACAAGCTTACCATGGGGTGGCTATAATGGTGTACCACTAATTCTGTCCAATCATTCCCTTTAGAGTACATTGCGGGATAATAAGCAAGGCACTCCACATATTTCGGCCCTAGTATTAAACACCTTTGCGGGTCGATCAAGTTACTTACAGGTAAGCTGCAATGCCCGAGTGTGCTGGAGCAGACAATTCCTGTACAGTTTACTAGCCACTGGATATTTGGATTAGTGTGACTAATGATGCCCACATCTATTCAGTTTCATGCTCCGAAACCTGGCGGGCAGAGTGGCACCCGCGAGCACAGCATGTCGGATGCTGTATAACAGTTCTGGTGCATCCGACCTCCCGATCCCCATTGAGCCATATGGGGCACGAATGGGGAGCATTCCGTTCCGGCGCCTGCGAATGAGCAATTACCGGGTCCGCAGCAGGGCCGTAACGACCGGGTAATTACCCATTCGCGGGCGCCGGAAATGTTCTGAAGTTTGGCGGCAGTCTGCCGGTTTTACCGGCAAGGCTACCGCCAAACTTCTAATGAGGCCCACTGTTTGTATGATTCTTTGAGTTTTCTTCCAGAGACGCACACACCCTCCCGGTAGGGTGACCATCCATCATTATTTTTGACAGACAGTCTTGAACTCAGGCCCTCTCTCCTTTATTAATTTTAAAACCCTTTATGGACACCTTTTTCCCCAGTCATTTTAGTATAGGATCTATTCACAATGAAATAAGGGCCCTGGTTGGACAACAGAAAACGAAAGTCTGCCCTGTGTGGAAAGCCAGAGATATGAGACAGACCAGTGTACATCTTATAGCAGGGTATTTTTAAAAAGAAAAGAGGAATTCCTATTCTAACCCTACTACCTATGATGATGTGCTTGTTTCCTTCACTAAAAAGTTTTTAAAAAGAAATAAAACTAGTGCTCGTCCGTAGATCTTACCACGGTTCTGTCCTTCTACCCAAACCTAATCTATCCTGTACTCTCCCTACCACTGATGATCTAAATAACAGAAATTCTATCTAAATTAGTTGCATTCACTAATTTACGGCTAGGTGGCTGGTCCCTGACCCCACCCAAGAATGTCTTGGGAGTCTCTTTCCTTGCTTCAGGCTTCTGCCTGCTCAATAGTTCAAAGATCAGACAAAGTTCCTGTGATGATCACGGTGTCCGGTGAAAAACTCAAACAGTTTGTGCCCCTCACAAAGTTCTGCTTCATCTATGAAAATGTATGATATGATATGGCATATATAACGCACCTATACAGAAGTGTTTTAAGGCGAGACGAGGCAAGGGAGGGGGACAGAGGGAGGACAGAGACAAACGATCTTATTAGGCCAAGGTACATTGTGATTGTGCAAGTGCAAGGGAGAGGGGAAGGGAAAAGTACCAGGGTATGGGGAGGAAGGGCAAGTGCCGTACACAGGTTCAAACAACAACAGAAGTGCGGCCAGAAGGTGTCAAGTGCAAGGGTTAAGTGCAGACAGCAGGTGTCAAATAAGTGCATTAAAGGGGACTGTAGGGTAGCAGATAGGGCCTCAAGTGCAAAGGTTGACAGGAGGCAATGCGGGTGTGCAACTGGGCGGGCAGGGATCTGGGCCCGAATTCAGAGGGTAGCCATGTGAACAGTGCAGTATCAGATAGGAGATCAGCAGGGGAGAGGAAGAGAGAAGGCAGAAGCAAAGAGGAAGGTCTTGAGGTGCTTCCGGAACCGGAGCTGGTTCTGCTCAAGTTTCAGAGAGGCAGGGAGGCTGTTCTAGAGGAAGGCCCCAGCCGAAGAAAGAGATCTACCACCAACTCGTTGCTTGGAAAAGCGAATGACCCTGAGGGAGTTGGACGTGGAGGAGCGAAGAGCTTGAGTAGGAAGATATTTCCGAGGAGAGAGTTGGAGGTAAAGAGGACCCAGGCCCCAGTAGGCCTTGCGGACAATTCAGAGGGTCTTGAACTTGATCCTTGCAGCCACTGGGAGCCAGTGAAGAGATTTCAGGACTGGAGAGATACGATCCCTGGGTTTGAAGCAAAGGACATGTCTCGCAGTCCTGTTCTGGATGAGTTGCAGAGGGCGGAGAGCAGAAGAAGGCAGATTTAAAAAGAGGATGTTGCAGTAGTCCAGACTAGAGAGAACCATTTATTCTGGTATTATTTCAGAAACTTGTATTCCTCAGCTCGGTACAAGCTGTCTGACCCTACAGGCCTTATCGTTGTGGGTTTTGATTCACCCCTTTGTACGATATTCTCTATTCCGGCACCTGTGAGACTTTGGCCCTCCAGGCCTTAGGAATCTTTCGTGAGGTTCACTACCCTGTAAGATAGTTTCTGTTTCAACTCCTCCTGGGTTACACAGCCTTCTAGGCTTCAAGATTCTCAGGTTCGTTTCACCTATTCGGTCGGTATTCTTTTGTTTTGCCCGTCTAGCCCTCTGTGCCTGCTGATTCTTTGGTGCAATTTACTGCTCTCTAGGGTAAGTTCTGGTTCAACCCCTTTTTGGTTGTTTAGCTTTATGCTTCTTTAATCTGCCTTACCCCTTCGCTCGGTGCTCTCCAGTTTCTTCCTTCTTGGGATATTTGGCCGTCCAGGCCTACAAGTTTTCAGGTGCAGTTCACTCCTTTGTTGGGCGTTTCCAGGGTCTAGCTCTCCTCCCGCTTCTCACCCTCGGCAGGCTACCTGCTTTCCAGTGGTGTGGCATGACAGGGGAGGTGCTGCCTTCTGCACCCCTGCTCTCTTTGAGGCTGAGTCTTGTGCGTTGGTTCTTCCCGCCTCTGTTCGGCAGGACTTTGCCGTTGGAATAGCTGGACACCGGTGTGTGGCTGCGGTAGTACTCAGACACCCATCCCCTCAACCCCCCTCTACCCCACCTCTATGTGTGGCGGCTCTATGCTTCTCAGACTCTCTGCCCACCTGTAATTGGCAGCATTCCGCAGGCTTGGTATTCTCTCTGGCACCATGTTTGTGCGTGGTCCTGTCTCCAGGTTCCTCGCTGAACGGAAGGGTCCCTTCCAACAACGCTTTTCACAGGCTGCGCGCCCTCGGTGGTTTCTCTCTCTTTGGCTATTTGTGGGCTTCCTTATAGTCCTGCTGGAACTAGAGAAGACAGACCATTGGTTACATTCTGTAGGAAAAGGAGCCAATAACATTGGATCAGAGACCAAGCCACAAGCTTTAAAAGGGCCCTGTTTGTTTTGACTCTGAACGTGTGGGACTATGAATGAATGTAGGATCTGGTCGCTGCTTGGCTTGGGGTGTCCTTGTCCCCTAAGAAGGCCCCTCCCCCCACCCTCCCAGTGAGATCCTACTTTCCCAGTCCCCTAGGGAGCCTGTTATGTAGCAGGCTCACCTCTCTAGTCCCAAAGGGAGAAAGAATGGCAATCATCCTCCCAGATTCTTACACCTTTCCTCCTACTCGCTTCTTGCCACTTACTCACCCTACCAACTCCCGTGCTCCCACTGTGTTCAGTGAACCAAAGCCCATGTCTTGCCTTAGCCAACCTGGTCTTCCAGAGCACTACATTCAAACCTATGCCCAATGGCCCTAGCCAACTGTGCCCACATGGAACCTCAGACTCCTGTCTTGACTAGTTACAGCCCTAACTCGACAGCAAACAATTATTCCCTCATTCACATGGAGAACAGCACACCTCAACTCAAGAACCTTAAACCCTACTACCAGGAGATTTCATCAACTCCCCTCCTAACTACCCATCGCAACCCAAAGGTCTCTACCCTGGACTCAAACTGTATCAGACTGAACCCGAATAATTCCACACAACTCCACCAACACTACCAATACCCGTGTATCCTCCACTACCGAGAGCACCCCACACCTACCTCCACACTCAAGGGCACACTCATTAATGCAAGGCCACTCCCAGCACAGATATCGCTGTCCACATTACTACGAATAACCTAGATTTCATAGCCATTATCGAAACATGGCTCCATGTAGCAGCCGGTCCTTCACTATCCCTTGCCATTCGTGAAAGCTACACTATCTTCAGAACAGATAGGCAGGGCACCAAAGGAGGAGGAGTAGCAAGTATTGCTAAAAACCAACTCCTCATAAGGGAAATCCCTAACCAATCATTCCAGGGGAATTACTCTCCATAAAATTGTCCTTAACCCATTCTACCACCTTAACCCTCCACCTTATTTACAGACCCCCCGGCCCAATCATCTCCTTTGAAGAAGACGTGGCCCAACTCCTCTCTGTGAGCACCCAGCCATCCTCCCAAATTATTCTGATGGGCGATTTAAACCTGGGTCTCAATGATCCCAATGATAACAAAGCCCGTACCCTTGCCAGCACTATTGAAGCGCTAGGCTTCGCACACTGGATTACTACCCTACTCATTTCCAAGGTCGAACACTTGACTGGCTGGCAGACTTTAACTGCAATATTAAGATCCTCTTCAACACACCATGTCCCTGGTCTGACCATCACCTCATATCATTCACTATACCAAAAAACAAGACTACAGACACACCTCCTACCCAAGCCCCAGCTGCCCTATCCAGAAACTCTCACAACACAACGCCAGAGAAACTACTACCCCTGATGCTTCACATCATAGAACATCAGAACAACACTGGCAACAACTCATCCACGGTGGTGGAGCTTTACAGCCAAACCCTCATAGCTGCCATCGACAAAGTAGCACCACTGAGTTTGTGCAAAGCCATACCTCATGCTCACCTAGTCTCATGGTACAAACCAAATCTCAAAACTCTACGCATTACTAAGAGAACAGCTGAGACCAATTGGAAAACATTCCCTACCGAACCGAACCAAGGCATCTTTACTAGCACCTCTAAAAATGACAGAAAGGCCATCCTCCAAACCAAAAGTTCCACATACAATAAAAGAATCACCAAAGCCAACTCTGGCACTAAAGAATTATTTACTATCCTATGCGAGCTTGAGTCACCAGTGCCTCCCCAAAAATCATGCCTTAAAGACATTGCATGGTGCACTGACATACAAAAAGCTCTTCTAGACAAAATTACCCTTCTCCAATCAAAACTTGAACAATAAAAGCAGAACCTTTATCCCCGTCAATCCTTGCAGATCCCCATATACACAGTGCAGAACCTTAACACTTATTTTGACTTTGCCCCAATTTCGACAAATGAAGTGTGGAAAATGATCACAAGTCTCAAACCTTCCAGATGCCAAGGTGACATATGCCCAACCTCATTCATTAAAGAATGCGCGACCAAACTCACCCCTTTGATTACACACAACATTAATCAACACCTCCTTTGAAACAAGCACCATCCCTACCAACCTCAAAGACGTGTGGGTTCTCCCACTACTGAAGAAACCTACACTAGACCCTAACATACCCACAAACTACGTCCCATAACAACTTCCTCCTCAAAATACTGGACAGAGCAGCCTATCTGCAAATCAAAAATCACCTGGAAATCAACAACCTCTTAGGCCTCGGCCAATCAGGCTTCTGCCCAGGACATGGCACAGAGTCAGCCTTGTTGGATCTAAAAATACAAATGCATGAGATCAAAGACAACTGTTATCTAGCACTCCTACTTCTGCTCGACCTATCAGCGGCCTTTGATTTAGTCAACCATAACATACTGTGCAAACACCTCGCCTCAGCGGTTCACTTCTCTACTAATGCCATACATTGGATACAGTCCTTCTTAACCAATAGAACCATGAGAGTCTTCTCACCCACTGCAGCAGCACTGCCAGCCCCTGTCACCTGCGGAGTGCCGCAAGGATCCTGCGTCCCCCTTACACTTTACAACATTTTCACAAAACCACTATTCGACCTTCTTGATGACTTGGATGTTACCTAAACTAACTACGCGGATGACACCCAAATCCTCATACCCATAACTGGCACCTATGACCAAGACACTAAATCACTAAATAATATCTATCAAATGATCCAGGCGTGGATGGCCCAACATGGCCTCTGCCTAAAAGATGAAAAGACAGAATTACTCCTCATTGGCTCACAACACTGCCTAAACAAACTTGACAATGCCTTCAAATACTTTACGATTGATGGCATCACCACCAACATCTCTAAGGAAGTACAAATCTTGGGCATTTACCTTGATTCTGCTCTCACATTAACTAGACAAGTCAATGCCACAGCTACAGTGGCAGCCTACATATCTAAGCTCATTAACACTTGCAGACCTTTCTTGTCCTCAGTTAGTTGCATTACCTTGGCTAGAGCTCTCATCATATCTAGATTACACTACTGCAATGCCCTCTATAGTGGCACTGACCTTATACTTAAGGTATCTGACAAGATTGCCACCAATCAACTACAGGCATTTGTTGAAGCCAATGACATCCTGCACAGTCAACAATCAGGCTTTCGTGCGGCACATAGTACCGAAACAGCAATGCTAGATCTTCAATCCCACATGTTGAACATAGTGCAAAATGGGAGTGCAGGGTTTCTGGTACTTTTGGACCTAAGCGCAGCATTTGATCTGCTGGACCATAACCAACTTAAACATGCACTTGAAAAAGGTGCCAACTGTTCAAAGGAGGCCATCAAATGGCTCTCCTCTTTTCTGTCAGACAGGAAATCAAGGGTACACTGGGGGATAATTTCTCCTTTGAGGAAATTATCAGCTGCAGAGTTCCGCAGGGAGCCAGCTTATCCCCACTCCTTTTCAACCTGTATATCAGGTTCCTGTGTAGAAACCTGGAGAAACTCTGCGTATGTTTTACAAATGATGCCGATGATACTCATCTGGTAATCGAACTTAGTGGTACCAACACTCAGGACAGTGCTAAATTGCAAAGACTCTATAAATCCATCGAGCACTGGATGACCAACAATTGGTTATGATTTTAGGAACCAACACAACCGGGGCCAAATTGAATCATCTATATGAGCCTTTCCATATTAACGAGTCCCAAATAAAGGTTGTACAGAAGGTCAGAATCCTGGGGATGTACATGGACGCAACCCTAAGTGCAGAAACACAAGTTTTGCAACTGAACAAGAATTGCTCCTATTACCTGAGATTATTACACAAAATACATCCCTATCTAAGTGAGGTGAACTGTGCCAATGTTGCCAGAGCAACTATTTTGTCCAGGTTAGAATACGGCAATGCCCTGTTAGTAGGAGCCAACAAAGGATACATTGCAAAATGTCAAAAAATACAAAACAGGGCTGTGAGAAACATTAAAGAGAAAAGGAAAACGGAACACATCAGTGAAGATAGGTGAGACCTACACTGGCTTACCATTGAAGACAGAATTAATTGCAAGGCCCTTACCTTAACACACAGGTGCGTGCACTGGAAAGCCGCAGCGTATCTAAAAACGAAACTGGTTGCTTATGCACCGGGCCGTGCCCTCAGATCTGCCACCCAAGGTCAACTTGCTATCACCAGATTCAGAAAAACAAACAGACTAGGCAAAGCATTCCACATCAGGGCGGCTGCTCTATGGAACAAGCTTCCATTACTAGTCAGATTAGAGCCCTCATACAGCATCTTTTGCAGAAAACTCAAGACCCCCAACTCTTCAGATAAATCCCCCAATTTACATTAGACCTTATAAAAACTTCTTGTTTTATGTTGTCTCGTAACAAGTATGTATAGGTTCCACATGTGTTAGTGTTGGTGCCCCGGTGCTTGTGGGCTCTGGCAAAATAGAAATAAATAAATAAATGAACAGACGGAATATTAAAAAACTACAGTTGATCCAAAATAACGCTCGACGAGAAGCGCTCAGCATCGCAAATAACAATCATATTAGTGCGGCATGACGGAAATCCCATTGGCTGCTGGTCCATGATCAAATCCTCTTCAAAACCCTTTCCCTGATACACAAATGTATCTCAAATTCAGCCCCCAAGTACTTATCCAACGGATTCGCAAAGAGCAAATCCAACAGACCTACGCACATAGTCTACACGCATCTACTTACCATTCCCAAATACAAAATACAGAAAGCAGGGGGTTACAGCTTCCCAGTGGTAGCTGCTAAACACTGGAACACACTACCATCTTCATTAAGATCTGAATCCTCCGTCTGGGCCTTCCACAAAAGTCTAAAAACCTGGCTATTCACACAAGAGCAGTCTAATTAACCCAAACCTCCTTCATACCACTCTGTATATTTATGCTTCCCAATACTACTTCAGCTATATGCTATCAGCCAAAATTGAACTGCTAAATGATACCTTTGTATGTATGCATTAATATGTGTTGTACTACTAAACTCAACTTCAACTGTTAAGTTATATATCATTACTCTGTATGTACTTTCAAAAGAAAACGAGCGCCCAGATGCCCTAGGGTTAGGTGCGCTTTACAAATGTCAAAATAAATATATAATTAAATAACCACATCATTGTGAACCTTACCCAAGTGTGTATTGTGAGAAATCTGAAGGTGTCTCACCCGCTAGTCCCCGGGATCTGTTATCCAGGGGGCCAGGACACGGTCCTCGCTATTGGATCCAGTTCCTGGGGCTGGACCAGAGCGGGAGGATCACCTGGATGAGGGGTCTTTGAGGGAGTGGAATTGGGACACCGAAGGGTGAGACGCGGTATCCGCTTCCCTGTAACACTTTTGCCCCATCCTACCAGGTAGGATACCTGGAAGCTCAGCCCCCACTTTCCCGACACAAAGACTTTCTCATAGACAGTTCATTGTGAGCGACAATGGACTAACACCAGGGCCGTATACCTGACATTTCCCAACACTCTGGTCAGGCAATCACTGATCATTACACACACCTGACTCTCATCACACTTCTCCAAATGGATAAAAGGCGGAGCACGAAAGCACAATCTGAGCGAGGAAAAGCACACGAGGTAGCAGCAGTTCCAAGGTGCCGATTTAACACAAGAAGAAAGGCAGCGAGACCGGAGAGGGTTGCAGAAGGGGTAGTACCCTTGACCTCTACAAACCGCTATTTTTATGAGCCTTGGAACGTGAGAAGCTTAAGACAAGGAACTGAAGCTGAACAGACCTACGCTGTGCGTCAAAGGTATACGTGGGCACTCATGTGTCAATAACCCAGGCCGCGAGGAGCGATTGCTGCCATGGTAGTGTGCTTGGCTCCTACAAGAAAGCCGCCCCAGTAAAAGCAGCACATGCGGTAAGAGAAACCGATACAAACTCATCCTATGTTTGAACCCAGGTCGCAAGCGGCAACGTTGTAGGAAGAATTTCACAGAGAACTGTGTATGAAGCGCATGTGATAAGAGGCGCAAAGAATTGGAAACTAAAGGAGTGAATTAACTGTTGAAAGCTAATTCAGATACCATATACAGAGTGGTTCGCCGCCCTGGGGGTGCTCATTCGAAGGTCTCTCTTGGGTCTCTAACTGAAGGGGAACTACATTGTCAGTCAGAAACTTTGAATCAAAGTGGTCCTGCGACGGGTCCAGCAAAAACTTGTGCACAATCGAAAGTCTTTGATAAGTATAAAGTGAACTGCAATTGGTCCGAGTCCGGCTGAGGGAGACTAGTTGAATGTCAAGATGGATTTTAGACCGACTGAGGGGGATCCAGGTTGAACCGTGAGTCACCCGAAAAGGAATAGTTTTGGAAATACAAGAAAAAGGGATATGAGCCCGGCTGAGGGGGATCCAGGAAGAAACATGCAAAATCGTTTAGGTACAAGAAGAAACAAACTTTCTATTTTTGTTTTATACATCAGGCCCTCCGAAACAAGAGACTTTGAAGGAAAAGAGACTTGAGTACAGAAGGCCCTGATCCTGGAACTGCCATTGCTTCCTCGTACCGCAAACGCCAGAGTGCGCACTTTGCTCAAATAGAACCACCTTGCTGTGCTGAAAACATGGGCGTGAGAGCCCAGCGGCCCAAGTATCCTGATTATCATTTTGCGAACACTTCTTTCTTTTTCATGAACTGCACCCCAAACTATTTGTAACTTGTGTTAAGGATTGGCAATAGTTTCTTTAGTATAGGCCCTTTTTATTTGACAAGACTCCACTAGGACTGCATTCTTTATTATTTGAGGGTCGTAGTTTGCTCCCATCTTAGATTTAGGTTTAGATAGGCATTCATCATACCTTTTTGAAAGTTCAATTAACACCCTTGAACTGTGATCACTTGTGTCTGTCTTACTTTGATACCATGCCTTCCTTACAGTATCCATGCAACAAGTTGGACTGTGATTGTTTCTATGTGGAAAGCTACTTACTGGGATATATCGCCCCGAAACACATTGTGTGTAGGCGCATAATAAAGACCCAATAAATAAATAAAATAAATTAATTCAGACAAGACATTTTATATCGTAGAAACTAATTGTCATAAGCAACCAGTCTCTAAAAAGAATTCCTAAACTTGCGGGTGAACGGCTGTCTCCCGTCTACGTCAACTGCTCTCCACTGCACTAGCTTTCTTTAAAATAAAATGTGCTTCAGTTATGTTATCTCATCTCCCACAATTGTAAGATAGTAATGTTTGGAAAACATCTACAAAATGCATCACTTAAAAACCAGATCAGACCATTGCATATCTACTATATAACCTCAATTTGATAATGGACGAGAGGCGGTGTATTTGTAATGTACAATTATATTAAGTCCCTGCATTCTATGATCTGTATTTCTCATTCAAATCAGTAATTTTTCTCTGACTGCTTACTGAGAAGACTGAAACCATTTTGGATAATGCGTAACCTCAGAAAAAAAAAATAATGTTCAGATCAAAGGTCACAATGAGTTGTACATATATGAAGGACTTGCGTTGATAAGGTCTTTTAACTGGATTTCTAACAGCATCTTCTTACACATCATGTCTGTTATGCTTTCATGCTAAATCATCTGATTACACTGGGAGTGCTCCTGTGCAGAAGATTTACTTTTTAAAGAGATGTTAAGAGCCTGGCATTGCGGACAGCATAACAATGTTTTACAGTGACAATTCTGGTGGCACATTTTGAGCACATAAAAGTTTTAGTTTGCAGGTTAACGTTAAAAAGGACATTGCTAACATATATTGGCATAGCCAGCATGTAATCCTCTACTTACAGTCATAGTGTTGGCATTATTAGGCTCAGCAAACATGTGTTCTTACAGTGGTAATACTGGCACATTGACACAATGAGCACAACAGTGTCTTCTAACAGAGACCGTGGAAATACTGACACATATTTGCACAGCCAACAAGAACAAAATCTTACAGTGGCAATATTGGCATGATTAGGAAGAACCAACATGAGTATGTTCTTACAGTGGCAGTACTAGCATTTACTGTGAAAAACGACATCATGGACATGTGATTGGCAGTGTCAGCATACATTGTGGATACAAGCACCCAATTTTTGTGGCAAAGACTTCAAAGAGTTCTGACAGGATTGATTTGAACCACACGGGCCGGAATCCGCTAAACTGAATAACATACAGGAATCCAACCACACAGGTGGAAAAATCAGCAGACCCCCTGGCTCTGCTTGGTTGAATCAACACAGCAACAGAGACCATGCTCGGCATAGACAGGCTGATGGGCCTCCACCCGTGGAGTCTAAATACATTAAAATCTTCGAAAGTTGCCCCACCGACTCTAGCCCCTTCCTAAACCGCACGTGGCTGTTCCAACACTTCAGCTTAATCCTAGCGCTAAAGAACTTGACCAACACTGACATGTCATTCATGGAACTGCGCAGAGCTGGTAGCCCTACCAACTGGGTCCTGGCACCGATGGCTTCCAGCAAAGCAGCGGAGATGATTTGCCAGCATACCGAGGACTTAAAGGAACCTGGTTTCGAGGTAGCAATTTTTAGACCTTTTAAAGCAATCGATGCTGAACTTGACTTGAGGCCAAAGGGCCTTCGCAGTCCCCGCCACACAGCCACTGCAAATAAGACACAGATATTGAATGACAGTCGAGTAGCCAGCACAGGGTTAAACATTTCTCTGAATACATACTGATATAAATCTTCTCTTTCTACAATGCGTGTCAGCTCCTGGAACTCGTGAGGCCATCGCTCCATTTTGTTGCACAGCGATGGCCAGGCTCAATTGTTGAATGTAAAAGTGTTTTTCCTACAGGAGGCCTGGCTGACATGAACGTTTGACTTAGATGGCTTTACGCTGCTTATCAGCCTGTCAAAGACACCGCTCACAGGGCGCCCCAAAGGCGGCCTTTACATGGGCATCAAGGCTACCTATTACTTGAAACCCCATAAGGGTAGGTGGACACATAGAAACCTTCTTTGCCGGGTCATTTATAACTCCCCATTTCACACACGCCCCGCATAGCTGATGACTATGAGCCTCGGGTGGAGACTGCACCACCTCTCTCAAGTCTACTGTTACAAACATCCTACGGGAGTGGAAAGCCTCAAACTGCAGGGGTCCCATTATTTTGGTTAGCGACTTTAACGTAGATTGCTCGGGTGACTCAGCCATGCAATGGTGAAGGCCGCCAAGCCCTAGCGGGGCAACCTGGGAGGGGCCTGGTGTGACGTACTTGCTGAATTTCGATATGGCCATCATGCTTACCAAGGAAGGGGACTACAGACCCACCTGGTCCAATGGACCCTACAAAAGCAGAATTTATTTTGTTTTTATCAATGTCGCCATGTGGAATTTTAACCCGACCCTTGACGTATTCCCTACTAAACTCAGTGATCATGCAATGCTTTCCATGGAGATAGACTGTACTTCTAAACCGAAGGCCAAAATAACCTCCAACCCTGTGATCAATCTCCAGGGCAATCGCATTGACTGGACGGCGGCCAGCATTACAAATTTCAATAGTATGGTGGCCAATAACAACAAACCACTAGAGGAGAAGCTGGAGGCACATGACAGGCAACTTGATTGGTTGGTCAGTATGCACAGCTATGCCCAGGGCAGACATCTCTTGCGGTGGAGACCTAGACCCACTTTTGGAGCAATCTACGATGTGGAAATAGAAAGAATGAAGAGGGAAAAAAACAAAGCCTTGGTGGCCATTTGCCGTAATATCAACCTAGAAGCTGAATCCCGCCACAAGTAATGGCTGCGCCACCATCGTCGTGGCACCTCAAACGCAAACTGGTCCTTCATCAACAGACTGATTCTCAGCAATGATTCCAAGAAATGTTGGTATGTGATCAATTCTGCCTAGGCTGGTGTCACTACGAGGGAAATATTACCCATCTATGAGGGGGCCTGGGCTTCCCATATAAAAAAGATCTACTGGCACCCCAACAAAGTCGCTGAAACAGCTCCAAAAAAATCTATGACTGGATCTCTGGTATGGCACCACTGTAAAGAAACCGATTATCTGTGACTTATTGGTAAAATTAAATCATCCTGCACCATAGGGCCTGATGGCATGAACAACATGGTCAATAAGTCTGACCCTGCTCTTTGGGCCAACCTATTCCTCTCCCTGTTTGTCCATATCTGTGACACAGGAATAATCCCCAAGACTTGGCTTCATTCTATCTTGGTCCCGGTCCATAAATCGGACCCCCATGAAAATGTTTGCAAGCCTTTTGCTGGAACTCCTGTCTTCCTGTGTCACTGAAAAGGGACTTCTTCACCTCTCTCAAACGGGGTTTAGAAAGAATGATCGTACTTCCCACCCGATCCGGGTTATACAGACACTTATTTCTGACTCCTGGCAATATCCTGACTCCCAACTGTACATATGTTTTGTGGATTACTCTGGGGCATTCGATTGTGTCATACACAGCCGACTCTGAGAGATACTAGTTTATTGGGGCATTGACCCCTCCCTTCTATATTTTCTCAAATTGTTATATGCGGATACAAAAAATCAAATACGTTTATCCCAGGAGGGGGAGCTATCCGATTCGTACCCTAAAAATAAGGGACTGAAGCAGGGTTTTGCCTTAGCACTCTTGCTGTACAATTTGTATGTTGCAGATTTTCACAAACATCTTGAATGGCTCTGAGATAATCATCCTCCCACCTATGGTAATATGGGCCTGCACTGCCTCACATATGCGGATGACATAGCGATACTGGACAGAACTCCGATTGGCTTACAACGCTCTCTGGCTGCTCTATCGCTATACACCAAAAGGAATGGCCTCGTGATTAACGCCCATAAAACCAAAATCGTTATTTTTGGGAAGAAGGTTACAAAAAATGTAAACTTCACCTGGCGGGTGGGCGACTGCCCGATTGAGCGCGAGTACAAATACTTGGGAGTCTACTTATGGAATAATTGTTTTGCCACACATTTATCAAATAAAATCCAGACCAGGGCCTGGAAGAAGTGGCTGGTACTTAGGAGGACTATAAACAAAATCGGGGGAGGCTCCATTGAGGCATTGGTCCGAGCCTACAGGGTGTCTTCATACCCATTATACTTTATGGCCTACAGAACTATCTGGAATGTTCCGTTAAGTGGTTGGTGTCATTAGAGGACAAAATACTGCGTTCTCTTCTGGGCTTACCCTGTGCCTCCGCAGTGGACTTTATCAAACTGGAGTTGGGAATTCCATCACTACTGGCCGGTTGGAAAATCTCTGCTTGTAGACTTTGGTCAAATAGCACCTACCCTGAGAGGAATGGCAACCCTTTGTTGAGGCTAGTTAAGGCCCACCAGGAGAGGCATTCTCGCAGCTGTTGGTTCATTGGGTTGGATTGCATAGTTAGAAGCCACCTCTTTGAAATGGGGTGGGTAACCCCCCCGGCCACCTTTATTCATTTCCATCTTTCTCGTCATGTGAAAAGAACGATGGAATGGGATAGAATCCAGTCCCTTACCTATCTGACGGGCAAAGCCAAGTATGTGAAATAAACTCACCAAGGTAATTTCCTTAATGAACCTCGTAGTTACCTTATTAAGTGCTATTTGCCCCCACTTATACCATTTAATCTATACCTGCGTGGCAAACAGCTGCCAGTCTTTGCCAACATAGGTGCCTGGACTGGGGTTCCCAGGGGGAACCGACTATGCAGGATATGTAATCAAGATATTGAAACCACTCGACGTGTGCTCACCAATTGTAGCCTCTTGATCAATTTCTACTCTAAAAGCTATGTGAAATTTGGTGATTATGGATCTGACCAATTTTGGAGTGCCATCTATTGTGCCGAATCCCTGGTTATTATGGCAGCTACAAACCACATCTGGAACCGTATCCAGGAAAAGCCTATCTGATTATCAAACCATTTTCAATAATTTGGCATACAGCCCCTCTCCTCTTTCCCACCCTCGATGAACCCACATTGATGTACCTTTTATACCCCCCTTTTTTTTATCATGGTGTTTAAACGTTGACGTCTTTCTTTTATTATTACGTGGTTTTATCATTATGTGATGGCAGTTTTTATCCATTGACTGTTATAGTCTCATGTGATATTCTTGTTTGTACGTGTCACTCTATCCGTTGTTTTTTTAGATTTCTTCGTGTGTAAAAGGTTGAATTACCAAATGCTTAATAAAGTATTAAAAAAAAATTACACTAAAACTGTGCTGCAAAAAGATCAATTTTAAAAGAAATCTCCTTGATCTTCTTGGGGACTTCCTCGTATGCTTGTTTGGTCGTGCTCATCAGTTCTGGAAATGGAAATTATTTACTGCGGGATCCAACAAGCAATAGGATTCGGACAGGTGGGTTCTCGGCCCCATATACAAATAAATAAACATTTGCCTTTCTGGAGTTTAATCACGAACAGATGGAAAATAATGCAAAGAGGAAGAGTATGTTCTATAATGTTGCAAGCAAAGTATAAAGGTGCACCTCTGGAACTCGAACCCAGTGTCGGCTCGGAATTACCCCACAGTTCTCCAATTTCGCAAATCTCTCAGCACATGGCTCCTTCAACAACACCTGACCAAGGACTTATTCCAATTGACGCACATACCGATGCACAGACCTCACACTACTGCGCTACTTTTAAAAGATGCTTTCAGAAATGCCGGCTACCCACACTCTGTACAGCGCTTTGTTGCTCTCGAGCTAGGTCCACGCTTTAAACAATAAAAATCAAAATTAAAAAATCTTAACTTATATATTTTCTGAAGAGTGCAATCCCGACAAGCACTTTAACAGGCTTCCTTAACCAGATATCAAGCGGCCGGTGTGGGTTCAAATCCTGGCTTTGGCAATGTTTAAAACAGATCAAAAACCAAATCACTAAAACGCTTAAATGATACAAATCATACATCCCACCATTTTTCAGCACTTGGAATTGAGCTTTTGGTACCTAAAGCAAGAGAATTGAGTTTTCCCATTGGGTTGCATCGTGGTTAGAATTATTTTAAGAGGCAGAAAATAAAAAATAGCAACATTTTTAAAGAAAAAAATCGGGAGTATCCAACCTAAAATCAGGAGGGTTGGCATGTATGTACAAATGGATTTGGAAAAATTTGGCACAGCGACCAGCACTGCGGCTCATTACTGGTAAATATTTACACCCTTTGACTTACAAAAATGTACCTACTGGCATTAGAGTTCTTTAGTGTCTGTTTTACATTTTTAAACGGTTAAGGAGCTTTTCTTTTAAAGGGGATTAATGCTTCATGTGCATATTTGCTTCACTGCATACAATTCGATGTATTTTTGACTTGTGAGCTTCACCCAGAATGTGTCTGTAAATTTGACAATTTGACCAGAATCTGGGTCTGGAAGTTGGTGTTTCGAACAGAATTTCTAGCGACTGTTCAGAATGTGTATGGTTGGTGTTTTGTACAGAATTTCTACCGATTGTTCAGAATGTGTAAGGTGTCAAGCGGTCTCAGTTACCATACTCCAGGACTAAATATCCATCAGAGGCCCTATATACACGCCTTGTCTCAATGGACTTTTATTTCAAGGTGGGCTCCATCCTTAATGATAAGGCATTTCCCCTTTAACTCTAATTTTCCTACCTGCCTCGCATTCCCAGTACCAAAGTACACCTGCCTGCCCCGTCTTTTCCTCCTCCCCCTCATCTATTCCCTGAGGGTAGTACGGCTTTAAGAACCATGGAGGCGTGCATTGTAACCGACCGAGCTGTCAGAGTAGTAATTAAACCAATCGCGGGGAGCAAGCTTACCTGTCCGGCACCGCCCAGTGAGGGAGCAAGCGGCGAGGGAAAGGAAATCCGCTTCCTGGTTCCCAGAGTCGGGTTGCCCTGGAAGCATAGGCATAAACACAGAAGATGTATTATGTCGCGAATACACACATAGGTAAATTCGGCAACGCATGAAATGGACGGTTACTTATATCTATATAGCGTATATTCATTAAAATACGTGCAAGAATGAGCTGGAAAGCACTTATGTTAAATCCTGGAAAATCTACGGTGGTTAAGTATGAACATTTCTATACATTTTATTTTCTTTTAAGTAATATATTAGCACAATAAATTGAATTAGAACATGTATTCTTTAACAATTGCTATTAATTTTGTTTTCATTCATTAACAATGTTTAAGTCTGTGTAGTCGGAAGTTTAAAATTGCACTATTCCAATATGGTCGTCTCTTTCTCTAGGCAAGAGTGTATGGTTCATAGGCTCACGGTGCGTAGACATAGAAGAAGGGCCTGCTGTCTTCGCTAACCCAAAATGGGTGGTGCAGGGAGAGGGAGGGGCCAAAGGGACAGGCTTGGCAACCTGTGCCAGGTAATGGGGGAGGGGGGCGGCAGGGACCCTGGGGGTGGGAGGACACGATCCTCTGATTGGCAGAAAGGGAGCCGTAGAGGGGGGGATCCAGGAAGTGGCCGTTTGGGTGTTCCCTGTTGCTAAGTGGGAGAGAGAGGGGAAGGCTGGAGGTGCAGGTGAGGGCAAGGGAAGAGGCAGCCGCGGCAGCCCTGCAGGGACAGAAGTCAGCCCACCAAGGACCGCCAGCCGCCGCCAAAGGAGACGGAGGGTAGTGCACAAATGGGAGTTACGGGAATGGTCCAACATAGGGAGAAAGCACTTAAGGTTTGGGAAGCCTGAGGGACAAAATAGCGAGAGGGCAATACAGGGAGAGGAGAAGCAGAAAACTCGATACAAACAGAAAAGACTCTATGTGGACGTACAGGCAATCGGCACTACATAAGGTGGAGATAGTGGGTACTGCAGGTACAGGGAAAGGTCAGTCAGGCAGTGGAAAGAGACTGTAGCCAGAAGGAAACAAGAAATTGCAAAGCTGGGTGTCAACATGTTCGCTCCAGAGCTGGACTGACAAAGCTTTTGAACTCCTTGGAACCGAAATCCAAAAGCGAAGATATGTCAAGCACCCCTTGAAGATCTTGAACAGATAACCTTTGCATAAAGAAGCCAAGGCTCTACCTGACATTATCAGCTGGACATATGAAACCAAATAAGCCGCGAACAACTCGAGTTCATGACAAACCTCTGAGAAAACCATGCTTCACTTTGTGCCACAGAGGAAACACAATCCACCCCAGCTTCAAATCGTTGGTTTATGGACCATGAATTAATTGAGGGCAAGTTCCCTGAAGAGTCTCAGACAATCTGCATCTGAGGAAATCGAGCCGGCCGTGCAAATACTCAGACCATTACCTGATCAGAGAATCCACTCAAGTCATGCTGTAAAGGCTTTGAGATTAATCTGACCCAGTGGAATAGAACAACTCACTAGAGATCTATAGATCTGCCTTTTAAAGAAGCTAAGCAAACCTCAAAGACCATAAACTCAAAGTCAAAGAAGATGACGAGTCCACCTTGAAAATACAGAGACTGCAGTTACAATCTCTGTAAACTGACCTCACCTTGAAGCAACTGAGGCTATACATTCTACCCCTGAGGGTTCTAGGTCTTCCCTAAAGCTCATGCAAACGTAACATGACCTTGACAATGCCAGCCTTGTCAATCCAGTGACCATATTATGGCACTGAAGAGAATAGAACTTGAACGGCCTGAGACTTCCTTATCGCCCATATAAAAATCAACCTTCTGCAGGAGATCCCAAGACCCTTCATTGCCCATCACTGAAGAAGACTATCACATGCTGGAGAACCTTACACCATCACCTGCCTTTGATCTAGTGATTCCTGGTACTCCGGGGCCATAATGTGTCCCAAATAGTTGGGTGTCACCATAACCATGCCCCAAAGAATGTGAACTTGCTCCGAGACGTGTCCCAAAACTAAGACAGTCACCAAAGAAGCCACATTAGTGACCCAGGAAAAACAAGTCCTTGTTGATCCTTCAACACAGTAACCAAAGACTTTTGGGATAAATTGTGATCACCATTGTGCCTCTATGAAGAAACAGAGCTCACCCCTGGTGTCCACTGAGACCATCTGAAGAAGGTGAGTCCACAATGTATCCCCAATTCTCTTTTCTCTCCTTAAGCAGTCTGATCCAGAGGCATAGACTGGGTAGGGCCTGAGAGGGCAAGGCCCACCCAAGATGTGTAAATGCCCACTCAGGAGTGCTGTGTGGACATTTACAAGATGTGAATGTCACTGTGTTGGGCTCAACTACATTCACTTCAGGCCCCACTTGTTAAACAATTCTGTCTATGCCTCTGATCCCACACTTCATTGGGAAGACTTTTGAGTGCCCATGTTGGAGATAATGCCATATCTCATCTTGAAGAACTTTGCTTGCTCATGAAGTATGTGATCCATATGTTGTCGTTGTGCCCTGAATTAGCTGGATGCCTTGCCCCTTCCCAAATAAGGAAAATTATGTTTGATCCTAAATTTTCTTGTGCCCTCTTTCCCCCAAGAATTGGGATTAACCCTGGCAACGCCTGGTGAGAACCCCATGTCTCAAATACCATTGATCCCAGTCTTGCTAATTTGAAACGTTTTGAGTTTCTTGACAGGTGCCTTCTTGGCCCACAGGCATGTTCTATCATAAGCGCTTTGATTGTGGCGTGGGCACGACATACCTTTTTTTTTTTTTTTTTTTTGTTTTACTCCACCTCCTCTACGGTTTCCTGGCCATTACTGTATTGTGCTCCAAAGTCCCCTGCCCCTACCTTACCTATCTACTTATGAGGGACTCTGGCCTGATCCCATCCCAGTGACGCTGATCCCACCCAGTCTCGCCCCGCACAAGCAACGCCCACACCTATCCCTGGGAGATGCCGATCCCACCCATATCTCTTCCCTGAGACGCAGAGCCCACACCTGTCCCCGGGAGAGCTGGTTGCGCACACCTGTCAGCCAGCTCCAAAGGTGACTGCCAGCCCTCCAGGTGCATCGCGCAGAGGATAAGAGACAATTGACAGGTGAGTTGTCCTTGAACATCAAGGGTGCACAGTAATGTGATTGGGGGGGGGCAAGGTGGCCAAAGGGCTTCTTGGCCACGAAGTGGTAGCTAAGTGATCGTTCAAGGTTTGTGTGTGCCAGACATTGGATCGCTTAGCCATACGTTACCAGTCTTGTTGACATTTCTAAACATTATCTTGAAAAAGGTGGCGTACAGAATATTTAAATTGGTATAGAGCGTGAAAAAATATTGTTGGCGCAAAACTGAGCTGTCTCCGACTAGCATACGTTGCGATTGTTTTTTTTCCGTCTCGTATTTCGACGGTACAACTTGCCCCCACTTCCCTTTTCCAGCCGACCAGCGTCATGCGATCCTTGGTTTTGGTGCGATTGATAATAAAACATAATTTTATATGTAGGTCTGTCCAGGATCCAAAGCAATCTTAAGGCCTGACTGAGCACGTTAAAGGTAGCTTGCGACGGCTGTCGTCTTCGCCATACGCTGGTGGCGCTCCAAGTCTTGGAAATACGCGAAGAGACAGACATATGGTTCTGCGAAATAAGTAAAGTATATGTGCCCCCCACCCCGTTTTGCGAATGCGGAGATGTACCATTGGCATCCGGGTTTGGCCATGGGTGGAAGAGCTCGAATGGCGCGTTTCGCCCTTTCGGTGGCAAGGCGGGTTCCCTCGGGTACTCCGCACGGGGCGTGTCTGTACCCTGCCCAACCTGTTACCTGTCACAAGGCCTTCCTCCTTTTATTTTTTTTTTCTTCTCCTACCAATTTTCCCTTCCTGCATTACCGATGCCAAGCCGGACCTCTCGCGGCGCAATTCTATAGTGGCCGGCCCAGCTGCGGATGCGTGACTTTGATTATGTATATATTTACGTTTTGAATGGATCTGGTGGCCCCCGCTTTTGAATCCATGTGAGCGATGCATGTTGTCCGTTTTGGCGTCGAGCGAGGGAGCGCATTTTTTTTTTTTTGTATTTTATTTTTATTTAAGATTTATTTACAGGGCCTCACGCAGCGATTTTGCCTTTTAAATTATCGGTAAGTAAAATAAAACTAGAATTCTTGAACGCATTTGTTAATTATTACTGCACCTTACTCACTGAAATGTGTTTAGGCACTGGTAATGTTTTACGATTCTGAGAAGGGTTACAGACTGATTTGCCCCATCAAGGATGATTTGAACCAGTTAACTTATAGTTACGCTCTCATATATATACCATCAGTGCATTAAGCAAATGAGCTCTCTCAAAGCTGTAGTCCCCCTGAAAGTCTTGCACCTTAACAGTGCTGTGACAACGGGTGTTAGTTTTAATTTTAAGCAAGTCATTTCTAATTGTATCCACCTTGGGTGAAAGGCTGAGCCATTAAAAATGTGATCTGCACTCAAAAAAAAAAATCGGGTCAGTGAGCGCCTTAACCCTCTCAGCTATCTCTAGGCAAATCAAATAGAGTAACAACCCAAGTACTAATTGTGTGTCCCATGCCAGTTGTAGTGCGCTGCAAAGGTTAAAGGTGAATGCAGTTTTGGGGTATGTATGAGGCAGGGGCTGGAGGGGGGGGTGTCTCGCAGTTCTCTTGGACACGTTACTCATATCACCATAAAACCGAAAACAATTTTAGAAGGCACTATACTAAATTGCAATTATGATTCTTCTTTTTATTATGATCACCGTTTTCCAGAGGTTAACGACAAACGTGCAACTCATGCACGCATATGCTTAGACTTGTTGAAAGAATCGCAGTAAAGTACTTGTGTGACTCCCCCCGGTTCATTTTCACCTCTTCTGAGTGTTTTTTTTTTTTTTTTTTTTTTTTTGGTTTGCGGCTCCGTGTCCCACTGACGCGCTGAGTGACTTGGGGCACTTCCTCATTGAGTGACCGTCCGCCTTCCCGGTCCGCCGCCCCCAAACTAATGCTGGGGGCCTACGCGTTGCACACACACACACACACGGTTGCGTTCCTCACCGAAGAACCCCGTGTGTGCTGATCTGTAGGAGACTTGGTCAAGATCCATCGTTGTCGGTAAGGGCGAATGTCTTTTAAAATGTTGAGTTTCCCCTTTTTGGAGCAGGGAGGGGGTTGCGGGCTGGCAGAGGGAAGTTGTCACTGCCTGCCCAGCCCATGCTGAATCAGCACGGCAGGTCCTGCTGCGGGCAAAAGGCCGGGGTGCTTTTGCATCGGACGTGGGTGTTGGGGGCATTATTTTATACATGTGAGCAAATACGTGTAGCATTGGTTGCACCCAATGCCAGCGTTCAGACTCTGTTCCATTGCTGCCTCGTTAAGCTGTAGCCTGGATCGCCCACTGCCTGTGCACGTTTAATGTCCGGTTCCTCCAGCTTAAAATCATATCTGGGGGGTTTTCTCCAATGTTTTTCTCTCACTGTTCAGATTGTGGGGGGTTTGCCCTGAGTGCTGGTTGCATACAGATCTCTGAAGCAAGCGCTTAACTCCTTGAACTGTCATACCCCGCTATTGATGGTTGGTCCATTCCCTTTTATAGATCTGCCCAGTGAATCTGATCCTAGTGTTGATTGGTTAAGCACGGTGAGCATGCCACTTCTTCCGGGTGTTGTTGGCGGGCACAGAAGCACACACACTCTGTACTGGGGGGTTCCTGCCTGCTGTGTTAAGGTGGTGTGCACCCGGCCTTCTTGTACTAAGATTAAAACAGAGTGCATGTTTTCGTGTAGCGATTATTCCCCATTCTAAATCTAAGCGAAATCCATGTGTAGTCCTCCTGTCGATGTTTGTCATTTGTGTATTTGATAACGCGATCACTTCGCATATGGCGCATCGTTGCCAATCTCCCCCCCCCCCCGTGTTGCAATAACTAGGAATGGTATTCCCATGCCATTAGAGGTGTAATCACGCTTCCCGACAGCTGCACGCGAAGCACCTAGGCCTGTTACAGCTGAAGAGATGCACCTGAGTGGGGCGCCTATCCTCGCTTCTGTTTACAAAGGGTAGGGGTTTCAAACAAAAAAAATTGATCTGCGGGCTCATGCGCCTGCTGCCGAGGTCTCCGTGTAATCTACCGGACACACGTGATTTCTGCCGAGCCGACTCTTCCTTTCCCGCGGCCCGTCCCAGGGAATGAAATCAGTAGCATTGTTCATGGTAACCATTGTTATTTAGACGGTTGCTAACCAGCCACACCAGGTCCCAGGCACAGCATGCACGACTTTTATGCCTTATGCATTTCAGTTGTATGACGTCACACCACAAAATAGGGGGTAGTGTATGGTTGTCCCCGAGGTGATACTTAGATGCCGTTGGTGAAGATTGCTTGGGTGGGGGCTTTTGAAGCGGAGGTAGCCCACCCTAGCTCTAGGCGCCGGCCGTAGGGCCAACCAGAACAATGTGATTTTCGCAGGGTCCGTGGCGGCGGAATGGGAGGCACCTCTCGCCGCCCCACCCCTCTCCAAGGATGTCTGGCCTGGGCGCGCGTAATCTCGTGCCGAATATCGTCCATATGGCCGAGCGTGCGATCTTTCAGCGAATTCAGTGCCCCCTTTGAAAGGTGTGGTTTTAATCGCGGTGGGTCCTACTGACTCGCCCTTTCACCCTTCAGAGGTCTATTTATTAAGTATCATTCAAATCATGTTAAATGCCCATATTTGGACGCTCTTAGAAGCGGACATCGTTCTTTTTCTATCGTACACATATGAATTACTTCTACTTATGATTTTGACCGAGGTGTCCACGTATGTGTTGGAAAGATGGGCGTGCTACCAGTGCAGTAACTTTGCTGAAAAAGTTGGGGGGACATGACAATTGAAGAAAAGGTGCCCCAGCCAAATGAATTGGGACAAAATGGTGTGCCATGAAAGTTGGGGGGGGACAAACGCCCCTGTCCCCCCCCCCTAAAATTACGCCCTTGCTTGCTACCAAATCTTACTTGTTTTTTATTTTTTCTATAGCTCTCGGGGCCACAGCCTGTAGGTTCCAAGCGCCGTGAATGACAGTTTAAACTATTACCTAACTAATGTTTAGTCAGTTTCTCAACCTGGGAAAAATTCAAGGATTGGATTTCTGGCCCTTCCAGTTGCAACGCACCAACCCATTGAGCTATCCTATCCTATGTGTGTGTTTTATATATCCATTTGAGCCAAGTCAAACATTCCGCAACGTCACCTGAACCATAAGTTATGGCTTTAAACCCCAGATGCTCGTGAGGCCGGGGCCGCTGTTTGAAGGCTTGGTCTCATGCCTTCGACTGAACGTGGGGACCCCGGAACACCCCACCTCCCATTCCACTGGCCTTGCCATTTCAGAAGATCCCCAGCTGCGAAGGCCTGCTTAGTTCAGCATTCCCCGTATTACTTGAGGTCTGTACTTCATTGAGGCAATGATTTGGTTCTGGTTTGGGGCCGAGGTGTGGGTTTTGTTGACATCACAAATGATGTCGGGCTAATTGCTGACATAGTTGTGATGTTATCAGTCGATTGTCCCCGTGTTGTGTTTGGGGCAGAAACTTTTGACAATGAGGACCCCAGCCAGACGTTAACAAGGGCTTGGCACCACAACAGAGACTAGTGTTGTTGGTCACTAGAAGGGTAGCTCTGTGAGGCAGGTGACCAGCGCTGAGAGGAGAGGGGGAGAAGGGGCATCCCCTTTCCAGTCTAAGGCAGAACGGGAGAGGTTTCGCCTCTAAAATCAGGAGCAGGACGTGCGAGTGGCGCTATGTCAAGGGATACCGTTTTTCCACTACTGGCATTTCAGTTAATTTACTAATGCATTCTGGAGGCAGTAGTCTCCCTTAAGTAAAATGGGACACATCCAATGTAAGTAGTGCTGTACCATTCATTTTACGGCACACTTGCAAACCTTGCTCCATGAAGTATTTTCTTTCGGGACAGTCAGCGCAATTTACAACCCTCTTCTTTCGCCCCTCCGCCTTTCATACAAGAGCACATCTGCAAACTTGGATGCACACCTGTATATTTCGAAATCGCGTATTTGCCTTTGCAGTTGAGGAGTTTTGTGGACCAAGCACTGGCCTGTGCAAGGAGCAGGCAGACTAGTAAACTGAGCCGCTCCCCTATGATTTCTGAATTCACCGGGTTGACCGTGGCAACTGCCGCACAAGGATAACATTTGGGAAGGTGTGGCGTATAGGCAGAATGTTCCCAGTGGTACCCAGCAATGGCTTAAGAGGGGCCCAGTCCCCACTAAGTCGCAAGCACAGAGAGGTTGCTGGCAGGGCTCCAGTAGCTGTAGACTGTTACAAGTCGCCGCTGTGCCCCTCTGCCCCCCATGAGCCCCCTAGCCACAGAGCACACTGCACGCAATGCTTGCTGTCTGGGCTCCACGGTCACACTGCTGTGATCGTGGCAACGCCCGTTTATCACAAACACGCAGTGGAGTTGCGTCACTCTGCCGCGTGTGGGCATTAAAGGGGCAGGCACCAGCTCCTCCTTTTTCATAACAAACGCAAGGATATAGATGCAGACACTTCAAAATCATTACACTGCACACAAAATAACACCCCTTTTATTTGCTTCCCTCCCAGCCTGCCCATCTCTCTCGGCCTGAGAGATGGGCAGGCTTCCCCCTCCCGAACCTTTGGGGATACCTCCTGCCTGCCTCCCAGATCGGGCCCTTCTCACATACTACCTCTCAACCTAGGGGACTCGGTGGATGGGCCAGGCCACCGCTCTCGTCCGGTACCTCGACAGTGTCTCTTCTCAAGATTGGCTCTGGCCTGTCTCACCCACTTCTTAAAAAAAAATGGCATTTTGGGTAACAGTGACAGTACCATCCAATGCAGTCACAATCAATCCACGCAATGCCACCACGTCCATCCTACCAGGCTCATAAGTCAGTGAGAGCTTGCCTTGTGGATACCGGTTCTTCATCACAAGCACTTCATCCCCGGGAATCAGCTGCTGGGGCCAGAGCCCTCTCCTGACATTCTCTCCCTCCGTCCCGAGTCTCCTTTTGTGCTCCACCTGAGCATCATCAATCAGGGCCAGTTCTCGTTCCCTCACTTCAGGGATTAGACTCGGACACCGCCGAAACATGGTTTCCGCTGGTGCCACTCAAGTTGACACAAGAGGGGTGGCCCCATATTCCCTAAGGAACTGGTAGAGCGCCCGTTGCAGGCAGTGGTCCTGGCCATGAGCGAGGCAAAACACCTTGCTCAGAGTCCTCATGAACCTCTCAGCTTCGCCAGTGGCACGGGGCCAGACTGGTGTAATTTTCCAGTTTTGTTTGCCGTACTCTTCCGATCAACTAGGCAAAGCTCTCCCCCTGGAACGGAGGTCCGTTGTCTGAGCACAGGGCCTGAAGCAGTCCGTGAGTGGCAAAGATCTTTTCTAGGGCAACAGCCACCTTGTCAAAAGTCACTGACTCGAACTCTGGGTACCGTGACCACTCATCCCCCACCCCCCACCACCAGGAAGTGAAAGTCCCGGCCCGTGGACCCAAAGTCAGCATGGGCGTTCTCCCAGGGCCTCATACCTCGGGGCATCGTCTCAATAAGGGGCTCTTTCTGTGCTGGGGCAGCTGCCTGGCACCACACACAGGCCGACACAAACTGCTCCACCTGTCTCTCAAGGTCAGGGGACCATACTTTATGTTGTAGCCTTGCTTTCGTCTTGACAGTTGCTTGATGGCCCTGGTGCTCTAGCTCAATGACTTCGGGAATGTTGCACATCAGTATCACTGTGCGGCCACCCCTGAGCAATAGCCCGACTCAACGAATGTCCGCTCCTCCTTTACTCTCCACTGCTGTTCCAGCGCCGACCGCACCTCCTGGGTCCTTTGTGCCAGCATGTCCACCACATACCTCCACGACCCTTGCTGAATGGCTGCCTTTAGTATTCGGAAGCACTCCTTCTCGATCGCCGAACTTTCCAGCTCTTGGAGAGGCACTGAGTTTGGGGTCACCGCGTCCACTATGAGCCTCACGTGCTAGTTAGCCTCCTCCCCACTGATGTCTCCACGTCCTTCCGCCTTGCCACTGGGATGCCTAGACAGATAGTCTGCTGCGTTTTTACTGCCGGCCGATACACTGAGACCCCATATTCCAGTAGCGCCAGTATCCACCTTTCAATCCGGGCTGGAGGTTTGGATAATGAGCCAGCCATGATCGGCAGCAGGGGCTTGTGGTCAGTCACCAATGTCACCGGCCATCCCAGCACGTACAGGCGACAATGCTGATACACCCGCAAGACAGCCAGGGCCTCCCTCTCGATTGAGACAGTGCCTTGGTCGCCAAGGCAATTAGCCTGATCTCCCCATTGGCGTCGTTTGAGTGAGAACTGCATCCAGACCAAATGAGCTGGCGCCCACCACGATCTCTGAAGTTAAGGACGGATCGAAAAAAACACCATGGTGTGTTCTGCCGTCAGCACTCCCTTCACATCTTCGAACGCAGCCTGTTCAGCGGACCCCACTGCCACGTTGCCTCTTTCTTGGTGAGACTTCTCAGGGGCTCAGACCTATAGTTTAGGTTCCGGATGAACTGGCCACATTAGGTGACCATCCCCAGGAATCTTAGGACTTCAGATCCATTCTCTGGGGGCCTCACCTCCACAATGTCTTTGACCTTTTGGGGGTCAGGTGACATGCCTCCCTCCTTGATTACCAACCCAAAAAACTAATGTTTCTCTTGAGGAATTCGCATTTTTCCTTATGCAAGGTTGGCCCCAATGCCTGGAGCCGTTCCAGAGTCCTCAGCAGCAGCTCAATGTGTTCCGCTTGCGTCTTTGCATATACCAGGATGTCGTTGCTGATGTTGAGGACACCCTTTAGATCCGCCAGGGCCCCACGGATGATGTTTTGGAACACTTCCGCCGCTGATGATACCCCTTCGCTCAGGCGCTTGTATCTGTAGAGACCTCAGTGGGTGGTAAAGTTGGTGATGTATCTTGAGTCTGGGTACAGTGCCACTTGATGGTACCCCGCCCGTAGGTCAAGCTTTGAAAAGGACCGCGCCCCGTGCAGTTATGCAATTATGTCATTGGGCGTGAGGTGTCTTTCACGCTTCATGGCCTAGTTCGGGAGCTTCATGTCCACACAAACCTTCACTTTGTTCTCAGGGTTGACTGCCATACTGAAGGCCACAATCGCGTAAGGGTGCCTTGAGGAGTTAATTCTGCTATCGAACGGGGTGTTTGTGGGCGTTTAGGATAAAGGGGCCGACAGTGCAGCCTTTTGGCACACTGGTGCTTACTTTGTTATGCTGCGTCATCCACTACTTCCCGCCTCCCCGTACAGCGCTGTGAGATAGCATTACTGTGGTGTAAAGCACTATTCAATCAAACATTATGTTGCATCCTTCCACTTTCCCCTTACTCTTCTACTTGTCCAAAGCTCTCATCTTCACCATCCAAGCTCTGAAACCTCCTGAGCGTAGTGCACAGCGCTAAAGGAGTAACGCACACATTGCATACACACCCAACTCCAGTCTTCCAAGTGAAAACGAAGGTTGAAAAAATAACTTCCTAGCAGCATGCAGTGATCAGGCAACCGTACTCTAACCATAAGGCTACATTTAACCATTTCTCTTCATTGTGAGATAACAAGGAAGTTAGTAATGGCAAGCAACTGTTAAACTATATTTAGACTTAAGTCAGATCCTAATATTGAGATCCCATCTGCAGTCTCTGTTAACGTACTTTGTGATGACGGAGCAATACCATATATCGGCCTCATTCAACTTTGGCGTGTTTTGTGTTAAGTGAGAGCTGAGACATTACTTCTAGGGAGACATGTTCTATGAGAGACATCAGTAATTTGTGATGTCTCCTGTCGGGTCAGTTATTTTGAGTTGCGAGACTTCCATAATGTCATTTTGTACAATCTGTAAAGTGTTTGCTGTGAGACCTCCCTGTACAGGCTGTGCTTGTAGTCACTCCATGTGTGCTCATTATGAGACCTCCCTAAAGAGATTTCACTCACAGAACTTACTAACTTCCTCATTGAGGTGCAACACCCGTATGACAAAATGTATTTCGTAAAATTTCACTTTTTTACTATGCAAGCCTTCTTGTGGTATCTTGCAATATGTCCATCATGTGATGAGACTATAGGTGAGGCCTGATCAATTGATGTATACCGTCGGGACAGATGCATATATTTCCTGCCCTCTGCACCCCAACACCATGATACCCTCTCCTGTGTGATGCCCTTTTAATACTCTCTCCCCAAAGATTGCTTTCCTGTGGTATTGCCACCTGTCTACTCTCCACTCGGATACTCTTTTATTTGATAGCTTCCAGTACACTCTACCATCAGAATCCCTTCCCTTTGTGAATTCTCCCGGTACACTTTTCCATCAAGATCCCTTCCCTGTGTGTTGGAATTCAGTACAGTCTTTCTTATGCCCTCTTAATGTAAGCCCTCTTTTGTGCTAATGCCACCAACACCACATCACTCCTGTGTACTTCCTGTACCTCTCCTAAGTGAGGCTCTCCAGTACCTTCTTTCCTAAGATCCTCTTTGTGATGGACCCCAGTAGCCACTCCTGTGTGATGTCTTCCGTAGTACCATCTTCTCTAAGATCCGGTTCCGTTTCCTGGCCATCAGTGCTCACTCCTGTGAGATGCACACCAGTACCTGCTCCTGTGTGATCGCCTATGGTACCCACTCCTGTGTGAACTCACTTGGGTGGGAATGCCTGCACCTTCTCATATGCGGTGAAATCCAGAAGTCCTTCCATGCACATCTTCTCCTGTGTTATGGCCTCCTGTGCGCTCTTCCCCTGATGATCTTCTTCTGTGGCCACCAATGCCCTGACTGCAATGACCTCCAGTGCTTGCTTAGCAAATACTTCTCTGCTGGGTGATTTCCTCCTCGGCTCTCGCCAGACTTCCCATTCTCTGGTAACACTGCCACTACCTCTCCTGTGGGTTGCGCTCCAGTTCTCTCGCCTCCAAGGGCTCGTTTCGGTTTTGTTGCCTTCAGTACTCTATCCTCATAATCCTTCACCTCTGTAGTGACCTCCTGACCCCCCCGCAGTATATGTGTTCAGTACTTTTTTCACATGTCCTGTTCTCATTAATAACACCCAGTAAGATCCCTCGCCTCAATAGCGCCCTGTACACTGCCTGCAATGACCTCCAACACATCCTACCACAATAATCGTCTGCCCCTGTTTGATGCCTTACAGTACTTTGTCATCAGTTCAGCGTCTGTGCCCCGCTCGTTCTATAGCTTCCAATATTGAAATGCACAAGTCTCTGGTATTTGACACATAAGTCAAAAGTTGAAATTCTAAAAGGGCCTTGGCATGCCTTCCACCCTGCTTCTGTAGCCAATGTGTCCACATTGCATTCTGCTGAGCGGGAGCAGATGGGACTGTTGGTGTTTCTGGTGATTGAAATATGGACCACGGTTCTTTTTTAATTTTTTAATTTTATTTGAATTTTTCTTTGCATATTCATTCTCCATCACTGTAACAATGTATAAGCCCCATGCACTGCCTGGTCACTATACGAGTTAGAAAATCTGATGGCAACTTGTCTGCTGTATCTCATCTGATGGATGATTGTTTTAAGCAGCAACAGACCAGGGGCACAGGGATTGATCAGAGTCTTTGGGCAATGCCAAACGGGCCCAGATCAGGACAGAGGTGCAGGGGTGCTCCCACACACCATCTGGGGAGATTACACAAGCCCAGCACTTCAATTGAGGATAGGGAGGCCAACTAACCAATTCCACTAACAATTTCCCCTTCTGCATACACCTCTCCAAACCAAACACAACCACAGACCTACAGCACAACAAACCGCACAAACTTCACTACATTGCAACAACAAAATAAAAACACACATAGACTCGCACAACAGTACACTACGACTACCGGCCGCAAACCCCCAGGCCCAGCCAACAGACCCACTGGGCTGAGGCCGCCAACAGCACATCACTGCTCTCTTGCACTTTTCTAGCTTCCTCCCACTACTAACTCACCCTCCCTTCCTCTTTGAGAGCCGCAAGAGTGCCAGGGGACCACTCCGGTGGTGATAGTGCGCGGTACAAATGTCCTTTAACATTAACACACTAACTGCGCCCCTGAGCCTCACCCTACCTGGGTGCAGAGTTTCCTTGTTTTGGGCTCCCTGTGCAACCCTTTTTTTCACCTTTAGCATGGGTGAGCGAAAGCCTGCAGCCATAAATCTGGTGGGTTCTGATAATTCAAAGTAGTGTGCCACAATATTTTTATACTTTAAAATAGGTAAAACAATGCCCACCTGGATCATTATATTTGATACGATGCCTGATTATATTCAATAACATTAAAATCTTTATGGGCGTAGTTTGGGATCATAACATTTCCTATGAACATAGTGAAATTGATGAATATCACATAGTAGTTCATGAGGAGGTAGAAAATCCATGATTTGTTTGCCTATTATCTGTTTATTTACAATTAGTGCCTGAGAACGAACTACAAAGTGTTAAAAAGCAAATCTGCCTACATTTGGACAGGACATGGATCGGCCTGTTGTTTGGTCTGGTGTGCAGGGTCACCTCCAGTGTTTCAGACGGGTACCAGTGAGCATCTTCTCTTATGGACACATGTGCCACCTGTCTATGTTGAGAGCTGCATAGCGCTCCAACTTCTTATAGTTGGTTACAACGAAGTTTGATGGCTCTGCAGGCTCTTTAGAACACTAATCTTGCAGGGTTCAACTCTTCCCTAGAACAATCTCCTTGGTTCCCATTTCCAGTGGGCTGTCTGGCATGGACTGTGACTGTCAGTGGTGTGCACCGTACAGTGAAGCTGTAGCATCCTGTACATGATGAAATAATGGGAACCAACCATGTTCAACATGTTTTATTGGATTTCAGTTAATACATAAGAATCACTGTTGTAGAGCAGTATACAGACCAGGGGAGCACAGCCAAACGCATAATATAGCACAAGAATCAAGCATATAAACCAACTGGATATGGCAACTTGAGTAATAAATGTTAAGAATTCCATTCTATGTTAGTAACAGCTTTGACTGTTTACATCTGTATAAAAAGAGAATCCCAACATGGTCCTAGATGGACAAACTCTTGAAATCAACAGTATTGAGTGTACGGTCTGTTGAACTTTGACTAGGTAGTACCATATTTATCATGCAATGACCACTTGTAATACAACATCCCTTGCCTTGCTGACAGCACAACTACACCTTGGGTCCTTTAATTGGAAGATGGTTTTCTGTTTGTCTTCCAACATTTTATATGAATTGCATACCGTACTGACGTTCTGTCCATGTTGGTAGATGTAGCGAGCAAGAGAGGTTTCCTAGTATAAGCAAGCAACAGGGATTTCTATGTAGTTTGAAAGAAGAGGCCAATCCCGGGTATGTTAATCTTATCCCGCAAGAAAGTATGTTAAAATTTGTATGCTGCAGTTCTAGAACATTGTCAGATAAGAGCCCGTCTTTAGAGAAATCCTGCAAGGGCCATACTTGGTAGTTTACACTGGAACCACCTTTCTGGCGACAAGTGCATCAGATAAATCATCCCATCTTAATTGTAAAAAATGTTTTTTAAAAAATCTAGCTCTACTTCACTTTAATCCTATTCCCAGAAAACCTGTTCCCTAATGGTTTAATAGCTAGACCCAGTTCCTATTTCCACAATGTACAGTTATCCTCATTTCCCCTGCAACAGATCTTCCAAGAGATGCAGAGGATAAATCGCCACTTGTGATCAAAGGTCAGGACTGCCCAGGAAACCAAATGAGCCAGGGCCATATGCTTTACTTGTGAAATTGTTAAAACTTCAGTAACTTTTTCATGTTCTTCTTGAAAGATTGATGCAATGAAGTCTCTGAAGAGGGTTATGATTTCAGACTGTATGACTTCTACAGAGATCATTCGCTCTAAAATTGGGCCGACCACATACCGATAGTGCTGTGAATATTTTTACCTGATGACCTTGCTCAATGTGGATGTGAGGCTATGGGCTAAGATGTTTACCATGAGATGGGTCCAAATCATGCCCACTTTCATTCAGAGGTATTGAACCAGTTTAATTTGGAACAGATAAGGTGACATTATGTGTGAATGTATTGGTTTGTTCCATCTCCATAAGAGCAGTCCATTTCCACCACACCATATTCTTTACTGATGCAGAAAAACTATTTTGGTCGGATGGAATGGGTTTTTATTTTTTTCTCACACAGGAAGTTCTATTTGGTCCTAAATTCATCTATTTAAAGGATTGCATGGTGGTGCTACTGATAATATCAGTGAACAGGATAATGTAAAAGGAATTCCATACTGGTTGGGGAGCAAAAGAAGGTTGTCTGTTTTCTTCTAGACCTTCCCATCTGGCTGTGGAACCATTGGCCTAAATACTGTGCAGACGAAGGGGGTTCTGCTTTTGTGATCATGATTTAAAGTCTGTCTAACCCCAAAATACTCTGCCAGATGTTTTTGTGAACTACTGAAGTGTTTCCTCAGAATCCTAAGCTTCTAAATTGATACCCTGAAAATAAGAAAGTTTTAACTCTTTTTCGCTTTCATGTCATACGGGTGCATTTTGTTGAGTTTGATATCAAACAGATCAAATATAGCTTGACCTGCCTCTGAATTTGAATCAATAGAAACAACAAACACATCTTTCAATCAAACATAGTACTAGTGTTACGAACATGCTTATTGGACTGTAATTATTAGGTGATGCTTAATTTGACAGTAAGGGGGGGGAGCGGTACAATTGGAAAAAATGACTTTGCAAGCTTACTGTATGCTTTTGGAATTGTTACACTCCTTTTAAATAACCTAGCTTGTTTGCAGAAAGATCTGCCTTGACAGAAAGTACCTTAACGTTGTACCCGAATAAATAATTAGTAAGAATTCACCAAGGGTGTTTTATCAGCACAAAACGCAATAATTCATTGTAGTTTTAGGTTTTGAAAGTGTTCGTTGGTTCATAGACAGAAACTATTCTTATACATTCCATTTGTTTTCACTTAATGTTTTTGAGATTTAAACATGAATAGCTTGATTTAATCTCAATAATTGGCGTTTATGTACTTGTAATGTCATTTGTATAGCACCTTTTACCATTACTATAGTCTCCATGTGCTTGTGGTGGGAACTCCCTCTGGGACCTCATTCCAGGGTATGGGTAATTCTCATAGAGGTTTAGAATGCGTGTGTGTATACGGCCAAGATTAGGGATTGGGTGGGCTGACTATGCTCCGCTAAACTACCCACAAGATCGGGCATGTGGGTGGATGCTGAAGGGGGGGGGAGGGTCATAATTGTGTGTGAGTGCAAGAGACTTGTGCGTCAAGCTAAACCAGAATTTTGTCGTAAGTCGTCTCTGTAATCCGGTGGAAGAGGTGTTGAGGAAAGTCTGGAGTGAGTAGTCTTAAAACCGTTGTGTCCTGCTAGACAGAATTATGTCGTAGATCGTAGCTGCATTCTAATGTGCTTGGATTGTAAGCCGTGCCTGCAGCAGATATCCACCGAAGTGGTGCGTTTATAGGTAACTGGAGCACTGATGGAGCTTATCGTTGATGTCGCTTTGTCATGAGATCTTCTGTGGGGATAAAAAGCCAGCTAACTTTGTAGACTCTTCTAAATGCTAAGGAGAGGTTACCCCCCCCCCCCCCCAAGTCTTCTAGGTTCCGTAGACAGACTGTCTTAGTCCCTCTTCTAAGTGTGACAGCTAGCTTACCATGGGATCAAGGGTATAGGATTCTGAAAGCGTCATAGTCCGTCTACCTTGAAAATCTTACTGAAATACCTTCCCAGTTCCATAAAGACTACTAGCAGCCCTCTATTAGCTGCGGTATTGGAATACCAATGCTGATTTAGGATCTATAGGTGCAATGAAGGTTATCAGCAAAGATCTCGAGTGGCGGGCTAACCTTACATGCTGTCTGATGATGTTTTAGAATACACTATACTGGTCTAGCGTGCCGACCTATTCCAAACCATGTAATTCCAATGTTCTTTATTTAGATAGTTATTAGTTAACCTTTTGGGCAGTTAGCTTGCTACACCTCTTCTCTTCAGAGTTTCGAAGCCTGCAAAAGAAGATCATCCTGCATATGCTTATGGGTACACGATTGTTTTGTTAGGAATATGGGTTTGGGGAAATGGTGAGGGGAGGGAATATGGGTATTGTGTTGTTGAAAAGTTGCTGCGATACGTTGGGAACCAATCTGATAAAAATGTGAGGGGACTCATTGAGGGTAGGTGCTGAAAGGGTGGCACGCTTAAGTGAGAAATGTCGAGTACACCTAGTGATGGGAAGTTAAGCGAGATCCGGTTAGTCATGTGGAATGATCAGGGATTGAATTCTCCCGTGGAGAGGAGATCTATTCTGCAGAGACTGGTAGACCTATCCTCTGTGATTGTCAACGCATCTGTTGAAGATGGGGAAGCGCAGGCTGCTCCATAGTGTACCAGTGCCTTTTCTTTTTGATCTTTGATTGAACTGATGAAAACATGATTGATGTTTAAAGAACCAAGGAAGGTACTCTTATCAAGGTTACGAATGCCATTTCTCCACTAAGATCTATCTGGCTATGTTGGAGTAGTTGGTGTCTATAGGCTAGAAAGTACTAATTGTTTGATTTTCCCAATGTTGGCATATTATTACTATTATTTCCCGAGGAGGTTATTATCGTCTTGCATACTACCATCCCTGTGTTGCATGTGTTGAAGGAGCAGGGACAAGCTGGTATTGAAATGGGGAATAGCTACTTGTTTTCAGATGAGGCATCATTATGGAGTAATGCAACACATAATTGATATTTTGGCAGGCTTGAATTTTGGCGGAAAGCCATAATTTCCAGTCTTTTGGAAGATGGAGCCATGGTATCCTTTGAGTTTCTCAAATTGAAAATAAGCTTCAGGAAAAGGAATTGACTGTGTAGAGTAAAATCTCTGACCTCTGTTCCAGAGTCCAATCTGTCCTTTTCTTTTCCCATGCGTGAGACTACTAGTTAGCCTTGCCTAAATTCAACTGCCTCTACGTGATTTACGATGCCAGTGAGGCAATGTTTATTTCTTTTTTAGCAGGCAAGACGGCATTCTGGAGCACAG
Source organism: Ambystoma mexicanum (assembly GCF_040938575.1). Lineage (NCBI taxonomy): Eukaryota > Metazoa > Chordata > Amphibia > Caudata > Ambystomatidae > Ambystoma > Ambystoma mexicanum. The sequence goes on along the minus strand of NC_090921.1, from coordinate 730,680,960 downwards.
GGGAGGCAGGTGGTTGTTTGAAAGTGACACTTCCTACAGAAAACCTGCCCTGCTAGGAATTTGAATTCACTCATCCCTTGTCATTTTTCAAAAATCAAAACTTTGGAATGAAAACGGTGCTCTGAAGACCTTACAGTGAGACGTGCACTCTGTGGATGGAAACGAAAGGGTTGACAGTTGAGGCAGTTTTGCACAGTCATTTTAGCATCTTGCAGAAAAAATTGTGTTTTATGGCATTCTGAGTTATAAATGCAGTCTAAAGGCCTAATTCACAGAAGCGTTTTATAATGGCACAACCCCATTGGGAAAGTGTTGTGTGAATTAGGCCCCAAGTGTGTGTGTGTGTGTTTTATTTTTTATTTTTATTTTTTTAAAGTGCATTGCTTGTCACAAACCTTGCGACAGGCCGGACTGTTGCACTCCTCACCACCTATGGTGTTGGGAGTGATTGCAATGAGTCAAAGAAAGAAAGCATTACCAAGGCCAACAGTTTTGCATACAATGGGGATAGGCAGTTGCCAGGCACTACCACAAAGGAACGACCAGGCCCTCAGAAGGCAGTAGCTGGAACATGGTATGGGTACATGGCATATAATGTCAAATGCCTTTCTAATACCTATAAGCAGCCCAAAGCTGTTGGCTTTGCCATTGTTTATTTTTAACATGACTTCTGTGCAAAGAAAGAATACGAGGACACACATTACTTGTAAATCAATTAGCAGAAGGTACATTTGGCAAAGACACTTTTATTACCCCCTGAGCTAATTTACATCTACACTTAAGCCCTTGACTTTGAGAAACTGCTTAGAAATGGCACTGGCATACCCTACACAGGACAACGTTTGATGTTTCTATATGATCGTCCTAGTTGAGAGATCTCAGGAGGGTGTGTTTTAGTCCAGGCAGGTAATGGCCATAGAGATTAGCACAGCCGTTGTTGTCACTGAGTGGTACAAATCTAAAGGCAGGCAAGTTGTGTGTCCCTCCTCGCATACCATCTCCCTCCTATCTGTACTCCAATACAGTCGTTTTGGTTTATAGGTGGCGTTTTCATGCAACCTAATAGCCAAAACAAAAAGGTGTAGGGCATCTACATCCTTACTACAATGATATGAGGAGCCATATCTGAGTGATTATCAATATGAGGAGCAGGTATGATCTGGCTCAGAAGTGGGGTGTGCTTGGTAAAATTCATTGGACCCTGGGAGCAGGATGCAGGCGGCCCCTGAGGTTTGTCTCAACCATAGTATTCTGTGGCTGCCTCCCACCCCGTGTGTCCGGATCTGGGCCTTATATTTTCTGTGAAATTCTCTTAGTGACGCTGTGTTCTCTCTCGGGAAAGCCAGGAAGCTTGGGCTCACAACCTGCATGGCTTGGGTCAATCCTTGACCCCTGTCTGTGGAATATGCTGCATGGTGATGCCTATCAGAAGACTTCAACCAGCCCGACCTACATACCTTGCACCCAGGGCCGCCTTCCACATGTACATTAGTTCAGGGGTCTGCAAACTTTGTTGCTGCAGATATTTTGGACTACAGCCCTTCTCAACCCTAGCCGGGATACGCATTGGTTGAGTGATCATGTCGTAGTCCAGAGCAGTCGGAGGCCAGAGGTTGCAGACGAGTTCTTTGCCCAGTGTGCCTTCAGCTACTTGATTTATAAACAGTATGTGGGCAGACCTCTGCACTAGACTATTCCACTGAGGGACCCAGGGGGACTCTGGTAAAGGGTATGAGGGGCTCTCAGGGACATTTCTTCTCTAGTGAAGGAACACGGTTTTCTCTGGAGAGAGATGTGCTTTAGTGAGGGATTGAGGGGTGCTTGAGTGCTAGAAGAACCGGTGCCCTTTTGAGAGAACTGTAGTGACTTTAAAAGTGGCACTCTGATGAGCGTTGCCTCGACCAGTGGTGCTCGGTGAGAGAGGAATTCTCAATGCATAAGATTATTTTTAAAAGTGCTTATATTAAACATGGCCCCACACTGTGGGGTGTATATGTAATTAATTTTTTTATTTTTATTTATTTTTTTATTTGTGTTTAATTGTATTTACAATTTTTACAAAATCTGTCCATATCTTCAGGCATATTTCCTTTTTCCCTTTGTAGTCGTTGTGCGGTTTTCTATTTGTTTTTTCTCAAGAATATGTATTAATCCGTGCATCCAGCACAGTAAAATGTTCTGCTCAGTTCATGCTGGATAGCATATCAAGTTAAACGGGAAAGGATCGGTGTTAGCCAAAACAACACGAATATTTCCAATGTCTTGATCTATTCTCTATTGGCATGAAACCTTTCAGAGTGAAATTGATGTACTGTCCAACATGAATTCAAGAGCCAATGTTTTGGGGCAGGATCCATTGAATGATAGGCATACATCACACAACTTGTGATCATGATACATTTTGTCACTTTACCTCTTTTTGGAAGATTGTATTTTTGATGTAACTCTCTGAAGCATGAGAACACTGGGGGGTGGGGGTACTCCTGATTGTGATGTGTGGTAAAATGAGAGCCGTAGTGTATGAACAATTAGTCCCCCCGGTTAGAGAGATGTGCTAGTCTATGCAGGGTCCTCTGTGAGAGAATAAGGATAATGGGCGATGCATGCTGTCGTCAATGAAGATCCATCATATAGACCAAGGTGTTCTGTGGTGAGAGAGTAACTGTAGTGTACAAGTGGTTCTCTGGTGACATAGGAGCCATACTTTAGAAGATGTGCTCTAGTGGTAGAAGAGCCACAGTGTACGAGGGGGGGCTCTGGTGAGAGCGTAGTGCGTTGGTGTCCACTTGATTCTCTGGCGAAAGAAGAGCCATAGAGTCCCGACAGGTTCTTAGGCGATGGACAAGCCATAGTGTATGAGGGGTTGCCCTGGTGTAAGCGGTGCTATATAGTATTCAACGTGCTCTGTTGAGGAAAGAGGCAGACTAGACCAGGCATGCTCTTGTGGTATGATGGGTGCGCTGCTGAGGGAATATCCATAGGGTCCAACAGGTTTTCTTGTGATAGGAGTTATAGCGTATTCTTGGTGCTCTGATGAGAGAAGAGCAGTGTTCGAAGTGTACGAAAAGAAGTAGTGGGACTATGTTCCTTGCTGGCCTGCCCCCGCTCCCTTCAAACTACATCGCCATGCCCTCTCCCACGCACAGTCCAAACCCCTAAACAAATGCGCATGCTGGAACGTTCAGTGCCGTGCACTGAAGTGCACGTTTCAACTTGTTCCTACACTCTAATTTTAAAACGAAACCATTCCAGAACGGTTTATTTTTAAAATAAAAGTATAGGAACTGTAAAACTTGATTTTAAAAAAAGTAGAGGAGCACCGCTCCCACCCACTCCGAACACCGGGGAAGAGCCATTGTGAACAAATTCCCCTCTGTTGATGGAATAGTGGCATGAGTGGTTCTCTGGTGAGAGAGGACGTTTAGTATATAGGGGGTACTCCTTGAGAAAGGAGCCATAGTGTACACGAAGTGCTCTGATGGGAGAGGAGTTCTAGTAAACCAGGGTTGCTCTGGTGATAGAAGACTCTTACTATGAAATGGGTTCTCAAGTGAGCTATGTGACGCATGGGATCAGAGGTGCTGTAGTGGGAGAGGAGCCATAGTATACAAATAGGGCTCTTTAGAGAGCGAGAGGCACTATTGTGTAAGGGGGTGCTGTGGCTAGAGAAAGCTTTGGATTTATAAGGGGGTATGTTATGTTTTTGTACCAAGCACCGCTACCACCCAAGGGCAATCTCCAGGAGCTCACATGGCTCTGCAAGAGAACAGGGTAGTGTGTGTTAGTGGGAACATGATGATTGGATAGGTTCAGAACCAAGAGGAACTGGCGTCTGTGAGCGTTTGTCTTGCGTGTGGGAGTTAGTTTGAGAGGCCCTGCGTGTTGTAACTGTATTGGTAGGACTCAGTGTCTCGGATATATGCAAGTGTTTGTGCCGTATGATGTTGGGGTGGGGTTTTCCATCATGTGCACTGGTTATCTGTATCCAAAAGGGGTCCAAAGTCACGGATGACTGTTGGGTGTATGATTGTATTGTGTTGATGTGCATAAGTGTAGTGTCGATGGATTTATGGACTAAGGGCAAGGGTGTTTCCACTAATGTTGTTTCCAGAGTCTTGGAGAGTTGGTTGGGTGCGAGCATTAGCATTAGATTAGTGTGTCTGTGTAGTGTGGCTAGCCCCTAGTCGTGAATCATGGCGTAGGTTGTGTTGGAGGAGCAGGAAAGGGGGAAATATGTTAGTAAATCGGTTAGTTTGATGATGCCTCAGCGTGAGCTTTTGGTTGCTACTCGATGTTACCTTCCAACGTTCTTGGTTGTGGTCTGTCGGCCAACCCGGCCTACTTTCTGAGCATAGAGGCTTACTTCCCCTATGGGTTTGAGGGCAGAGGGTTGGTTGTACTTAGTGTGTTCCTGGTTACTCAGCTTGGTTTAGTCATAGCAGTTGGGATTGGACCTGTTGTGCGTTTGGCTGCGGAATGGCTGCACAGCTGGTTCTATAATTGAGAATGTGGTGCTCGACCGGGCAGCTCTAGTTATGTGGGTGGGAAAATGTTAGCGAGATGCTTGGGGTTTAATGCTTTACTTGTCTGGGCTTTCTTGGGTGCATATGTTGTGTGTGGGTGTTTGTAGTATGTATGTTGATTGGGCAGCCTTCTTTTTGTCGATCACTCTACTCGGGGGAGGGGGGGAATGTGGGCAGTGGGGTATTCTGGTCCTCCTTGATTTGACAGCGTTATCTGTGACTCCGTCCCTTAGTGTGTTTCTTTTGATCTGAAATGTTTTTGCTGTCGATGTCCCTTTGCGCTTGTCATTCTTTATTGAATAACCAGGTTGTAAGTTATTTCCTGAAGGTGATGTGATCTTCTGTTGTTAATTTCTTTGGGCATGGTGTTACTCTAAATTTCCTCTTTTTGCATTGTTTTGTCTCAGTTTGTAGGTCTCCGATTGATCTTAGCTCCCTTATTGGCTGTAGCGGCTGATCTTGGCTTGGAGGAATTTAGCTCCTTGTCTCTGTAAGGCTTGGTGGACAATGCATAGGGCTTTGAATTTTATGCTTTTTTTACTGGTAGCCAATGAAGGCTTTTCAAAGCTGGAGTGATGTGGTCTCTTCTTTTTAATGTTAGTGGAATCCTGGCTGCTGTGTTTTGGACCCTTTGGAGCTACCGGGTGAGTCTTCCTCGCATTCCTAGGTATAGGCTGATTGCTTAGTCAATTATTGTTAGCATCGGGGATATGATTGTAAGGGTTCTGTGATGAAAGGAGGTGTGGGAGCAATTTCCCTGAGTAGTCTTAGGAGGTAGAAGCACTTTGTAGTGATTGCGTTGACTTGCGGTTCCAGGGATAGTCCGTTGTCTGAGTGTTCCTAGGTTATTTACGTTGGAAGTCTCCTGTTGTGTTCCCATGCCAGCCGGCCAGTCCAGTTGTGGGTTGGTTACATAGTTTTCTGTGGGTGAGAACATTATTTACATTTTTGCCATGTGCAGTGTGAGATTTTTCCTTGTCATCCATTTGTAGATGTCTGTGAGACAGTTGTTTGTGAAGATAACCATGACCCAGGAACCAATCGGTTGTGTGTCGTCTGCGTAGTTACAGGCGGTTAGTCTGTGTGTTCGAATGATTTTCATCAGTGGGCACATGTGGATGTTGAAGAGCAGGGGTGAGAGGTTGGATCCCTGTGGAGCTCCGCAGGAGATTGAGATGAAAGGTGGGTAAGTAGGGTTTTTTTCAGTTCGATTTGTGAGGACTAAATTAAACCACCTTAGTGTGGATTCCTGAACGCCAAATTTCATTAGTCTTTTTATTAGTGTTGCGTGGCTAATTGTGTCGAAAGCCGCAGATATGTCCAATAGTATGATGGTGGATTGGGCACTGTTGTCTGCATTTATTTTCAGGCGTCCCATATCGATAGGAGTGCTGATTCTGTTCCTCTCATTGGTCTGAAGCCAACTTGTGAGTGGTCAAGTATTCTGTTTATTTCAACATATTTAAGTAGGATCTTGTGTACATGGATCTTCGCTGGGTAGGGTAAGTTGGATATTGGTTTGTAGTTGCTTGGGTCTTGTGCACTTTCTGATTCCTTTTTTTACCAGTGGTTTGATGTATGCTGATTTGATGGTGGTGTGTACGATTCATGTTTTGAATGACCGGATCATTAGCTTCCGGCAGTGTTGCTGGGATTCTGTGGTTGAGGATTTCTTTGAAGATGTCCAGGGGGCAAGGGTCCCTTGGAGATCCTGCAAGGTTGGTGCCCTTGATCAGTGTGGAGAAGGTTTCTTCCCAGGGGGCAAGGGTCCCTTGGAGATCCTGCAAGGTTGGTGCCCTTGATCAGTGTGGAGAAGGTTTCTTCAATGATTGTTTCTAGGCAGGTGAGTGTTGCTGTAGACGTTGTTCCGTCCCCGTTGTCTGTGGTTCAGTGGTTGTAGTTGTATTAACGTGGGTTTGGTTTGGTATCTGGTGAGAGAGAAGCTCCGTGTACAAGGGTGTTATCAGATGGGATAGAAGACTATTCATTTACTACATTTTTCCATCAACTGGAAACCCTTTGTTCAATAGTGCCGGAAAAGAACCATAGTGAGCTGTGCCAAAGTGCTCTGCCTAGTTATGGGAATCACCAGGACAGTGATTCATTGTACCAGGTGCAGCACCAAATCATTGGATCTTGGACACAATGAGTTTTGGGGAGGATCCTGAGATCACTTTGGTCTGATTCTCGGCACATGGCAGTGGACAGTCGCATTGCCTCGCAACAGGTCAGTCCCAAGGGTCCAGTCCTTTGCCACCCTACTGGTCAACAGCGCAAACCACCCCTGGAAGCTTACATCTTGGTAAAAGTGTGCAAGCTAATGAAAGGTTTGTCTCCCTTCAAATTAGAAAGAACCTTTCCTCAATCACCCACACTGAAAGGAAGACCTCCATGTAAGCAACAAAACTAGTCTGTTCAATGCTGTTATTGCTTTTTCGACTGGCACATCAAAGGTGTTGTTTGAAGCTCTGTGGTATCCCCGATGATTTCCGAGGTTCTGTGAGTACCCAAACTTGGAGAAACTGATGTGGAAGGCACTGTTAAAACGCCTTCATTCCCTGGCAACAAAACCGTAAACTGGGGAAATTAAGTATCACTCTCCCTGCTCTCACGATGCTACTGGTAATTATGAACATATAGAAAACCTAACCACCTTGGTTTCAGCCTGTAATTCCCACACTGAAAACATCACATGTCTGAAGTCAGTGCAGGAAGCCTTCGGGAGGGTCAGAGGAACAAATCTGAAGATGGCAGACGGGCCATATATAGCTTTGGTCCAAACCACTCAACCCAAAGTAGCCTCATGTGCACTCCAGGAAGCTAACCAATCCCATATCTTGCCCAGTCAACACTCAACGTGGGCTGACCCTGAGAGTAAGGCCCGCCCCTGGAAATAGTCAAAACTGCATAAATGCAACTTGTGCCAGGTGCTGAGTGTGGGGTTACAGGTGCAGTAGGGTAGTGTTTGGGGAATGCTGGAGAGCAGTGGAATACGGGGGGAGGAGGAGGAGGAAGAGCCCAGAAGTGACACATAGCCATCACATCAGGCAAAGGGAGTGGTAAGGAAAGGCTAGGAGAAGACCAAAGTTTGAGGCAGCCTATAATACAGATGGCGAGAATAGGAAGTATCCAGTGGGCCAGGTCAGCCCTAGGTAGGAGCAGATAGTGGGAGGAGGAACCCGATGGGGACAGGGTGGTTATGGGCAAATCAAAGACATGAAGTAAAAGAAATCCATGGCACGATTAGCCCTGTCGACCATGACCGTGGAGCCGCCTGCTTGCAGGCCTTGGTGCCAGAGTCAGTCGTGGGGTATGGGACCCCGGAAAGCTTGCGATTCAGCTGTATGAGACAAGGGGGGTTTGAAACGGCTGTAAACCACAATGCCAGTAGAGGGAAGGTGAAGCAACCTCCTAAGAAATACATAGACTCAGACAGTGGCTCCCTAGGATCAATACCCCCATCTGCCGAAAGACACATCTGGAGAAGAAATTCCTGATTTTTATTTCTTCTGGGTAGATCGCACTTTTGCATTTCAGTTGTATGTAGTCCCCAAATAAAAATACTCAACCGTCAATACTGGTTATTGTCCTCCTTCTTGATCCCGGGTGACGCAGTAAACATGGAATGTGGGGGAACAGTGAGGGCCTTCGCCACGTGATGAAGGGTTCTCTGGTGATTTGTTTCTTTTTTTGTTTGTTGCTAGAATGTGCCGTGAAAAGGTTGTGTGTCTTTCGCTTTCTGTATAATGCATGTATAATGCTTCTAACCCTAGGCCTTCAAAAACTAGTGTCTAATTTGGTCTTTTTTTTGTATTTGGTGAAGATTTGTGAGTGGGACTGTTTTGTTTAGTTCGTGCTGGGGGCACGTGCATTAACTTTGCTTGCATTGAATAATGGTAATATTTTAATTGTATTAAATAATCTCCTAATGCTTACATTTTATGTTATTACCCAACTCAATGGAACTCGTTTTATAGTCTGCCCTGCAGGAATGTGAACCTTTGAGAAACGCACACACCCCCCCTCCATTGTCCCTGTTGATGATCATGGCCCTGCCCCACCACCCCATGCTCCTTCAATTTGGGCAACGAATGACTGCCATGATTGTGTCGCTTCTGGTGTTCTTATACCTCTCTTGGGTTTAAGTCAACATGCCAACTTTTCATTACTGCCTTTTTTTTTGAAGCGGTTATACTTCTTTTTGAAGCGGTTATACATATGTGCAGTGATATGTGACACATGTCATGATGAACTGTGGATTATACGATTCATGGCGCCATGCCGACTCCCTCTTTCTACAGTAGCAAGTGGCCATTAGAAAGAAAACCTGGAACCCCCAACCTAGCATGACTTCCTCTTTCCATGACACAATCTCATCTGGCATCAGAGGAAACCACTAAACCATTTTTAATTATAACGTGCTTCTTTCTGGGCTCCAGCCTCTAAGCGTGGGGCCGGGTATCGAATCCCTGCTGCTCGGCGCTATCTTGTTTCCAAGGCGCGCCCGTTATTCCTGAGCTATAACCGCTGTCCTATAACTGCAAAGCAACACCGTGTTAGAGGGTACCCTGTGGCCCGGCAAGCTCCCTGAGACAATCTTCTACTATCTCACTCTTCCTAACCCGTTCACACCATTACAATCTATCTGCATCCCACCTGCACTGCAGCATATTACCTGCTAGTACGTCTCATCCTGTTCGCTCAGCCACCATGCAAATGCTCCCTCTCCCATCAACCCCATACATTCTCGCCTTTGATGACAGACGTCGTTGGTAGTGAACCAAGCAGGATTCCTAAACCTGGGGGCCTTTCTAGCTACAGCTTTCTGCACCCCAAAGTGCCTGGACTAAATACGACTCAAATATTGCTGGCACACTGAAAATCTATTACAAATACATGGTAGTACACGCCATCTATATTTAAACAATCCACGCTAATAAAGGTTACACACCAATATTTTCATTTTTTGATGCAAACAAAGAAGTTGTTGTGCGTGTATGTCGAGGATCTTCAACCTGCCGCTCTCCAGAAGATTTGGACCATGACTCCCACGATCTCTCACCATTGAGTACGATGGCTAGGGATGATGGGAGTTGTAGTCCAAACATGGTTGCAGACTCCTGGCCTACCCCTTTTGTCCAGCGGGTTTGGAAAGCCTTGCTTTTTAGTCTGATGAATTGCTAGTCTCGTCACATTGTACACAAGCAGGGTTTTACCAATAGTCGCTTGCTGTCCATGATACTTGGCGGTCATTTTGGTTTTCAGAGTAGTGTACTGGGATTGTGTGTAAATAGGGATGTTAATGGGGATGTCAAACTTGGTAGCTAGATGGGAATGACTGGCATACTGGTAATGCCATGTCCTATGCCGTGCATTAGCCGGGCATATCGTGACTTAAGATACCTTGATGTGACATACCATCACCCATCATGACGTGAACGTGTATTCTGAGTACGGTTTCAACGGTAAGTGGGCATAAGGTAATTTACGTAGCTTGGCATACTGTAATGATGTGCTGGAAACTGGCAATGATGTGCTAAACGGGCAAAATGTAAACTGGCAATATCTGCCAGCTAGGCTCAAACACATTCATAACAATACTTTGTCACAATGTTTGGCACCTCATGCTTTGCCACTTTGATTGATTTACTGGTGGTTGTGATCCACTTCTGGGGAAAAGTGTGGCCTAATCGTTACGCTACTGATAAGAAGACATGAGATCCAGTCGTGAACCGAATGGGAGGTACTGCAGAGTCTCCCTGGCTCCATATCATCGGTATAGGTTGTGAACGTGCATTGGCGTTTTAAATCGATCCCAGCCTCCCAGGCCTATCTCTAGGATGCATATTGTCCATGCTGTTCCTGGAAACGCACTGTGCAGAACTCCAGAATGTTTATGGGCTATAACGCTTCTTTTCCCTTCCTGCCAGCGTTTCCCGGCCTGTGCCATTCTGTGTACTCCGATTTCTTTACCCAGTCTGTCTTCATTCGGACTGGAGGTTACCTTTTCCGGCCTGTGTTCAGCCGTGTTGCACTGCCTGCCCGTGGCAGTCTCAATTCGAACATGCGTTCTGCTCCGATTTCATTTCCCTGCCTGGGCTCAAGTGCATGCAGCTCAGACGACCTCTCCCTACCTGTCTCTTGCTCGGATTACCGCTGCCTGGCTCACTCTGACTCACATTACTGGCCCTCCCCCCACCTGTGCTCGCCTGCACTTGTATTTTAAGTGCCCGTATTTAGAATGTCGCACCCTGGACGCGCTCCACGTATGGTGTCATTTCGTTATAATACTGCACAGGCAGCACCCGAGTGGCTGCACCTGCGGCCTAGCCTTTGCAAGCTGAACAGTGACAAGCCCACAACTCTTTCTTGAGCTGAGTTACTGGGTGAGTGCACGCGGCCTAAGACCCTCCCAGGGAATCTGATCAACTCTAAATGACCTAGAGTGGTTTCAAATTCCTTTCTTTGCCACCGTGTGTATGTAGTGCGTACTCCACCAGTGCCGAACCAGCATCACTTGGGCCCAGCAACACTTGGTCATGTGCCCCCACCTAGCACGTGACAACCGTCGGATGATGAAACTGCTGTGAAATGTAGCCGCCCATCGCTCCCCGACTCCCGGCAGGGGGATCTGGGGACCTCCCGCATGCCCACGCCCGCCTGTGCCCAGTAACACTGCAAGGTACAGGCAGTGCTGCAACATTACAGGGTGTTACATGACCAGTGGCTGCTAATGAGTACAGCCGCATAACGCATATATGAATCCTTCCACACCATATCTGGTATTCCAGAATTATTTGCTATAAACTCTGTGTTTTTATATGTCTGCAAAATTCATGAAGTATTCCATGGTGCTCTTCCAACTTTAAAGAATTATTTGGGCCATTAGTACCTCACATAAAATGTGTTTCGAGTGATGATGGTGGCAAACGTTTCAGGTGCAACTCTTGCATTGTTCTCTGAATGTAAACATTAGAATAACTAAAACCATAACAAACGAACTAGATGCAAGATATGGGGCACCCTTCCTGTAAATGGGAATCACAACTATCGTCACTGTTCGGTTATAGGCCTTCCCTCTTCAGTTCACATTTCATTCTGTACCATCATGCACCTATCCATAGAACTAAAAAACAGACTGCCTGTCCTAATTGATCACTGTCCAAAAGAAAGTTACACATTGTTTTTCGTGCAGTTTTTTCATTCCAAAAACATTTATAAAAATATATTAACATTTAATCAATTCACAAATGGCAAGATACATCAGAGGGTTTTTAGTTGTTTGATATGATAGGCCATCAGTCCGAAACCCTTGTCAATCGGATGGCAGTTAGCTATGCTGTTTTACAGAAAGTTCTTTTGATTGGGCCCCGCATCTTGCAGTTGGCATTTTGCATCCTCCGCTTGCAGCTCTTCCGCTATCTTGTCTACCACAGCCGTGCTCTTTAGGAAAGAAGAGCAATATCTTGATACATAGTAGTATGTAAATGAAGCAACTCCCAAACGTGCACGCCTGTAACATTGCATACTATCTCTACGAACAAGAAGTTCAGGCTTTGATGCCAAAAAGGATCTTGATTCACCTTTCCCACCCCAAGCGTTGCAAATCTAGCACAATTATCATTTCTATTTCTAATGGGAAGCCAGAGAGCCTTTAGGAAAACCTGCTTTAAAAAAAAATAAATAACAAAAAAATAAAAAATAAAAAAAAGTTTAATCCCAGTGTTGTAGGGGGCCCGACAACCCCCAGAGGAACCTATATAATATTTCTATAGTTTAATTATTTTTTTGTTAGTCCAGGCAGACCCCTTTGACATACAACAAATCCTATTTTAATGGGGTCCCAGGAGGTCCTTTTTTTAAAGTTGTAATCACTTTTCAACATTTGTTCACCTTGTTTTAAGGCCCCACATGGGCCCTGTTGGAAATAGGAAAACATTTCTAACGGTGACCGGATTGGCACTAAGAAAGAATAACACTAATAATGCATGAAAAAATTTGCTCATACCCCTGCGGGGGACTGATTTCTCACACCGGATACTTAATTAAAAAAAATTAAAACCATTTTTAAAAAAAATGATCTGGGTGGTACTCGTCGGTCTGATAGTGACATACAGTGACACCAACACTTCAACAGTTTACAGATCATCCCAGATCACCACAACCTCTCCTGTCTGTCCAACTGACCAATGAACAATTGCACACAAAGCCATCCACTCCCTAAACCAGACACATGGCCACAAACCTGTCCATTTGTCCATCCAGCCGTCGGGCATTTCACACACTGAACAATCTATCCAGTCATCCACACACTAACCAATCTGTCCAGCACTTGCCCACTAACTCAAATGCGCTCTGTGTCTGGGGCCTTCAAACACTGCAAAACCGGTGTAACATTTTTAAGTTCAAAAGCCAAGAGCTGAAGAGGGTGAAGGCATTCAACTACTGGACGCACTGGCCCCGAACCAGGAAAATAAAATAGAAAAGAACCAGAAAAGAACATAGATAGCAATGACTACATCCAAAGCAGATGTAAAACAAATGGGATTCAGTAATTTGAAAAAAGATTCGGCTCCCCCATGTGGAGCAGATTTCCTAATCAAAATCTCGATGTACTGAAAAAGTCTGGGGTCTGCAGGCAGAAAAAGAACCCCCAAAAAGGGTCTGACTTTGCTTTTGGAATGGAGTAATTCAGCTACTCCCGTCAGGCATTGAATATTATTCAGAAAGCTTTTGTGGTTTCACTCCAATGTCTTATCGGGCTGAGCCGGTATCCCTAAGTCAAGAGATCATGCTCCGTGGACGAACAACTTCTTGGCATCTGGACAGTTTAAATGCAAGCAGAAGATCCAACCATTCGAAGATGTGATACAGGACGAAGCTACTGTTCTGTGGTCCTCCTTGAACACCACCTTCCAGTCACACGCAGCATGCCAAAACTCGATACTAAACCAGCAAAAGAAGCCGCAAAGGAAGGAGGCCCGGCCACCCTGTTCATGTCACTGGATGCCATGATGATTGTCCCTTGGACCGATATATTCCAGGCAGACGGCCATCAGTATACTGCCACACATTTAGCACTTTTTGTTGTGTGCTTTTTAGCACTGACATAGCACTATATGACGGTTTGCACAAAAAACGTTTCCATTAACCATGACTGCAGCAGGGTCATATGTAATTAGGCTTAGCTAGCAATTCATGCTTCTTTATATATGTATTCTCTATTCATATAGATCAACTATCTTAGCTTTAGGCAGTATTACATTTATATGCCTTTTATAATGTATTATCATTAGTTTTATGATCAATTATGTGTTTTTCTTTTTATTATTTTTTTATTTATTGTGCATTAGCCAAATCAATTTTGACTTTGTACACATCCATCAACATATATATAACATCATCAAATATTATAAAACTTTACATCATTAAATTACATAATACAATGAAAGCAGAAAAAAGAAAAATAAGAAATACTTTTACATATAACAGTCATAATTTAACAATTGCCACTTCCGAAAGTAACCCACTGAGCACTCTGAATATGAGTACGAAATTCCAACTACTTCGATCGCCTGTGTCTGCGCCCAGAGCATTTCTTTGACATAGTTTACCGGCTGCAAACTCATTATTTTAACTCTCCATTATTTACAGTGGTAACCTATTTTATCGAGAGATTTAAGGCTCTCAAAATATGCACCACTTCTGTTGTTAAGAATACTTCATTACCGGAGTTGAATCTTTCCCAGAACATGCCGGTTTTAAGAAAGCCGATATTATGCACAAATCTACTCAGTCTGCTAACTCTTAAAGCCCAAGTACTTTGGCAATCAGTCAATACATGGATTGACTGCTTGCCATTCAAATCACAGCCCTGGCAGATATCCGTTGGATAAGCTACTCTGTCCCTCATGTGCTGGATCTCCAAAGTTGGAAGAATATTCAGCCTAAGTCTGAGGAAATCCGCCCTCACACTAGGATCTGGGGACCTCCTCAGATAAGTAGGCAGAAATGATCTTGGTTTATCCAGCAACGACATCGAGGAGGAGAACTTCGACATGGAGGACGAGAACTTCAATGTCCTCATTCGGTCGATGGTTCTAATCCAGTCTCCTTTTTTCATATTATCTTTAGATTTTAACGGATTCTGCACCACAGTGGATACATCTGTATCCATTTTAGTAAGTATCTCAGTAGATTTTTCCTTTAACAAGTTTAAAAAAGTTATCTTTTTTTTTTTTTTGGAGCTGGGCAGCAATATCCTCATAGCAGGATAAAGGAGGAGGAGCAAGGGTAAGTCTATAGGCAGAGACCTGCCTCCACTCCATCAGAGTCAGAAGGGAAGTCAAGCTCAACTCATAACGAATGGCCACCATACGGACAGAGTTTGGCAAATGAAGCGCGCTCTTCCACAGTTTGGATTCCAGTTTTTCCCATTCAAACTCCATTCCAAACCAAACAGTAGGGAGGGGACTACCTTTCCTACATAATATTTAACTAAGGGAGCAATGGAAAACCTGCATAATTTTATTATGTATTTTAATCATCTGCGCCCCCAAATTCAGAATCTTAATATCCAAATTATGAAGGAGGGCCCCTTTAGTTGGATATGCACTAATTCGAGAGCCAATATGTGTAATCTCACTGCAAATTGGGACTACTTGGCTATCCAATTACCATTTAAAAGTCTTTAACTTCTTCTGTGGTCTTTTCAAAATTACGATATTTGATTTTGGGGGATTTATCATCAAATGGTTGACTTTGCCATAATTAGCGAGAGCATTTAGAAGATGCTGAAGGCCAATTTGCGTACAGTCCAAAATGACGATATCGTCCGCATAAGCTAACCACGATATCTCTCATTCCCAATTTAGGGCTAGCCAGGAGAAAATTATGAAACCTATTGAAAAGATCTGCCAAGAACAAGTTGAATAGAAAGGGGGCAACCAAACAACCCTGGTATACTTCTTGATTCTCTCGATGTCTCTGGATAGATCCCCAGATTTAGAGATTCTCACCTGAAGAGTTGAGTTATGATGTAGTTCGATCGGTATTGCCAACAGGCTGTCGAGCAGACCCCAACTCCTCAATTTTGCCCAAAGTCGATCTCTGTTGATGGTATCGAATGCCTGGGTTAAGTCCACCTAGGCCCCAAAAAACAGTTTCCCCTCCTTCCCAAAGCAACCTGCTGTTACACAACTTAGGACCAGGCCGTTGAGAGAAGTAGAAGGGCCTTTCCTAAATCCCGTTTGGGATTTGGAGATTATCCCATTTTCTTTAGCCCAGCCTTCTAGATCTCTCAACACGACTCCTGCAAATATTTTGCCGTCTGCATCCAATAATGAGATTGGACGGTAGTTGGCTGCAGCTAGACGGTCACCTTGCTTATAAATCGGGACAATGATCAAACTTTTCCACGAAACCGGGATGTTTCTAGTTTCCATTATATGGTCGAAAAAGGCCCTTAAGCAGTCTCGACCAGACTCTGGGATTTGACTTTAAAATGGCGCTGGTTAGGCCATTGGGACCAGCAGCGTGGGACACTGAGGCTTTAGTGTTTAGATTTACAATTTCCTCCAAGGAGGAGCTAAGGGCTCAAGGAGTTGCGGAATCAATACATGAACCTGTATGCTCTGACCTAGCATATACTTTAGCGAAATGGTCAACCCAGGCCTGTTCTTGAATTATCATATCCTATGATTGACTAGCCTTAAGGTTAAGTAATGGCCAGAAACTCTGGGAATTCTTAAGGCATACCACCCTTAACATTTCCTCCCCTTTTTGAAGTCTCAGGGCTCTATGAGAGCGCAACCAATTTCTATTTGAGTTGTTAATTTCTCTGTTATTCCTACAATAGATCTCATTACTGTTACTTTTCCTCTTTACAAGCCTCAATAGTTTTCTCCTCTCTCTCTTTTTCTCCAAGATTTGTACGTCTTAGTAATGTCTGTGTGGAGTGGTACGCTATGGCGGAACAGAACTCTGAGGGTTAAGATTCCACAACAGTTCAACAAAAGTATCAGGTGCACAGTGTAGGAACTGTTCCTGCTCCAAGAGATTGCTAATATAATTCTCCAGATTATCATTTAGAGTTCGTCCCCCATTACTAAATCCTATTAGTCTATTTGCTGCTGAGTTAAGGACTAGTTTATCTGAATACCTGGGGGCGCCTGCTTCTGCTTAACCCCAAAAGTGACCTCCAAGATGTCATGATCACTCAGATCATCCTCCATGATGATAAAATATTTACAATTCTCAAACGGGGATCTGGAGACAAAAACATAATCAATCGTTGAATGGAGGGAGCCGCGCCTCCAAGTCGGCGCAGCAGGGATATCGCCACTCTCATTACCATTGAGGGCCCTAGGTTCCCACTCCTCCATTAATTGCTGCCAGACACACCCATCCTGAATCTTTTGATTATCCCTACTCAAACTCATGAGGGAAGTTTCAAGGCAGTATTAATTAAAATCTTCCCATAATGATGATGTCATCCATTGGGTACTGAATTGTAACCATAATCGGCAAGTCCCCAAGATTCTGCACAAACATCGGAGGCATAACGGCAGGGTTCCAATAAACATTGATCAACCATCCCAGTGTGCCACAATTACCCTTCAGCCAGGCTCTGATGATCATAATGCCCGAATTCTCTTCAGAGAGTAAGTAGGACTGAGTCGTTGAAGATTGCATTTCTACATAGAATACTTAGACCACCAACAGGGCGCCCCACTCCCCCTCTGGTAGCAAGCTGGTGATAAGAGGAGAAACCATCAATATCAAAAGCCGATCTCACCCAGGATTCCTGTAAAAATATTAAATCAAAAGATCCAAACAAATAAGATTTCATGGGATCAGAGAGTTATAACCTCTCGAGTTCCAAGACTGAGTCCTTACAGACCCTGTAGTTGGAGATTCTTCTCCCCCCAACCCAAGTTTCAGAAGATCTGAGCAACAAGATCAGGGACGAGATCTAATATTGTTGATGACGTTGCACCTGCACTGAGGTCGAGAGCGATGGGGCCTCCAGAGAACTAAGAGTTGGATCTTGCGTGAGTCGTGGCTCTTTCGTTATGGACAAACCCCTCTGGTCCCATACTGCACTGGCCCCTAATATCGATTCATACCCCAATCTGGATGTCAATAATAATTCTGCAGAGTCTGTGTTAGGTAGATACGAGAAGCCAACCTGCTGAATATCCGCCGTAGTAATGTAATTTAAGGAAGGAATAGTTTTCATATCGGCCAGAATTACGTAATATACAGAGAGGGAGCGAGAGAGCAAGCAAGAGGTTCTATCGCTAGCTGCCCAACCCAAATACAGAGGTGAAACTCTGATGCTATAACGCCCATAAGGAAGTTATGCTTTACCTGCTGAGCAGTCAATTCCCAGAGGTTACAAAATCAAGGTGTGTCTTTGTAAAAAAAAAGAGCAGATAATGACAGAAAGACGACCAACAGCCAAGTATAGGGTGGCACAGGAGCAATTGCCTCAGGATGCAAAGACAACTCAAGGAGAACCTCTGTATCCTGGAGCCAAAGATTGGGAGAGCCCAAAAATCAACACCAGAGGAAGAAGGGCTCTCTCCTGTGGACACAAAGTCCTGGCGCTAGAGCAGGGGATAAGAATGGCGGGTCAAATTCCATAACTAAGTGTGTGGACTTGGGTACTAGGCAGTCTCGTCTGTCTCCTCTCCTTCCCCACAAATTAAGGCCCTTTGAATCCTGCAGGAAGATGACACAATCTGGGAGGGTCAATGAATGACTGTTCTTAGCGGAAAGTGCTGGGGAGCAGCCCCCTGTTTTCAATATAGAGGTACACCCGCCTCCCTGCCACTCTTACCACCTCCCTTCGCGGCATCGTTGAAGGGTCTCACTATGCCGCTTTTCTTGACCTAACTTGTATTTAACATGACCATTTTTTTCTAGCTTATTGAGGCCTATTGCAATACTATACTGGTGAATCCACTTAATAATGTTAGTGTTAAAAGTATTTGTACCGCACACCGTCGCCACCGGAGTGGTCCCCAGGCACTCTCTCACAAGTGAACAGAACTTCACCAGCACACAAATCCATCCACATAAACAAAAAACACACGCACACACTGATAGTGTCATTAATAAATACACGCTGATCTATACAAGAAACCGATCGCGACCCCTAAACGTTCACATTTGTGTTTAGTGACTTCTTTATGTTCTATTTTTAGTGGTCACAATGTGCCACCATCCCAACAATTGTTGTCCTCACTTTAGGCATATCTTTTCTTTTTACACAAAATATAATTGGAAAAGCTAGTTAACCTATTTACTAATTGTGAATAGTAAGACATATTTTACCATAATATATGCTTGTGATATACACTATTTTAGAAAATGAGTATAACATTTTCATAATATATTTCACATTAACTTTTGAAGTTAAGTGTGTATACTTATGTATTTCAATTGGCTTTAACACATTACCCCATTTTCCCAGGGGCGTAATGTTAGTCCAGGGTTTCTTTTTTCAAACCAGTAAAATCTGCTCTAGAACCGTTTTCTCAAATGAAGTAAAGCAGGACTGCAATTCCCATAACGAAACGTGGTAATACCTTAATGCCGTGGACTGGATCATGTTGTGCCTGGTGATGAGAAGTCCTCTGGAAATCCTAATGCATACACAAACAGACACAACATGTACTATGCTGCTGTATAGTTAAGTGGAATACAAATTTGCATTCACTTTCTCCAAAAGTCTGCTACTACTATCTTTTGACTCGCTAGACCGAGAGGGATGAAATTGTATAAAAGAACCATCAAACAATTCAAAAATTATTAAGCACATGGAAAAAAGCAGTTTTCAGCCTACTCCTTCATTTTCCTATAGAGTAAAAGGCACATCCACTGACCATGCACAAGCGAATCTGCTGCATGGATTTGCACCAAATGAGTAACAGGTTGGGCACACAGTGCTGCAGATATTCTTTTTTTGGGGGGGAGGTTTAGTCTCTGTAGTACTTTAAAAAAAATGTAAAAACTTGACGGAGAAGGCAGGGCACCTGGTCCAAAAAACCTTTATATCTGCCATGGTGCATTACAGCACTGACTTTTTTGGTTAAATGTGAGTGATTCCATGGTAATCCCAGGGTTGGGGTGAGGACGATTAAAGAAGACAAGCTGTTTAATATAGCAGTTTGTGGGGGTGGGAGGAGCTGAAGCGCCTGTTTGGAGATTGCCCTTGCCTTACCGTGGGGAAAGGCAAACAGTGTGACAGGAACAAGTGTGGAAAAGAGGATGATTAAAGGAGGTCAGGATGGATTTACACAGGGAGGAGATGCTTGGAGGGGACCTACAATGGAGAACAGAGCACATGTAGAGTGCCAGTGTGGATGGAGAAGACTTTAATTTCCACACGCGCTTGTGCATTACTGTGGTTATCTGAAAATGCTGCGTATCCACAGGAATGATTTTCACTGCAATATCAGGCGGCGCCATGGTCATCGCAGTTATTCTTTCTGCAATACATTTTTGAGGTAAAATATTCCTGGAATCAAGAGTGTAAAAGGTTCCCGGCTTTTAACCTAACTGTTGCTAGCTCATGGCTGGTGGAACCTGGTTACCTACTAGTGGGGGAGATGTGGGCCGAAGGCTATGGCCAGTGGGGACACAGTGTTTTAGCCTAATTATTACAATGTGGACAGTTGCTCCGGCAATAAGCCATTGCCTGTGGGAGCTGGTTATGTACCAGTGAGGGGAATCTGGGCCTTGGCCATGGTCTTTTATCCTCATTGTTGCAATGTGGGCAGTGGCCAAGCCCAAAGGCCATGGTCAGGGTCTTTTATACTAATTGTGGCTGGAGGACAATGGCAATGGCGGAAGGCCATGGCTAGTGGGTCGTGGATAAGATATTGCATAATGAAACCAATTAAATGTAGTGAATAAACAAACTTTAGTTGAGAGAGTGATGATTGGCCGATGAATCTCAACAAAACCCTTGAAATTTAGTGTGGGGGTTGGGAATCCACTCTGTTGTGCTCAGCCTATGAGCACATATGAGATCACACCAGGGATCGACTATGAAATGAAAAATCACATTGAGCGTTATCTATGGGGTGAGGGGAGGCCTTAAGATTGCAGCCCCTTACTGCACCTGCCAAATTTTATGAATTTCGATGCAATAAATTGCATGTTATATATGTATCATATATAACAATGTGTCTATATAGTATATTTCAGAATCATTGAGGTTACATCACACTTTACCCAAGAACATGTAAAAAAAATGCATCTGTAACCGTTGTTCTCATTCATGAAATGTCATCAAATTTGGCATGCAATTGATTTGTTCAAATCTGAATATCTGCAAAATTTGGCGAAACGTCATCAGTGTTTTCATGCCAAAAATGATTGCTGAAAGACATGTTCAAGGAGAAATTACTCTTCCCACATTTTTCTCCATGCATAAGTCACCTTAGTAACTTGCTTTTGTCTGTTGATGGATCACCAGTTGAGTCCTTTGGTGAATATTTGGAAAGGAATCTCAAATGTTTGTTATGGTAGCAAGAGGCCTTGTATGTGGACTTGCCATGCACTGGACTGTAGCACACACAAATGAAG
Source organism: Ambystoma mexicanum (assembly GCF_040938575.1). Classification (NCBI taxonomy): domain Eukaryota; kingdom Metazoa; phylum Chordata; class Amphibia; order Caudata; family Ambystomatidae; genus Ambystoma; species Ambystoma mexicanum. Next base: position 730,659,838 of record NC_090921.1, on the reverse strand, counting down.
GAGCATGGAACTGACATTAGACCAGTATATACAGGAATCGGGTCGACTGTCTATCCCTGTATCTGTGGCACGTGGAGCGGAAATCGCCATGTCTGGTCTGGGTGCATCACAGGGAAAGCCTCTAGGCAGGGCAGTGCTGAAGCGGCCATTGCGGAATCTGAATATGGTCCTTGTGGGTGTTAACCAGACTAGGAAGAAGTGCAAGGGACTCAGTAAGGATGTTCCAAACATTCTGCAGTGGAAGCTCATCACCATGAACCATCTGCTAGAGAAGCTGAGTTTCAAATAAATATTTCCAACAAGATCGGCAGGGACTAGAGAAACGCACCAAGCAAGGGAAGGCCAGGGCAGCAGGATACGTTTAAACAAATAAAAAATAAATAAACATGAAGGCAAAGGGCAGAAATAATCGGTGGCACTCCCTGCATCTTCAGACTGCTGGGCATATAGTCTGGAGAGGTTGGTTGCAGCTGGCTGATGAATTTGTGCAGTCCTTTCCATCTTGTGGAAGGCGTTTCAATATCAGGCCCAGTTGAAACATAAAATCCAATCGCGAGTTCATTGAGGGGGTGGGAAGGAACTAAGCTGGTGCTGGTGTTTGGGAGTCATCCCTAAGTGACAGAAGCCAATCCCCCGACCCCCAGTGGTGTGCTTCTTTCTAGCTCCTGCTATCTTCGTGCTGGCTTGGCGAGCTGAAGGAGCCTGAAACTGGCGCAGTGAGAGACTTGGGAGACCAGGGGCCACAGCCGCCGCGCAGGCCTAGTTTCTTGGGCACAGGGATCCTGATTTGCAAGTGCTTACTCTTTATACTTTTGGAGGTTGGGTGTGAAAGGATTTTTCAGACAGTAAAAAAGCCGTTCTCGTTTTCGCCTGGCGTTTAAGAGCAGGTTTTTGTTGAAACGCATACTTTTTGTTCTCATTATGTAGCATAAAGGAGGGAATGTTTTTGTTGTTGTCTAGTTCAGATAGCGGGACAGTAGAGCTTCTCTTTGTAGCATGTGCTGCTGATACCGACCAGAAGTGCACGAGGCAACATGGGACACGCACCTGCTTATCTGTTGCTCCCTAGGTTCGTTTGCTTGGTGTATTTGCCTAATTTTAGACGGTAAACCAAACCCGTGTGTCACTTTCATATGGAGGAATGTTTTAATAACTAGTAGAAGGGGCCCATCACTCCCCGATTGCCACCTCCACCCTGCCATACAACCCCGAACACCCACTCAAATCTCCTCCACTCACTCAGACAGGTAGGAGGTGTGGGGGGCGGGGGGATGACCACAGTGGTCTGATCGCTGCCCCTGTCGATACAGCCGCAACACGACATCCCTATCACAGTCCAGCACATCAAAGATCACTTGAGATGGTGATTGGCACCACATGGTCATGAAATGGCAGAGGTGTGCTTTAAAACCAACACCACGTAATGTGCTATACAGTCTTTATAGCGAAAATGTTATGTAGACCTGCACATATACCAAAACGTTTACAACTACAAAACGTAATGAAAATGTATGTGGGGTAGGAGTAAAGGGTTAAATATAGTGAGGAAATGGTTGGGGTGGTTTTTAGTGGTGGTTAACGGGCGTGGGGGGACCCCCGCCCCCAAAAAAATGAAGAAAAAAAGTGTTTTTCGTTGTAAAATGTTCTGTGCAAGTGCATTCTACATAAAATGTGTCGTTATAAAAACATGTAACCATAGGCCTGGATAGGTAAGGGGGAGTGCTATTTACACGTGGATAGTTAATGGCACAGAAAGATTTGGCCCAGAACAAGACCTGAGCTGTGCTCGGCAAGAATTGTCTAGCTTGAGCGCCATTCTGTGGAGATGCGAGCAAAAAGCGCACAGGTTAAGAAACCTCTTTGCACCCAACTGTCTCGCGTCTCCTGCGCGCTGTGCGGCAATATGTGACCGATTTAGTCATTTGCTCACCTGGCCAGAGCAAGCCGTATATTAAAATGCTCCAAGGCTGAATATGTGTCTCCTACTTTGCAAACATTTCGCTGTAAAGGGGAGTAATCTGATAGTCATTTCATATATCATACTTGCAGAGAAGGTATGTATGCTTGAATAACTATCGGAGACGTGTTTGATAAATTCGGTATAATTTTTATGTTCCCAAAATGCACTTTGTTTTTATCCAAAGCAGCCAGCAGCCGACATTCAGGGCACCCGCATCATTCAAGACCTAGCTCTGATCCTCAGTCGCAGCCTTCCCTGCCCCCTCCACACTGTGAAAGGCGGGATAGAGGGTTATCCCTGTACATTTTGCCCATTTCCAGCGCCGGTTAAGGGACGGGCCAGCAAGGCCTGGAGAGGAAAGTGAGTGAGAGCGCGCGATGGCGTGGTAAGGGGGCATGGAGACGCAAACGATAAAGAAGCTGGTGAGGGCTGGAGAGGTTATGAGGAAGGAAAAGTGAGCAGTAGTGTGATGGCAGAGTACGAAGAAGGGTAGAACGTTACAGTAAGGGTGACGATCGTGTAAGGGGACACATGCTTCTGTTCACGAGCCCTGCTCAGTGACAGACTTGTGCTAAGGACCAAGAAGACTGGCAAGGGGAGGGAAGAGGATTGAGATATTATTGTGTTTGAGGTGGAGTGGTGGTGAAGTCTGGATTCTGTTTGTCTCACGAAGTGGGGTGTAATGCACATGCGATTGTGACCCAGGCAGGGGCGGCGAGGTGCTTCCCTCTAGTCCGACATCTTGTTGTTCGCTGTGCGCTTCTCATGGGGGACTTGGAGCCTTGCTTTTGCCTTTAGCCAGGGGGTGGAGTGCCTGGGGGAGGGGAGGGGGAAGCTTGAAGTCGGAATGCTTCGACTTTTGCTGGGTCAGGTAGGTGTGGTGTACATGGAGGGGGCTCCCACCCCCTCACCTAGTGCCTTATTGCAGTCGGTGGCCTGCAGGGATTAAGGGCACGCCACGGTGGAGGAAACCTGTCTGACTGCTGACAGCACCCTGCTGACGAGGGGCCTTCAGGTGTGGTTAATTAATGCCTGCTGCACGCAAACCTGTCCCCAGTATGTCCTGCTTTCTTGTTGCCTAGGGTGCTTACTCCTTCAGTATCGTTTGTTGTCAGAACACGGTCTCCAGCACTGTTTTAGCTAGTGGTTTTTATCTACTTTTTATATACTGAGAGATCCCCTGTTTTTAAGCACTTGCAATGCTTTCATATGCGGAACTGAGACACAGGCACAGCAAATGAATACCCTAGAGATCACACTTTGTGCTTGGAAACCAGACCCCTGGTTTTCTAGTCCTCTGCTTAGCCTCTAGGCCGCAACGCATTCAAGCTGCTCTCACATTGTCGCCTCCATCGCTACTTCAGGCCAACTCATTGGGTGGACCAGGCTGTGAAGGTGATAGACTCGCCCTGGTGGACTGAGGATGTACTTTGATGTTTCCATGGGGAACAGATGAGCACTCTTGTCACCAGGATGGGCCCTCTTAAAAAAAAAAAAAAAAAAAAAAAAAAACCTCCCGAAAAGTAGGCAGTTACGCAAATGTATGGGCAGACTGGGCCTTTAGGGAATTGGAAATACGAGCAATTTCCTAGTGTGCCTGTAACTATAAAAGGCTTTTGTGATTGGGGCAGTGCCTGTCACATATCAGACTTCCCTAATGTGATTGAGTGACCCAGTTTCGCCAGCCTTTCTTAGAAATTGTCCCTTTAGGCCACTTCACCTTTGCTCCTGTCCAAAGTGGTTGATTTAATCTACACATTTACATAATTTTGAATGTATGAAAACCTTTATAAAACCTCTACCTAAGTACTTATTTTACACGAGGGAGGCTTGAACAGGCCCATACTTCCCTGAAGTCACTTGGAAGCACTGCACCATGTAAATCGCCAAAACGGGAAGCTGCAGAGGGAAACCCGTTTAACACCATTTACCTGCTTCACCGTGGCTAATATGTCCCAATAAGAGGACCTCTGCAACTTGTGGGCACCCCTGTCAAAACACAGCAACAAATCAATTCTCCATTAGATTGCTTTGCATTAAAATTACCCAATTTTGGGGAATCTTTTTGTGGTTGTGAGACAAACGTTTGCAGAAAGGGCTTCAGTTGCACAAGTCAGCCGATGGCTTTGTAAATTACGTCTTGATTGGGAAGACATAAGCGAATGGGCTTTTGTTAGACAGCCATCAGGCAATGGGTTTGAGGAGAGGGTTGGACAAACCTCTCCTATGGGATAATAGACAAAGTTTGAGATGGACAGACATGAATGAGTCTGAAGGTTTGTAGCATGATTTTGGACGGATATCACTCGACCGGAATGACATAGCCATCTGTCGACCCATCACATATCTCCCCTTCCTCAGAAAGGTGATTGTGAAGACCACCGCCATCCAGCCGCATGAAAGGATCACTCTGGACAATCTCCTACTGGCAATGTCCTCCGACAGGACTACCACCCGGGATTCCGCCCCAATGCAGCACAGAGATCACCATCCAAGTTATAGATGATGCTTTCCAAATCCTCTACAATGGGACCATGCCTATTCATCCTACTCGACCTGTCACTTCCTTCTTTATCTGGACCATGAAAACGCCCTCAACAACCTCACCAGGAGTATGGGCTACAATGGAACGGTTCTGCAGGGGTTTGCCCTATATCTTTCCGTAAGACACCAACTTGTCCAGATGGGCACCTACAAATTCCAACACCATCTGTTAACCTGCAAAAGGCCCCATCCTGTCCCCTGTCGTCTTCAACCTCTATGCAGAACTGCTGGGAGAACTCCTGCTGGCATAGACGTCCTTTTCCATTGTGCTTCAAAGTCATCTTCATCCTTAAAAAGTCATCAGCTGACCTGGACAATCCTGCCAATTACCAGACAGATCTCTTCTCCTTCAGTACTTTAAATTCCTCATATTGAACAGAATCTACAATTACCTAGACTCTATCAACCTTCAGGACCCCCTACAATCTGGCCTTTATAGCTAGCGCTCCACTGACTGCCCTTACCCATGTCTCTAAAGTCCTCGACTCTGCTCTACTCCAGGCTATCTTCAATCTGAATCCTACTTGACTTTCAGCTGCCTTTCACAGTCAACCAAACCTTTCTTCTCCCGACTGTGGAGGACACTGGCGTCCATGGTAGGGCACTGAAATAGTTGACCTAGTAACTTTCTTTTCATCACTTGGAATATGGACACCTCTGATCCTACCCCTCTCCCAGTTGGCAGCGGTAGAGCTCTTACTTTGTCCCTCATCCTATTCTCCCTCTGCACCCCACCCCCCCTCCGACAACTCCTCTCCTCTTTTGTGCTCTCCTATCGCCTCTGTGCTGATTATACCCACATTTTTATTTCCTTCCCTAAACTCGCACCTGACTGCACTTGTCACGTTTTTATCTGCTATCCTGCACAGGATGGCACTTTGCTGTCTGATGCTGAACTACTTTAAGACCAACATAATCTACCTTCCTGCCTCCATTGTCCCTTCTCTCCTTCCTTCACCCATCTGCTTTTCATCTGACCTCCACTGTTCACAAGGCCTGCAACCTTTGGGTCCTCTTTGACAGTGATTTCAATCTTCATCTCTTCATTGCCAACACAGTGACTGTAGTCGGTATTGACCTCTTGAACATTCCAAAGATTCCGTTGCTTCTGTTCCTTCAGCTCCACAAAAACCCACATTTACACCTTGCTCCTTAGCTGCCTGAGCTATTGTGTCCACATTCTTCTTGGCCTCCATCTTTACACATCCTAGACAAAGGAGACTCCCGATTACTCATCCTTCCTGCTGCTACCATTGACCATGAAGCCCCCCTCCACATCCTTGCCAAGTGTAGAGGCTTTGACGGTACTGCCCTGCAGTGATTAGCCTCCTACTTCCTAACAGAGACCATCTCGTCCAGGTGGGCCACAACAGACCTGAGTGCCACCTAGTAACCTGCAGAGCCCCTTAAGGCTCCATACCATACCCTATCATCTACAACATCTATATATGAACCTCTGGGAGAACTCCTCGTCAGCATCAAGATACACAAATATGCAGACAACATGCAGTTTTACCCAAAGATCAATTGTAACAACATCCATTGACTCAAGCAATGTCTGTCACTTATTGAAGCTTGGATGTCAATCACCTACTGAGACTAAATCCTACAAAGACAAAATGAATTATCCTCGGAAACTCCACCAACCATGCCATAGTCCAGAAATGCCTGCCTATAGTAAAGCTTGATGGATTTACACATCTGTCACAATGATGCAACAATTCACAGCGTTGCCATAGACTGTGGCCTCGCAATCAAAACACACCTTGCAAGAAGACCCAATCAGCATGGTACCAGCTTGTGCTCCTCCACTTTCATCCCTGCCCCGAGTTTCAAAGCATTTTTCCAAGCCCATGTCATTATCTACCTTCACAGTGGCTATGCCGCCACTTGATAGGAGTCCCAGGTGCCACCTTGACCGCTCTGAAAACTGTCCAGCACACTGCTGCATGACTCATCACAGGACAAAGAAATTTGACCACATCACCCCCAGGAGCTGCCTTGGCTACTTCTTCAAGAATGCATCATGTTCAAGTCGGCCTACGTTGCCTATAAAGCACTCGCAACCAAACCACCCCTCTACCTGGCCAAGTAATTTATCATCTCTAGAGGCCAGCGCTCTACCAGAAGTGATAACATTGCTAGGCTAGAAACAAAGAAATACTGGAGGGGAAAAAGCAGTAAACAGACCTTTTCCTGCTTCACAGCCTATCTATGGAACAACTTACCAATGAAAATAAGACTGGTCCTCCATCCCCTGCCATCCCTCCATTCTGCACTTTAAGAAGGACCTGAAAACCCTACTCTACAAAGCAATGTCGCCAATTGTTGATAGCTCAACCCTAATTCTCCCTTCTAATTTCCCCCCCACTCCTGTGGGCCTTTCCATCACAGCTCTTCTGCTACCCATCCAACCTCACTTGTAGCCCTGTGGGTGCATCCCCTATGTACTGCACTCTGTTGCTTATGAGCTAGCTTTGCTATTTGTAAACTCCATAGATATATATGACACACAGAATTACCGAAGGATTAATTGCACAACATCATTGATTCACAAACTACCTGTCCCTCATCCAACCCTGGATGTCAAGATCCTACCTGAAGCTCATCAAAACAAAGACCACATTCTCATTGGAAAGGACACCAAGCATTCCAAACTGCTGAATTTCCTCACGGGAATTCAGCGCAATGGGTTTGCGCATTGACTCTCACCTAGTGCAAAGTAGCCCCACCATCGACTAAGAGTTCTCGTTAAAAACACTCACTGTTCAGATAGATTTCTAAACTCTGACCTGGTGGGCAGAGGTTTAGGAGGCCACCTTTGGTTTAGGGAAACGGGGGAACCTTCTGGATAAGCCAGACCAATCTAGGTAGCATGGCAGGCGGTCAAGACTAAGTCTCAGGAGTGGTGAGAGTGGTCGGAAGCCCACAATAAACACACACAGCAACAAACCACACATTTCTCTTAGACAAGTGTATATGAAAAATATCTATACGTTTGTCGGCCGGACCAGTACACAAGTAAACTTAAGTTATGCAAAAACAATCACCACACACAATACTCTACTATACAACATATATACAATACGTTTCCTAATGCGTCAAATGAGGGAACACAGCCACAACCTGTAAAGAGAAGGGTGGGTTAACGCGCTAGGCGCATTAGACAATTCTTTGGAGCGGTTCTTAACTTTCGAGTCCAGACCTAAGAAGTGGGGAGCCTTGTGTTCAACAGTACAGTTGTGCATAAAAGCGCACGATCGTGCAGGTGAAGCAAAACACGGGTCTTCTTGGGAGGGCTGTAGCAAGTCAGGATGGGGCTTGAGGCGATGAAGAATTGGTTTCCCCCTATTCGAGTAGGATCTGCCCTTGGTGGCAGAGTACTTTTCAAAAGGTGAGAATAGCTAGGGAGCGCAGGCTAGCCCAGCCAAGAATGAATGCCTTTATGGGACATTTGTGCATAAAAGGGAGTGGTTGTGCCTGCGGCCCACCGGTAAGTGATGCAAGTACTCACTGACCCTCGGCACAGTTCAGACCAAACTTTGCCAGTTTAGTCAAAGTCGCTAGTAGGTTCGAGTCCTGCAGTTTTGCGGCACTCTGGCTCTCGGCAGCTGTGGGAGAGAATGATCGTCTGTGACGGGACAGTTGCCTTTTCTCAGCTTCCGAAGGAGGTATGAGGGAAGTTCCAGTTCAGCAGGCTTCAAGGCACATGAGAGCAGAACAGCAAGGCATCTACAGTGACCGTCACCTACAGGTAGTGACGCGGGAATCACAGATGTGGGCATCATTGCACACTCTTCTAATTCGGGACTTGGAGAAGCTAGGCCTGCGAAATTTGGCGGGAGAGGGCACAGGACCAGAAGCAAGCGATGTCCCACGCCTTGGGCTTCAACTCAAGACTGAGGCGATTCTGCAAGATACCCTGAGGTAGAGCTAGACAGTTCACTGGATGGCCCATGATCACTTCCAAAGGTGCTCGTCCGGTGGGTAAGCAGGGGGCATCGAGAGTAGTTGTTCCCACTACTCCAAAGGGGCGAAGCACCTTGGTAGGCCTTCTTGATCAAAGAAGAAAACAGTGGTCTGTCGGGACAGCAGAGGGTGAAGGGTGCCCAAACCTTCCAAAGCATCTCCTGCGGTTTCACAAGTCTGTTTCTTCATGCAGGAGGCTTGGCTCCTTCTGTAGTTTGGTGAGAACACAGGTGATCGATCTGGAATGGTTGCAGAGCCCCTTCTCTCATCCAATATTGGCTTTGCGCCAAAATCGAGGACTTCCAATTGAAGATCTGCTCTCATGCAGGCATCCCAGTCGTGGTCCAATCACGGTCCACGGTTGTCTGTCATTCAGGCACTGTAGCCATCCTGACACCAGTAGTGTAGATTAGGACCAGACAGTCCCAACCCGTTTCCTGGGCACACACACGTGACGGGCAGAAGCCCGCAAAAGAGTTGGTTTTCGCAGGAGGCTGCATTCCCAACTAAGGAAAACCCGGGTTACTCGACCTGGGTGAAGGTAAGGGACAAAATGGCCATGGGACAGAACAAAAGACTTTGTGGCTCTGCCTTTTTTTTCGGACCTGGCCAGTCTTGAACCAAGCACAAAAAACGCAGTGTTATTCAGTAAAACAAAGTAAAACCTTGGTAAAAGTAACTGCTGCCACCAGTTCGTCCTAGGCACACTCATACAATCGCCAAACAATTCTTTGAGGGTGTCTAGGGCCATAAAACAAAAAGAACCCAAGTGCATGGTACTGGAAGGTACATTGTGCACTGTTAAAGTTACCAAGAAACGTCAACATAGTCAAAGACTAAGGGAAACTTCCCAGTACCGCCAGTCTGAAGGATGTGTCAGTTTCTCCATAACAAGTGAGCAAAAGCTTGGGGGAGCACAGCTGAAGGCTGGGTTCAACTGGTAAATGTTCAGGATATGATAGCCAAACAAAAGCAAAAAGTTTGGGGGTCCACAAATGGAGGGAAAATTACACATAAATGAAATCTTTCCTAAGACTCGCCTCAAAGGAAATTTAAACGGAACACACCCTCAAAGTCAGGCCCTTCCTCCCTCCCACAAGTTAATAAGTTGTTTAAGCCTTGATCATCTCCCACATGGACTATGTCAACGCTCTACTTGCAGAAGTTTCAGATGCTACCTTGTGCAGCACGTCTCCGCGCAAGACCACGAAAATTCAACTGCTTTCTAAAGTTGCACTGGCTGACCCTTTAAATCATGCATTGCATTCAAGAGAGCCTCTATCCCCCTACAAAACAGTAACAACCAAAAGCTCACTCTGCATTGCTGAGAAACACACCATCTCTGCATGCTTACACACCACCAGAAAACCACAAGATCGCCTGCCTGGAAACGAAGGACTCCCAAGAGGGAAGTACACTAGAAAAGGGGTCTTTTCGTGCAACACATCCTGTCTCTTAGAGAAGTTACCAACAAAGATCAGATTGGCCCTCTTTGTCTTACACTCAGGAAGGACCTAAAGACCCTACTCTTCAAAGAACATCTAATCAATTGCTGATCGCTTCACTCCACCGTACTTCTCCCCTTCTGCAGCTTCCAGCCCACTTCCACATCTATCCCAGCTACCTCTGCTACCCCTGTACCCTACCTGTAACTCCCTGCAGCTGCTGCTTATGTACAGAGTGCTGTTGTTTCCCATCTTGGTTCATACTATAAATACCATACATTCATAGATGTGCAGATGTGTTTACAGAAAGAGGTTATGTTGGACAAACCTCTGTTGTGGGATTATAGACATGTTTTGAGATGGACAGACTTGAGGCAATGGGTTTGTAGAAGAGGTTTGCGTTGGACAGATGACGGACTTTGGGTTTGAGACTTCTTTCTGTTGGTAGCAGGCACCTCACTGACTTTCTGGTGCGCTCGTATAATTGGATTTGATTCTGAACATAATGCTGCCAAACCAGTTATGCAAGCAAAGCCGTGATACTTTCAATGTTCAGGGATTTGAAAAAGTGTTTTATAACAGCCTTCTTCTAACCATATTTACAACAGAACCATCACACTAGAAATATGCAAACTCTAGTAACCAGTGTGCAACTATTTAACGTAATGTGATTTAAAAAGTTTCTAAGGAAAGCAAAGTGATTGAAGCATGTACTCCCAGTCTTCTAATTTCCTTTCGTCTCCTCTTGTGTGAGCCCTGAATATTCCTATTCATCTGCTAGCATGTCTTTCTTAGCTGTACTATCTCAGCCTGCAGTATTCTTGCACCCAACAAAGCTCTTCGCCGGGCCTGTTTCAAAATGATGTTTGGGGGCCCTCTTACTGTGGCGGGTTGAAAGGAGGAGTCGGACACTTTAGAGTTCTTTTTATTTAAACTATAAGAAAAAGGCCTATCCTTCCCTATCCCTAAAGGGATTACCCGGTTTATGTAAATAACTAAAGGTGCTCCTCTGTTGCCAGGATGCCATAAACAGATGTTCTCGATTCAAACCTAATACTACCTGACCCTACCACTAGTATGAAAAACTCAAAGTAGGACAAAAGAATGTCTCTCTTCTCTTGGTCTTTTCTTGTCTCCTCGTAGTCTCTTTATGGAAACATCTGTCTTTCAAACATTTGTTTCTTAAGACGATCTTCTTCCAAAACATTCCTGAATCTGGTTTAGTGATAAGCTTATGACTGCTTTCCTTGAGACACACTCACATTCTTGTCTTTGGTCGTTATCTCAGTCTTTAAATTCAACCTCTCCTAGGTTTGATATGACCCTATCCAATTTTAGTCTCCCGCTCTCCTGGTTTCTCTGTGTTGGATTATTACTTTTCTTATACTGTTCACTTGACAGTTTTATCCCACAACACGTGTTGCACATTTTTGTGGCGTGTTCTTTGCACTTTCACCCTGTACTCATGGGGCCTTTACTCCTCTTCCCAGGGTATTAGTTTTCAGTCTCTTTACTTCTCATACAGGGTTATTCGTTATGTTTTCTTATTGGCTTCTCAACTTCAGTTAGGCTGGTTTATTGTTCGCATACCGTCTTTATGACTAGGGCAAATTTCTCCACTTACATACTGTTGCCACGCCGGTCCCCGCTTTTCCCGTTCTTCACGGTACCTTTGTGTATGCAGGGGACCCTTGCAGGTCTCAGCACTTGCTCGGGTAATTGACTTAATTGTCTGACATTTCTGTCTTTTAGTTTCACCTGCGTTAGTTCTCCGCTTCCCTACAGGCTGCTGCTGTGTATGGATGCTGGCAGTAGGAAGATGCTAAAGCTCCCCATTAATGATGGTCTTGGCGTCGTTAGCCGGACTTCTCACCCACCACGGTCATGGTCACACCACCACCTTGCACAGGATTCCTCTTCTCCTTCTGCCAACTGCTTCCCTGTTGTTGGACTCGCTGACCTTCCAGCATCATAAATTGGTGTTCCTTGCCTTTCTGAAAGTCAGTCTCTGTGGCTTGCTTCTGCTCCACCTCTTCAAGGCACTCTTAGGTCAGGGGGCTTCCCCTGCGCCCCATACATTCTCTCTCCTCGTAATCCACTCGTCCCAGTTAAATAAATGTCTCTTCTTAAAAAGACCTCTTCTTTTCCTTTTGATGACTGGGTCGCTTCAGCATTGCCTGCAGCAAAATGTAAGGAGCACATATTATTCTTCATAGCACGCAGTCCCATATATGCTCATATGGTGCACGGTCCAGGGAGTTCCTCATGTAAATTAGAGATGTTGTCCCCTAAGGTGGAGTCACTCCTAGTGATGTCTCACTTTCCCAGACCCCTATCCCAGACCCCATGGGATGGTCTTGCAGAGCTGGCTAACCTCCCTAGCCTAAAATAGGGTGGCTCCCCCTTGGGGAGAAGGGACGAATACCCTTGATTCGTCACATTACCTTCAGCTGTGACATTCCGCCTCCACATGTCGGCAGCAAAATGTATTGTTTTGGGACAGGTTATAGTTTTCAAATGCAAAAGGGCAATGGAAAGACGTTAAGCATGCTTTTGTGGCACATGCAGTTTCATTTGGTGCAATTTTGTATCCCAGCTTCACTTGTCTTATCACACAATTGGTAAAGTATGTTTTGTTGCTCATGATTAACATTTTAAAGTATAGATCTGCTCTCCAAACTCCCCATCAGGTCGAGCCCTTGACCACCTCAATTGTTCCTACATCCCGGTATTTTCTCTTGAAGTGTTTCTTGGGTGTCCATATCTTCATCACTCCCCTCAACATTCCTGCTGATTTGACATGTTGATCTACACTCTAGTTAAATTGTCCATTCGGGGTACAATAGACCCATCGTCCTACGTACTTCTTATGATTCTTTGGATCAGAAACTTTGTTCCCTCAGGTACTACGATGCTAGCCTCTATGTATTTTCTGACTGCGTCATCAGTGGCTCCTTGACGTTTGGTTCATTTTTTCACATCAATCATGACTTTCATTCCTACCCCTTATTTTTTTTTTGTTGCTGTTCTTGCATTTCTTGCATTGGACAATCACCGTCCTGACTATACAGAATCCAACCATTGCTGGCACCAGTAACCAGTATTACTCCAAGAACCTTGAATAGATTGGTCAACCACTGAGGAATCCATGCAAATAAGGCGGTAAACCAACTAATCTTCAATGTCATCTGTCTCATCTTCCATCTTGGCATGCAGGTCTGTCAACATCATTATGACTTGTCAAGGTGTCATTCTGGCCATCGCCAGAAGATATGAATGTGCAACATGATGGCCCGATTTTTGCCGCAAACTCCTTCCATTGCGGTGATCATGTCAAGGACATATCTATTCTGGAGCGTCATCAGTCGTATGGTCCTCCGCTCTTCTTTAATGGTGTTAAATCCCTTTATGGTAGCATTGATGTCTGCAGAAGCTCCCATCTGGTGGTTTGCAACCACTTAGCATTCGCCACTGTTTGAATTCCAGGCATGAATATAGCTGTCATTATCATAGCAGTCTTGTTCTCCTCAGGAATTGTATCATACGCCGTTATTGACTTGGCTGAGAAATAATGTTCTCTTTTCATCTGTTGGAGGAGTTCAACCGATCTTCTTTTTCTTCAATAGTAATCCACTTTTGGAAATTCACTAATGTTTACATCACTCTGAGGAATCACTAATGCTGGAACATGGATGAGCACCAGGGAACACACTCCACCTCATTCTTTGGGCAACGTCATATAGGTTCTAGATCCACAAGCCCAATATCGATCCATCAGGACAGCTTTCCCTTCTCTCATTCCAGGAACATCAGTTGTGGCCTTGCATTGTTTGTTATATCCCATGTGGTTCTTTCCATGATTTCGAAAACACTGTTGAGAGGTGTTCACTGGGCACCTCTATCGCTGCGCTCGCATGTTATTCGCGAGCCTTTGTTCTGTTGGTCATCACCCTCCTCACCTGTCTCGCTCGAGGAGGATGGCAATGCTCCAATCGCGTCTATGACAGAAATGACTTTCCTGCCGGTCATTCGCAAAGCTAGGTTTGCATGACTCCCTCCAACTCAGCAGCTGGAGCTCTAGAAGACCAGCCACTCCCCAGCCATCCAGCAATCTCAAGTGGCCGCTGCAGATTCGATTTGGCAGTGATCGGTCATCCAGACCCAGCAAACGCGGACAGTGATAGGCGATTTTGTTGTCACAAGGATAAAGAAGCGTTGCTGCTTCTGTTATCTGTTTATATGCCCGTAGAAGGGATCTGGAAGGAGGAATTGAATGGATGGTGAGTACCTCGCACAAAACTGTAAAGACTCATGTCTTTAACATTCAGCTGCCGGCCATGCCCCTTGGGCACCATTTCCTAACTCCAAGTTAAACGACTATCATCCATCTTCTCTTTTGTGGTCCAAAACATTCATCTCCTTGGGGTGCCTCACTTCTAGTTCTCTTGAAAAGGTGAAAGTCAATCTCGAACTTAGCTCCTGATTCTGGAACAATCCCCATTTGAATATTGGATAGACTAACAACATGTCGGCCTTCCATTGGTTTAAAACTTTACATTTCCCTTGTTAGCTGGATTTCTAATGCTGTATTCCCCTTCAATCCGTACCCTGGTGCCATTGGTGTGCTTTTAGATATCCTTTAACAACTGTCCCTTCTGTGCGACATCAAAACTGTGGTAAAGGTATTGGTTCTCTAACCTGGATGGTGACAGCACTCTGTTCACTGCAATGCCAGGCAGTGCACTATTCCGCCCCGCCATTTAAACTTGGCATACTACATTCAACAGGTAGAGTAAACAAATTACTCAGAACCTATAACTGCATCGCACCATACTGGTTTACCTGAACTGGCTCCATCTCCAGGCATTTACGATCTCCAAGGCCTACTGTATTGCCTATAAAATCCTTACAACCAAAGTACCACACACCTGGCAGACAAACTCTGCATCTTCAGTGATCAATGCAGTAATAAGTCCTGCAATATTGTGATTGGCTACCAGGAGAAACATGGAAACCAACTTTCTCCTGCAAGGATTAAAGATGACCGTAAAGAGGTGAAGGCTTTCCTCTTTGGGGAGAGCCTTAACAAGCTATACTTGACCGTTACTCCATCTAGGTCCCACCCAGGATTGCCAAATCCTCAACACGCTTTCCATGATGACACCCTTTCACCCCTCCTTTTTTCACCTTGTCTAGTGTGCAGTATTGAATCCTCCTTTTGTTGCACAGCTCTCCTTTCCTTTAGGACCTTTAAGTCCTGAGGTAAATCTAGCTGTAGTGTTGAATCCAAATGATAGACAAACACATTGTACGGTTCTTAGATTAATGTCCCGTGTGGGGAAAACCCAACTACCACACCCCACTGCACCTCCCCTCCTCTCGCATCCCCTCCCCATCAGAATGTAGGCACAAAACCATTAAGTCACTAATGACCCACCATTAGTGGTTTTGTGTGCTACATGTTGATTGGAAGGGCTGCTCTTGGCTGAAGGGTGACTTAACAGCTCTTCATTATGTGCGACCGCATTGATTGCAGCCCTGTGTGTGTACGCTGTGCTGGCGGACACAGCACTGCAGACAGTGCAGAGAAAGCCCAGCTGAGGTGGGGAGCAAAAGGGGGGGGGCAGGATTTCAGAGGAGGGGGCATATCCCCCTACCCCCCGCCCCCCTTGGTGATGCCACTGCTGTAAACTAACTTGGCTGTTGATAGCCCACTGATCCAGCCGTTGCGGTGGACACCAATAACGCATCTCAAATATGAATATCAGTCTTACTTGTTTCCACCCGATCGGCTGATTGCAGTTATAATGCTGGAAAAGAAATGTTCCATTTTTTTTAACAGACTATTGAAAGCTTTAAAAGGAAGCAGCAGGGGTTATTCCAATGTGTAAGACTGTTGGACCCGCCTCAATGAAATGAGCATATTTTTAAAGTAAAACTATTTTTAAAGTAAAACTGCTGCTTCAAGACTGTTCCCTTGCCTTCAGACAATGATGGTTCTTTTCTGAGCATATAGTATGACAAGGTCTTCTTGGAGTAGAAAACATTAGTAACGAATCACTTTGTTTAGATAGTGATATTTTAGCTTAAGCTCAACCCCCTATGACTTCACATGCCCTTTAGTGATGGCTATACACCTAAATGTGTCTGCTTCCCATAGGGGACCATCTATCAGACTATCATTGCCTTTGATAATCATACAGTGGGGCATATACTGGTTGATTCGAGTAAGAGAGGGGCTATAGGTTTCATACGTTTCTCTTGACCGCCCCCAACATGGGGCCACCTCCCAAAGTGACACAAACACCTCCTTGAAGGACTCTTAGCTCACTTAGATGTTGCAGAAGCAAAACTCAAGAATTAATGCCACAAGAGGCGCTAGGGGATGTAAGGTTCACAATAGCAGTGTATTTCAGAAATGGAGAGCAAACAATCCGAGCAGGAATATGTTGGATATTTGGGGACTTCGAAGAACTAGAAATATAAATGATCTGGAGATGTGGAAAGTGGAAAAATAAGTTAAAAGTAGCCATAACATGTATCTATTGGTAGTCCGTCGGGACCACAGTACACCATGCAGGTTTATGGTGAGCAGGCTGAGAAGGTTGCGCCCTCTTTGCATCAATTTCATATCTTTTGGATGGATCTGTGATCACTGCATTTTTTTTTTCTGCAAATTCTGAAAATGTCGATTTTCTTTTTGTATTTTTTTTTTTTTTAAATGTATTCAAAAGTTTGCAATTTTTCTCGCAAATAAATGCGGGGTGATTCCCCCGTAGCCCATTCACCCCCATGCCTAATTAATACCCGTGCCCGTCAACCATCTATATTTGAAAGAAAAAGTGTACAAAAAAATCTTATGTTTTCGGGTTTGCAGTGATATGGGATTCGACATTTTCGTCCTATCCCATTTTGATCTGTTCTCTTGCCACCCAGGAAGCCCACAGTGTCTTTTGGAGAGTTTTGTTATGGAAAATTCTGTGTTTAGGAACTGCTCTTTGTTTTTTTTTTTGCTACACAATGCCATATAATTGATTGGGGCCAACGATTGGATGGCACCAACAAAGTACCAATGATGCAGTCACAAGACAATCGGGGCATGGCCTAGCCTTGTTGAATCCGCAGGTTACAGGGCCAAAATCAGAGGCTGGAGACTTAATGTAGCCCTAACCTGCAGTTGCTTCCTCCCAGGGTCCGTGGCTACAGCAAGACTGGCATTCAGACTGGTGCGTGAGAATAATGCGCTTTTGAACAGTCTCATTGTCAACCATGGTTGTCCGCTTATTAAAAGCTTGCCGGCTTAACCGTTTCACTTCTTTGTGAATGGCCATTATTAAGCCGGGGTTCCAACTCAGCCCGAGTCTCCACCTATACACGTGCTCCCTCTTCCATTATTTAACTGGATGGCTTAACCTGTTTTATACTGGTTCCGTTCAGTAAATGCTACTCTAATATTTTCCGTTTTCTAGCTCCCAATCCTCCTTACTGGCTTATACCTGCGCGATTCTCTTCAGAGCACCTTATGCACATGTGCGTTCTGTCTGCAGGATCCCTGGCAAGCTTGTCAAGACAATTTCAGTTTATTTCGGATTTACAGAGTCCATGAAATATTACAATAAAAGAAGCTTGTTTTACAGTGCTGTGTTTTCATGTATTTATAAAACCTGATATCCTTTAATGGCACCCCATTAAATGTGCATACGCGTTTTCATCTTGCATTGCAATGATGGGCCACCTGAGGCTGAGAGATGGTGGTGTATTTAGTTGCAGTATGATTTAAGCGGTCGAAGGTGCACATAATGCACGGTGGGCTTTGTCTGCTGTCAAATACTGATATTGAGCGAGTGACTTCATGCAGTGACGTACACAGTTGACGTCAGTCAGTAGAGACATTGTAAAATACATGTGCTCGAACTGGCCTATATTAATTGAAGCTACAAATATGGGAATTGCCATCCTGTGCGGAGAGGCTCTTTGGTTCTTAAAGAAGTCCCTGTGCCAAGGGCGTCTAAGGGCGTTGTTGCCTTGCACTCTTGTTTCCCTGAATTCCGTTTTCCTTACCCAGACGCGCAGGAGGCCCACCTTTTGGTTGTGTTGACTTTTGAAAGTATGTGCCTGGTCGGGCTGCACCTGGTCTTCTTATCGTAGACTCCTGTTTGCTTTGTGCTCATACTGCAGTACGTGCACGAGCGCCGCAGCACATTGTTTGGTTCCAGTGGTCTCCTTGGCCAAGATGGGCTGACATTTAATGCTGAGACGAGTCCTCTTCAGACCTTTCCAGAACCCCCACTGGCAGGGAATTCGTCCCGCCACAGGAGATGCACACATCCTTGTGCAAACCCCCGATCTATGCTTCGGTGTCTCCTCTTGGAAAAGCACGTTGATGTCTTCATTAGGGGAAGGCCTGATAATGTAACTATTTATTGCTAAGTTGTAGTTACTTTCTCTGATATAAGTGAGTGGGGGCTGTTGAAGGGACTTTTAGAACACAGCCCACCACTTTGCCTATGACTCCTATGCCCAGAAATGGCCATGACATCACTTTACAACTGCAACATTTCTCCCACCTCGGCACCTTCCTTTCCAACGCTCCGACCCTAGCGCCCCTACTCCCATCATTAAAACCTCAGAAATCTCCCTCTCTTCACACAGCATTACAACAGTAACCCTGTTAACCTTTTGAGTTGCCAATGGGGTTGAAAAAAGAGGATTTTGTTTTAACGTGTGAAAGCACCATTGACACCTATGAACGGTCAAGGGGATTGACTGGCGAGCCAACTGACTATTGTGGGTGTCATCCGCCAAAAGCTTGAGAGGTGACTGGTATGGAATAGGTGTAGTTTGGGGGATTGTCCCCTTAACAGAGGTTTGTGGGCCCCAGCATTAACGCCCACCCGTCACTTTTGTAACCTTTAATTCTTCATTTGGACACTAGACCTGGCGTGCAGATGGGTGCAGGTGTCTCTCGGACTGTTCCGCTAAAGCTCATCTTCCTTATGGGAATACGGCTAGGAAATCTGTTTTCCTGCTCCGGAATCTTTAAGGAGTGCTTCCTTGGTGGCCTTCCCGCATTCTGAAAATGTATATGTGGCAGGTGCTTTTCCTCTTTGGGCTTAACGTATTTTTTCTTTAAAGCGGATTAAATCAAAAACTATTTTATTGAGGATGATTTAAAAATAAATATATCAAAATAAAAAATGTTCAACCGTCCAGGCCGGCGAGGTGGTTTAATCTGTAGTTTCAGAATGCTTGGGGTGGCCTTACCTAGAAAAATACTGCTGCAGATCAGGAACATTTCCTTTCTGCAGTCAACCCCCATTTTCTCTCCTTTCTCCTCGCAAGAGAAAACATGATATTGATTGTGGTTTTCTTCCGTCTAAAAGGAGGATCCAGTACACTGCAAAGCTTTTCTGTTGCTAAATAATCCAATGCCTAGGCCTCTGTGGTAGGCAGTCTTTATAACGAATCATTTATGTAGACCTGCTTTTATATCGAAACTTTTATAACGAAAACACATATTGAGAATAAATGTGTGGGGGGAATAAAGGGTAAAATGTCTTCGGAAAACAGTGGGGGTGGGATTTTAGGGGTGAGGAAACAGGTGTGGGGGCCACCCCCCCCACCCCCCAACTCCCCCAAGAAAGGTGTGCTTTTTCATTATAAAGGTTTCGGTATAAAAGCATTCTATATAAAAGTGTTTGTTATAAAGACATGTAACCGGCCTCCCCACAGTAACCAGTTTTCGAAGATGCCTGTCTCTCAAGTGCTGGAGTTCTCTGGGTCATGCTCTGAACTAATACTGAGCTGTGCTTGTGTTTGGGCTCGGAATGGCCGGTTCAGGGGCAACATGCTAGTGTGGGCCAGTTTTTTGGCCCGCATTTTGAGGAGTGCCTTCACCCTGCAGCAAGTAGTATTGACGAGTCTGCTGGAAAAAAATAACACTCTCCCCATGGCAGTGGTCGAAGTGTACAAAAAGCAGTGCAACTATGTTCCCTGCTGGCCTGCCCTTGCTCCCCACAAACCCCATAACCACGCCCCCTCCCATGCACAATACAAAACTCCAAACAAATGTGCCGGCTGTTTTAGGGAACGTTCAGTGCACTGCCCTGAAGTGCAAGTTTTAACTTCCTCCTACACATTTATTTTAAAAAAAGTAGAGGGACACCACTCGCAACCACTCCCGGCCACTTCGACCACTGCCCCGTGGGCACCACTTGGGACTGATTCTTATTTACGACTGTGTGCTACTTTCTCATAGGCGCCTGAGCCAGTGTTATGCCCCAGTCGGACACTGGCTGTGTTTTAGGCTTTTGCTTAACCGATTCTTTTTTAGCAGTCTTTCTGTCATGTAAGTAAGGTCTCTCTCACCCGATGTCAGGATTGTCTGATATAACAGACACAGCTGGCACAGAGAAGGAAAAAAACCCAAAGGAGTAAAAACCTTGTAGTGGCTAGCAGAGTGGCAGAAGCGTAGTCCAGGTTAAAGGTACATGTAGGTAAACGTGAAGTTCTCATGAACACCAGAGCGAAGCACAATCCTGCAGACCATGAAGGTAGGGAAATGGACGAAGCCCAATGCAGGTAGTGACCCACAAATTATGGAGAAACGGGAGGAATGAAGAAGAAGGGAAGGCAAAAAGCAAGAGGATTTGCCAGGCACAAAGGCATGAGAACAAGGTAAGCAAGAGAACTCAATGGGCAAATACCAAAGGAACGTTACTGCAACGGAGTGAATTTGCAATGCAACGTGCTGTTTTGTAAGTCCGCGCCCTGAAGCTCCTCCTCTGAAAGCTCCAGACCGGCGTTCCGTCGCCATGTTTTGGTTGGTGGAATCGATCCCTGTTTGGAATCTGATGCAAGGCAACATGTTGTGGTTGGAAAATCAGTTTTGCTTCAATGGATGGCAATATACATGAAACACCATGTCTTGTTTGGCAGAAAACATGCCACCTATCGAGTAGAGACCAGGGCCTAAATTGGGTCCTAACATCATGCCCCCCTGCAAGCCTAGTCTTACCCGGTTTCCAGGGATGTTGATGAAACCGGTGCAACAGTGCAGGGGCATGAACATGACCCGATGGTTCCCAGGTCCTTTCTGAGGGTGGATAACCTTTCCGCTGGATAAGGTATTGAAGTTTTCCTCGATGGAACCGGGAATCGCATATCGGTTCCACTTCGTATTCCTGTTGTTGATCACGGAATCCAGGAAGAGGTGGACGAGTCCAATGGTATGAAGACGCATCTGGATAGAAGGGTTTGAAGAGGGATGAATGAAATACTAGATGTATGTGATGCCAGGAGGGAGGTAGTAGCAGTTTGAAGGCCACAGGGTTTATTTATTTTAGATATTTTGAAGGGTCTAAAGAATCTGGGTGCAAATTTACCTTTATGAAGGTGAGATGGTAAATCTTTGCTGGACAGCCAGACTTGAGCACCTGGTTTTATAGAAAGGGCAGGGTTGTGATGCTGATCAGTATGTCTTTTTGCTTGTTCTCGTGCCGTGGTCAAGAATGACAAAGCCTTTTTCTGGGTTTCATGTAGTATCATAATGGTTTCTTCAACAGCCAGTACCAGTGAACTATTGGTTGGAAGAGACGGAATCCATGAAGGAGGAAACCCATAGTTACAATAGAAATGTGTAATTCCTATGGAACTGTGCAGGGAATTATTGTAAGAAAATTCTGTGCATGCTAGAAAGTCAACCCAATCGTCTTGTATGGCTGAAACAAAACATCTAAGATATTGCTCTAACGTTTCATTGGTACGTTGCGTGATCCCGTTCGTTTGGGGATGGAAACCTGAAGAAACAAAAAGATGGGTCCTAAGCTTTTACACAGTGTTTTCCAGAAGGCTGAAGTATACTGAACTCCTCTGTCTGAAACGATAAATGTAGGCAATCCATGTAGTTTGAAGATCTGTTGTGAAAATCCTACTAATTTCCATCGCGGAAGGTATCTTCGGGCAGGGAGTTGAAATGAGCCATCTTGGAATATGTGTCTACCATAATGGTGGTATAGTCTCTGGAAGGAGGTAGGTCAACTAAGAAGTCTGTGGCTATGATTTCCCACAGTCTTGAAGGTAACGTAGGTTGTAAATGTTTGCCATCAGGTCTCTTCCAGGGTATCTTGACTTGAGCACAGACCAAGCACGATTCACAATATTTCTCTACTTGAAGACGTAGTTTCGGCCACCAAAAATGTTGACATCAATTGTAGAATTGATTTGAAGCCTCTATGACCTGCAAGTCTAGAACTGTGACACCTTGCGCTGTAATGGCTCTGTGTATGAACAAGGCAGATTCATGAAACCAGAGTTCTTAGTCTGATGTTAATTGGGTGAGAGTAGTGTCAGAAGGAGAATATGCTCGTTTGATTTCTTGTAGAAACGTTTGAATGACTCCCACAAAGGGGTTGTATGGAAACATTTTCTCACACAAATCGGATTTTTCAAGAGACCCGAAATCTCTTCTTGATAATGCGTCTGCTATTGTGTTTTCTGAGCCTGGGATGAAAGTGAGATGAAACTGAAACTGCGATACAAAGTATGGCCACTAAGCTTGACGACTGGTTCTACATTCAAATGATTGTTACAGGGCAAGGTTGCGGTGATCTGTCCGTAGTTCTGTTTTTTGTTTGACTCCCAATAAATGATACCTCCATTCTCTGCAAGCCAGTTTTAGAGCCAGGGTTTCTTTTTTTCGAGGACAGAATAATTCCTTTCGGATCAAAGAGTCCTGGAGTAATAACCTAAAGCAGGGGTGCACAACTGATTTTGACAGAGGGCCGAAAGTACCTTACATGAGGGCTAAAGTGGGCCGAAAAGTAAATGTGGGCGGGGCGGTAGGCGGGGCATGGCAGGAGGATTTTTAAACCCCCAATTTGTACTAAACACATGGAAAAAGAATATTTTTTAGGGGTAACTATTTTTATTTGCATTTCAAACTTACATTTTGTACTACACATTTTCCATTCTATTTAGTTATTGTATCTCGCCTGTTCAATTAACTTATATATATTTTATTGACCCTAGATTGGACATGCCGTTATTTTGGATTGCTACAGTTTGCTATTTGGGTTGCCCAAGAGGAATATGGCCTTCGTTGAGTCAGGTTTCCTCAAAAAGCCAAAGATGAACATCTCCTAACTGTGCCTGTTTTAGCTTTATTATTGGGTTCACTCTTGGAGTGCAACACTATGCCCCATGGCCCCCTCACCCCCAACCAAACACTATGCCCCATGTCCCTCACCCCCAACCAAACACTATGACCCATGGCCCCCTCACACCCAACCAAACACAATGCCCTATGGCCCCCTCACAACCAACCAAACATTATGCCCCATGGCCCCCTCACCCCCAACCAAACACTATGCCCCATGGCCCCCTCACACCCAACCAAACACTATGACCCATGGCCCCCTCACACTCAACCAAACACAATGCCCTATGGACCCCTGACCCCCAACCAAACACTATGCCCTATGGACCCCTGACCCCCAACCAAACACTATGCCCGATGTCCCTCACCCCCAACCAAACACTATGCCCCATGGCCCCCTCACACCCAACCAAACACTATGCCCCATGTCACCCTCACCCCCAACCAAACACTATGCCCCATGGCCCCCTCACCCCCAACCAAACACTATGCCCTATGGCCCCCTCACCCCCAACCGAACACAATGCCCCATGGCCCCCTCACCCCCAACCAAACACTATGCCTCATGGCCCCCTCACACCCAACCAAACACTATGCCCCATGGCCCCGTCACCCCCAACCGAACACAATGCCCCATGGCCCCCTCACCCCCAACCAAACACTATGCCTCATGGCCCCCTCACACCCAACCAAACACTATGCCCCATGGCCTCCTCACCCCCAACCAAACCCCCTCACCCTATGGCCCCCTCACCCCCAACCAAACCCCACCCCCCAAATCAGCACACACAAACCAGCACCAATACAGACCCGTACCCCCACCCCCCAACTCGGCACACACACAAACATGCACCCATAAAGACCCGAACCCCCAACTCCAAACCCCCACCCCCCAACTCAGCACACACACTCAAGCATGCACCCATACAGACCCGAACCCCCACCCCCCAACTCAGCACACACACAAACATGCACCCATTCAGACCCGAACCCCCCACCCCCCCAAATCAGCACACTCAAACAAGCACCCATACAGACCCGAACCCCCACCCCCAACTCGGCACACACACAAACATGCACCCATAAAGACCCGAACCCCCCCACAACCCGCAACTCCAAACCCCCCACCCCCAACTCAGCACACACACTCTCAAGCATGCACCCAGACAGACCCGAACCCCCGCCACCCCCCAACTCAGCACACACACAAACATGCACCCTTACAGACCCGAACCCCCAGCCCCCAACTCAGCACACAAAAAACATTCAAATCAAAACATTCATACACATCCGACAACCCACCCACCCCCGCATCTCAACATACACACAAAAAACATTCAAATCCAAACATTCATACACATCCGACACACTCCCCACCCCCCCCATTGCAACATACACACACAAACATAAAGCAAAACAAACCTGACACACAGACCACTTACCGGAGACGTGCTGGAAGGCAGGTAAGCGGCAGGTAAGCTGGAACGCTGGAATCGTACTACGGCTGGCGTGGTCCAAGGCTGAAATGCCTTCCGGCATCAAGCCTTATGGACCACGCCAGCCGTAGTGCTGGCACTCCATTGGTGCAGCACACATGCATTACGTGGCTCGTAGGAGCGACGTGGTGTGTGTGCTGAGCCAATGAGGGCCAGTGTTTTGTCCGGCCCGGAAGACAACAAAGACTTTCCTAATGGAGGGCGGGCCGCCCTCCATTAGGAAAGTCTTTGTGCCTCGCGGGCCGGACAAAAGAGCATGGCGGGCTGCAACTGGCCCGCGGGCCGTATGTTGTGCACCCATGACCTAAAGGATGTTCTTCCTGATCAGCAACTTTTTACTTAAGAACTGCTCCTATAGCACTGTCTGACGCATCAGCCTTGACAATGAACTTCCTTTCTGGATAAAGAGGGACCAGGAAGAGTGCTGAGGTGAATTTCTTCTTTAAAGAAGCAAAGGCTTCTTCTGCCTTAGGATGCCAGATAAAAGGGGTGTTCTTTTTTAAGAGTGATGTGATGGGTAGCACCTCCTGGCCTGGGGAAAATGATGGAATTAATTTCCTATAAAAATTTGCCAGGCTTAGAAATCTTTGGATTTCTTTCACATTCCTCGGGCTGTTCCACTGAAGAATTGCAGAGACCTTGTGTGGATCCATTGATACTCCTTCTGAAGACAAAATGTACCCCAAGTGTAGCAGAGTAGAGGAGTCAAAATGGAATTTTTCAGGTTTCACCTGTAGATGGTTCTGTTGCAGTCGATGATGGACTGCCTTTACATGAGACATGTTCCGTAAATGAGTTGGAAAAAGCAATGTCATCCAAGTACACTATGACACTGTGAAACAAAAGGTCAGAGAAGAGATGATCCACGTTTGAAAGACCACAAGAGCAATCGCAAGAATGAATGGCATTACTGCGTACTCATAGTGGCCAAAGGTGTCCTCAAAGTGGGCTTCCACTCGTCGCCAGGTTTAATGCGGAAAAAATGGTAGGCCCCCTTAAGATCTAGTTTGGTGAAGATCTTAGCCTTTTGTACTGCATCTATAATGTCAGGGATAGGTGGAAGAGGATAATTGTCTTTTACAGTGACTGAATTCAAGCTTCGATAATCCAGGCAAGGTCTCAATGCAGAAGAAGTTCTTTTAGGAATAAAAAATAAAAGCGAGGCACCTGCTGGAGACGCTGACTCCCGGATTAAGCCATTCTCCAAATTCTGCTGAAGATACGTTTTTAGAGCCTCCTTCTCCAGAGTTGTAACACGGAGCATCCGATTAAATGGCACTGAAGTGCCTGGCATGAGGTTTATGGCACAGTCTTCTGACCTGTTGGGTGGTAACAACGGAACTGAGTTTATTTTTTGGAAGACCTGATTAAATTCCTGACAATGAAGCAGTATGGTAGTACACAAAACCGGTAACTTATAACTAGACTGTGCAGTTGTAACTGCCACCACTGATACTGGACATGCATTCTGGACACAATGTTGCATACAGTGTTTCGACCCCAGAAAGACAGTGTGAGCCTTGCAGTCAATGCAGGGATTGTGGAGCATTAGCCGAGGAATACCCAAAATCAATGGGAAATGAGCGGTCTGTATAATGTCAAAGATTATGATCTCAGAGTGGTGATTGACCCACATGTGAAGGGGAGTGGAATTGTGGATGATAGGACCACTAATAATTCTCTGCCGTCCACTCCTTCCGTGGGTACTGGAATGGTTTTGGTGGAGAGCGGTATGTTGTTTTTTGAAGCCCAATTGAGATCCATAAACCGACATGCCGCCCCGCGATTTTACTAGTGCAAGAAATGTAATGGTGCGGTCTGTTGGTAATTGTAGTGATACCATGAGGACTAACAACTGCTTAGGTTCCATATTGACAGTTTGAACTGTGACAAATGTGTATACCTGGGGACTGGTTGATTGCTCCCGGATCTGGGGCCCTTCTAAGTCCGGGAGTTGAAGTTTTCCTTTCTTCGAGGAGGAGCCAAGAGCAATAGCGAAGATGATGTTGTGAAGAGGCACAGTACATACAGAGTCCTTGCAGACGACATCTGTTTGTTTCTTCAGAGGACAGCGGACCCCGAGCAGCACAGATCTGTATAGGTTCTGGGGCTTCTCGGTTGGTATCACAGGATGTCTGCGGAGAGAACAGTTCTGGCAGTCATCTACCTATTTTTTCGCCTCTCCACTTTACGTTCGTGTAGGCGGAAGTCTATCTGAATGACTAAAAGAATCAGAGCTTCGAGATCAGGAGGCCCAGGAACTCGAGGAAACTTCATCCTTCAACTCGTCAGATAATACTCTATGGTATAAAGTCATACAAGCCTCATTTGACCAAGAAGCTTGAGTAGCCAGTTGTTTGAATTTAGTGGTATAGGACATAACCTATATATATTGCCCTGTTGAAAGTCAAGGAGATCTTCATGTACCATGTAAACCAGATCAGGGTGATCAAACATCACTTTGAAAGCTTGTATAAAGGTATCCCATGATTTAGAACAGGATCATCATTGACGATCAATGCAATAGCCCAGGTTAGTGCACTTCCCGACAGGTGGGTTATGATGATTCCCACTTTAGCCCGATCAGTCTGGAATGATACCTGACGGAATGAGAACTGAACTGTACCGGCATCCAAAAATTCTTTGACATTTTGGGTCGATATGGTATTTATAAACTGATGGTGTGGATGGTGGCTGAGAAGGAATTGCATCCTGGAATTGAAGGGCTTCTTTTAAGACCAGGTTTTCATTTTTCAATGTTTGAACTTTCAGAGATAAATTCTGGACTGCAGCCACCAGCTCTTGGAGCTGAAACATTCTGGTGTCTAAAGATGGGTGTTGCAAGCTTTTAGGGTTTTGCTTACCCACGTCTTTTGTAGTATTTCTGTCGTGTAAGTAAGGTCTCTCCTCACCTGATGCCAGGATAGTCTGATATAACACAGACCTGGCTGGCACAGAGAAGGAAAAACCCCCAAAGGAGTCAAAACCTTATTGTGGCTAGCAGTGGCAGAAGCTGAAGTGTAGTTCAGGTTGAAGGTACATGTAGGTAAACCAGAATTTCCCATAAACGCCCTAGCGAAGCACAATCCAGGAGACCAGGAAGCAAGGGAAATGGACGGAGCCCATTGCAGGTCGTAACCCACGAATTATGGATAAAACAGGAAGAATGAGAAAGAAGGAATGTAGAAGCAAGAGGTGCGAAGGCAGCAGAACAAGGTAAGCAAGAGAACTCAATAGGCAGGTACCAAAGGAGCGTTACCGCAACAGAGTAAAGTTGCAACGCGATACACTATTTACAGGCGTTTGTTTAGTAGATCTGCGGCAGGAAGCTCCTCCTCCTCTTAAAGCTCTGAACCAGACCGGCATTCCGGCGCCATGTTTTGGTTGGCGGAATCAATCCCTGTTGCTGGTGCTAGAACTGTGCTTGGAGAGACCTGTATTTAGCAGTTCACATGTAACACAAAATTGGCAAGCGTTCAAGAAGTGGGCAGCTGAGGTCGTCCTACCCTGCAACAGCTACCATTCTGGGTCTGCAGGCCCATGCAACACATGCTGCTTCCTTCACCTGCTGCCGCCATTGCTCTTTGCCAGCATCGCTGCTTTCATTCTGACCTCGGCTCTAAACTGCGCCCTATGACACATTTAATGCCTCAATGTCCCAGCTGCTGTTCCCCTACTCCTGCTGTGCTCTGCAGTTGTCATCTGGCTTCTGCACTGCCCCTTTAATTTCCTGCTCCACTCCCATCCCCAATGCCCCATGTCTTGTCTGCTGGACACATGCCCAAATGCTGCTCTTCTGGCTCATCCGCTTTCACCATCCCCCAGGCTCACAAGAAGCCCATGGCCCTCTTTCTACCACCATGGTTCACATGCTCGCGTGACTCAACTGTTGCCTGCCTACCCCCCACTTCTCCCAGGGTTCATGCTGGTCTTGGCAAGACTGATCCTACACCATCAAGGCGTATCTACAGTCCCCTGGGCTTACCACTTCTGCTTCGCTGCCACCTCACTTAGCTGGTTTGCTGCCAGATGAAATCTGAAAACCCCATGGCTCACCTGGTGTCCCATCGCTCCCATGTGTCCTCCATGGGCTATTTTAGAGGGGGATAATGGTCTTTGTCCTCCCTCCCCTCCAAGCTTTTGTGGCACACCATTTTGTCTCACTGATTTGGCATGGCCCTCGTTCATTTAGATGTCG
Source organism: Ambystoma mexicanum (assembly GCF_040938575.1). NCBI lineage: Eukaryota > Metazoa > Chordata > Amphibia > Caudata > Ambystomatidae > Ambystoma > Ambystoma mexicanum. The sequence continues at coordinate 730,631,070 of NC_090921.1, read as the reverse complement.
GGTCCCCCAACAACCCAAAATTTTCAGCAAAGTTACTCCACTGACGTCCTCCATATCCTCCTATGTTCCCCTGCTTCCCCCAAAGCCCACCTGCTGCCTTCCTAGTTTGCCTGTTTCCCCCTTGGCTCACCTGTAAACGTACGGCTGATCTGCAGCCCCTGCTGCACCCTTCTTTAAAAATTGTATTCAGATTTCTCCATTAGCATAATACATAAGCAACCATAGTACTCAAACATTTTTAAAGATCAGTTCAATATGACATAGTCCAGATAAAAAAATCATCCTTTGCGGCTTAATCTAAATCGCCTTCAAACCTTCCCTCACAAACCTGTTTTAAAGTGTATGATGCCAAGCCTCTTCTTTAAAGACTGATCTAGATATTCAATCAGGTCAAAAAGAAATTTTGAGTTGGTACAGTTAAAAAAACATTGCCTCCTTACAGGATCTGACATTTGTTTCGAGAAAATTAGGTCTTACCAATCTTATTCTTTCCCTTTTAAAAAATTGACACAGCAGGATAAAGTGCACCCAATCTTGATCTACACCCATATCGCAGTGGCATTTAGTTGGAGCCTTTAGCCAGGTGGTTCTTTTCACCAATGGCATCAAGTTAAGTCTGGCTTTAAGAGGGATCTTTTGTCCCTCCAGGGATTCTAGATCTAGTATTGGACTTGGGGCCCTCTTATACTGAGCATAAGATGCAAGGGACAGTAGAGCACGCATTTTCTTCCCATCCACCCGCAGCAAATTTTCTCTGGATTAGATTTGTGTTTCTTCCTTAGCCTGGTCATAATTAATTCTTCCTCTTCCAGCCAGGAACCTTTCCCAAAGCCTACTTCCAGGCTTGTACCAATCTGGCTTAAATATGTCCAGGCGGCTTTCCATGACTGAGAGTCCTAGCTGGAGATTCATGTTGATGTTTTCACTTAAAAAATAGTCCTAGGCGCCCCTCTGCAAGAACAAACACGGCTAAATGGCATGTTCTTTGGGAAGGTACCCACTCCAGTCCGCAGCCACACTTTAGATTACTGTACCTTTCACAGAAGGGAAATATCCATTTGCACATTAGTCTTTGTCCCGCTCACAAGGGCAGTCCTGCACCGAAATGCTATGGCAATTCTCTTCTGAACAAGAGTACCTACAGCAACCACAGACACGTGTTTCAGCCTTGTTGAGCCACATCAGCGACGTGGAGCTGTGCCTCTGAGCACAGTGAGCAAACGGTCCACGTCTGGATGACTCTAGGACACTTAGGGTGACTAAAGGCCCAGTCCCCCACAGTGGCTCGGGCTCCCAACTCTCAGCAGGATAGCTCAGGGGTAACATGCTTGCCTTGGAAGCAAGACGAAGCAGAGCAACACAGGTTTGATCCCCGGGTCTGTGCTTAGAAACCTCTGGCTATTAAGCGCGTTATAAATAACCAATTACAATTAAACCAAAGTCCCTTAAATAATAGTCATAGGCTCGCCTCTGCGAGAACAAACACGGCTAAAGGACCTGTTCTTTGGGAAGGTACCCACTCGAGAGTCCGGAGCCACACTTCAGCTCACTGAACTATTCACAGAAGGGAAATATCCATTTGCATATCAGTCTCTGTCCAGTCCAGCACCAAAATGCTATGGCAATTCTCCTCTGAACATAAAAAAGTAGCGTGAATTTGTCAGGCTTGGTATTCTGGGCCTAGTAGTGTTCCAATGAAGAAGTGGAAAATACAGTTACAATGGTACCCTTGACTTAATAGGTTTATGTACGGATGTACTTTGTCAGGTTGTTTAATTATGTGAGGTGTGGACTTTGAAAGTGAGTTCTACAAGACGCTATTATTTCTTGAAAGCCAACCCTTAAATATGTATACCTACAAAAGCTAGGTAGCGTTATGCGTAAAGCCAACATGAGTTTTCTAACTTGGGTGGGGGTGGGAGGGTACTGCCTATATAGGCACAGCGATCATGTATATGTTGTTACAGTGCCAGGGCATCTTTCAGGCAATATGGGCAAAGCCCATATCCGTGTTCTTATATGAGGATACTGACCTATATTGGCACAGCCAGCATGGACATGTTTTCTTATAGTACCGTTACTGGTATTGTGGGGTAAAGCAAACCTGAGTATATCCTTACGTGGGAATACTGGCATATATTTTTGACGTAGCTAGCATGGCCATACTTGAAAAATACCACCATGAAAATATTTTTTTTATACTGGCATATATTGTGGGCAACAGTATCTTGGAAATGGTCCTGTGCATTGGTGGAGACCTGGCATCTCCTGGATTTTTTTCACTTGGTACTCTGCAAAACAGACGGTAAACTGTGGATAATTGGGTAAATTCACACAACGTCTTTTGTAAAATGCACAATTTTAACCCATTCTTTTAAAACGTTTGCCTCCCAAATTCCTCTTGGTTAGTTGCTGCACTTGATTGCTTGTGCACATTGATGGACAAGGTTGGCGTTCCTCCGTCTAGAATAATTCATCTACCACCACTGGATTCAGTGCATGCACAACAAAAATGTTCCCCTGTAGTAAAAATCTAAATTTAGCACAAATATGCCTGTCCTCACTGACTCAGGGGATATCCTTCCTTATCTTGCCTGACAACGATAGAGTGGCACGCCCGGTCCTATGTCATTGGACTTGGTTTATGCACGGAGTCCACATTCTGGGCAATGGTTTTTATAGCACACAATGTTGATGTGCTAAGTCAAAGGGCATTTCAGCTTGCCACTACACTGTCCACGTCTCTAGTGCAGATCGTCTCCAATGTCCGCCCATGTGCTGAACCAGCCACCAGTACACGTACAAAATCACCTACCTATCACCATTAACAGCCCAGGTGAACATGGTGTTGCCAGACTTCGTGTCTGGCCCTAATCGAAGTCTGTGACTCACCCTGACTGTAGGGCCCTTTGCTCATACTTCGTGCAAGCCCATGTAACACTCCAGTGCCAGACCACAATTTTTTTTCCGGAGTTCTACCGCTCTTGCATTTCCCAAGTGCCTACTGACCTGCCCATCCCCAGTGCCACATTTCTGCATCCTGACTTGAGAGTGCAATAACCAAGCGTTGTGCAAGGCTTTGCACACAACCTGCACTCTCTTGACTTTATTGAATACTCAGAGTGTTGTAAAACCTTTACTTGTATGTAGGTCGGAGGTGGCATGGCAGTCTCCTTCAGGCCTTTAGCTCCCCTTCCTTCGAGGGCTGCTGTGCCCGTCTCCTCTGAGAAATAGCTGAGTGGTTAGCGTCTCATCCTGGCGATGGGTAAATTCCCGAGAAGAGTCTGTCCAACTACTGAGCTACAATCTCTAGTGTGCAACTCTAATCCCTGACAAAGCAGAGGTACTGTGTTCTTTATTAGTACCCAGCGGGGGTTGCAGCCTCTCAGCCAAAGAGGAGGCTCGGAGCAGGGGCATTACCAGCGATAACCCCCCCCCCTGTAGTACACGTAGTCACTTCTTCCTTTCCATGGCGCCCATTTTGTTTTTTTTTCTAATTTTTTCAATTGCTTTGTTTTCCCTTCACATGCTGCCATTTTTTTTTTTTAACATGTTTAAAAAAAATATCAGAACAGAAATAATATACCTTTTTGTACCCCGGTTATATGGTCCGAGGTACTAATAGCAATAGGCCCTGAGCAAGGGGGGGGGGCATTACCTGAAGTGGTAATACCCCCCCTACTTGGGGCCTATTGCTTAGATTCCTTCAAGTTATTCTCCCCTCTCGTTTTTCAAAGGATCTCTTGGGACGAAGGTTACCCATTAAGAAGTGACCACTGCAAATGTGAAACACAATATAACAATATACATCTTTGCCGTTAAAGGTAAAGTTGAAAAGCAGTGTTCCACAACGAACTATCAGAGTGGGACATGCTCTCGCCTTGTGTGCTGGGGAGTTTGCGGAAAGCACATTCCAAAACAGGTTGAGAAAGTGATGTCACATTCTGACATTTGAGCAAAAAATGAAGGGTGATCTAAGTGTACAACTGGGTGAAGTCATGGAATTGATCAGATTTTCTCAAATTGGCAATTGATGTATTATTTTGTCATTTTGTATATGCAAATGACAGACTCCCAGTAAATTCATATAGTAATCTTACTTGAGAGTCAGGAACAGTTGCTTGCAACAAAGGACCAGGGATAAGCATGTGCGTTGATAGTTTTCAATCTCTCCGAAGAGTTGGATACTGTAGAACCATGTGTCCTCCCCCATCAATCTATTTATTGGCCAGCACATCTGCTGCTCCTTTAGAGTGACACTTGGCATGCTTTCGCTCCCAAGCATTAAGTTTGCATTTTCAATTAAGATTCAGTGCCAAACTATAATTTCTGCCTCAACAAACAGTTATCAAGGCTGCATTTTTCCACCTGTCTCCTGCAAGCGATCCTGCGCCTTTTAGGGGCAACCTTTAGAATCGCCTTCACCCCCATTGAACTGGGATATGTACTGGGCCCCGAGCCACAACCAACCACCACTTGCAGTGGATGTGGAAATTTGCCGATCTTCGTATTGAAGCTCCATCTCTCGGGCGCTCAAGTACTGCATTGGTTGCTGTTGGCTTTTGAAATATGTACTTTACCAGTCACATTGCCATGGCAGCACGACAGAGCATTATCTCTATTATTATGGAGCCCGTCGAGCATTATCCTGCACTAAAAGCCACCCAGACTCCCACATTCATGCCCTAAACCTTTTGGCCACTGAAAGGTCTTGATGGAAGAACCCTCCATTAGCCAGCCGTAGTCCTCTCGAACTCCTTTCCCTGCTACCCTGAAGCTGACTGTTGAAGTTTAGGGGGTAGGCAGGACGATGTGCCTGTTCAGAACAACCTAATGCGCTCGTCACCTTACTTGGAGCCAGGGGCGTTGCTGGGGGGGGGGGGAGTGGGCTAAGGGGGCTATAGCCCCTGATCTTTTGGTTGTAGCCCCGGATAGAATCTCGGGAGCTACAGCCAAAAGATTAGCTAGCCCCCAGTCCCAACAGTGCCGACATCAGCTTAGCCCCAGGTCTTTTCCAGACTTAGCAACTCCCCTGCTTGGGGCCACTGCTTTTCTCAGTCAATTTTACCCTTCGCATCTCGTGCTTTGAAGCATGCTTTTTAAGGGCAAATGGCGTGTTGGAAAAATAAATAAAATGGCGCCATTTTGACGCCGCCTCCATTGGTTACACATGAAGGTTCATTTATGCTGATCACTGGCATCTGGCTGTAGTTTTAAGGCTGAACGTTGGATCGTGCTCTGAAGTCTCCCGAGACCTAAGCCTCTGCCCTCCTTTTTGGAACAGAAATGTTGGGCTTTCATATTGCCCAAATGCTGCCTCATCCTCTGTCCTCTACCCACAATACAAGTTCACTCTTGAAGTTGGATGCTTTATCCATTCCGCAAAAGGTTCTGAGCACCTGGCCGTGAAAAGGTTGTACTACTGTATATACTCCATGGAACATGTCTCCTGTTAGAAATCCCTCCTCTGCCTCTCCCCATACACAGTGCTCCTTGTCCGTGTCCTGGTTGGAACCTGTTTGTGTTTTTCTAGATTCCAAGTTCGGGCTGTGGGGGGATGGTGGGCGGTTGGAAGGGGAGAAACAAGGTCTGCGAGATCATGTGAGTGCTGCCAACTTTGGAACAAATGGGCCGATATATATATTTTATTGTTGAAGGAGCAGTGGCTCGCGCCCTGTGCCAGCATCCTGGTAGGCCTTGCCAACAGGGTGTGTAGCCTTTACTTAGGCTGCCGAACACTCCCAGCCAGCCAGTGCAGGAGGATTCTCCAGGGGAGGGGGGCATTTGAAAAAGTGCAGAGAGTAATACATTCGCACAGCACCATGATGACGCCCCGTGCCTCTAGGCAAACGCGGGGCCGCCAGCTTCCTTCTGTCACAAGCGTGCTTCCTAGACCGGATTACCCCAAATAGGTTTGTGTTTTTGTTACATCAACATCATTACACCTACATCTACTCTTGCTCGTCCCAGTCTTTAACTCAACTAATGACTTCGTACCTTCTCCCAGAACTTTTCCACTGAAAGGCCTCTTTTCTTCTTTTTTTTTTTTTTTAAAGTCCCTCATCCAAAGAGGCCCAGATTGCACAAAATGGACACTGTCCCCTAGAATGTCCTGTTTGTCCTACTGCGTTCTGGGTAGCTCTTTCACTTGAGGAAGTCTGCCAGGCTTGTCCTCCTTGCATCTTGTTCTTTAAGGCATTGTATCGGCTTAGGCGGAGTAGGCAGGATTCCTGGGCCACACTCTAAGATGTGGGACGGCTTTCCCATGCAGACCCATGGTTAGGCCCTGGCAGGGCCTGCTTGGGCAGGACCTGGTGATCGGGAAGGAGGTTCAGTGGTGGGAAGGCAGCATCACACCTCCACTGGCTAAACCTGCTTTGGCAGACATGCAGCTCCCTAAGATGGCGTAGAAGCATTCAGTACACTAACTTAAGGTAATTTGCCAGCAACCAACTGGAGATGGGGATGTCGCCCACCCCAGCAACGTCATAGGCCATTTTGTGTTTTGTGACCAAGGGCTCTCACAAATGAGAGCCACTCCACAGACCCAGGGATCCTTCCTCCTCTGGCTCGTGCATCTCCTCGTCATATGCATCTTCCAGTAGGAAAAAGAAGCACAGCTCCTGACAAATTGAAAGCATTAGTCAGACGGACTTTAAGAGAGGAAGAGAGATAATTTACTTTTATGGGAAATACCAGGGCTCACCAGGTCAGGGACTCTGCTTACGGACCTTCATCTTCTTCATCCTGCCTCACCTTAATCTTCGCTGTCTTCAGCCTTTCCCTCCCACCATCAAGATAAGAATCCAGAGATGATCACAGGGGAAAATACAGGTGCCAGGAGTGTGTGGGCAAAGTGCTCGGGTGCGTGGTGACCCACATGCAATTCTTTGATGATGATGCCCCCGACCCATATGCGAAACGTACAGCAAAGTCATTTATAACGATTCTTTTAGGAGGAATTTACCACTGATTGGCAATATTAAATACAAGGTCCTCCATGAATAGGAAGAGTCGGACTGCATCCCGGTGCCAAGGTTTATGGGGACACCCTATACTGTCGGGAGAGAAGGTGGGTGCTTGCTCACCTCCTTGGAAGTAATTTCACTGCTTTCGAGCCGGACTGGACACTCCTATGCCACCAGAAGAAGCTGCAGTGTGCAACAAAGTGGACGCAGCACTGCGCAAGACCTGTGCAGTTGCACATCTGTGACTCTGTACCTCAGTATTCGCTTCTTGCACAGCCCACTCTTTGCTTTTTGACTTCCATGATCTGTATGCTAACTTTGAGGAGTGTCTTAAAAGTTCTGCTATCCTGGAATCCACGCATCACCAGGCAGAACTCTTGTGAGGCTTGGACTACAATGGGGTTCATGCTGCTTCTCTCACCATGCATACCTCGGTTGTAGCCCGGGGGCATATCCACGCCCGAGACGAGCAAACTGAGGCCTCCCAGAAGAAAGTGGCCCTCAAACTACCTTTTCAGGGCTCCAGATAATTTGGTGACGAATTGGAAGAAAAGGTGTGTTTGGTCCATAGGGTGGAAAATACGTGTGGGGTTCCTCAGAAAACAGACCAGCAGACCCTCCTTCTCCTCCCTCACCAGGACTCTGTCCTCGACCTCTAGGGGTAGGTCAAGATTCAGGGGCTGGCAGCCAGCGCAGAAGATCAGAGCCCCTCCTCCCCCCCGAAACATTTAATTCCTGAGTTGTAGTGCTGCTGTAAGGGAACACTCCTTCTCTTCAGGGATACTTGAGTCTCTGATCAGATCATTAGGTCTTCGAGGTCATCAAGAGGGACTACGTTGTGAATTCATCTTGTGTTCCCCGGTCACAGAAACTCTGTATATCCCTTGACCTTTGGATCCACTAAAGAAAGCATGCATGCAGAAAGAGATCCAGGAACTGCAGAAGAATGCGATTTGTCTCGGACATCAGAGAACAGGGTTTCTACTCTGGAGTCCTTTTGGTCCCTGAGGTCTCAAGCTTACAGAATGGTTAACGACCTAAAAGGGGTTATAAAGTATGTGGTCAACCTTACATTAAACATGGAGGCCTTACAGTGTATTAATACACTTATAGCAACAGGGGCCTCCCTTGACCACAGAGACGCCTACCAATCCATCCAGACCTAGCAGATTCCCGAGGATCGTACGGGAGGGGGGGTTCTCCATTTTCAGTTCACTGTTTCTGCAACAAGGGTGTTTACCAAGATCCTGGAAGCAGGAAGGCCTGAGGGTGTACCCTTACCTGGACAATCTGCTATCCAAGTAAACACCAATTGAAAAGTCGCAAGGACAGCGACCAGAGTCTGTCCCTTCCTATCCAGGAACATCTTTCTGATAAAAAAGATGTCCCACCGGGCACTCAGGATCTCCTGTTCATCAGAGCATCCCTTCAGACCAACCTGGGCATGGTAAGCCTTCCAGAAGTAAGCTGTGGGCCTTAGCCAGAAGATGTCTACGAAGCTAGGGTATAATCACATCCTCTGTGTTCCTCACACGTTGGGCACATCTGCATACCCAACTTTGACATGTAAGTCGTAATTAGACTGCAAAATATTTGGGCTTTGATATATCCATTCCAATTTCTCCACAAGTGGTGGCCTCCTTCTAGTGGTGGTTCAACCCCGCCTTTCTTCTTGATGGATTTCCCCAGAGTCCTCCATTGCCTGCACTCTTCACCACAGATGCCAGTGCTCAGCATTGGATATCTTTCTTGAAGACCATAACTATGCAGAGGTTGTGGTCCCCCCGCATCCCTGGAGTCTCACCGATCTTCCACGTGGAGAGAACCGGAAGCCTTCCTGCGTGCTTCTTTATGGTTTCCTCTCATATCGGGACCCGGTTAGTGAGGGTTTTAATGGAGAGCACTACAGCAGTATCCTATCTAAACAACGGGGGGTAGGTAGGTAGGCCGGTGGGTGGGTGGCCTCTGCCTCCCTTGCTGCTGTCTCACGTCAGCTGAGTTCTTGGGCAGCAAAGCACTTGTTGTCCTTAGAAGCCTCTCGTATTGGGGATGGGGGTCAACAACATCCTGGTAGACCTCAGCAGGAGCTCTCAGAAGATGTCCATCAGTTCAGTGCCATTCGGGTTAATTTCTTTCCACTTTGGACAGCTCGATGCAGACCTGTGTTTCTGCCAGGTTCAACCAAAGACTGCCCCTTTTGCTCCAGGATACCAGGGGAGGGTGCATGGTAAGTTGATGGACTCGCCATTCCATTCCTCTGTTTCTGCCCATTTCCCTGATTCACAAGATCCTCGGAAGGTTCAGGCTTAGCCAGACTGGAGTACTCATAACACTTTTCTTTACTCTGAGAACTTGGTTTTCCCTTCCCCACCTCCTGGTGATTGCTCCTTCTATTCTGTTTCCTGGAACCCTCTGATCCTGATAGAGGACTCGATGCTAATCTAAAGCTGGCAACGGACACCTTGGACATTGAGAGGGGGGCTCAGACGGTGGGGTATTCCCACCTGTCCATAACTATTGAGGCTTCTAGGACACCCCTTTGCTCTTACGACCAGCACTGGGGTACATATGTGGCTTAGAGTTGCAAAATCTGTATTTTGCTTCTGTCTTGTGCATGCCCACAAATGAGCAGATTTCTTGAAGACCGCTTCAGTCTGGATTTATTTCTGAAAAAAAACAAAGGGCTGAGTAGGTGGCCATCATACCTTCTGGGACCCGTGGGAGGAGACTTGTGCAACATACCTCTATGTCTCCAGGCTCCTGCAGAATTCCTCGATTGCCAGACCCAAGGTTAATTCTCTGGCTTCTCCATGGGACCTGTCTCTGGTGCTCTGAACCCTGCAAGGTCATCTGTTAAACCCTTGTGGCTTGCGGGCCTGAAACATCTGACTTTGAAAAATTCATTTTAGGTCACCATCATCTTGGCGCTCGGTAAAAAGAGAGCGCTTCCTTTATTACTTTCATTGAGCCCAAAGCTTGGTTTGTTTTTTCATCTCTCTCCGGGGATTGTGTTCCCTGATCTTTCTCTAGAGGACCAGGCCCAGTTATTGTCTCTTTATGTATATCCGGTCATCGTGACGTATCTGGGCGGGACTTCTCAATTCTGCTCGTCTAACAGTGTTTCAGCTTGTCTAAAAGTCTTTGTGACCTTTGGTGGCCAGATCAAGTGTTATTCTGCCTCTGTTTTCTTTTCATCCTTGCCAGATGGACACCATTTCCCTAGCCAACTTTATCTTTTGCTCTCCTCCTCCCTGAAACTTGCTCGGCAGATCTGCTAGAGGGGTTGTTGCATCGTGGGCAGAAGCCAGGAGAGTCTCCTTTTTGGGCCCCGGCAGGGTTACCACCTGGGCTTCACCAAATACATTTGGTCATCACTACAGGTTGTTAGTTTCTCGTCTTTCGGATCATTGGTTTGACTATGGCACTCCTGTCGTCTGCTCTCCCATAAAGGCTGTGTGTGTTGCCTGCAATGGTCATTAAAAGAGCACTGGGTTTTTAGTACTCTTGGATCACTCGTTTTTTTTTTCTGCCCTCGGGGATCAATCTGTGCATTTTGAATCCTTCATTAGTTGTGTGCTGGGACGAAGCTGTAATCCCCGGATTACTTTGTGGTATTCTTCATTACACCTAGTACTACTCTTGCTCGTCGTAGTCTTGACATCTCCTTGGGTGCTGCATCGCCCCGTCTTGATGGGTATGAATGGTACAGTACCTCTTGAGGGCGCAGTGGACATTTTGTAACTCCCAGGCATGTGGGCGGAATTTGTTTTAAAGTCGAAATCAAAGAGGCTTTTTAGTGGGGAAGGCAGATGGCTTTCACTAGGGCTGTGACGAGGAAGATTATGGCTCGGTGTTATGATGATCACTGGTAAATAATACGAACATTGCCTTGGGCTTTCATGCACCAGCTATGTTAAGCAGTATGCCGCCATGCTTAAAATGGACTGGCATGTCTTTGCAGAGTAATTCAGATAACAAGGGGGATCCTGGGAGACTCTTCCAGACATGAGTCCTGGTTACAAGAGCCTTACCCAGAGTCTTTAGTTCGCTGTCTTTCACAGAGGAAATATCCCAAACACATCAGTCTTTGTCCTGCCCTGGGGCTGTCCAGCACCGAAATGCTAGGCAATTCTCCTCTGAACAAGAATATCAACAGCAACTCCAGACACGTGTTTCGGTCTGGTTGAACCTTATCAGTAGAGTGTAGCTGTGCCTCTCTAAGAATAGTGAGCAAGGGGTCCACATCTGGATTCCTTGTAACGCTTTTGTAACCAGGACTCATGTCTGGCAGAGAGTCTCCCAGGACCCCCCCGCCTCCCCTTTTGTTGTTTGCAGAGTAATTTGGCGTGGTGGCATGGGCGGTAGAGCAGTTTTTTTCCATCAAGGTTAACAATGCAAATTAAAGCTTTACACAATAAATGGCACTATAAATGAGCAATAGTGCTACAAAGGTTGAGTATGGGATGAGCGGTCTGTTGCGGGAAAGTTCCAACTTAAAGGGGCACCAGCCTCAGTCTGTGTTGCGTGATCCTCCACGTTTAGGGCAGAAGTTGGGCTGTCTCTCTGCCCCAGTATACCTTGGGCGTCTGTATAATGTCGGAAAGTCACGTCAAGTCATGGAAAACTAAGTGGGCCAAGGTCAGCCAGGGGCATTGAAGCCCTGGCTTATTCCCGGTTGGTCAGAGAATCCTTGGTATCTGCTATGATGCCCAATTGAGTAGAACTTCTTTCCGGAATTCTTGGTATCTGCTATGATGCCCAATTGAGTAGAACTTCTTTCCGGAATTCTTGGTATCTGCTATGATGCCCAATTGAGTAGAACTTCTTTCCGGAAAGCTCGGAATCTATCTTGTTAGCGGACGACTTTTAATTAAAAACGTGCCAACTGGGCCCCAATCAGGTGACAGCCCCGCCTCCCTGCTGACCCCCCGCTACGGACCGACCCTGGCAGAAGACATTACTCCCTGGATAGCCAGGGGTTGATGCATCTGGCATCACTGAAATGTTCCATAAGGCTGACGTGTAGTTGTTACGCAGCAAAAAGTAGACGGGCGGGTCACGGGGACCATTGGTTTGTCCCCTGCTTTAGCCTTGCTGGAAGAAGGTCCGTGTCGAGCTTTGCCACCTGTAGGGATCGGTGTAACCTCAACGAAAGGTCTGTCGCCGACGGGCTGCTCTTTTAAGACGTATGTAATCAGAGTGACAGTTCTGCTATACATGGCCTTGCATGCAAGTCAACCGAGGCCCTGCTCCACGTTCTTGGGCCTGTGAATGTCAGACCCCTTACCTGAGGTATAGCCCACTGCCCCAGAACGGCCCTGTGCAGTGTGAGTAAGCTGAGGGCTAATGGCGGCGTCTAGGCCTCAGCCCACTGGTGCTGTAAGGCGCACCCGACCACTGTTTCTATGCGTTGGTCCAAGGAGGGCAGGAGCAGCAATGTCTAATTATGACAGACTTTAATTACAGGTGGCGGGTGTGCCACTTGGCGTCTCTCGGTTGGTGACGTGTATATGTTGATGGCATGTGCGAGTTGGTACCATGTATTATTAATGTAATTACAGTGTCCCTGCTGCTTTGTCCCCACCCTGTGGCATCGGGTACAGGGTCGCCCAACGTGCACTGTGCCAAACGTAGGCGTCCTGGTTCCATGAAAATGTAATTCATAACAAAATGTGTCTATGAATTCAAACCGGTTCAACTGCCTCCCGTGCCAGCCTCCCCCCCGCCCCACTTCGCATCAGGCATCTCCCTCACCCCACCAGCCTCCCTGGCTGCTGATACATGGATGCAAGAATGGAACCTTTATGGCAAAGGCCCTTGCCCAGTATAAGGCAGCGGCCGGGTCCTATCACAATGCCATTGTATATCCGTCCCCAATGGTATGCCCGCCCGTCTCCTGTCTCTGTGCTCCCTCACCCCCACTTCTGCCAGTCGTCCTGCGCTTCGCTTCTGTAATCGACCCTGCTCTTACTCTCTGCATCATTCCTTTCCACACTGTGCTCGCGCCCCATCTCTGCATTCCCTGTGACCCCTTTGCCAACTCCATCCTCCTCTCCCCGCCCCGCTGTCCAGTCATTCATTCAGGGCACGCATGACCCTGGCCGCTTGAATTTGACTGTCCTTGTACTCCAGTTGTTGCAGAATAAAGAATGTGTTCTCTAAGAAATTACAAAGTTATTAAATCCTGCCCATCTTCCACATCCCCCTCCTCTCTCACTTCTGTTCTTCCTCCGCCCCCCCCCCCCCTGTGTTTCTAGTCTTTCTGTGCTTCTCATCCCCACCAGCCTTCCATGGGGTCCCTCTGCTTTCTGGCATGAAGGGGGGAAATGGACCATGCCACTGCCCCTCTGCTCTCCCGCCCCTACTCGCTGTTTGGCTGGCAACATAACTTGCCCGCACTAGGAACTTGGGAAGACGGAAGCACCTGTGCGACGCACTTTGAAGAGGCTGCACCTTATGCCCAATTTAAAATAGTCCGCACCCAAGCTTACATTTATAGATGGCGATCAGACTTGGCGCAGAAAAGCCCCAACACCGTTTTGCGTTCTCTGCCAAGACCAGGGGCCCCCATTGTAAATGTATGGGGGGTGGGGTGTCTACTGCCCACAATGCTCTTGCTAACCCTCGACCATGTTGATGCATTAGCCTGTCCTTTGACTCCAGGGCCTTGGCAAACTTTGCCCTTTTCTAGCCACCAATGTCCCCTCTGGTTGGGGGCACAGCTCACACGGTATTAATCCACGTTGGATATCCAGTGATCGATCATGTGCCTAGCTATTGTTCCAAAGAGGAGCTACTCCCATGGCATAATACTGGCGCAATATCCACCTGCTAGGTGCTTGACTACTTAGAAGCATTCTTCATTGCACAATTACATTGTCCCTTAAGGAGCAGCAATTATATGTGCCGTGTGACGTTGTGGTATGAAAACAATAAGAAATAGGCTAAGTTATCCCGATTATTCCACCTATGTACTTAGTTAAACAGGAAGTCTTACGTTTTTTTCCTTCAAACTGTCTTCACTTTCTGAATTTTAAGTCTTTAAGTGTCCTTTAACTCGTTTATAGACTAAGCTTCAATACATCAAATGGACCAGCTGACGTGATTGTATCCTTGCATCCAAATCGTGATCACTGTTGGGGGTGTTTTAATGAAGAGTAGGGTGACCAGATATCGAAAAAAAAATAAATAACCGGGACAGGCCACTAAGTGGGACTACAGCTTCAGTGGTGAAACTGTAGTCTTGCTTCTATGTGGGTGGCATGTCACGTGTCATGTTGCAGCGCCCGGGTCCTGAGGCTATTTTCAGTTTAAAAAACCCATCCGGAATTTGGGGATGGGGGGGGGGGGTGAGGGGGAGGGGGGGATGCCATTCTGGTTTTTGGCTAACTGGTGGAAAAATCATGATATCCCGCCAAAAACCGATATGGTATCCACCCGATCCTCAAATCTCGGGACAGGGTTTTTTAAACTTAAAAAAGTCTCGGGACGCAGGTGCAAATTCCCGAACAGTCACGGCAAAACCGGGACATCTTGTCACCCTAGCGAATGCTGTGAAAAATAAAATGAGCTCCAAACGCAGTTCATCATGCACTTATTGTTTCAAACATACCCTATTATCGCATAGATATTAGTTAAATGTAAACATCTGCGGTAATTATGTCTCCCAAAATATTATTTGATTTTATGCAAAGCAGGCTGGAACCCTCACTGGTGCGATTTGCACCCATGCCCTTTCTCATTAGTGTATGTCAAGAGTACAATGGGACTGCCCATCTTGCAATGACAACCTTTTGTCGGAACATTATTTGTGTGGTTTTTCAGGTTTTGATAATGTCTTTGCTCCATAACAAAAGTGAAACATTTTGTAGGACCAAAATAAACATTGTAAAAGTTTAAAAAGAGCCAGTTTGCAATGTTGGCACTAAAGTATTTTTTCTTTGTTTTTAATAGACGCACAAAGAAGCGTGTGCCTCCAGCAGCAATATGTTTCTCCCCTTTGGTTGCACACGTCAGCAACACCTGGGGTGGTTCTAGCAAACGGGGACCTGATTATGAATTTTATGTTTAGTTGTCCACAACTCTTTCTCAAAATAAAATACATAAACAAAAAGTCAGATCAGGTAATGAATGGGCTAAACGATACCCCCAGCATTTGAGAAGACCACCTTTTCAAGGAAGACAGTACAGTAAAGTTATTTATAAACCTGCACAAAATCCTTTCGGTTGTACAAAAAAGCAAATAAATGTTTGTGCCAAGTGAGCAAATCTTAAATTATGCTTGCCAGAGGCCTGCGATAGGACGCCCTTCCACTGACATGACCCACATAAAAGGTCAGATCGGGTAATGAATGGGCTAAACAATACCCCCAGCATGTGAGAAGCCAATGTTTTCAAGGAAGACAGTAAAGTAATGCCAGTGAAATAAGATGATTTGTCCAGGATCACTGTATCATCTGCTGGGGAAACCAGGATAGAAGCATATGCGTGTCAAGGATTTCCGAGTGCATACCTGATCAGATGAATCCCTTGTCCTTTGACTCGATGATGAGAACCAGGAGAGCTGGGAAGTACAGGTATCGCAGGAATGCCGCCCGGGAGGCAGAAACTAGGATGGTTCTCCCTTTACCATGGATGGGTACCCCAGATTAACGTGGTACAAGGGCAGTGCCAGGCACTGTACCAGGGCACCACTGGATAGGAGTAGAAGGAATGACCTAAGCCGGATCACAGCTGGGTATAGGCAGCAAGGAAGAAATGGCAGACCAAAAGCAAGACCGGGCTACAAAGAGCAGGAGAGAGCAGGAGCCAATGCAGAAAAGTGGATTGGCAGCAGGACTGCCCAGGAAAGGTGAACCGAGAACACAGGAAAAAAAGAGAGCAAAGTAGATAAGCAACAAGAAAGGTTGAGATGCTGCGAACAGCGCGGCTGCCGTGCTCTTATCCTTGCGTGACCATAACAATGTTGTTGGCGGAAGGTTGCCTAGCAACTTTACAATGAGGCGTGGAAGTCGGCACTGCCTCAGAGACTGATGTAACCCCACCATTCATGACGGGCAAGGAGCAGCGATGCCGAACCCCTGGGGCGGTGAATGCAGTTGGAAAATGCGGGTGCTACGGGAACCGTAGGCAGAAGGTAAGCAGAGGCCTGGGTGGGTACGGCAGCTAAGGGTCGCTGCTGCAACAACACAGAGGGCAGCCGCCCGCGGGGATAGAGACGCCAGGTTTGTACGCTCAGTTCTGGAGAACTGGGCACCGGGCGGTTGCGTGACAGAACGCTTTGGTGCCACAGTCTTGAATTTGCATACCTAATCACTTCTCGGACTAACACTTTATAGTCTTCATTTGAGGTGGCTGCTTAGGTCTTACAAGCCTCCATCTGGAGAAACCAATTTCTATTCCTTCATACTGATGCTATATGCGTTATTTCTGTTTTTTATCGCTACCACTTTTACAGGTACAGTGCTGATAATAGCACCTCTTGCGCTACAAAACGGTGCGCATACCTGCAGATTTATCAACTTCAAACCTAGGAAAGGTTGAGTTGACCTTGCTGGAATTCAGCATTGTAATCTTCCATAAGAACACAAATCGCTGCAATTTAACACACTGAGCTAGCTTATGAACCAGCACAGCACTCACATTTATAAGTATGCATTTCAACTTTGGCTATTGAACATGATTAATATAATTCCCATAGAAAGGTGAGAATGCTACAGGAGTTGTTGTAGTGATCGCACACATTATGTGTAGTACAGTGAACACAGAAAGCATCATGGAATTTAATTGTTACAGCAGACGGGCTATGGGTTAAGAGCCTTCGCAAAACGCCATAAAATATCTTGACGTGTGCTAAGTTTTGTAAACAATTGGCTACTAACTTCTTTAGATTAGGCAGCCTTGTGGGGCCCCCCTCCAAGGTCTGGGACCTGGGCATGTGCCCCTTTTGCCCTCCCATAAAGACCTCCCTGAAGTATGCACATGTGTTTTCCTGCAACACTTACCTTGCTCACCAGCTGCAGAAACTACCAACTTAACTGAATGGGACTCCATAGAATGTTGGAAAGCAGTGTGCAGGTCTCCTGCTTCCATGGACTATGGTTTGGCTGGAGAGGGAATATTGAAAAATATAACAGTTAGAAAAAAAGGTTGGAGGGCGGGGGGTAAGATGAGGAGTTGGCAAGATGGTCATCTGCCTGGAGGCCTGCAGCCGCAATCGGATCCCCAGGCATGTCTTCAAATTGCCAAACCACCTATGTCAAGAGCAGCCCATCTGAGACTGAGTTCAGGCTGCGTGTTGGCGCCGCCTGGAGAGGCCAGTGAGGTGAGCCGGCGGCTGCCCTGGAGCCAGTTGGGGCAGGCCCAAAGATTCCATCATCCCACGCTTTGTGCGTGGTGCTGCCTGGGGGAACAAGAAGATGGTTGATGCAGCAAAGCCACCTGCCCCGGGATGGATGCAGGTAGTAGTGCCCCTTTCCTGCTGTGGAAAGTCGGGGGCCTGAATGGGGAGGCGAGTGCTGTGGCTGCAAAAGACCCAAGCTGCATGCATGGTGTGGCCTGGGCAAAAAAGTGGTTTGCAGCCATTTCCGCCGAGCTCTGGGCCAGTCGGGGTGGTCTCAGAAGATCCAGAAGATCTGTGCTGTCAGCCATGTGGCCCAGGTGAAGATCTCCCTGGGATGTCCTAAGCTGGGGATGGGGCAACAGCCTGTGGTGTGTAGCACAACCTGCCCTGGGGTCAGACAAGGGTGTGCACATGTTCCACCAGCTCACATAGGAGTGGGGTTTTCCTGCCCACCATCCGCGCTGATCAGATGCACAATGAGCAGGCAGTGGATTCCAATAAAGTGCCTTCTCTGATGGGGGACTGAGGACATCTGTGGTGAGGTCCCTTTAAGAGACTGAAGCTGTGATACAGCACGGCATGTTCCAGATAAATGGAGCATCGCACACAGCACCAGTTAGTGCACGAGTGGAGTCTGAAGCTAATAACAGTATGCCCCATGTCTGTTGTTGTGTGGCGTGGCTTCGGTTTTCCAGAGGCCTTGCAGCCTCCTAATGTTGGCGATGAGGTGGTCACTTGATGCAGAGAGGACTTATCTCCCGACTAACCCAGCGTTGTGTCTCCAGTGATGCTGCCCTTCTGTTAACTGCACGTGGGGCACTGTGAACACACTTCGCTTGCTCCCAGTGGTGCCGCAGTATCCTGTGCTCAGCGGTGAGTGAAACCACTGCGTGTGGAAGCTCTGGCTTAATTTGGGGCACATGTTGGGCTGCCCTTTCCTTTTCCCATTTCCAAGAGGTTGCGGCTCCCTCTATCTCATCTGCTATCACCCCTGTGTGGGTATGGCAGACTTGGAAGTAAATGCCCTTCACCCTGAGGTGCAGCTCCTATAGGGGTGCTTGTGCACCGAGTGGACGGAGACAGTGTATGGTGAAGCACTGAGTGGGTACAGCGATTTTACCATTGGTAAGAGTTCAAGATGGTTGATATGATGGACTGGCACCAGTGACTGCACTGGCACCTAGAAAACCTGAATATGAAGACGATTAAACTAGAAGACATGTGTGCTTTTGGCCAACCATTCAGGCCCATTTGGAAATACACATGGCCTAGGAGAGAAAAAGGGGCTGAGGCGCCACCAATGTGCCCGCCGTGTGGAGATGGCTTATCGTCCTCCATGGACTGTCCTGTTAAAGGACATACGTGCCTAACGTGCAGTTAGGCAATTTGCGAGAGTGTTGTGCTCCTATGCCAGCTAAGCAGTTTAGGGGCCCAGCCAGACCTCGGTCATTGAACCCAAAGCAGCCACAGAAGGTAGCCCATGCAGGATGTGTTTTTCGTATCCAGCGTGAATGCAATTAACCAGAAGAGGTAACGCCAGCCTAGGGCTGTGGTGTGCGTGAATGGGACCAATATCCCTGGCCTAATTGATAGTAAGTATTGCATTATGTTAAGAAGGATTTCTGAACTCTTTCCAGGAGGGGCAGAGGTTCAGAAGGCCAACCTAGGTTCTTGGAACAGTGTAACCTCTGGACAAGTCAGACCAATCGGGGTAGCTATGGCAGGCGGTCAAGACTAAGTGTCAGGAGGGGTGAGGGTGACTGAAGGGCCTCAATGAGCATACAGAGCAAGGACGCTTACACATTACTCCAGACAGGTGTATATTAAAAATACACATTTATTACAAGGTCTTTGTAACACAGACTATAGCAAAGAATCACAGTAACACTAAGTAAACCAATACATCATACTCAACACAATATATATATTGTCCCCTCTAGGTTCTCAACATATTTCGTGCAGTCATCCCTTTTGACCCTCCTGGATATATATATATATATATATATATATATATATATATATATATATATATGTTGGGCAAAAACAAGCAGTGCAGTTAATCTTTAGACCCAATTCAACATCAGTTATTCACCTAACTAAGAGGCAGTCCAAGCCCTAAGAAGAGTGGATCCTTGTGCTCAATAGTACATGTGTGCCAATGCACGCGGTTGTTCCAATGGACAAAGCAGGGTCTCTAGGGGTCCCTAGCAGCTCGGAAAGGTCGATAAGGCGATCAAGAATAAGTTCCCACTATTCAAGAAGGACCTCCACTTGAAGGCAGGGGCCGTTCAAGAGTTTGGAATGGAGTCGCTATTTCGCAATAGTAGTGGACAGGAGAGGGGCCCCCAGGGGCCACTTGTGCGTAAAGTTGGGCTCTGGCACTAGGGGGCCCCCAGTTGGGGTAATGATTACCAGGGTCATCCCTGAGGCAAGGAGCCAGACCACCTATTTGTGCCTAACGCGGTAGGAAAGGGTTACAAATAATGCGATGATAGCTGCCACCAGTCCTGTCCATGACGCACCTGCACAGTTCATAAAAAGACCAGCGAGAGTATCTAGGGCCTTTGGAAATGACTATAGACCCAAGTGTGCTGTATGGTAAAATGCATTGCACACTTGTTACATGTTCACAAAAGTTGCAACATGAGAAAAGGACTACGCGAAACAAAGTCTGCCAGTACTGACTGTCTGAAGGGCATGTCAGTTTCCCCATAAATAGTGAGCGAAGGCCCATAGGAGTACAGCTGAGGGCTGTGCTTCTCTGGAAAAGTCAATCAGTGGTGTCTAAACGGCAGCAACAAGTTTGGGGGTTGACACATGGAGGGAAAATTACATACACATATGAAATCTTTCCTAACACATTATGAGAAGATAGATGATCCTCTGGTGTTGGTGACTCCATTGTGCGCATATTTGTGTTTGGGGGCAAGACTCCTCTGCTGCTGGAGGGTATGTTTGTCTCAGACGTTGTTCATGAAGGGAAGACAAAGTCAAGGATCTTTGTCACAAAAGTCAATGAGGGCATGCTCCTGAGTTGCGTCGCTGCTGAAGCCCTAAACATAGTAAGAGTTGCATTTGGGGTATATATATTGAGGACGTACAGTCACTGGTGACAAAGTTTGCAGAGGTGTTTTTGATGAGGTGAACCAATTTTCCTACATATACATGAATCCGTACAGCCTGTGGTTATAAAACATCAGGGAATTCCTTTCCACTTGAGGAAACGGGTTGAAAGATAAGTGGACAATCTGGTCAAGCTAGATATTATCGACCCAGTGAACGGTACCACCCCATGGGTCTCCCTTATCTTGGTGGCTCGGAAACCCAAGCAACCCGACTATGTACGCATCTGTGTAGATATGCACCTACCAAATAAAGACTTCAAGCGGCTGAGGCATTTAACATCTACCATAGATGACATTGTGGCAGACTCAACGGGCAGTGTTATTCTCCAAACCTTACCTCAGAGCGGGCTACCACCAGCTCGTCTTGCACCCGGAAAGTCATTGCATACAACTTTCACCAACCACAGAGGATTCTGCAGGTACATGAGGCTCAGTATTGGGGTGTCCTCTGCAGTTGAGGTGTTTTCAAACTCAAATAGGGGCACATTGACTGGCAGTGTTGAACATTAGTGATGACCTTCTGGTGTTTGCAAGGTCAGAAAGGAAACATCTGGAGAGGCTGGAGAAGATGCTGGAGCGTTTCTACCCCCTTGGACTATACCCTTCAAAAGGGAACATGTGAGTTTATGAAGAGTGTTTTGGTTTTATCTTCCAGGAAGGAGGCATCTTGGCTGGTCTGGCCAAGGCGAAAGATGTCCAAGATGCAAGGCCTTTAGAGAATGTCTCAGAAGTACAGAGCTTCCTCGGGATGGTGAACTATTGTGGTTGTTTCATTAAAGATCTTGCTACAATCTCTGAGCCATTGCATAGCCTAATGAAGGACACTCCCTGACAATGGACACTGTTAGAGCAGTCTGTGTTTGCAGAGATCAAGAAGGCCCTCACTGCCCATGGCACAATGGTGTTTTTCGACCCGAAGAAGACCTCTGAGTTGATTGTGGATGCGAGCCTGTTTGGACTGGGGGCTTTGCTAACCCAAACTGATAATTGAAGTATGCGCCCAATGGAATTTTCAAGTAGGGCTTTAATGGCAGCAAAAAAGCAGTACTCTGCGATTGAGGGAGGCACTGGCGATATTGTGGGGTTGATGGTATTTTCACCTGTCCTATGGATGACCTCCAACCATAAACATTGGCCATAAGCCCCTGATTCCGATAATGGCTGGTTCTTCATCAAAGCCACCAGCAATGATTGAGAAGTGGATGCTGGCATTATTGGAGTACGAGGTACAGTTGGTATATTGTCCAGGCAACGACAATGCCACGGACTACCTGTTGAGGCACCCTGCCAGCTAGTGTTCCACCTTGGAGCAGAACACAGCAGAGACTGAGGTTTTTATGTCCGATAACTGAAGCTGCAAGGCCCAACTCGATGTCAATGGAAGAACTGAAAGAGGCGTCCGGGGGTGATGATTGCTTGAGGATTTTACATGATGCAGTCAAAAAGGGTGACTGGAAATGGGCATTAGCAGGTCTGGAAAAGTGAACAAATTTTGCCCAAGTGGTATTGGAACAGTTGCTGAGGGTCAGGAGTGAGCTGATATTCACGGAAGATGGTATGGTACTAAGAGGCTCGAGGATGGTCATTCCCTCCAAGCTCGTCCTGAGAGTGATCAAGTTCACCCACTATGGACACCAAGCGGCCACCCAAATCAAGTTGTGCCTACGGATGAAAGAATGGTTTCCAGGGCTGGAAGACTGGGTCGACTACTTTGTGAAGAACTCCACCTGGTGTCAAGCCTCAGCTCCAGTACAAAGGGAGCCACAGATTTAGTCTGTGCAGAGAGTTGCAAACCGTGGGCTATAGTACATGTGGACTCTGAATCAACCAACCAGGACACACATTTCCTGGTGGTAGTCGACCAGTGGTCAAGGTATCCAGAGATAGTTTGTGCCATCTACTGCGTTAAGCGATATAGTACTGGTTTGGAAAAGATCTTTGCATCCCATGATCTACCAGAGGCGGTATGGTTGGACAATGGGCTGCCATTCCAAAGCAAAGGTTTTGAAATATTCATTTCATGCAGGAGTGTGGTATTAATCATCGGAAGATATCTCCCATTTGGCCACAAGCAAATATTGACAGAGTGCTTCATACAAACTTTGAATAAAGTATTCCAAATTGTCCATGGACAGGGACTATGTTTCAGACAAGCCCTTTATTGATTTCTTCGTGAATATCGCACCACACCTCGCTGTTCCACAGGAGTTCCCCCAACAGAGGCGTTGTTAAGCATATGTCCCAGATGTCTGAACCCAGAGAAGGGCCCCTCATGTGATAGATAATGAAAAGGTGTTGGAAGAAAGGAGAGAGGAACGAAGATGAAAGTGTCTGAAGAGAATTGCAGGACTATGATCTGGGTGACACTGTGCTGGTGAGATGCCATCACCCTGAAGGCAAACTATCTCTCACATACAAATCAAGGCCGTTGGAGGTGGTGGATGTCAAAGGGTCTGTGGTCACGGTAACCAATGGTCGTGCCACTATTATCAGGAACTCTTAATTTTTCAAGATTATGGATGCATGGGGGTCCCATGCACGAAGTGGATGATCCACACTGCCCAGGTGCTGAAGGTGCCGATGATACTCATGGATCCCCTGGTGGAGATGAAGTGTGGTACCCAGAGGGGACTGGTGACCGGGAGCCGGCTCCCGATATTCCCCCCCCTCCCGAGTCTGAAGAATGGAGGAGGTATCCTCCGAGAGAATCGAGAAGTCAGCCAGCACGTTGAAAGACCATGTGGTAGATGTCTTATGTGAACATCGTTTTCTCTGTTCTTGGGTTTTATGATCGTGTTTTGAATTGTTAAGTTATTGTGATTTGTTCAGCTTTATGAAAAAGGAGGAGTGTGGTGATGTCCCTTTAAGAGACCGAAGCCGTGATGCGCCTCGGCATGTTCGTGAATAATTGGGGCGTCACACACCGCACCAGTTAGTGCATGAGTGGAGGACACATCTGATAACTGTCCCCTGTGTCCGTTATTGTGTGGTGTGGTTCCTGTTTTCCTGAGGCCCTCTATAGCCTCATAACTTCAAGATGCAGCTCCTGGCTGCGGTGGTGAGAGTAGCACCCCATTAGACACTGGGCACCACAAAGAGCAGTTGCTTTGCGGGCCCATGCAGCAGTTTGGCAGCTCTCTGCTACGGGCCCGTGGTGCCACAGAGGCATTGTTTCCCAGACCAAGTTGCAGTGATCCATTCACAGGGGGCTGGTTTGGCCGGTTCAGCAGCAGTTAATTTAAAGATCAGGAAAACACGGAAGCACACAAGCCAGCCACAAGGGGCGGGCGGTCGAATAAAATCATAAAGTACTCGGCATTGGGTTGTTAGAGGCTTCTTTGAAAGGCTATAATCGTGGTTTTCAGTACCATCAGAGCTGGCTGTAGAAGCCAATCCTAACATATATGTATATAGTGCATTGCTTCATGGATAAATGATTGTAAATAATTACATAACTGTATCTAGTTAGAAGTATACAAATGTTAGGGGCAATAGCATTATGTTGTATATCACACTAAGTAGGAGGAAAATGTGGCTTGGGGTAGACCCTAAATGTATTAGGAAAGTCTTTGCGAAGCAACCTGGCTGGATTAATAATGGCCTGGCAAAGGCCATTTGGTTATATGAAGGGGTCACCCAAAGGAACTACCCCTTAGTGCTGCATGTGCATGGGTGATAAAGGAGCAGGGAAACGGGGGGACTGTTCCGATTTCCCCACCCTGGGGGTCTCCCCAAGGCACTGTTGATACCGGAATAGGCAGGAGGAACAGACCCCAAGAGATTCCTAGGCCTATATATATATATATATATATATATCTATCAAGGGCACTGACACTTTGAGGACATGGTTCACAATATTTTATTAAAGTAAAGTGTAAAACCTTCCTTTCCCTAGGTGGTCCCTGCCCATTTTACTTTTTGAAGTGCTTGTCAGTCATTCGTGACTGGTCAAAAGGAATATATCCGCTGTCCAAAACTAACGTAACTGACCCTACCACTATGAAAACTGACTTGTGTCTGGAGAATGACTCCCTTCTCCAGAGAGTACTTCTAGTACCAGTCTGTAGGATTCTTCATTAATAAATAATCCTCAAGTAGTCTCTAGTGATTTCTTGGATCAGTCTGTGTGAGTCCACAAATGGACGATTGATTTTTGCCTCTTCTTTGGTAGTGCTTTTTGAGGATCTTTTATAAGATCTATATTCCTTGCTGTTGGTCTCAGCATATCTTTGGCAGGTATTATTGCTCTGGTAGGCTTCCCCTCTCGCGCAATTATAGTTCAGTTGGTCTTGGTCTGTTTGACTTTGAATATGGTTCAATTGACTATTTCCTCTAAACTCTGCCTCATAGCATTCTTTCTATTTTGATGTTATGTTCTTCTTTTGCATAATATCAAATTTCTTTCCCCTTTTTCCAACGTATCGTTATGCACTGGTTTTTTTTTTCTCAGTGTTCAGATTTTCAATCTTTCTTTCTCTTGTATCATCGTGTTTTAAGTAATTTGTTTCAAGGTTAACTTTGTCTTATGATTTCTACTGAGACGAGTAGCTTGTACGGTACGATTTCTCTCCTCGGGTGCTCCTATGATTCCTGTTCTCCCTGTTATGAGAACATATTCACAAGTAATGTTCTTCAGGGACCTTTACTCTTGTCCCTGATCGCAGTCGCCTTCTCTTCATTGGAATTTCCCTCCTTGCAGTCTCTCGTCTTCTCGCAGAGTCCTGGTGCTCTGATGAGTAACAAGACACCATGTGGCTCTCTCCTTGCAGTGCTATTGGCGATGGTTTGTGTCCCAACTCGCCACCAACGATCCTCATTCATGGTCTTGCCCCCACCTTATTCCGAGCTTTGGCTTCTTGAGCTTTGTGTTGGCTGTAGCTTTGGCATCATGCTTTTCAGTCGTGAGCAAGTTTGAAACTCGCAGGCTTCATGGCTTACGCCTTCTCCAGATGTTACGCAGCTCAGGGACTTCCCTGCCCTCTCTCCTCTCCCTCTCTCCTCTTTGAGTGCACGCTAGTCAAGGTACTCATTCCAGTGGATTTGATATTTTGATTTAAATGGACATGTTCTTTTTCTGTAAGATAATGGCATCTATTGGGAGTTTCTTCGTACCAGCCTTGTGTTTACATGTTGCTGGTATTTAGAGCATCCCATGTAGGCCACATTGTGTACAGCTTTTGGGAGTTCCTCACAGGAACAGGAGTCCTTGACCCCTAAGGTGGAGTCTCTCCCAGTGAGGTCCCACTTGCCGCGTCCCTCTGGGGTGGGATGGTGTTGCGGAGTGGGCTCACCTCCCTAGCATCACAGTGGTGTGCTCCACCTTGGGGAGCTGGTATGAATTCCCTTGATTAGTCAGTCACATAGCCCATCTCCTGTTTACTTGTACAAAAGCTTTCATGTTGCAGGTTGCATAGCATGCTTTTCTCTTTCAGGTGGCTTGGGGGACAAAGTGTGGCTACATTGGGCCCTGCCTGGCATGGGAGCAGTGTGCCCATATGCTGCCAGGCCAGAGCATAAACACTAGAGCTACACTTATCTTTTTGGATTTGCCACATATCCTAAACAGCAATATATTGTCTCTGAAACCAGTTGGTCTCCAGTTGTATTACATTACCTCTGAAGGTGCTCAACATCTTTTGGGTTTCTATGGCTGAGGTTCTCAGCAACTCTCAACTTAGTGTCTCTTGGTGTAATCAATAATTCTGTGTTTTAAGTGCCTTTAAAATGTGATCATCTCCTTTTCAAGCGCTACACAGGTTCTTCAACAACACTTAAGGGTAAGCCTTTTGCTGGCTTGTAGAATCCAGCGCTTTTACGGGCTTCTCAGCCCTTTTTACGGTCAAGTGCTTCTCCATCTTTCTCAGCACTTGTAAGGGTCAAATGTTTCTCTGGCTTTTTCAGCAACTGATGCTGCTTTTATCTGTTTGTACTGAGACCTTTGGCTTTGCAGGATTCTGCAGGGTCTGAAAGCGATTGGACGCAGTATTAAAGAGGCACCTCTGCACTATATAAGACACTAAAACGAACAAATCACCCCGTTTTCATGATCATTGACAAACCAAAGCCAACTCAGGGAAAGACATGGATGACCATGGATGTATTTCTCATCTTTTTTGTATGGGCAACAAATGATAAACTCTAACAATACATGAACAGAACAACTGAAAAGAAAATGCGTATTATGAGGAGCCAGGAATAAGACGGACACAGAGGAGACATGTTTGTTGCTACAAACTTTTAATAAAACAAATGGGGGTTGGAAAATCCCTCAGTATCCCTAATCTTGGAGGTATTTCTCTACCTCAACCCAAAACGAATGGGTCTGTCAGTGTCAAGCTGTCCAAACAATCAGTCCGGTGTTCTTAATCCTACGCTGGGCCTCACACTTTAAAGTAACTTCAATGTGGAAAGGGCACTGTCTCTCGTTTTCTTAGTGTTCAACATAAAAGTTCAATTGCAACCAAGGTTTTTACACTGACAGAATTTTCACTTCCTTTGGGGAAATCGCTCCCTTCCCCAAGCTTTCTCTTCACCTCCAAACCTTAAGGTATGCTTCTTCGTAAGGATTTTTGGTTTCCTTTGTGTACCTAATTCACAGTTCACAATTACAATGATTGTGTCTTTTTACAATTCTTCTCTTACAGTTTGCAATTCTTAAGGTCATGAACTTTCCTTGAGATTCATCACAATTTCCATCCACGCTTAGCTTCCCCTTGTATACTCTCCTGCTAGGACTTTGCTACACAACCCATTAACTTGACTTCACCTGGTATACTCTTTCCAGGACTTTGCTACACAAAACATTAACTTAACTTCTTCCGTTAGGATTTTAATTGACCTATTCACAACTTGGTCAACATAAGTGCTTTTATTTGTTTAATGACTTCCAGTTTGTTTTCTCGCTTTGTTTCTATGAAGCGGCATAACCTGCTAATCCATCTGGCATACCCCTTATGCAATTTGGCTTCTTCGGTAGTCCCTGGGTACCGCTCGCTTCCATTACTTTCTCTCTCTAGGGTTTCTAAGTAATGACTTCTGTACGCCGGCAACCCTTTTACTTTCCCTGGGTTTACCGGTTGACTTTGCTCCGTCTACTTAATTGATTTGGCTCGGTGTGCGCCCCGTTAAGCCCAGACCTACTACTGTGCCTCTTTCATTGGTGTGTGGTTCCTGCTATTCCCTCTTTCTTCGGGGTGAACCGCCGGCACCTGTTTCTTGCCTACCTGACGTCTGGTTCGCCTCCCTGCCGTCCGCCGCAATGTACCTTCCCTTAGAGTGACGCTTGGCTTTGCTACTGGCCCCCTGGCAGACCTGCATCTCCGGCTCTCTCCTCTCCTTCCTATTACTAGCTATGGCCCACTTGCTTTTAAAGTTCTTGGTTATTCCTTTTCCAACAACTAGACTATTGCATTGGCTAACCGGTCCTAGTAATCATTTATTCTTTTATTGTTTCTCGTGTCAGTGGCTGTGGTTCCTCCTCTTGAATGGCATTGACGAAGTGGATACCTCGCTACCCCCGACCTCTCCTCGCTTCAGTAGTCCGTATCTGGTCCCTAATGGGATTTTGGGAGGAAACTAAAGTAGATCTACTCTGGAGTTGGGGAGGAGCAGGATACTACGCCATTAAAGTCTTGCAAACAGAGAAAACCTCCCTAGAAAGGAATGAGGGAATGTGACTTTCCCCAATGATGTCATCCTATCTCACTGCAGGTTACCTCTCCCTTCTAGCCACCACCAGAGTCCGGATCAGGTAGCGGCTGCCGTCACCTGGCCACATGGGGAGAGGTTAACTCGGGGAAAGGAGTGATGACATCATCTAATTCGTCTCTGTATCCATTACTGAGGAAAGAGTGCTGAAACTCATTAATGGGAAAATACAAAACCTTGATAATTCTGTTGGAAAGGTTTAAAATATTCCCACTATAAACCAAGGCATTCTAAGACTTGACTTGGCTATCTGGAAATAAAGACTGTGTCTTTAAAGACTGACTGAATTCTAGTGGTGCCTGCATGCAGCCTCCTTGACTGTGCTCAGTATACAACAAACACTGCTTCCTCAGACTGTGTCTCTTCAACGATTTTCCTTTTGGATCAACCCTCCGTGTCGACTGCTTCAGTTGAAGAATCTTGGGACACATCTAGAGAAGGTGGATGGGATTTAATCCACACACCAACCTAGTCAGGAACTTCGAGGCTGATCGGCATAAGCCATACAATGAGGTTCCAATGTAAAGGGCCATGGTCTTAATTTGGCTTTCCCTGGTCTTGCGCTATTGATAACTTGTGTTAACTTGAAGACTGTTGCCCAGGCAGTTGGAATGGCAGGTACACAAACGTTAGATGTTGGTATTTGTAAGGTTTGATCCTGGCTGTGGTGTTGTGGCCTGGAGCTTGCCTCTATATAATTCTCCACTGGTTAAAGAAGGTATGGGACTCAAATTGAAGCATGTGTTACATTGCTTTATTACTAGCAGCTGCTCAACACCTTTGGGCTTTAGACCACCCGGTCCTACAAAATTGCAGGCTCTTGCTAAAGGGACCTAGTCTGCTTTCGAGCTGTTAACAGGACAAACATGGGAAACCGCACCCAGGGCTCCATGTTTAGCACCTTTAAATGACCTGCAGTTAATTTTGTAGCCTATTACAGGTGGGGTGGGGAACTAATGTAGAAGTAGGGGGAGCAGGTGAAGGCTACTTTGCCGAAATGTTGGTATGTGCAGATGTGAAAAGATAGGGTTCTCTGGGGTATGCAATCTGTAGATATTTTATGATTTGTCCTGAGCAGCGGTCAATGTACACACCATGTTGCTAATGTGATTGTTCGTTTGGTTGTATGTGTGGTGTTTAATGAATGTGGAGTTGGTGTTTCGGTGATGTTAGTGTGCTGTATTGGGAACAAGTGGTGTAGATGGGTGGTGTATGTTCCATTGTGTAACCTCTGTTGTTTTGGTGCTGTAGTTGTGTATGACGATGCATTGTAGCTTAGGGTGGGAGTAGAATGATTTTGAGGTGGCTATTGTAACCATACTTGGGCCAAATGACCACCTAATTACAAACGGGGACAACTGTTTTTAGTTTGGAAACATCAGAGCTGGTTGCATTAATTTTTTTATATCCATGCAAAAGATTAGTTCTCCAGCTTTTGTGCCTTGTTGAGCCCAGTTATCCGATGCTAGTCTAAGTGATGCTACGTTATTTTACACTATGCCACGGCACCAATTCAAGGCACACAGGTTGCCACGGACCTCCCTTATGGCTGCTCCATGACACCTCAGAGACACTCCAACTGAAGCACACTTCAGGCTGCTTCAGTCTTGAACTGGCTTCTGACCAAGCCAAACATTCACCATATCACAACTACAGCATTAGCTTGCTACCGGGTACCATAGAAAATGTGCATTTTTTATTTAAATCCGATCAGGTTTTTGGGCGGTGTCCCTAGCTCAGTGTGCTTTAAACTGAACCTTTTGCTGCAAATGTGTTACTACTTTCCATAACCCTTCCTGGGGAGAACAGGAGGAAGGCCCCATACAAGCAAGTTTGCCCACTCACACTTTATATTTGTGGGTTACCTCCTCAACTTTATTTGCACCCCTGATTGATAATGCATTCCCACGATCCATCAGAACATTTGCAGCAACAGTGGCAGAGAAATCCAACTAACACTAACTCTGGTTGTCCGTCGGTCGAAGTTCTGTGGGTTGGCTGTTGCAAATCTGTATGATAAATCAATTGCGGAGCAGCTGCAAATTCACAAACGTATTGGTCCACTTGATATGCCCGCCCTCTATCATTGGCGACTGCTACAGTGTGCAGTATATTTGACTTGGCCCAATATGCCGTGAACTACAAATCGTTTGCTAGTGCATGCGGTAAAGTCCTGCGTGTATATGGCAGTGGCAGCTTCAATCTGGGGCAGGTGCTGGGTTGTGATGGCTTTAGGTGGAATTCCCAGTTAAACAGCGATACTGTGGTGTAGCCAGCCTATCGGACAACGTTCTCCATGTTCACGGTAGGTTTGTCATTCTCAGCCGGGTCATTGGTTTATCAGAAATAGATTGAGGGGGTGGTCTGAAATGACCACGCTTGGGAGGCTCTTCATTAAAGGTGAGGTTTATTATTATTTTACAGAGACTGCGCTTATCACTCCACCACCTCTGCTCCCACCCGCCCTCCTCCCCATTCCATGTTCCACATTGCAAGGTTACTTGACATCGCAACATGCTACACACCTTTCCCCTTACAAACAAAAACAAGTATATTATTGAGAAAACAGTGGCACTATTGTAATGCCTTTTGAACAATACAGAACACATTCCTAAAGAGCACACTAATATAGCAGCAAGAAGAACTCTGAACCTATAAAGATCATATGAACTAGAACTTGTTATGTTAGTGGTCCTCTGGCAGATTGGAAAGGAGAGAGGGTAGGGTAAGTTAGTAGGATAGAGTGGGAGAGAGAGCAAGAGAGCTGTGATGTGCTGTTGGCAGCTTCAGTTCGGTTAACAATGTTCGCTGAGCTTAGGTGTGTTTTTCAGTCTGTGGCCGTCATGTGCTGTTGTGCAGGGCTATGTGTGGTCTGTTTTGTTGTTGAAGTGAATGAAGTGAATGTGGTTTGTTGTGCTTTCAGAGGTATAGTTGTGTTTAGTCAGAGTTTGAGAGGTTTATGCAGAGAGGTGAGATTTTTTTAGTAGGGTTGGCTAGTGGCATAAATATCTCAATGAGAAGCATGGTTATATTCCCAGTTCTGTCCAGATGTGTAACGCAAGGCTAATTTTCACAATTCTATCTCGATGTGACGCAAGCTATTCTCCACAATTCTGACTAGATGTGACGCACGTTAACGCAATTCTATTCCATTCCTACTAGCTCAAATGCAAAATGTGGCTGAAATAACACAATTGGTATGGTGTAGTCTGGTCACTTGACACAATGAGGCTGATTTCAAGATGGCTACCCTGTATAAAGGAGGTAAATGCTAACTATGGGTGATGAGCATGGGTATGAGGCCGACAGAGTGGTGTACATGAGAGTTGCTGTAGCCATATCACAGCGGGTATGTGCATTCGACTATAAATATAAAAATGAGAGAGGTGAGGCTGTTTAGTGGGGTACAGTGGTGGCTACACCCCTTCTGCATCACCCGGGTTGAGATGGTTAAGGTCGTGGGTTGCTCTTTGGTCGTAAGTGGGCTCTGCCTGCATCGCCTCCCTGAGCTCCTAGGGTGCAGTGCTCTCCTTGTGAATTCTAAGCACTCCCTTTTCTGTTGGGTGCTAGTTAGTGATTAATGCTCCTACATCTCCAGCTACGGTTCCTGTTCTAGGCCTTTGGGGGGTGATTTAATCGGTTTTTTTTTTGTTGGTTCTATCTGGTTCTGAGTTGAAGAGTAATTGCCTGAATTTTAGGCAGTCATTTGTATTTTGTATTTCTTTCAGGAGGGTGTTCCAAGTTTTTGCTGCTAGGTGAGAGAAAGAGGATCCCACCATTTTTTTTCTTGCGTATGCTTTTGATTGCAGGTAGATGTTGTTGCTTGATCTGAGTGTTTGGTTGGTAAATGGTTATTTTCTCTCTACTCTGCCGTGTGCACCTCTCCTTCTCCTAAACGCTGCATTCCCTGCTGGCCTGCTCCACCCACCCCCTTTTCTAGCTCTTCCCCTGATCTATTGTGTACTGTTCTTGAGGTTTTTGCTCTCCACTGTTGCTGGCTTACATTGCATTGCATTTCCTGAATCCCTGCTGGGTTCATTCTTTTCTTCTAGGCTCCTTTGGTGATTGCTCGGTTTTTGTCATTTTTTTGTTTCTCCACGGTTGTTTGCTTACATTGTTGATCGGAAGCCGCTGTACATTTTTTGCACTGGGGTGATGTGGTCTCTTCGTGTGTGAATATTATCTTCTACGATCATCTATAAACTTGATGGGACTTCTTCTGTTCCATCTAGGTTTCGACACATTTTTTTACTCCACCTCTTATCTCTTTGACATGAGACCAGCTCTCCCAGATTGGTTTCAACATTAACTTCCACATTACTCTTTTCCTGTATAGTTTGTTCTTCCCGCATAAACATCTTGAAGAAAACCTCCACCAGTATTTTAATCTCTCACACCTCCCTTCATCATTGGTGACACCCGCAGTGGGGGTGTAGCCTTGATTTTCCCAGAGTGGATCCCTGCTTGTATCATTCCAATGCAGCACTACTCCTCCTATGAATGGCTGGTCTGCAGGCTCTTCATCTGTCCTGTCCCCTCTCTCACACTCTGTGCACTCTCTACAGGCCGCATGGCCAGGTCACCCTCTTCCTCTCTGTGGGCTGACCCCTCCTCCTTGCTCCATGCCTCTACCTCCCAACTTCTGCTCCTCGGAGACTGGATCATCCACCTGGATGCTACCAGCCCTTCTTCCGGACTCTTTAGCAACCACTGCGATTCTTGCACACTCTATTCTTCCCTCTGGCCTGACTCGCTCTGCAGAGCACCCCTGGATGTTCTGATCTCCTCAGACATCCCTTTCTCTAACCATCTCACCACTCCCCTCACTTGGAGTGATCACTTTTTCCTTTCTTCCCACCTCTCTCTTCCCCCGTAGGTCAAGCCGATTCCAGCACTGCCACCTACCTTCTCAGTCATCCGACTCATGAAGCGTGTGTCAGTTGAGGGTTTTGCTTCTACTTTCTCCTCCTCCTGCACCTTTGGCTGACTCACACCCTGACACAGCCCTCTCTAACCTCCATCTCTCTATCTCTAACACTCTGGAGGCCCTTGACCCTGTCATGAGGATCTGCTTGAAACCCAAATCCAAGTGCAACTTTTGGTACGATTCGGACCTTGCCGCCCTTAAACGCAAGTGTAGGGCAGCAGAGAGGAAGTGGTGGGCCTCGGGCGCACCCCCTGACAAACTGGCCTGTCGCCTGCTCCAAAGGCAGTACAGACTCTGTCCTCTCTAAGAAGAGAGCCTACATCCAAGCCCGCATCTCTGAGGCATCTAACAACTCCGCCAAACTTTTAAAAATCTGCAAGGATCTGGCCAATCCTGCTGCAGTCTCTATCCTGTTCACTGCCAGACCCTCTGCATGGCCTTGGCCTCTCATTTCACTACTAAAACTCAGGACATCCTGTCCACCCTCTCTTACTCTACCTCCTCTTATACCACTCCTGGCCCATCTGAGGCATTCTCTCTTCCTCCTTTCCCCTGTTCACCCCTGACAATGTTTCTAGACAAGTCCAATCTATGAAAGTCTCATCAAAGCAGGTTCAGCCCTGCTCACCCAGAACTATCAAGGACCACATCGACACCCTTGCTCCAGCTTTGGACGATTTCTGCAATCACTCCTTTGCCACTGGAACCTCCCCTCCCCCTTAAGCACTCTCTTGTGCACCCCGTTCTAAAGAAGCCCTCGGCCAATCCTTCCTCTCTGGCTATCTATCGCCTGATCACCATCACTACTTTACTTTCCTGGGCAAACTCTTGGAAAGGCTGGTCATCTCCCAGCTTCATCTACATACTGAACTGTTGGTTGCCTCCATGACCACCAATCTGCCTTCAGAGCTGCCAGAAGCACAGAAACTTCTCTCCTGAACACCCGTGAAGACTTGCTCTCCAATCATGACTCTAATCTCCCATCTGTACTCCTTCTCCTTGATCTATCCTCTGCTTTTGACAGTCAACCATGCCATTCAGCTCAATCGTCTCCAGGACAACCTTGGTATTACTGATCAGCCCCTGGCCTGGTTGACCTCCTTTTATACCAACTGGGGTCTTTCCTCTCGTCTATCCCTCTCTCTACTTGTGGTGTTCCCCTTGGGTCTAACCTTTCTCCCTGGATCTTCAACCACTACCTGGCACCTCTTAACCACCACATAGCTACTTTCTGCTCCAATTTTCAATGTTATGCAGACACTCTGCTCTCGTTCAGGCTCCCCTCAGGTACCTTTGCTTCTTCTCTCATACCACACTGTCTGGCCTCATTTCAGGAATGCTGTGCCACCAGTGATCTCTGCCTTAATGCCAGTAAGACTGAGATCCTCCTCTTTGGGACACCTGCTCCCCATCCCTCTCCCTGGCCGCCCACTATGGGCCCTCTTCCTGCTCCTTTCTGTGAGGCTAAGAACCTTGGTGTCATCTTCGACTCCACCCTCTCCTTCTCTCATCATATCTCTGATGTCTCTAAGAAGTTAAACTATCAGCTGCACCTCCTCAGAGGCATTCTTCCTTTTCTCACTTTCCCCTAGAAGCTCACTGTCTCCAGAGCCCTGGTCCTCTCTAGGCTGGGCTATTGCAACAGCCTCTTTCTAAATCTTCCTGCCTCTACTCTTTGACCTTTACAACTTATCCAGAACAGGACTGGGAGACTTGTCCTTGGCCTCAAGCCCAAGGATCGTATCACAAAGGCTTTCTGGGGCCTGTTACCGCTCTCCCAACTTTCTCTTCTAAAACATCTTCCTTCTCGAGTTCAACGCTCATCCCCCTTCAACTCTCCGAGGGTCAGACTCTTCTCCAAGCAGAGAGTTTGGGGCAGATCTATCTCCTCGACTGGGTATCCCTCTGGAACAGCCTCCCTGCTTCCGCTTTCTCTCTTCCTCTGCCGTGCTGATGCACCTGACTGCTCCGCGCAGCGGTCCCTCTCTGAACTCGCACCCAGGCTCCTGCATGTCAAGTTGTCCTTGCACTGTCTCCAGGCTCCCTAGCACGTAAGGGTTTGTATCTGCAACCCTACAGTCCCTTCTCTCTGCACTTATGAGCCACCCACTGGCTGCACTTGTGAGTTAACTGCACTTCCCCTTTTCACCTCCCCCTGGCACTTCTCCCCTTCCCTCTTTCCTGCACTTACGTGATCTGAAGATCGTTATTTTGTCCTCCCTTGATTCCCCCTCCTTGTCTTGTCACGCCTTAAAACACTTGTGTACAGGCACGTTCTAAATGCCACATCATATTCTGCTCCACAGAGAAACATCTGCCAATCTCACTGTATTCGGTAGCACTTATTACCTTCTTAAGATCAGAAAATGTGGAATCCCTTTTCTTCTCTGCAGTACCTATCCTCACTCTGACCCACGCGCCCTGAACATAATTCCACTCTCACTTCCCTTTTTCTACGCTTCTATCATAATTCTTCTTGTAAACGCTTTTCCTTCTTCAGCAACCTACCTCAAACTCATTTTTCTTCCTTTTCCATAATTTCTTTAACCAACTAGGGTTCAGGTCATTATTGATTTCCCTTTCTTGCATTAAGAGGAAGGAAGAAACCCCTGTAACACCTTCAGATGCTACTCGGATACTCCATATTAATTTCTTCAATGCTGTCTCTTGTGTTCATGTTTGCTCTCTTAGCCTGCTCAATTGCTCTCACAATCCCTTTGTTAAAACGTTGTACCAATGCATTTGTTTGAGGGTGGTAGTATGAGGTGAATTTCTAATGTATGCCTCTTTTTCTTGCGTAATTAGCCAAATTGGTGCATTTGATTTGTCGATCATTCTCATTTATTACTTCGATTGGGCACACTTCTCGTTTATTGTATAATCTCCTCACCAGCGATCCATTTAACTAGCTTAATCGCAGGACATTTTGAAAAATAATTCATTGTCACAATTCTAAAATTAGCATTCTTGCAAAGATTGCGATACAGTCCAAATATATTTATTTCCAAACGCTCCACCTCCTGGAGGTTGTTGGAGGCACTGATCCCTGTTTGTGTCGCCATGCTTTTATCTGAATTTTGGCATGGCCAGCATTCCCTTACTTTCCTCTCCACCATCATGCCTATTCCTGACAAGTAGTATTTTATCTGTACCTAGCGCATATTGCCCGTGATCCCAGGATGCTCTTTGCAGGCTTCCTTGACCAATTTTTCTCTAGTACTTGTGGGAGATACCAATTATCATCCCCTCAATAATAGTCTCCTTTCTATCGTTAATTGTTCTCTTACTTCCCAAAAGGGGACCTGTTCAACCGTGATCTCCTTTTCTATAGGCCACCCTTCTTGTGTCAGTTTCATTACCTTCACTAAAGTAACATCCATCAGCAATTCTTTCCCATTCCTATCCAGAAATGAACAGACTGTGTTTATCATTAAATGTGTCTGTAAAGATTGCTATCACGTTCCTCCACTTTATGGATGTTATGGTTTTCCTTCTTCAATGGTAACCTAGACAGGAAATCTGTAAGTCTATTCTGCACCTATGGAACATATTCTACCTTGAAGTCCTATTCTTGCAAACAGAGACTTAATCTAGCAAATATAGGTGTGGCTCTTAACCTACCTTTTGACGTGATCAGTTTGCACTATGAATTGCCATACCCAGACATATTTCCTAATGTGCACACCTCACACACATGCTAATAATTTTCCTGCGAGTACAGCACCTAATCCTTCCATGCTTCCTTTCACTGTAACAACGTATCACTTCTTTGCATGATATTCCCTAGATTCTCAGCTCTACATATTCCTTCTTTGATGCCTTAATCTGCTTTTTTGCATTTATCATATCCATCAAACTCTACATACTTTTTAAATAGTATACAGATCGGATGACATCTCTCTGCAAAATTATTGATAGATTGGTTGTATAATTCTGCCATCCCTACGAGTCCTTCTACAGCGTCCTTAGTGGTCGGTTTTGGTGCCTCTTTAATAGCTCACATTGTGGCCTCTCTTGGCCTATATCCTTCACTATTCACGGGCCCAAGGTACTCCACTTCCTTCGCTCTAAACCTACTTGCTTCTATTGTCAATCCTTTACTTCTCAAATACCTAATACTGAGTATAACCATCATGTTCTGTTTTTTATCGTTCCAATGAACTAGGATATCATATTGATAGACTAAGCTGCCAGGCATGCCCTTCAGTACATGACTCATGATCTTTGGAAAAACCGCTGCAGAGGATGCTAATCCAAAGGGCAGCCTACAATATCGAAATGGTCCATATGGCGTGATGAACAACGTCAAGGCTTGACCGTCTTCAGTTAATGGTATCTGGTGGTATCCAGCAAATAAATGCAATGATGTGAACAATTTTGCATCACTTGCACAATTCAGCATTTCATTTATAATTGACATTGGATATTTGTCAACCACAATGATATTATTCAAGTCTCTTAAATCCATGCACACTTTTATCTTCCCATCCTTCTTTTTTGCAGTCAGAAGGGGAATCATCCGTTCAGCGGGTTCTATTATTTTTTTCATCCTCTAGACGCTCTGATTCTTTCTCCCCTTCATCTCTCCCGTTAATAGGAATTCGCTTCACTTCACGGCTGTGGGGGTTGGGCCCCTTCCTTTAATATGATAATATTGGGCTACCCCTTCAAACATCTTATTTTATTAAAAATGTCCAGAAACCGTTCTTCTGATCGTTGGTCCTGAGTAAACATATCAGGTTCACTCTGATTAAGATCAAGGCAGATTTTCAAGCAGCTTGGTCTCTCTAGCATAAGACTTCTACAGCCTTATCGGCCATAAATGCATTTGTCACTGGCATCTGATCCTTGAGTTCGACCATCGTTTGAAACATTCCTAACATGCTAGTACTTGTTGGAGTTAGTCCGTTTGAAGACATCATCCACTGGATTGTTTTGAGGGGGCGAGGCCACAATCACGCCACGCCTATGTCCTGAAGGTTGGGTTAATTCAAGGCTACAGTAGAAGTCACCCCTGCCGACTGAAACACGTGTAGTAGACCATGTTAACAAGCTATTCTACGCTGTTAAACATAAACACATACTGGTAGTCTATTTGGATGTGAGAAATCGAAGAATTGTGAAAAGTTTTTCGTCTAGGGTTTGATTTAATTGCTTACCTAGACCATTGTGAGTGATCCTTGGATGTACACGTGTAGCTATGTATACATGGTGGAATGACTGTGACGATGTCAAATGAGTAGTGAACTGGTGTTTTTTTTTTAAATAAATGAAAAAATTTTGATACTATATTTGTCCATTTTTTTGAAAAGTAAAAAAATGTTTATGAATTTGTCCAACCTCACAGCCCAGGATCCATTTGTTTATATTTCTATATTACTTGCCTGGAGGACCTCTGGTATTACAGATACCCTTATTATATAACTGATTTGTGAAGTTGCACCCCTCGGCAACATAAGCCAAGAGACAGTCTTGCAGATTTGCCTTCATTTCTTCTCCTTTTAATTAAGGTTCACCTCTTGAAAGCCATAACAATGAAATACATATGTCAACTGATTTTAGATTGGCAGATGCTATAACTTGGTGCTGTTCTGTCTGTTGGGCATGGTGGATGTGTCTTCACTTGTCATACACCACAGTGTAGCCAAGAAAGTCAGAGGCTTGGCCAAAACAATGCTCAGGCCACCATCCTGAGTTAGAGCCTCTGAGCTACTGCTCGCCAGATGTTTTGCACTACGACTCACAGAATCTACGACTGTTGAGTATGTTTGTCAGGGCTGATGGGAGTTGTAGTGCGACTCGTAGCAAGCCTTGGCTGAGGCAGTCGGTGGCTAGTGTCCACTGGGCTTAATGATGCAAGCTAGTTAATTACTCTTGTCTCCAGGGTTGTTGCTAGGTCTGGAAAAGATCCAGGGCTAGCTAGCCTTTTGGTTGTAGCCCCCGAGATTCTATCCGGGGCTACAGCCAAAAGACCCGGGACTATAGCCCCCCCTCTAGCCCTCCTACTGAGATGCACAGATGCTACTGAATGTGATACTGTGCGTTTCCCCATAGTACCCACCTAGGCATGTGACTGGCCTCCCCTGTCCTGCGAGCCATCCGGATGAA
This sequence comes from Ambystoma mexicanum, assembly GCF_040938575.1. Lineage (NCBI taxonomy): Eukaryota > Metazoa > Chordata > Amphibia > Caudata > Ambystomatidae > Ambystoma > Ambystoma mexicanum. The sequence continues at coordinate 730,591,893 of NC_090921.1, read as the reverse complement.
GGTTTGACGATGCCCGATGTTGTGCCGTTTTTCCCCCGAGACCAGCTGCTAACGCTGCTCGGGAGAGCCCAGTCCCTATCATAAGCCCGTGGGGGCAACAGATCCCCTACAGGGTAGGTTTGTGTGTGGTGGTTCGTCGGCCTCATTTAGCCCTATATGATCGATGGAACAATGGCTAGAATGGGGAAGCTCTCCAGGTTCAGTACACCTCCAGGTTAGACGATGGTGCACATGTGCGGCAGTGTTTCCCCACATCCTATTATTTAAAGATCCTAATACGAAACCGTGAATCATGGGCGTAGACGGGGCCCAACCCAAAATCTGGGCATTTACAGATGTCACTGCAGTGGGCTCAACTGCATAAGCTTCAGGCCCCACTTAGACAATCCTGGCTATGTGGGCGTGAATACGTAAGTGGAGCCATCGGGTTTTGTTGTTGCTGACTAGAATACCCAGGCTGCAGGCAGCCCTCCTGGTTTATGCACATGTTGGTGGTGGTACCCAGGAAGGTATGAACACGGCAGAGGCATGGGAAACGCATGGGAATGTATTTGAAGTGCACCCCGTCGGGGAGCGGAAAGTCGCCCTTCCAACTGTTGTGAAAGCATGTGCATGATATAACCAGAAGGCTTTATATGCGCTATTCATCCTGTCTGTTCCACTGAGACACTGCCTTTTTTTGTGCTTTTGGAATACCCATACTCCTACGTCCCGTCCCCTTTCCTCCATACTTATGGGACATTCCTCTGTCCTGTGGGACGGGACCAGAGCACTTTGAAAAAGCATCCAAATTTTGCAAACATTTTAGTCCTTCCTCTCTTTCTACGCAGGATATGGCACGCGGCCGTAACCCCACCCATCTTAGCTCTGCATCGCCCATCAGTCTTTTTCTGTGCTCGTTCGAGACTGGACGCACTTAGCATCTGCGGAAGTTTTCTTCCTCTCTTCCTCTCTGGCTCTCGCTAGCGATCGCATGGTAGTCTGTCTATGCCTTTTAAGCTAGACTTCCCGAATTGTTCTTTGTGTCAGCGGCGCTTCGCAAGGGCGGGTCTCCATCCTCTTTGTTTAGAGTGTTTGGGTCCCGATCACTGTTGGGACTCCTGTTTCTATTGCGATTCCCTTTCAGTCCGGGCGCTTCAAAGTCGATTGGAGCGGTGGGAGGAGGTGTTCCAACGCGCTCCCCCATTGCATTTTCTTACGTTCATTGAGGAAAAGAAGAAACGCCTGGTGAGCTCTTTTCTTTTTAGGGCACCCCAGCTGGGGGACTCCTTCCCAGGGTCGTCCCAGTCCGGGAGGAGCATCGACTGCTCTGTCATCAGGGCTTGCCCTGATGTGCCTTCTGGGCCTAAAAAGTGTACCAGAGTTTTCTCCGAGGGTCTCCGTAAGGGGCCTGTGGACACCGGAGTGCAATCCGAGGCCCCTCCTGTGGGGGCTGCTTGCAGACCTAGTTCTACTGAATCGTGGGGTACCGGAGCTTGCTCCGAGGCCTCCTTAATTGTAGCTTCCCTCAAAAGTACCGGGGTGTGCCCCGAGGCCTCGGCTGGGCTTGGTGATACCGAATGTATGTTTGAGGCCTGCCGTGAAGAGGCTTCTACCGGACTTGGGTCCGAGGTCCATCGTACAGAGGCTAAGGTAACCAACAGTTCTGAGAGGCCTGACATGGCCTTATCCGTGAAGGGTGTTTCCCACCGTTCCCGCTCTTGCGGTGATGCCAGAACTGTTGAGGGGGCAAGGAGTGAGGTTTATACCCGTAATTCCTCCTTTAACGGCAGTGCCGAGGTCCTTCCTGTGAAGGCTAGTTTGGCTATTGGTATGTCGCAGAAACATCCCAGGCCGCATAGTACCGGCTCGGCTGAGGTTCCTTGTGTAAAGGCTAAGATGAAGACCCCGTAACCCACCGGTGGGGACCCCTGCCTCACTTCCCCAGGCGTCGCAGTTCTCCTCAGGTGTCGACAAAATGGCAGCCATTCCCGCCAAGACCACAGTGGCCGTTTTGGGCGCTTCCCCTACAACTACGCCATCGGCCTCAGGTGTAGGGATTGGTTATGTTGGTGAACATAGGGTTCTTTGTGCGCATCCGTTTTGCCTGGTTTACGACTGGAATGCTCGGATGCCCCTTCCGCACAACATCTCGCTGCCTGCGGGTTTGGCACCCTTGATTTATGTGGACACTTCTGGGGATGGCCCTACTTGGAAACCCTCCCCTCTGCATCCCTGGTATTATTCCCCTCATGAGAGGCCTTCTCCGGTAGCTCCAAAGCTTTCTCCGGAGGACGCTTTTTTCAGCAAATTTCAGGTACTTGTGCGTACCGACCCCATGAGGGAGTATTTCAAGGGTCTCTTTAGGGAGATATGCCCTCCTGTGCCACCGGTTCCACCTGCGCCTCCGGTGGTTCCGGCGCCGCCTTTGCCTGCGGGGCCCCCCCCCCCACCCTTCCGCCCTTGCCTCCATTGTCCCCAGTGGACCAGGTTGTGCCTGGCGTGGCTCAGCAGGATCCTGACCTGTCGGATGATGCGCAGGGCGATCAGGACAGCGAAGACCAGCCCTGCTCTATCAGAGCTTTTCATGACCGGGTACTGGACATGTGTGTCTTGGATGTCCCAGTGCCTGAGGCACTCACTCCTCAGGAGGGTGTGCTTTTGGGGGCGTTCACCTTGTCTACTTTGGAGCGTACCAGCCTGTTCTTGCCGAAGAAGTTTTGGCCGAGGTCTGTAGAGTCTGGGAGAAGACACACTCTGGACTTTTCATCAATAAGAAAATTGACGTTCTCAAAGGAGGTGCAGGACAAGGTGTTGGATCTGCCGTTTGATGGCAAGGAGCGTTTTCATTCCTCAACCGATGTGGAGCTGACCAAAATGAAGGACAGCACCCAGACTGCCAAGTCCTTGTCTGTCCTGGTTAAACCCCCTTTTAGGACTCTGAGACCGCTGTCACAAAGCCGGCCCTCCTCTGGCTTCAGGGAATTCCCGCCAGAGACAGCAACGGACTCCGGTTTTTCTCCCTCCCCTCAGGTGGTAACACCACCGAAAAACATGCCAAATGAGGGTTCTCCGCGCTCGCACGAGACCCTGGTGGGAGGACACATTGCGTCTCATTGGGAGGCGTGGCAGACCATCACCGAAGACCGGTGGATCTTGTCAGTCGCTCGGGATCTTGTCAGTCGCTCGGGCAGGCTTCCATGTACCTCTACCCCACCCTTCAACCCTCCTTTCCAGCAGTCGGGGTCGCCCTCCCTCAGGGCCGAGATTCAGAAATTGCTGGACCTCGGAGCAGTGCAACCCGTTACCCTAGGAGAACGAGGGGAGGGCTTCTACTCCTGACTGTTTACGGTGCCCAAACCCATCCAGGCTGGCCTGCGCAACATCCTAGACCTTTCGCAGTTCAATCTTTTCCTACCCCAAGAGAAATTCAAGATGATCACACCCGGCCCGATTTGGTCCTCTTTGCAGATGGGCGATTGGCTGAGCGTGGTGGACTTTCAGGATGCATATATGCATATACTCATCTGGAATCCACACAGGAGATACCTCCGTTTCTCTGTGGGAGAGGAGCATTTCCAGTTTCGACTGTTCCCTTTTGGCCTCAGCTCGGCGCTGCGTGTCTTCACGAAGATGATGTCGGTGATTGCAACTTTTCTTCGTCTGCAGGGTATCCATGTGTATCCGTATTTGGACGATTGGCTCTTAAGCAGCCCTTGCCCGGTGAAGGCCACGTGCAATCTGCAGTCTCTCCAGCTCCTGTTCCATCTCAGGCTGTTGGTGAACTGGCGGAAATCTTTCATGACGGTCTCTCAGGTCTTCATTTTCCTGGGTTTTCGCTGGAACACGATGGACTGCAGAGTTTACCTGACCGGGGACAGAATGGTGGATCTGTTGGCCATGTGTCAGATTTATGCGCAGTGGAGGGCATGTCAGCATGGTGGTTCCAGAGGCTTCTGGGCCTCATGGCTTCCTGTGTCTTGGCCTTACCTCTCGCTCGTTTCAAGATGAGGCGGACTCAGATGGCTCTTCAGAGTTCTTGGCGGCAGGCTGTGGATCAGGACTCCATGTTGGTATTGATTCTGGCTTCAATGAGAGCAGACCTGGAGTGGTGGTCGTCTCTCAGCAACCTTTCGGTGGGTGCAGGCTTTCAGGACCCAACACCGATGGTGATGGTCATGACGGACTCCTCCCTTCTGGGGTGGGGTGCGACGTTGGATTTTCTTCAGGTCTTGGACCTCTCGTTGCCTCAGGACATGCTCCTTCATATAAATCTGGAGCTCCTGCCGATTTTCCTAGCGTTCAAAGCGTTTAGGCCGGTCATTGCCAACAAAGTGGTCCGTATCCGCACGGACAATGTGGTGTCAATGTATTACATCAACAAGCAAGGGGCCACCAAGTCTCCCCCTCTTGTGGACCTGTCCATCCAGTTTTGGGAGTGGGCGGTTTGTCATGGTATCTGGCTGGTAGCAGTACACATCCCGGGCCAGCTGAACATTACGGCAGACGCCCTCAGTCGGCGGACAATGGTCAGCTACGAATGGGAGCAGAAGATGGAGATCCTCTCGTGGATTTTCCGGCGTTGGGGCACGCCAGAGGTGGGGAGCCTCCTCTCTGGGGGATGCTCTCAAGATTCCTTGGCACAAAATGAGAGCCTATGCTTTCCCGCCTCCTGCCTCTGATTTATGGGACGATTTGCAAGCTAAAGAACACAGTGAATTGTTCTCTTCTGCTCATGGCCCTGTGGTGGCAGGCCAGGTTCTGGTTCTCAGAACTTCAACACATGTCCGTGTATGCACCGATCAGGCTACCGGTGAGTCCCGATCTGCTTCACCAGGGCGACCAGCAGCTGTGGCACCCCTCCCCACAATCGTTCAGCTTGCCGGCATGGTGCCGGAGTTCAGGTCCTTCGAACATCTCAACCTGTCTGCTGATAACATGCGCATTATTCAAGCAGCCAGAAAACCCTCGACCAGGTCTCAGTATAGGAACAAATGGCTTAGGTTCTGTCATTGGTGCTTAGACAAACAGCTGGACCCAAGGGCGGCTCCGATTGATACTGTGCTGTCCTTCATATCCCACCTAGCAGAGTCGGGCATTCACGTTCTATCATGCAGGACTTATCGTTCGGCGGTATCCACCTACCTATCAATGGACCAATGCTCTTATTCTCTGGCTAATCCAGTGATTAGGAGACATTTTGCGGGTTTGTCGCGCCTTTACTCCTCGGTTCGTAAACCGCACCCGTCGTGGGATCTGAACGTGGTCCTTACGGCGTTGTGCCATAAAACCTTCGAACCAATGGCCATGGTGGACCTTAAGCACCTTTCGTGGAAGGTCTCTTTTGGTCGCTGTTACTTAAGTGAGGCGTGTGAGTGAGCTCCAAACTTTGTCAGTGGAGCATCCCTTTTTGGTTTTCCACAAGGATAAGGTGGTCCTACGGACAAATCCTTCCTTCCTGCCGAAGGTGGTTTCAGATTTCCATCTAAATCAGTCAATTTCCCTGCCGGCCTTCTTTCCGAACCCTGCTTCAGACGCGGAAAGGGTTCTGCATTGTTTGGATGTTAGAAGGGCTCTTAAGTTCTATTTAGACAGAACTGAATTTAGCTATTGGTGACCTTCGGTAATCCACAAGGTAGACAGGCCTCTAAGGCTATCGCCGGATGGATCGTGGCTTGCATTACAGAGTCTTACACTGTCCAAGGGTTGCAGCCTCCCAAAGGTATTCATGCACACCTGGTGCGGGGCAAGGTAGCTGCAGTTGCCTTTCAGAAATATGTCTCCTGGGAGAACATTGCAAAAGCGCTACATGGGCCTCCCCATCGGCTTTTTGTAAGCATTATTGTCTTAACCTGAGCTCCAGATCTGATGCTCAGTTTGGCCAGGCTGTGTGGAAGAACCTTTTTCAGTAAGGGTTTTTTTTCATCCACCCGTAGTTCCTGTAAGAAGTGCTTGGGAATTTCCCATAAGTAATTAGGAAAGGGGACGGGACGTAGGAGTATAACCAGGTTACTCACCGTAGTGACCACCTTACTCCTAGTCCATAGTCCCCTTTCCTCCATACGCCCCCCCGCCGTCCCCTCTAATAAGGTTCCTCTGTTATTGCTTAAAGGTCTCTGACCTGGTGATAGAAAAGGACTGGGGCGATGCTCGGGGCAGAGCTAAAATGGGTGGGATTACAGCCGCGTGCTGTACCCCGTGTAGAAAGAGAGGAAGGACTAACATTTTTGCAAAATGTTGATGCTTTTTCAAAGTGCTCCGGTCCGTCCCACAGGACAGAGGAATGTCCCATAAGTATGGAGGAAAGGGGACTATGGACTAGGAGTAAGGTGGTCACTACGGTGAGTAACTTGGTTAGTGATGTTTTACGGTATGCAACATGCATGCGGCGGACCGCAAGATCCTATCGTCCGTCTATATTGCGCATTCCACAGTGACCTAAAAATACTGACCGTAACCACTGTGCAAGCATCAAATTCTATTAGAACTCCAATAATCGCCGTTATTAACCCTCGATAGTGCTCGCTTTATCACCTCTCAAGAATGAAAGGCTGAGTTAGTGTCAAATGGGATTCGACCATGTGGCCTTTATGTTGAGAACAGGTCGCTTCCGCAGGTGCTTGGACCAACCAATCCATCTGACTGGAATTTGAACCCGCGATCTGCAGGCCACACTGTTCTTTTAGCAGGCACGTTAACCCAATGATCTATCTTGTTGGTATTTGTGCTGTGCAGATCAAACGCACGCCTCCCCCTGCACAGGAGACCAATTAACACCGCCAACCCGCTCTCCTGCCCAGAAGAAGAACCCTGTCCTTCATTTCCGGCCTCTCACGTGGCATCGAGCGGGGACCTCCGCGCCCCCTCCATGTCCATACCCCACGAAGCCTTGATGTAATCGCACGGGACCGCCTCGCCCTTGCTGCTTCCGTATAAATCCCCCTTTGTTCATGTCTGGGCGGAGGCCAGGTTGGGTGGGCGAGCCAGGTACGCTGCGTCCTTGAGCCGCGCCCGCCCACTCGGCCGCGCCCTGCGGGCCCCACCTCCAACTGCACACCGAGTCGCCAGGCGACCCTTGAGCTACACAATGAAGACCTTGACAGAGGGCATTGGCACCAACGTCGCCACGCACGCCCTGGGTCGGTTGATCCGGAAACTGATTTAAAGGACCAGGCTCGTTCAGCGTCGCAATAGCTCAGCAAGTTAGTGCGAGTGTTGCAGAGATCTGTGTGTAACATGTAGGTCATGTATTCCAACATAAGTAAATAGCACCGTTTATTAACCGATGTGTATGCGCTTACCCCGTCGTGGTGTAATATGACATTCGCTATTTGCGTCGCGGTGTGGTGTGTGTTGGTGGGGGCGGCGGTTCGGCCGTAGACTAGTTGACGGGCACAAAACCGGATTTGAAAACGAGACTGTGGCTGCTGCATACCTCATCTCTTACTGGTGGTGCATATATTGGTTGTGGGCAGATCGATAGCATGACTTGTCTGAAACGTAGCATAGCGGCAGTGCCAAGCAGTGATGTATAGGCGCTGCACAGCACGGCATGCACGGGGCAAGGGAACCAACTCGCCCTATAGTTCACATTGTGAGCTGTACCGCTCGCCCTTAAATCGGGTGCGTGTTCCATTGGATTCAGTGGTTGCCCACTTTACTTTAACTGTTTATTGCACTTAAACGTTTGAAAAGTGAAATGGTGCCTGGAAAGGGGGTTGGAAGGGCGCGCCACGCCGCCACCCAAATACCACTTTCCTCTCGAAATCCCCTGCACTCATTGTGTTGGCAACGGACGCTGTGTCAGAACACAACAGGGTCACAAGGTGAGGGCCAGAGCAGCTAAACCTTTCCCGCCATGCTTGTCTGCCAGCTTCCCGAAGGCACGGCTGATGACTGTCAACTTGTAAAGACGGGCGGGGCAAGGCTTGCCAATCTTAAGTTATGGCATGCTGTATACCACATGTGGCCTCAATCTTACAGCACAGCGCAAGCCTTCAAAGCATGTGAGAAGGGCGAGAAGGGTGGCTCTACTGGTACAGTCAAGTTGCTGTAAGACTATGCGTGTGAGCCTATGTTACGCAGTGCAAGACGGTCATGCCGCTCTGTGCTTTGCTAGGCTATGTTGTGGGATGCTATGCCATGCCATCTTCTCAGTCCTTTCGTTGACGGGTTGCTATGCTAGGCCGTGTTTTACTTGGATAAACTATTGTGTGGTATTCTGTGTTTTAAATTACATTATTCTACGAGAGGTTGTTTTATTCTGTGCTATGCCATGTTCTGTTTTATTCGAACACATTTTATGTTTTGAATATACAGTGCTGTTCACTGAAGTTGTCTATTCTGAACTGTGGCTGTCGCACCTCAGGTGGAACCGAGACGGGGGAGCGCATGGGCGGCCATTTTTTTCTGGAATCGTAGATGAATTTCCGCGTACAGTTGGATTGGTCCGGGCGATGGCGCCAAAAATTCAGGACGCACGCTCTCCAGGCTTCCCTTTAGCATGTGGGCCTGCCACTTGGTGGCCTTGTGACTGGAATTTATTTAACGGTTTGATGGATCCAGACAGTCCCTGGAGTTCTCTGTGGGAGCCTGCCGGGATCATAGTGTACAGTGGACCTATCAATCGCTGGATTTGCTCAGGTGTTTAGTTTGTAGCTTTTTGTTGTTGCAGATTTTCTTTTTCGCCAAATCCGGTTTCCTGTAAATGAGCTACCCTAGTGCGGTCTCGACATTCGGGTCTTGCTCGGACGTATGCGCAGTGCTGGCAATTGAACACATTTACTAGGCAATTGGCATGACAGTGAAGCGCATTATGGGATCATAAGAATGGCCACAATTTTACATTTTAAACTTGTTTTATAGTGAGTGATTCAGTAAGAAACCCCTTTGAGAGAATAATGGAAATTGGGCTCTGTTTTGATTGGTCACACTACACACCCTAAGAATATCTGTACACTGCAGGACATACATACCAGTTTGGACAGCTGCAACTGGTTTGAGGGGCTTTGGCTGCTCCTGTATTCAGTTTCCTGTGTGTTGTTTATGCATGTGATAACTTGGCTTTCAGGGAGGATCTTGTTCTGAAGCTGAGTTATCACACGCACAAGCAACCCGCGTTTCAACAAGCAGACCGGACCGCTTTCAGAAGACTTGGCATTGCTGCAGAGTCGTCTGAAAGCTGCCTTCTTGTTGAAGTGTGGGTTGCACGTCCGTGCGATAAGGCAGCTTGAGAGCAGATCTGCGAGTGTCGTGGGCAAGCCCCATGGTCTGTGGACGGAGCACCGCTGTCTTGTTCCTGCCCATTCCCTGCCCTGCTTGTGTGCCAGTGTTGGGTGGACGTTGGAATTGAATGTTTTTGAAGCTTGACAGTTGTAAATGTGTGCCATTTGGCAATTTTGGAGGACGAGCTTAAGGTTGCTATCAAATATTGCCTTCCCCTCCCACAGCTTGGTTCCTTCCTGCTTTCATTCAAGCCAGAATAGCCGGCTGAGCAAGCAGAATTGCTTTGCTTGAGGTTTCAGGTGTTGCTTCCCTGCTCCAGTGTGTTGGGTCACTAGTTGGATATTGGTTGGCATAGAAGTGTGAATTGATGTTCTACCTCAGTACAACTTCTGCCAGTTACCTCAATTAGAAGTTGCCAAGCAAGGCCAAGGTTAAGACCCAGCCTAGCACCGGTGACCTGGATGGCCAGTGATCTACATTTCTACATGCTGGTGTTTGTCTGACGAGACCATCCTCATCCACTCCAGGACCTTTTATGCAATTCCCATCAAATGCACGAAATCCAGGTGAATGAAGACCGCTCTCTGACTCACGCCAGTAACCTTCATTAGGTGCTCCTTTCGTCTAGCAGAGCCAGTTGCAACCCGATACGGCCCTGATGTGCATATGGAGTTGACCTCTGCAGGATTGAGGTTGTCCGTTACCAGTCCTGTTGGCCTACGTTCCTGTGGTGCAGTGAAAATGATATATGAACCCTTTGAAGATGTTTGCGGGCTATAATTCCCGCAGCCAACTAGATGAACCAGTGGACAAGGTGGCCTGCTGTTTCCAAAGCTGGACGTTTTGGCATGGCACTCTTGACACTGCATGTGTTGGTGCAGCTCTTTTGCCACAGGTACCTTGTCGGTGGGCCCTGTTGGCCGTGGCTATCGGATGCAAGGATCTATCGGCTCCAGCCACATGGGTGCATAAACCTATTCTATGTTAAAGAAATGTGCACCTGTATTTGGTGACATCCGAAACCGGGTCTCTCGTCTTCAAGGCCCAGTAGTTAGCCAGAAAACCAAACTGAGCTCATAACTTTGCGATGCACAACTTTTACACTTGCATTGCATATAAAGCGCTCTATAAATCAATACATCAAATCAATATATGCATAATTGCATATTAAGTATGGAAGAAGTGCCCCCCGCCTATATGCCCTGCTTGGTCATGTGGCTAATTGCTGTGCCTAGAAGACATGCAACCCGGCTCAAATGCCACATAGTGCATTTAGATTCTTTTTTTATAAATGTCAGAATTATTGCCCGTTTGGTGCAGTGGCTATTTCTGCACAGCTAGTAAATGTCAGCAGCTACACCTAAATCACACTCATGCCGAATGGACGGTGTCGAATTGGCTGTTGCGCCACTCTGGCCGTGCCGAAGGGGCTATGCGGCCAAAGTGCTGCAGCAAAAAGGCCCGCGCCTGTTAGTGCTTGAGCACCACCTTGTGGTCTTAAATCTGCAAAGAGGAGTAAAAAGGCAAGGAGTGTTGAGGAGGAGAATATTTGATTGGCATGGCAACTGACAATGCTATTGGCATGCATAAAATAGACAGGCTTATTTTTTTTGTCCTGCTGCTCACCATTCTTTCTTTTGCTGGCATGTCTTGCAGCAGACACATGTAAACGAAAGAAAACCACACAGCCCTGTAATGTATGGATTCTAAGTCAGTCCCTTGTCACAGTCTCTCGTCGTAATCCCTCACCCTAGTCTCTCACTCTCATTTTAGTCCCCAATCCTCAACCTTTAGCATAGTGGTACCTCATCCAAGTTGTAGACCATTATCTGTCATCCAGCTCTCTAGGCCTAGTCTCTCCCCTTTGTCCTAGACACTTGTGATAGGCTCTCTTCATAGTCCCCAGTTCCTTCCCTAGTCCCTCACACGAATCCATCATCCTAGACTCGTATTCTAGTCTGAATCTCTCATCCTGTTTGTCCATACTAGTTCATTTCCCTCATCCTCCTCCCTCATTTGAGTCTCCCATCTCGCTCTCCATAGTCCTAGTCTCTTATCCTAGTCGTAGTTTCTCCTGCAAGTCTCTCAACCTAGTTCCTTATCCCTTGGCCTGCATCCTAGATTGTCTTCCTAGCTCTAGACTCTCATCTGAGTCCTTGTCCTTGGCCCTAGTTGCTCATCCTAGTCCTAGTCTCTAGTTTTCAGTGGACCCCAGTGTGAAGTGAGTTTTAGTTTTATGAGTTTTGCCCTTCTTTTGAGCATTGGTAATGTAACAGTGGTTTTTGTAAAGCCACTTCAGCCATTGTGTTTGGAAGCCTATAGGCGCCTGGTCCTAAAAGAGAGGCAAGGCAGGAAGCCAGTGTTGAGGGAGAGGAAGATACGAAACCTGAGTTGTTGATGGGTCCAGACCATAAATAGTCTTGTGCTACCGATATGTTTCCAAATGTTTTTACTTTCTGGTGATTCTTTTTCTCTACAAGTTAGTTTTTTTTCGGCGAAATGTCAATTGTTTGCTGCTGTAAATGCATAGATTTGTCCATTTCCCACTTCCCTCAAGAGTGGGACTCAATGCATATATGATTTTAAGAGCGCTCTATGCAAGGGGCTTTAATGACCCCCCCCCCTTCCTCCCACCCAGGACCGGCCAATGAATGATGCTTCCACAAAGGCTTTTGAGTGGGGAGGAGTGGGTCATTCCATGGCTCTCTCACTTCTGCAACTCTGTGCCCAATGCTTATTTTCTTAAACAGTGTTGCACAAGACCTGGAAGAGTTTGTGGTCCCTCTCAACCGTTCACATCCCACTTGAATGTTTTCAAGGTGACCAGAGCCCAATCAGTTGCATAGCACAATATTTAAGGGCCCCCCTGCGAGGCATGCTCATGCCCACCCCCCTCCCCAAGCTCCTTAACAAAGCACAGGGTACGCCACATCCCGGACCGGCCCGAACCCACCACATGTGCGCAATGTCCATTATGATTATGTCGCTGCAGGGGCATGCACTACTCCAAGTGAATGAAGTAAATATGTTTTTTAATCAAAGCTTAAATGTTGCACCTAGCGTAGAAAGGGGGCGGTGCCTGGTCCAAAAATGTGAGTTGTTTTATTGGAGGGTGTAAATATTTGCCACAAGTATGCTATTGCGACCGAGCATAGCGAGGAGGCCCGAACTGACGAATACGGATGTGGGGGAGGGAGAGTGGGGTAGTCTTCACCCTCCCATGAGAAAATGTTAAGAATAATGGGTTAAAATAGTGCACTACACAGCATGCTTTCTGTGAACATTTGGGGCTAAGGCCATACAGTTTGCAATCGATTTTGTAGGGTCTAGGGTAACTCATGGAAAAAAGTACAAGTCGGTCAAGTGGCACAGCGAGTTGAGCGCTCGCTTTGACATCCGAGGTCGATAAATAAGCACCACACACCGTCGGTAATAATAAGCAGCGCTCAGATACCTGAGGGTTCGTAGCGCTATATAAATGCCAAATTATTATTATTATTATTATTATAATAGATGCAAGTCACCAAAAGTGCACAAGTGCATTTGCCAATGCATTGTCATGTCGGTCCCTTCAATATGTGCCTGTATAAAAAACATTTTCATGCTGGCTGTGCCCATACATTTCCATGCTAACTCCACCAACATATGCTAGTATTCCTATATAAGAACATACTCATTTGAGCTTTTAGATTTTTTTTTTTTATAGTATCATTACTGTCACTAGGCACAAATCTGGCTCTTCCAATGTATGTAAGAAAATACTCCTGTTGGTTTGCCCATTAAAAGTGGCATGTCACAATAAGAAAACATGTCCAAACCGATTCCAATGAAAGCCAGTCTAGACCCATAAGAACACTTGACATCCTTGCTTCATCATAGATACTTCGTTAATAAAAAGTTATGGTGCAGTAAGAAATATACAGACTGCTTGCTTTATCAAAGATGCCGAGTAATGAATGTCATGCCACAGTAAGCAATTGCTAGACTGGCTGTACCAAAATTCCAGTCTAGCCAGGTACACACACGGACTTGGCTTTTCCCGAAAATACCAGTAAAACATGCAAAGTCAATGAAGGATGTGTCAAAAATGCTCTAGTGATCCCCAGTCTCCCATGGCTTTACACGCATCCCCTCACCCACCCATACATCTCCACACACACCACTCACTGACCCATACAACTTCTTGCACTGCAATCTCAACACAGACTCGTACCTATCTAGAGCAATGAAAAACGCCATCACATTCATACTCGTTCACCCACCAGTCACTCACTCATACACCGTCTCTTACATCCACTCACACTGCATTCTCCACACAGACACATACCTATCCACCCAGAACATTCAAATTCACCTATCACATTTCATCTCATTTACCCATGGCTCAGACCCGTAGCACATACAGACATCTCGGACGCACTTCATACATGCAAAATATAAATCATTTAAAAAAAGCCTTATTACCTGTTTTTCAAGCTTCGTTCTGTTACGTTAGGCCACCCTCGGCTCCTCTGTGCTGCTCACAAACATGAACCAGGAAACTGGGAGAGCTTCCTGGCTCCTGTAAATGAGCCGCCAAGAAGCCAGAGAAGGGGTTGGAGCTGAACGTGGCGTGTGACACATGTTGCATGTCATGGTCCGCTCCAACCCCCACTGAGCGCTTCCTTCTCGCCCTGCAAGCCCCGGCACAACATTCACCCTGATGGGTGAGGGCTGTGCCGTGGCACTCCCAGACCTGGTGATCTTTGCGTTCTCTGCTCTTGTTCTCTTCCGCATTATCCTCACTGGTATAAGTGGGGGGCGCATATGTTTAACATATACCCCACTGCTCCCTTTAATGCCTTTCATGGGTAAAATCCCTTGCCTACTTTATCTGCATTCTTCTCTTCAGGAGCGGGAAGGGTAGCCCTAGGTATTTTATCTCCCCCTTTATGCTGACTTAGGATCCACTCCCTATAGGATGGATCTTCTTTCTCACTCTGGTACATTTTCCATCAATCTTAGTTCACATTTTTCACCAATCTCTTCGATTTTGTAATATCATTTTATATTCGGCCTAAACACAACAAAAAAAAGTTTCAAAAACCGCACACGTGCACTTTTAAAATGTTACTGCGTATGCATTCCTTTACTATATTAGTAAATGTATCTCTTCTCTGTTTCATTCCTTGGAGTTCGATACACACTCTAGTGCGGGCCTTGCCTCAGGAATCCTTAATACCCTTTACTTTAGTGCGTACCCTTCTGTCCCCTTGGAACCAGGAATCGAGGTATTTATTTCTCTTTATAATTTCCCCAAAAAATTCAGTTACTTTTTACACTTAATATTTATAACCCAGCCACTCCCCCTATTTTTGCCACTTTTGTTGTTCTACTTACATCTGTGACTCAGCTCGAGTCCCCCGGCATTGACTCTCCCTCAACCGTCCAGTTCGCCTTCTGTCTACGGGGCACCTGCGCAGGGGTATACTGGGAACCAAAAGAGGCCCAACCATTTTTCCTATGGAAAAATGTAGAAATACCACAGAAAAGCAGCCCAGGGTGCAGCGGCCTACTGGGAAATCTCCAGAGTTCCCCATAGGCCAGTCTACCCTTGCACCTGCGGGGACCGGACAGGAACTTCATCAACTCTTCTGCCGACCAATTATTCTTACATGTGACTGTGCGGCAATCTCCACAGGAAGCTCTGCGGTCTTCTGGCTAGTGGCGGGAGTAGCCAAGCATCCGGGGTCTGGATCTGGCCTAGGTTGACTCGACTGGAACCATCCGCACTGCTACCAAATATGCTCTAGCACCCTGAAGCATCTGTTTGTGCTAGATGGAATTACAATAATGATCTCAAAAATAGAAAGGGTGATCTTATGTAGGAGCAAGAAAAGGTACCTTTACGAAGGAATATGGGATAGATTCCTGGATTTGACCCATTTTCTTTAACTGGCTTGTGCAGCTGTATTTTCATCTGCTGTGAATTCAATGTATAGTTATGTGTAAAATGTGATGTAATACTGAATGTTATTTGTCAAAATGATAATAAATATGTACATACAAAAAATAAATAATCTCAAACCAAACAATTGGACAGACTCAATGAATATGGCAAAGTACTACTTTATTATCAGGGCAGGGCAAACTAGCAGACATCGGACTGATGCATGTACACTCACATAGACGCTTGATTACATGGAGGTCTTATATCCCAATATGCATCCTCTATGACATCATTCTGCGTGCCAAAATACAAAACCTATCAAGGGAAGGGAAGGGAATAGTTAAGGGAACATTTACTTATAGAAAGTATAAGGGTTAGTACCTCTTTGGCCACCCCTTATCTGTAGGGCACACCTTGAACTACCTCTAAATAAGTATAGTACTGATTATAGAGGACAAAACAGTGGATTGGTCTATGCTACATTTCATGTTAGGTTGTCCCTCATACCCACTGATTGGTTGGCATGCTATCCCAACCTTGGACCTTTGGCTGCTTAGCTGCACGTACGTGAAACAAAACTTAGATGTTTGAATCCCATCAGACTGCTCCCCATTCTCCCAATTAGTCCATCATCTCTCATCTGTAGGCCACAATCCAAAGTCTTCCGTTTGTAGTTGGCCTTGTTGCCTGCTCGCTGTCCTTGAACATTCAAGGGAGAATGAGCACACCACTATCTTAGATTAAGGCTCTAATCAATAGCCCTTGTTTTCGACTTCTGAGTCACGTGTGATGAGACCTCAAGTGTGTCCAGTTCAGCCTTCTATTTACTGCTATTTGATTTAATTATTCCAGATGCTGTTGCTTCTCTCGGCCTCTAGAGACCTGCTCCCTCTGTCTCATATGAACTTTGTATACTTTTAAATGACCTGCAGTTTGGCTCTCACAGATGTTTTCATCTTCGATCTATGAAGAATGTCCCATATTCAGAGCTTATCCATGTACTCCCTTTGTGCTCTGTGCTTATCTTTTAAAAATAGTATCCTTAACTCTAGAACAACCTTGACTCATCATCAGCTCTGCACACATAGCTGTTTTTGTGCGTCTCCTGATTCTGCAGCCTCTGCCTGTCTGAGGTAGCTTGGTTAAGTTTGACATGAGTCAGCGTCCCTTTTCCTACTATAGCCGTCCTTGCCATGTTATTCCTCAATAGTAAGCTTCTATATGTTTTCTTTCTACCATGCGTTACTGCGGATTTAGTTATTGGTCAGCAAATGACTTGATCTTCATTAGATCCATGATTACTTTTAGCTTTAGCTACATGTTACTCTTAGTACTTTAATTATATCATTACTACTTAGTATTTTCATATCGTTTCAGCATAGGTTCATATATCTTCTTTATGACATCGCTTTGTCTTTGTCCGATTTCACTTTAACGTCTGTCCATAATATTCATTGATGCATTCTGACCTCTTGGCTGGTGACATCCTTCCATGTAATATTCTTCCGTACGACATGTTCCTACACTTTCAGTGCAAGGGTAGATTCTTTATGGCTGTCTGAGTGCATATCATCTCTCATGCACTCAATGCGGTATGGGAACATTGCAGGAGGTCCCATTTATTGCTTTTGTCCGACTGTTCCAGTATGACGGTGGTGAGGGGCGGGAGCCGGCGAGATAGCGTCTACCTGCTCCTCTACAGGTGCACAGTACTTCCCACCAAGGTTGCTACATTTTACGACATGTCATGTGGGGATCTCTGCTTTATAGGTATTTTGTGCCATTTGGCACGCACCAGATGAAAGCACTACATCTCCAACAATGCATTGTGCTGAGCTGTAGGAAGACTTGAACACATAATATGCATTTTTAATTGTTCTTGTGCTGTTATCCCACCAAAACACAGAGCCAGAAACTATGCTTTGTTGATGGAAGAAAGACTAAAACCAGAACTTTCCAGACTACCTTAGAAAGTGGATACTGTAAGGGAGTCATGGTATCAAAGTAAGACGGACACAAGTGTCCACAGTTCATTGGTGTTTATTGAACCTTATCAAGGGTGTGATAAACACCTATCTAAGATGGGAGCACACTACAACCATCAAATAATAATTATGCAGTCCTAGTGGAGTCTTGTCAAAATAAAAGGGCCTATACTAAAAAAAGATTGCCAATACTTACCGCTAATTTACTAATAGTGTGAGGAAGTGTTCATGAAAAAGAGTTCACAAAATGATGTCGGGCCGTTGGCCTCCCTTCCCAACATTTTCAGCATGGGACAAGGTGGTTCACTAGAGCATAGCACACTCCTGGGCTTCTTTGGCATGAGGACACAGTTCTATTACAAGCACCAGGGCCTTCTGTGCCCAAGTCTCTTAAATTATCAATGTCTCTTGATCCAGAGGGCCTGATGTATCAAACAAACGAAAAGGTTCCTTTCCAAGTATTCAAATAGGGCGATTCACTCTTCACCCCGGATCCCTCTCAGTCGGGCTCAGATCCCCTTTTCACAATGGTCTCCCTCAGAATTACAATTCTTATTTACTATCAAAGACTTTCGAATGTGCACAGGGTTTGGATTGACCCGTTGCAGGACCACTTTGATTTCACAGTTTACAATTTTACCCTCTCAGTTGGATATCTAACAGAGACATTTTGAATGAGCACCCTCGTGGCACCGGCCAACTCTGTATATGGCTTCCACCTTGGTTTCAAAAAGTTCAGTCACTCCTTGGATATTCAATTATATTTGCATCGCTTATCACATACCCATTAAACTCTGTTCTTTGCAGATTTCTTCAGACAATGTCGCTGCTTGCAACCTTGGTTCTAACACAGACCGGTCTGCTATCAGTCTCCCAGACTCACCGGCTTGGCTGATTTAACAGAGCGGCTTTGTTGTCGGAGCCAAGGACAGCACCACGGCGGCAATTGCTCTTCCCCGCTTCGGCTATTGATGCGGGAGAGCCCTGGGTACCTTCGACACACAATGCACCTTTCTTCAGCTTTAATTCCCGGTCTTAAGTTTCTTAATCTCAGGGGCTCATGAAGTAACAGTTTTCTTCCTCTGAAAAGGCCAAGGGCAGTTCCCTCCTTGCAACCCTTTCTGGTCTTGCTGTCTTTCTCCTCGTATTCGCCTGCCATCTCGGAACTGCTGCTTCCTCAGGTGTTTTGCCTCGCTCAGAGTGTGCTTTGGTGCTCCGCTCTTTATCCGGGTGGGGAAGTGTGAAGGAAATCAGGTGTGTAATTATCAGCAATTGCCTGACCCTTGTGTTGGGACATGTCAGGAATAGCTCTGATGTTATTCTGTTGTCGCTCACAGTGAACTGTCTGTGAGAACTAGTTTGTGTCGGGAAAGGGGAGGGTTGAGTTCCTACGTATCCTACCTGGTAGGATGGGAAAAGGTGTTATTGGAAAGGGGATACCGCATCTCACCCTCCAGCATCCCACTTCCACTCCCCGAGGACCACTCATCCATGTGATCCTCCCGCACAAGTCCACCCCCAGGAACTGGATCCAAAAGCGATGGCCGTGTCACGGCCAACCGGATGATAGATCCCTGGGGACTAGCGTGTGGGACACCTTTAGGTTTCTCATAATACGTAGCAGCCAGAAACCTCATCTCCCACGATGCACTCTGATGAACGACTCAAATACCTGGAACTGGAGATGTGAATTATTACTTTTTAACCTTCCTGCTGCTGAATACTACGATGCCAAAAACTGCATCTGCCGTTGTGCATTTTACTAGTGTGCTTTGGAAAGCCACATAGCTAAAATGATCTCTTAAATTTTTCAAAAGCCAAGCAAGTAACACAGCATCCACTGGGCGGTGGAAGTGGGCATTCTCCTAAGACTTTTCTAAAAGTGTAGTTGAATTTTTTTTACTGTTAGCCATTGGTTCTGGAATTATTTCTTATGTTAAATGCTTGGATCTTTTAGGTTTTTTTTAGATTTCTTTATTGACATATTGCATTGCGTGTGGAACTGACACTGCATTGAAAACGAAGATCATTGCAGCCTTGCAGCCAATTGGTAGCAAGACCGTGTACCCACCTCGGGTTTTTTTATGTGCCTGCATTGCTGAACGTAGTTCATGATGTCGAAACCCTGTACCTGGGTTACCTCTAGTAGTCTCGGAGTCAGAGTGGGCCTGCAAGTACGAGTGAAAGGATCGCCAAAAGTGCTGGAGTGTTGTCCCTGGGAGTAATTTCTTGCACGCTGCTCCTAGAGAACTCCTTGAACCGTGCTTTAGATTTTATGGGGCTCATGCCTCATCTGGGCCACCCGCAGCCTTTGGTGCCCTAGCAAATAACACAGTTGCCTCACATTTGCATGCTCTCGTTCCATCATTATTATGCACAGACCCTTATGGCACAGTAACTGGGGTTTCTCCATTTCGGCTATTCTCCTCGCAAACCCCTCCTAAAAGTACACACTTGCGGGCTTGTCTGTGCTAGATACATAGTATCTGCTTGTTTTCTTCAGATACTGTCCGATCAAACTTTTGGATTTTTAATTGAGGTGCAAGCGCTAAGGGCGAGTGTTCTCGTTCTGAATTCCCATAAGGAATCCCTGTAGGCTCTGCCCACTTCCGCGGTTCATTCCCTAAAGCGTCATAGCCTCAGACTTCATTATCTGGTCAACACTTGTGTTGCCTCTCAGTGCCCACACGTCCTCGTCTGACCTGGATAGCTAGCATTGTATTATTTCAGGTTCCCGTGCTTCAAAGTGGCACAGATGAAATCAGGCTTGTGAATCTTTTTTCCATATCCGATTATACTTCATGGATAAACGAATTCTTGGGTTTAAAGGGTGTGGACTTTTTGTACTTTGCCAGCCCTCGTTCTAGAAAAATCTCGTTATTGGGTAATTTTTCAAGCAATGAGGCCTAATTATCTGTCACAGAAATGCTAATTTGTCCTGTGCAGGTTCGTCGATTTGGAAATGCCAAAGCAATAAACTTTGTATATTTCACTTTAAAATGTGTTGACTGTGTAGCCTCTTCCCGTCTGTGTTTAACGGGGGCAATGCTACATGGTCTAGACCCGTGAGCTACCTCCTATAATATCAATGCCCGCAACAAGCAGACCTGCCTGAATAACGTTTCTAAGGTTTCAAGAGGCTCATCTGTGAACCCAGGTGCTTAAGGTTTGCAACGACTCTTCTAGGACATTTGAGAAATTCCTTCCTAAGATCCTCTTTTCAGTCTGAAAATTTTATATCGGCCCCATCCCTAATAGTACAGTACAGAATATAAAATACAACTGCAGTCCGCATCACTTCAAGTGGAGTATTGTTCATTACAAAAAACCTAATATTAAAAGGTAAAAAAGTAAAATGCTTCTTAAACATATGCTAAGTCATTTATAATGCACAGAACACAACTATTTCTAGGTGCAACAAGACAAGGGAGGGAAAACTGAGGGAGGACAAGACAAACGATCTTACTAGGCCTTATGTCATTCAGATAGTGCAAGAACGAGAAGTGCAAAGGGAAAGGGAGGGAGGGGAAGTGCAAGGGAGAGGGGAGTGGAAAACAGGGTAGCAATGCTCTGAGTAAGTGCAGCCAGGGAAGCTCGGCTCTGGGTAGTGCAGGCAGAAAAAGGGACTGTAGGGTTACAGTTACAGCCCCTACGTGCGTCCTAGGCCCGGAGGCAGTGCAAGGGTGACTGATCAATAAAGAGCCTGGTACCCAGTGAGACTCTGAGGGTAGCCAAGCAACAGTCTGTACAGCAGACAGGAAGGTCAGCAGAGAAAGGTGAGAGAGAAAGCAGAGGAGAAGGGGAATGTTTTGAGCTTCTTCCGGAGCTTCAGGTGGTCCAGCGCCAGTTTGAGAGGGGCAGAGAGGCCATTCCAGAGGGAGGCACCTGCAGAGAAGAGTGATCTACACCCCACTCTCTGCCTGGAGAACCCTTAGAGAGTTGGAGGTAGCTGAGCAAAGGGCTCGAGAAGGAAGGTATTTTGGAAGAGCTTTGGATATAGTGCAGGCCCTGGCCCCAGAAAGCCTTGTGGACAATGCAGAGGGTCTTGAACTTGATCCTTGCTGCCACCGGGAGACGGTGGATAGATTTCAGGGCTGGAGAGATACGGTCCCTGAGCTTGAGGCCAAGGATAAGTCTTGCAGTCCTGTTCCGGATTAGTTCCAGAGTGTGGAGAGTAGAGGAAGGCAGATTGAGAAAGAGGCTGTTGCAGTATTCCAGCCTTTGAGAACCAGGGCTCTGGAGACCGTGAGCTTCTGGGGGAAAGTGAGAAAGGGAAGAGCCTCTTTGCGGAGGTGCAGCTTGTAGTGGGACTTGTTGGTGACGCCCGAGATGGGAGGAGAGAAAGAGAGATTGGAGTTGAAGATGCCAGCAAGGTTTTCTGCCTCGCAGGAAGGCTAAGGAAGAGGGCCCAATGCGGATGGCTAGAGTGAGAGAGAGGGAAAGCAGGGGCAGGGGTCTCCTTCTTACTAGTATTAAGGCAGAGATCGTTGCAGGCGCACCAATCCTGAATCTCTGATAGACTATCTGGAATGAGCGAGCGAGGAGGCTGAGGGGAGCCTGAAGGAAAGCTGAGTGTTATCCGCATAACACTAAGAGTTAGAGGAGAAGGTAGATATCAGGTGGACAAAAAGGAGCCAAGTAGAGGTTGAAAAACCAGGGTGGAAAGAATAGATCCCTGGGGAATGCCACAAGTAGAGGGAGAGAGGTGGTGAGACATAGGGCCCCCTATATCCCCACAGACCTCAGCTCTACCACAACATTGTTAATCAAATTAATTATTGCGGGGTCATAACAAAACATGATTGTTTGGCCCTTTTTATAGATGGGTATTCAACTAAGTAAAGTGCATAGTGCCAACGCAATCAACCTATCAAATAATTCTACTAAGGGGCTTGTACTTGATAAAGATGGTGTAGTAATATATTAATGGAAATTCCCTTAACATGAGCAAGGGCCTCTATAGATTTATTATGTCAAGTTCCGCTTAAGGTGTTTTGATCTGCTGGTCCATGCCCTGTGCAAATGATCAGAAACAGTACATGTCACTAGGTCCCATTCAGTAGATTTGCATAAATCCAATGCATCACTTATCTGGCGTTTTGAACACAGATGCTATAATGGTTTTACATATCATGCCCTCACTCTATTATACATTGGACATATGAAAAGGAAGTGTACAATGTCTTCCCTAATATTCAAACAAATAGGACAAACCTCAGTACTACTGTCCCAAATTAGCTGGCGGTGAAACCGTGGCAAGAGTCCTAGTCAGAACTTTACTAAGGGGGAATGTGCGAAACTAGGAGATTTTATCAAGATCATTTTCATATCCAAATTCCCTCTTGCTGATCCAGTACTGAGTGCCGAGTGTAGCAAGCCACAGCCTCCCTATTCCGAAGCATTATTTCATGCCTACAAGCTAGAATTGACTTCATGGGATGGGTCATTTGCAGTCCGAGCTGGTACAGCATTGATCGAACATGCATACACCATTTGAATTCCTTCACACCATTTAAATGGCAACGGTTATTGCCTCTCTGTATTTACCCAAGTGTAGGGAAGACCATAACCAAAGCCAGTGGAGTAACTTTGCTGAAAATGTTGGGGGGCGGGGGGACATGACATCTGAAGAAAAGGTTCCCCAGCCAAATGAATGGGGACAAAATGGTGTGCCATGAAGTTGTCACAAACAACCCTGTCCCGCCCTAAAATTACGCCCATGATCGAAGCCAATAGCGGGCTGGATTCCTTGCTATTGCATCAGAGATTCACTGATGATTCATCTCTAAGCGTAATCTGGTGTTGGGAGGGCAAGTTGGTAAATATAATGGCCCTCATTACAAGCATGGCAGTAAGGCAACAACGGCACCGGTATTGCTACTGGCACTGTTGCTACCGTACCTGCATACTAGGAGTTCTGCTCCCGGGTGCCCTTGCAGCCACCAGGTATGACCTGGTGGCTGTACCGGCACCCACGAGCTGAACATGATGGTAGCACCGGTACCGTTACTAACGGTACCGGTGCTACCACCCTCCCCATTCCCATTGAGCCCTACGGGGCTCAAATGGTAATGGGGATGCACTGGGCCCGGAACACGCGAAAGGGCAATTACCGGGTGTGACTGGACCGGAATAGACCGGTAATTGCCCATTCGCGGGTGCCGGTCCCAGATGAGTTTGGAGATAGCCTTGCCGGTAAAACCAGCAAGGCTACCTCCAAGCTCGTAATGAGGCCCAATGTCTTTGTTAGGTGACAGTGCACGTGAATCCCCAAACATAGCAGATGTTCGTGCACAAAGATCATACAAGTAACGCAGGTGGAAACTCCCCATTGCCATGCTTCACTACGAAGTTCTGTATTACATTGCTCTGCCGCTCCTGAGTTCCCCTTGCCTTCTTGGCCTGGTTGACCCTCTTTTCCTCTGCACCGTGGCCACATCACGCAAGCATTGTTGTGGCTTTCTAAATCATGCATTTTCTCCTCGCAAAGGAGCATCCGACAGTTCTTTAAAGACATTCCCATTGCAAAAAGTTATATTTTCCCCTAGAGGCCGCGTGAAAATGTATATATTTTTCCTGACGTATTAACCAGAGAGTTTAGACCCAAAGCCTCGTGGAAAGGCCGGTCTTAAGAGATCCCACCAGTTCCTTTGTCATCCAACAATTTGTCATTTCGAAGCCAAACTTTAAATGGCCAAGAAGGTTCCACTTGGATGCTTGACGTTTCAAATATGTTTAAGAAACTCCAGTCCAGTTGGTTTGCAGTGCATATAACATGAGAATCCTGACCGCTGGGTGGCACTGCTACACCACTGGCTGCACCCGCTGAGCCCTTAGCCATGGCCACACTGTGACTGGTCAGTAGGTGTCACCACTGCTGCTTGTGCTAGACTAGTTCTGTGTGCGATGGAAGCTTGCACTGCCCCTTCCTGTGTTGCAGGGTTAACGTGTGTGAGCGAAGCTTGCACTAAGGAAAACCATAGTAAATCAGAACGATCGATGGTCATCCATGCCCACCATGAGATACCGGAGCTCTTTGCTGCCCTGATGCAAAATAAATGGGGTGTTTAAATTGGTTGTCAGTTAAGCCAGGATACCTGACTTGAAAGTGGTGCTGAAGAGGCGAGAGTGGCTTTTGGGTGCTATTTTGCAGGCCTTCTTGGAATCTTGCACTGCATGTCGCGTGTGTGTGGAGCCTAGACTATTGCTGCGGCGTGCACTAGCCTTGCCGATACTGTAGCTTCTGGGCTGTGTGCGGGAGAGCATTCGCTACTTTTGCCTGTCTTCTGCCGGGGGTGTGTGTACAGAAATGGCGGACTGCTGCTGGTTTGTGTTTGAGGAAGTGCTTGCTCTGCTGCGCCTTTTATCTGTCTGAGGGAAGTTTTCACTGCGACTGCCTGACTGTGCCGTTCTCTTTCTGAGAGCTACGTGTGCCCCGCTTCTGTCGCTGCCATACACTGCATGTGCAGCGCCCCGGGTTTCTTTCTGGGAGAGACGCTCGCTCTGGACCTGCTTCTTCTCCACCGTTTACCTTCTGTGATCGAAGCTTGCTTTGCTTTTAGCGGGTTTGCACCTCTTCTCTTTCTGCAGGGGAAGCTTGCACTGACTCGGCTCTCCCTGTGTATGTTATCTGATTGGCTCACATCACAGGTCAAAAGGTGAAGAGCAGTCCTAGACTAAGTGGAATAGTTCACACGGGCATCGCTGGAATACACTGGGAACTGTGCACGATGTCTTTTCTTTTGAAAAATGATTTGCTTGGTGTTCTTTTTGCACAAGGGCTCCTGGCATTTGTGCAAGGGCCACTTTTGCTGCGATTTTGAAGCTTAGCAGTGGAAACTTGCAGTGCCACAGACTGACTCCTCATCCGCTGCTCATGCAAGCCACATCTAAATCCCCACCCCTCCGATCCTCCTGTCTAGAGTTGTCCTCCAGCCAACCCCCCCCACCCCAGCTCCTCCCACTGCACCATCAGAGCAAAGTGTTCAGAGTTTTTTTCTCTTGTCTCTTCATAGTTCTCCGAAACCTGGCCCAGAAGGTGTCTGACCTCAGGTGTAGGCGTCGGCGCAGAAGAAGCGTTTCGAGGCGGGATCCGGAGCAGCAAGAGGCCCAACCGTGTGCCAACCGGGGAAGTCCGGGCCAGTCGGCAAGCCTCGCCCCTTCAGCGGCGAAGGCAAACACACCAAACAGGCTGCTGAACCGGACCCATCAGCTGGGGAACCGACAACCGGGGTAAGAAGACTGTAAAAATATGGCTGTCGGGCAGTGAGAGTGGGCCTATCGCCTTATGGGCTGCAAAAGTGGGAAAGCTTGGAAGGTTGCTGTGGCATAAGCCTAAAAAAGTTGGTGGTGATATAGGAGGTCAAGTGTTTTGGGGTTGCAGTTTGGAGGATCACCAACACTTATCAAGCAGAAGTCGGTGTAGCACTAATGAAAGTAGAATGATCCTCCAGCAAGTACGAGGGTCTTCATGCATGTACTTACTAGCATGTAATGTTGCCACCGATGGGCTGTGGCTTCCCTCTGCCAGTTTGAGCTAGCGTGGCAAGTGCACTTTTGCCTTGGCTGGTTAAGCAGCAGTGACTAAGGCTTCCTGGCTGTGGGTGATGGTCTCTTGCATGAATGTGTGCTGTGTCTGCACATACCTGATGCTTGAAGGCTACAGGAACAGCTGATCAAAGTTACAGGGTTGATGTAGGTTCATAATGACAACAGCAGTACTTTCATGGTGTATGATAACCAACCCAAAGCATGGGGCGTATCGCAGAAAATGCGACCAAAACAGTTTACTTGACTGCAGAAGTCAGTGGTCAATATCATTGCAGGACCGAATAGCTTGACCTTTGTTACTGCAGTACACACTGCTACTATTGGCACCCTTAATTAAAAGTCTAGATGTAGTATCATGGGTGAGGTTGGCACAGCAGTGCCTTGTCCATAGTCCACTCCCCTTAACTGCTAATAGTAATCCCTCACCCTGTGTTCTCACCTTGTGTGCCTAACGTGGCTATCTCGTGTCACCACCTATAATCCTTCTCTCGATCATTTGATGTCAGTCAGTAAAGGCTTCCTGGTAAAGACCCGGGGCTACTCTGCAGGTCATTGGTATGAATCACAGTATGGCCAGGTCGGTCATTCATCCTTCCACAGTCTGAGATTGGCAGCCTGGTCCCGCAACAATCCAATAGGGGCCTAGCCTTCTGCCCAATCACCACCAGCATCCGCCCTCCCTGCATCTGCCATCTAAGCCCCCACCTGCCAGTTGGATGGTCTGTCTCAGCCAAGCACTTACTTACCTGAGGGGTGTTAGATCTCCCTCTTGCTTGGGATGTCTCTGCCCATGCACTTACCTGTTGCCCCTCAAACATGCACCTCTGGCACTCCCCCCTGGCCACCCTCTCTCCGGGGCCCCCCTTTAGCACTTACCCCACTGCCCCTATCGCCTTTTTTCTTTTTGTACTCTCTGCACTTGCACAGTCTGAATGTCACAAGGCCTAGTAGGACCGTTGTTTGCTCTTATTTATTCGTTGTCATTTCCATTGTTTACTTGTTCCCTTCTTCCCTGTGGCGCTTTGAAATACTGCCTTGTGTATACGCGCCATATAAATCACCAATAAATACATCCATCCACAGTCAATAACAGGAACACCAAGCCTGTTGAATAGTAGAAGTTCTATCTGCTTTGCAAAGTTCTAGGCGATGTGGAGGGAGTAGTCTGCTCTTCATACGTGTGCTATTGCTGCGCGTTGCATGGGTGTTGTAGTCGTGGCATTTTTCTGTAGCTCTGACTACTAGTGGTCTTTTCAAGGGAATTGCGGGATTGGGCATGGGTTATGGCCTAGCCTGAAGACTGCTGACTGTGGTTTTTGGAAACCCCCATTCTAATACCCTCACCATCTGTCTACGCTGCTTGCTTGCTAATTGTTGTCTCTGCTTGTGCCTCTGGGAGCTTTTACAAGTGGTCTGCATTATGGACTGCTCCAAAAATTGGACCCCTGACTTTTTTTTAACATGTGTTGTGGCGTCCTTTTGTTCACCCGAGGTACCCCGCTAAGGAAGGCACAGTCCTGGGGGCACCCCCACGCCCAGACAGGTTTATACTGATACTGACCAGGTGTGCGCCTAGGCTAACATTTCGGGGGGGGGGCGGGAGCGCTAACCCTTACAATATTGCTAGAGGGGCTAACTTCAGACTTCTGTGGAGGAGGGGCAAAGTTATTTCCATGTGGGCATCTAACTTTACATATTGTAACGTGATACGTGCAGCTTCAATCTTTCAAGTGGTTAACTTTCTGCTTCACGTCTAAGAGCTGCAGCGAGCGAGGTGTCTCCTGTCCCCACCTCCGTTCCATCACTCCCCTCACACGCAAGTACCAACACACCATCATCTTTTCAACTGCCTAAAAATGTGTGCATACGAATGCAGGTGCTAACAGTGACTGTTCATTGTGTCCTGTTCTGTCGGCTAGGGCTCTGTTTGGGCGCCAGGTCGAGTAAACAATGCCCACATTTCTGGGCTGGTGGGGATTAAAGAGCGATCTGCCCAATGGCCGCTGTGCCACGGTTACTGACTGCCTGTCTCAACTGAATTCATTTTCTAGGGTTGTTATTCCCTGAACCCTCACCACCTCCACCCATGAAGTGTGTCTATTTACACCCTCCTTTGTTTATCGAGTACCCAGGTTACAGAACTCCTCTCTCTGTGTATCACCCTGACTTCCTGTTCCACTCTACCCACTGTACACCCCAAATGTGTCCTGTAAGGTTCTTGCTCGTACCTCGGCACGGGTGGCTTCTGTTCGGGTTTCTGGTGGATACAAGATGTCTTTGCCATAGATGCATAGTTCTGACAGTCCCAGTGATCAGTGTCCTGGATCCATCAGTGTAGGCTGGGCTGGTCAGCCACTGTCTGTGATGCCAGTACTGAGAATCCAGAGACCCCCGTATTTGGTCAATGACCGGAAATATGTATTGACCAATATGATTTCTTACCAATTACACCTATAAAAATCGGGGCAATAGTTCCATTGATGTTTTTTAATGTTCACTTGTGTTTTTCTTGGGGCTGTTTAGGGGGTATAGGTCTGAAGGTATCCCCTCCGCCCTTGCTCCATACCTGGATGGAGAGCTATTGATCATCATGAATTAGTAGGTGTTCTCTTCATCACCCGCTGCGATCTTAAGGGCAGCAGGGCTTTCTATTGTGTACCCACCTTCAGTTACCAGAGTGCACTTGGCGCAATGCTTGGTTTTAACCTCTCCAAACGTAGCACCATAGGATCGTCTTCCTTAGCGAGTGTAACCCCATTGTGAACTCTCCAAAATCTTCCTAAAAGATGGAAACTGGCAATCCCCCACATTTAACAAGAGTTTAGTGTGCAGCCACCCCAGATTTTGTTTTCTCAATCCCCTGAATCGATACCACAATTTTTTTGTTTGAGCTGTTAGGTGGCTCTAAAGCACCACCTATAGGCCAGAACTATTGCATTCGAATACAGCTAGGGAGAACTGGCATATGAGGGATGCAAAGCTTGTGGATGTTGTTTGGCTATCCACCCACCCATTGATTGCCCAGCCCATGGCCAAAACACATCCTCCTGAGATCTCTTTGAGCTTCCTTTATCAAGCCTCATGCCTGAACTTTGAGCTTGAAGTGCCTGCTGGTGTTTTTTTTTTTAAAGCAGTTTTCTGAAAGTGAATGACCTAATAGTAGATGTACACCTGCTACTTGTGTAATAAAAATGTCTCAACCAGGTCTGCCTTCAGCCACTTTATTTATAAGCACTATGCCTGTTCTTCACTGAAGTCCTGTTAAAAACAAGAATTGGCAAAACCAACAGCTCTGGGTGCTAAGTATTTTCCTGTTTCCAGACAGGTGAGTGCTGCGTCCATCCTGGCCCATTTTAGCCCAATAGTGTATTTTTTTTTAAGTATTGTTCCCCTGCCCCCGGCCTGCTTCGCCCTCGAGTCTCTGTCCTTCCTCCTCCCTCTACCTCCCGCCTCCCATCCCGCCCACTGCCCGTGATTGGATACTGTCCCCATGCGTTTTGGGTCTAGCGACCCGATCGAGCGTGCACCCCACCATTTTCCTGTTTCCAGACAGGTGAGTGCTGCGCCCATCCTGGCCCATTTTAGCCCAATAGTGTACTTTTTTAGTGTTTAGTTTATTTCAATAGTGTATTGCTCCCCTGCCCCCAGCCCGCTTCGCCCTCGAGTCTCTGTCCTTCCTCCTGCCTCCCAATCCTCCCCCTGCACCATGATTGGTGTCTTGGCCACATATCATGAACCCTCCCAGGGCAGCCCTCTGTCCGGCAGCCCCTGTGGCTAAGGGCCCCAAGGCCAAGGGCGGCTCCGACATCGGCAGCTCCAAGATGTGTCTGCAGGTGTCAGCAGGGGAAGCCAAGGAAGCCAACAGACACCAACAAAACTGTGAGCGTGGCATGGGTGGGGTGTAGAGCAATTACTCTACTCCAGAAAGCCCCCATCACTCTACCTTAACTTCCATAGCGTAGAATGCCATAGACTTAAACAAAACAGACATTGGAAGACTTGTGACCACTGTAAATGGATTATTAATGTTGCCCTGTGATGCATATTAACTTACTTGCAAATTTTAGCCAGTGCCACACATGTAGGGAACAGAACTTTAGCTTGCGCTGCATCTAGATAGAAATGTGATTGTTAGAACCTAAACCACTGTAAAAAATCTCCGTACGGTGGTAGCCTAACACCTTGAAGTACGCATTACAGCATGTCTGTGACATTGTTGAATTTTCGAAGCAGGAACTCTCCGTTGAATTTAGAAATGTCCCTGGTAGCCTCACTGTGCAAAGTTGAATCTAGAAGTGTCCCTGTGCAAAGTTGAATCTAGAAGTGTGTCAAGTATCCTCACTGTGTAAAGTTGAATTTAGAAGTGTCCCTGATAGCCTCCCTGTACAAAGTTGAATGTAGAAGTTTCCCTGATAGCCTCCCTGTGCAATGGCGTGCCCGGGCTGAATTTAGAAGTGTGCTTAATAAGCATCTCTGTGCTAAGTTGAATCTAGAAGTGTGCCAAGTATCCTTTCCGTACAAAGTTGAATTTAGAAGTGTGCCAAGTATCCTCTCCGTACAAAGTTGAATTTAGAAGTGTGCCAAGTATCCTCACTGTGCAAAGTTGCATTTAGAATGTAGAAGTGTGCCTGATATCCCCTCTGTGTAAAGTTGCATTTAGAATGTAGAAGTGTGCCTGATATCCCCTCTGTGTAAAGTTGCATTTAGAAGTGAGCCTAATAGCGTGCCCTACCTGAATTTAGACGTGTGCCTAATAAGCCTCTCTGTGCAAAGTTGAATTTAGAAGTGTCCCTGATAGTGTGCTTAGTTGAACTGACTAGTGTCCCTAATAGTCTCTCTGTTCATAGTTTAATTTGAAGGTGCGCCTGATGGCGTGCCCGGGCTGAATTTAGAAGTGTGCCTAATAAGCATCTCTGTGCTAAGTTGAATCTAGAAGTGTGCCAAGTATCCTCTCCGTACAAAGTTGAATTTAGAACATTGAAGAACATGTAACCCATCACCACGCTTACTCTCTTCTTTACACCACCACTCAGCTAGAACACAGAGATACTATGACACCATTCGGTATAACTGTTCTCATACCAACATCTGCCGCATACTCCCCATCACTCTATCTAAACACTGCTGGTTACACACCCCTAGCCAGGCGTTCTCCTCAGGCCTAACACAGCCACAATCGGTCTGGATAAATCCTGCCAGAACGAACACATACTCCTGATATCTCAACCACCACACCTACCGCTAAGAAGCAGCTATTATACGAATACCACATCAGCTGCACACATATCCGGTGCTCACACGCACCTTTAACTCTCTCTACTGACCTGAACTTCGGTTCCCAAGGGCGTTCAACCTACCAGCGCCTTCAGACCATACCAATGGTATATAAGGCGCTATATAAATGCAAAATAACATAACATAACATTTGCCAGGCGGTGCTATTGTATGCTCAGGTTCTCACACCATTCTGCAGCTGCTACCATCAATGGTCAGTTATTACCACTAAGGCAGTGTCTGGCAAATGCCTCCCCCATGCCTACACCAAAGCCAAATCTGTTGGCATTGCCAATACTTGCCCATCATTAGAGATAGCCTCTTCAAGATGTTCTGACATTGAACCTTCTAGCCTCTGGCTATCTCTGTATCTTTTCCGTAGGCACGTTTACCCACTGAGCGTCCTCTGCAGCACCCAGCTTTCCACGGGTACCCGATTTGGCCTCTTGTCTGAAACCATAATCTCATTCTTACTGCTGTTTGGTAGGTTAACCTCTCATGTTTTCAGTCCTTCTTTATCGACCAGCCCCTAAGGGGGGCTGTGCACTCCTGCAGTTCTCTGTTCTACTTCCTAAAAATGTAGTGCACAAGCATTCTGTCTGTTGTCTTCCTGTTCACACTATTGCAAAAGGTTTAGGCCGTTACTGTACTTCATTGTGTTTCATGTAGGTCTACGAGCGCCGTATGAACATTGAAAAATAATGTTCACATCTGTTTCAGCTTGGAGCGAGTTAACCGGCTTCCACTCCACGCTCTTGCCGAGCAAACTCCCTCAAGACAGACGAATTCTGACAGTGTCAAGACTTTCCTAAGGAACTGCTGGTTACTTTAACACGTAGCTCTGGCAGCACGTGACTTTCTTACAAATCCACGTAGCCCTGTTTTTTTCCCTGCTTAGATTTTTGGCACTTGTAGTTTTGTCTCTTCCATTTTAAATTTAGGACTACAAATCCTGGGAAAATACGGGACCGGGTGGTTTTCTCCCACATGAGATTGGAAAGTGAGGGCTTTTTTACAGTGGCTCCTGCACCCTAACACCTCGTGCCAATAAGTCCTAGTGCTGTAGGGGAAATCTCTTCATTACAGAGGACGTGGACATGCACATCCTACCAGATCCCTATGCGGGTGTGCACCTCGGCAGACTAGCGTCCCACTATATATCACTGGACCGCACCGTGGCAGTGATGCCCGTCACAGGTCAGCGGTTACTCTGATGCCCTTGGAAATTCCCAGCTTGGGTGGTAGCACTCATCAGTGGTTGGATTGTTTAGAGTCCCACAAACCCGGGAATTCGAACCAAGTCTCAGATTCTGATCGCTGGGGTTAAGATGGCAGGTAGAGGTTCTGTTCCGGATATGTGGCCTGCCGAAAAGATCACCTCAGTCATGCCAAGGTTCACCTGCAACCAATTCCATCTAATCTTTTCACAGCTGATGGGCAGTTGGATAATGCCTCTGGTGGGGCAGAACCACTATTAGCTGAGGCAGAGAGCTAAGTGTTGGACCAGACCATAGGATGTGATCCGCTGGAGAATCAACTATATGAACAAAATGGATGAAAGTTTTGAGTCTTTCGGGACCCCACCCTCAGTCTGTCTAGGAGAAATTCACCTTGCTTGACTAATAATGTTCCTCCAAGATTTCTATAAACCACTGGAGGGAACCGTAATGAATTTGGCAGCCATGAAAGAATATGGGTGTCGAAGGCACCGAGTAGTCCAAAGCAAGCTGAGATGTTCCCTATACCATGGGCTGGTCAGTGCCCCGACTGGTTGAGAAGTTGACACAAGACCTCAATATTTTTAAACTACATCTTTCATTTAAAAAATCGAGCTGCCAGCATTTCTTTATTTTGTGTCGATTGCTACCAGAGCTTTTTGCTTTTAGCAAAGCCGCTCCTTCTCTACCAGCAATGCAAAGGAGGGTCAAGATATCAGTTCTTTGCTTGGACTGGTATTTCATCAATGTGTGGGCTGATCCCCCTTTTTATAGGGCACCCTGTGGTGATTTAATTGCAAAATATTCACTGCACACATTTGTTCAGTGCATATTATTCATCTCAAATAAATTCACGCAAAATATATAATTGGGGGAAAAAATTGACAGATCGCAAGTCTGGAAAAAGAGGCAGGGTTTTTCGGGGGGGGGGAGTGGCGGGGTTGGAGGCAAATGGGGCGCTCCTTTTACACTCTCCTCCTGCACAGAGCTGAACTGAAAATCAGTGAAAATTAAACATTCTCTAATTAAAAAAAAAAAAAACTCATGTAAAGACATTTGGAACTCCTCCATAAAAGTCAACAGGTTTTTTCCGCTGCACATTGCTGGTGTTTTATTCTCACCCACTTGAGTAGTTATCATTTTATTAATCACAGAAGGATGAAATGCAGAGCAGCTATCTTGGGACTTGCAGGTTGTACACAGATCTCGGCAACAAGGATATTA
The DNA here is from genome assembly GCF_040938575.1 of Ambystoma mexicanum. NCBI lineage: Eukaryota > Metazoa > Chordata > Amphibia > Caudata > Ambystomatidae > Ambystoma > Ambystoma mexicanum. The sequence continues at coordinate 730,558,510 of NC_090921.1, read as the reverse complement.
ACTCTGACATGGTTTAACAGTATAATATTGTGTCTTGAAGTATAATCGCAGCTGGATAGTTTTTTTTGTTTACTTTTTTGTTTCCCATTAGCAGAGACCTTGCTTTTAGAAAAGCATTTTTAGTGCATTCACATCCTGCTAAACATTATACGTTTGTTCCTCTAGACTGGGCTTGTATTAGTCTAACGACAACGACAACCCCTTGAGCGATGTGATCAAATTGTTGCACTTTATTGGTGGAATGGTCGGTTTTTGAGCAAAGCTTTTTTGGAATTGAACATGCTGCAGTGTGTGTGAACTGGCTGAGCGGGCGGCATAGGTAAGTTGCATTGTTGAGGGATGGGATAGGTGGAGGGCCTGTGGTGGTGTGATGTCAATATCTGATGTCTGCTTCCTGGAACCGTGTTGAGTGTTGTCCGGAGTAACGCCACATGCTGAAGCCCTTCTTGGAGCCCTAACATTCTTTTGTTTTTTTGATAGCAAAGGTGTTGCCATTACTCACTGTAATTTTACTCTGCGTTATCAACCTTGAGAAATGAAAGGTTGAGGCGGTCCTGCTGAGATCCAATGCTTAACCGGAATCTCTGAAGCGAGCATTGAACTCCCTAACTTGTAGGAATGTCACTGCTTGCTGCGAGATGGTAGGATTACCTGCGGCGGTGTCAGTCTTACACCACCGTTCTGGGGTGATGTCGCAGTCTGCTCTCTTGCCTTGGCCAGGTGGAGGGGCCCGAACGTGCCATCCATCATGGAATCTGCCTGACATGTACAGGTCCCCAGAGAATCTAGTTCGGCCGTGTTTTAGAAGCCGTGTCTTGCACGAAATGTGGCACGTACTTCTGGAGAGCTTGACGCTCACAGCATATCCTGTAATGAGCCAGTGCGGCAATGGGACATGCGAGGAAGGGCCGCCTTGCTCACCTCCATGGCGCTGGCTGCACTCGCCAGTCCAGCAGCAGACTGCTTCCCCGAGTTCCTCCTTCCTGGAAGTTTGTCATCGACGTTTCGGGGAATCTTTTTCTTTTTCTAGCCCTGGTCCTGGGGCCCACGCGTGTGGTGCAGTGCGCGGATCTTTTTTTGCACACGGGAGAGGAAATGTTTGTGTCTTTGGCGGCGCTCTCGCCACTTGAAACACTGCCGACGCGGTTCAGCCTGGCGCTCTTTTTCCATCTAGCCGCCGTCTTTCTCATCGCTGCCAGCTCCTCGTTCCCCTGGGTGCGGCACAAAGAGGCGCCTCAGATCGCAGTGTCTCGTGCGTGTGTTTGTGTGACCGAAATCAAAGCACACCATGTGATTGTTTTGCAAGCGCATTTAATGAGAAGTGGCTAGCCGGCAGGTTAGTGGTCCTAGTTACCTTAAGAGTGCTTTCGTCAAGTATACCCAAACACCCAACCAACCTATATGCTCCAAGTTAACCTTTAATGCTCAGGTGATTCATTTTGCAGGTCTGAAAAATACTTTTTTCAATTTCATATGGAGAAAAAAAAGTCAATACAATAAAATCAATGATGTTAAAATGCATCATGCAAATTGTCAGTGTATCATTTCAATCAGTTCAATTAATTATAGAACATAACCAAATCTGTATATCCAGAACAGAACCCAAACATATAATATACATGCTTAGATCACTGGCTTAAGGGCCTAACAAAAGCGTCACTGCCTCTGTCCACACATAAAAACCTGCTCCAGTGATAACCATTGAATACGCTCAATCTAGTGAGCTCCAAAATTGGTCCTCCTGTACATTCTCCGGCTTACTAACAAACTGCGGGTGTCCCTTTTAAATATGGCATTGCGTTAGTTTGACATAATCTGCATAGTCTTTCTTTATACAGTATTCCATACCATCCCTCAGTATATTCATAAGTACTGAGGATATTCAAGTGCAGATGGATGATAAATTCCCTTTTTTTCCATCACCTGTTTAAGTAAATATGGACATTGGTCATCCATGCTAAATCTATTCAACCTATCGCATTTTGTTATTTAGTTCTATCGCAAGCCCAGGTCTTTTAAAAAAAGTTTTATTACATACTCCGACATTTCAGATATTCTATCAACTGGAAAATGAATATCATCACAGTGATAGAGAACCATGTCTGACAGTGCCTGAAGGAAAGGGTTGGGGAAAGTTGCATCTAGTCTTGATGCTACAAGGCCCATTAATGTGTTATGGTCCAACGCCCTATCTGCTAAAGAAAAATATAACTTGCATTGTTTAACAAGCCAATGGTGCTTGAAGTGAGCTCTGGCCCAATTCGCACCTTAGGCCCTCCACTGGTGTTGACTTGGGTAGATTTAAGATGGATTTTAGGATTTTCCCCTTAAACCTCTCCAGCCAACCTACGTATGCTTCTGACAATAATTCAAGGCCAAAAGTCAGCCCTGGGATGATGCTAGTTTGGTATATTTTTATTGGGCCTTCCAAGTTCTAACCCCCTGCACTAGCTACAAATCGAATCAGAAGCCATTTATTTAGCATACGGGTTGAGAAATAGTTGCCATAATAGGCGTAGTCTGGTGAGGCGCAGAAAGGAAATCCCAAATGCATCTAACAATCTACAACCTCCAAGTTGGTGTCATTTAATTTCCATGCTATTTAGTTTTGTTGCCCAAAACCATGAATTTAATTTTATGAGAGTTAATTCTCAATTTATTAGGCCTGGCATATGAAATGAAGGCGTTTATGGAACGCTGAAGTCCGACTGACGTGTGGTCTATAAGGACCATATCATCCGCATACATCAGCCATGGCAGTGACTGACTGCGTGGAGGAACATTTTGCACACCAGTCAAACACCCATCTAAGACAGAAAGGTACAACATTTTATAAAAGGGGTGCTAAAACGCACCCCTGCTTTAGGCCAACATTTGTTTTAATTTGGTGCACAATCCCTCCCTCTTGTGTTAGACAGATAGACCCCACCATGTCACTATATAAATGCTTTATATAGTGTAATAAGACAGGATCAAGACCCCATTGCGACAGTTTATACAAAAGCTTCTGCCAAGAGACTGTATCGAAAGCTTTGGAAAAATCCACGAAGCATAAATCCAGCTTGCGTTTTCCAGAGATTGTATCGTGGAACAAATACTCTGTGCGCAATTATTATGACCTGTACTATGGGCTCTACGAAAACCAGTTAGGGATTTGTTTAGCTGGCCAGTCTCTTCTGCCCATTTATTTAATTTTTTTTAACAATACCGAGGCAAAAATGTTTGCACTAGTGTCATTCATTGCGAGGAGCCTGTATTTGGAGGAATCCATTTTAATAGACGGGAATTAATATAGATTCGCTCCAACTATTGGGAACTATCATACCAAGAGGCCAGTGTCTTGCCAGTGTCATTGTTCCAAAATGTGGATTTACTTTGACCACCACGTTAGGTATGGCATCAGGTCCAGGGGCCCTGGAAGTTTTTAATCCCTTGATTATCATTTCTACATCTTCTTCCTCAAATCCCTTGAGCCTCCAAGTTTTTTGGATAAGAAAAGGCCCAAGAGTGCATTATTGATGTATCATCACACGGGGGTCCCAAACCTTTTGTGCACAATGAGCAAAGTGTGCATGTCAAATCAAATGGTGAGCAACATCAACTTTTCCAACATAACATATCAGCACTGAGTTGGTGGAAAAATTATTGCAACACAAATTAGAAATGTAATAAACTTAAGACTACTAATGGAACATTTTAATTTACAGTACTTGGTTATCCAGACAATCTGCAATTCTCGTAGAGGGAATTTGTAAGGCCTTTAACTTCATTTGACATTAAGTGGTTGTTTACAGGAAATGTTGAGGAAACAGAGTGGTCAGTAGGTCATTTTTAGACAGTACCAGTCAAGTTGTTGAAATATAGTAGGGTTAAATAAACATGCAGGACTGCTTTAGGTTCTCAAGCTAAATATTAGAAATGTAGTGCAAATGTTTGGACAGTAAAATTGATCACAAATGGAGCACTGGTTTTCAGGTGAACCTTGGGGTTCTGCCTGGGGATTTTCCAGGATCTTTAGTGGCAAATGGTGCATTTCTAAGCATTCAAGACCAGCAATACTTTTCCTTAGTCCTTGATTATTCGATTGTGGCCCTTTTCTTTCTTCAGAAATGTATACATGTTTGCATTTCTGATTGAACAGAGAGTGATCACTATCCTTTTGAGTTAATTTTCCAATGGCCAGTGGTAGACATCACAAATAAAATGTCTGACAGCCAGAGGTGCTGGTTAGCGACAAGGAAGCATAGGAAAGAATTACTAATTCCTTACAATTAAGATGTTTTCTTAAAACTGCTGCAGTTCATATGCCCCAAAGGAAAGTGCCAGTTTGAGTTTTTGGTTCAAACTATCCAGGACAGAGCTATTGGCAAACAGCGTCCACAAGTTGGGGAGGTCCAGGTCATGGAAAGGGATGCCCCATGGTTCCATGCAGAATGTAGAATCTCAAAAACATCATTGAACCATTAATTAAGGAGTTATGTGTACACGGCTGGTCAGATTTAAAGTTTCAAAAGGGTATAAAAAATGTCTAAAAGACAAAAAAACTATTATTGAGAAACAATGGGAGATTTTTTTTTGCGAAGGATACCAAATAGTTTTATTTTTTGTGTAATTGCTGAGATGGCCATCTCATTCGACAAGTAGTCCTTGGACTACCAGCCGCCCCCCACCCCCCACGGTTATAGGCCAATTTCCTTACTGGATATTGCCAGCAAGATATTTTCCAAATGTTTGTTGCTCACACCGAGGAGTGGGCTTAAAGTAACAATATCTTGAAGCCTTACCAAATGGGTTTCATGGGAGGGCTTAGTACAGTGGACCACTGCTTCACTGAGCACCATCATGGAGAAATCCGGTAAGGTTAAGGGAGGGAGATTATTTGTGTCTTTTTTCAGATCTGGAGACCGTATTTGATTTGATTGATAGAAACATTTTGTGACATAATTTAAATGTTTTTGGGTTCCCTAATGGTTTATTAAATCTTATCCAACTGTGATGCGCAGATATCTGAGCGTCTGTCCCGTATACAAGAACGGGGAATTATACATTGTTTTTCCCCACCAATAAAGGTGAAAAGCGGGGATGTCAGTTGGCCGGAATGTATTCCTTTCTGACTTTGGTTCTAGTACTTCTCTTAGGAAAGTTAGTCCACTCTTTCTTACTTTTCATGGCATGCTTCTTTATGCCGATGACACAGCAATTTTGGACTTGACCGCAGCAGGTCTACAACAGGGCAAACTATACATAAATGACGAGTTTGAAATTAAATATGATAAAAACTAAAATTATGTTGATAAAAACTAAAATTTTGTTGTCCATGAAAAGAATGAAACCATGTAGCTAGTTTTTAAATGAATGTTCCTATGAGGTGGTAGTCTCATTTTTATTTGAGCCTACTCTTCTCAAATAGCGGTGCTTGGGGCAATAATTTTGAGAAGACAGCAGAAAGGGCACCATTAAGGATTAAATGGCTTTTTAAATTTTTATTTCAAGCGTGGGGTATTCAAATTGGATAAGTGCCTGGATGTTTATATGACAAAGGTCTGTTCCGTGATTTTTTATGACAGCAAAATCTGGGGTGGTTCGAACTATCATCTGGAGGGGTTATAAAATACATTCCTGTGCCAAATAGCAGGTGACCCTCTAGGTAAACCTGGTAGCACCTCATGAGCTGAATTGGGGGTGTTCAGTTTGAAGCTGACCAGTTAAGATTTGTAACTTATTTTTTAAAAGGACATCTGGAATGTTCTGCCCATCTTAAAGTGAATTTCAGTGCAAGTGTGATTGCAGCCTCCCCGGTAAAGAAAAATACCTGTGGTACAGGGGGTTATAGGGCAGTGTTCATTTGGGTGGGGGTTGGGATAGAACTTCATTTGGACCATTAAGTTAACTTAAAGTAGCTCTTAAAGCGAGAGCTTGTCTGATGGAGAGAGAGGCAGATGTCCAAAATATACATAAACTGCCCTCTTTAGCTTTATAGGCACAAGATGACAAAAAGAACTCTGTGAAATCAGATCCCCAGAATGCAGGAGGCGATGGTAATGGTACGTTTAAATGTACCCACCCTTCAATAAATAAAGAAGGTGTGCAGGCGGAAGCACAAGTGTGCCTGCAAAATGGGAGTCAATGAAGATTTGATTCATTTTCTGTTCATTTATCGTTGTTTCTCTGTTATGAGTAAGCGTGGACATGCATGGAAGCTATGTTTTATATGATAAATTGTAATTATCAGGTTTTTATATATATAGCTTGTTTTGTGTTAAAGCTGCTTTATTATTTTGGGCGTGTTCTACATTAATTTTATGAAATATGATACATGTTTTTAAATTGGAGAAATATGATTAAATACATTTTGAGTAATACTGGTCATTACATGGTAGTCTTATAAATCCCTTCACTGGGGCTTTGGAGGGCACCTCCTAAGAATTATCTTGGCATGTAATGGCCAATACTGCATTTTAAAGCACCTGGGCCTGTTACATTGGTGAACAAGTGGTTAGGAATATTTAAAAAACTGAACGTTTTGGAGCCTCTTTCTCTTCTGCCCAAAAAGGGATTTTATACAAAACTTAGTGGGAAACATTGGTCAAAATTTTGAGCATTTGACGACTATTTCATAGAAGAGTGTGGTGGTGGTGTTGGGTATTTTGATTCATTAATTGGTTTGTTAATTTGAACGTATTAACAGTAACCTCATTGGATTTGAATATAGGACCAATTAGTTAAGAAAAATGTGGCATGCCTTTTTACTTATCTGCCCGTTATCCAGGTGCCAGATGGCCAGAGTATCGAACTATGACAATTTTTCCACTGGGACCCTGTAATAATAACTATAGGTGACACAAAAAGCAATATTTCCGATAAATGTAATGCATGGTGGCATCAAACACAAACCTTACTTGTGCAAAAATGAGAGCATGCAAATTATTAAATAAAGGAACTTTGGGTATGCATGCCACTTACTTGTCCATTATGCTCCTACTAGCTGTACAAAGGAACAGAATATGACCATTTTCTCCTGGACACACACATGATTCAATTATTTTGCTCATTAATACATTTGGCAGCTGGGTGAAGTATCTGAATATGACAGGGTTTGAACAATGACACTGCTATAATAAGAAAGGACATTTACAAAAAAATAATTTGCACAGCGGCAACAACCTCAAATCTTGCACGTACAAAAAAAAGCCATCTGGAACCACGGCTGGCTCATTGGCCAACATTCTTGCGCAGTCCAGGACTGTGTCCTGGCTATACTGCTGAGGTCTCACCCCTTCAGCATCTCAGAGCAACTTGCGAGCACCAATTAAGGGTGTTGCAAGCAACATGTTGCTCCAGAAGCTAAATGTTGGGGCCCACTGTCATAATACAGTGAACTCGTGTAAGAAAACAGATGGAATTCAGGTCTTGTGCGGAATGACCAGCAAGATGGGTCCTAAAAAAAAAAAAAACAAAACTTCCTGTTGTCATTCTTGTGAACTAAATTAAACCTATTTTGCCACTTCGCATTATGAAGTGAACTGTTGGTGTTGATGTACCCAGTTCTTATACTTGGTCGCTAATGAGACCAGAAGTGCTGCACGGGAAGTGCTCGAGAATTCTTGATGTTTCATAAACTTTGCTCGATCTCTTTGGTATTCTTTCTTTCTTTGATGGATAGCTATATCAAAAGGACTATGTACTGGCCTCCGCTGCCCTTCTTTAGTTCTACATAATTTCATTTGATCAAAAAGATTAAATGGTGTTCTCCCCATGTCCCAATTATAATAGGGCAACCTGCTCTCAATCCATATAGGGTCTTTGGAGAGAAAGGAATGAAGTTTCTCTATATTAGTCTCTGACAAACAAATGTGGGTGCCCTGGTTATTAACCAAGACTTTTGGACAAGGCCTTCTAAGTGGCCATTTATACATTCTATCAAATAAACATACCCAAGTCAATATTAGATGGTCACTAAAATTTGCTATAACATGAGATGGGACTAAGACAAGCCCATAGTTCTTGGTTTCCCATTTGTCCAAGTATTTTCTAAGGGTATATCCCCTCTCCCCTTTGTATTGAGGGATACCAGATATAAGTTTCCAGAGATTGGCTCCATCCATTAGTTTTCGATGATCTAACTATGGGACACGACACTGAGTTTGCTGAGTTATTCAGAAGAATTTTCTCATTAAAATCTCCTGCTACTACTACCATCCCCAAAGGATTATCGATTTGTACCAGGAGATAAGTAGCTCATCAACTTTCCCATGTATGGAGCAATTGTGTTTGTCATCAGTGGGTTATATATATTAATAATTGAAACTAGTGAATGAAAATATGGCCTTTCCTGTAAAACTGATAACCCATAAGGATAAGGTAAACCAATTAAAATGGTTTTATGTGGAAAGAACTCTCGCACCTATCGCTAAACCACCCATAGGTCGGCCTCTAACACTCTGCTTTGCAGTCGTGCAAACACTATTGTATCCAACAATGTGGAAATTATCAATCCGCCAGGTCTCTTGAAGTAAGAATATATCATTTGATTTTATGATTTCTAGACCTAGAGGATTTTTCAGAAAGGAATTGAAGCCATGCGAGTTTCAAGAGGCCCAACTAATTTGGACCAGACTCTCGGGAATTCATGCAGTGTGGGTATTGACTGTATACTTCAATTAATCCAATACCCAAAGATTTGTCATTTTCTGTTTAACATATGGTGCCCTGAATTTGGAAGAAGTACCTGGTATATTTGAATAATCTGATATGAATACATCTGGTGCACAGGTAACCAGTATTGCAACTTGCTTCCGACAGACAATACGTTGATATCTCATCTTCAACTCTTATTGTTGTAAGTTTACAAGTGCCGTGATAGCCGATGAAATGAATTCTACTATGACCCAGTTAGTATTGCTATATACATCAGGTAGAATAATTCTTGTAATGTCCTGCATATTGATGTTCCCAAGAGAGGGTATACGCTGAAACAATTCCATTAAAAAGCTTCTGTTCATAAATGGGCTGGTCGACAAGGGGAATGACTCTTCCAATTTGATCCCCCTCCCCAGCAATGGGTCTTTCTCCTTATATTGACCAGTCCTTGAGTTGAACAAATCTTTGCTTACCCTTTTTAGTACACTAAGTATTATATATTGATGAGCTAGGATGTGCTCGTTACCTTTGTGAATTGGCATCCTCATTGGGTTGGCAATTCATAACTGAGGCTCTCTCCACAATTAAATCAGCACTAGCCTGAGAGGTTAAATGTATTGTGTGAAAGTTCACTTCCATTCACAGTTTGCTTTTTCTTGCATTCAGGTTGCAACCATCTTTCGAGGTGGCCCGAAGATCGGCTTCCCTTATTGTCCCATCTTGTAAGGTGTTGGAAATTGTGCTCATGGGCCTGCTTGCAGAGTCTTGAACTGTCCTAGTTGGCCCCAGTGATACTACATCACAGATTGAACTGTTGAAGACTTATGATAGATGTGATGTATTTAGGGCTTTACATTGGTGCCCAACTGAGCAGGTTTTCCTCGCAGCATAGGGTAGTTCAAATCCTTGCCTCTTTTTCTTTTTCGTCCCATTCTTGAAATTAAGTGGATGTACATTATTATTGTTATTCCTGAAACTTTGTTACTCATTGTCCAGCAGGGGCAGGTTATCCAAAGCACTATCCACATACTCTGATGCAGCTGTCAACTGTGTTTGACTAGGGAGATCAATAGTCAGACACTGAGTTCCTGCAATCTGATTATCGGAAGTTACTGATTGTATTTCTGTGATCTGATCATTCGTTCGTTAACACAGATGTAATATCCACACCCTGATTATCCGGAACATCATTCTTCTCTTGGGAATCAAGGATAACATCTGCAACTTTAGGCAGGATTTTTTTCATCTCATACTGCTCTCTGCTCTTATTTGTACACAGAGCAAATATGAATTTGATGGATGCAGCGATCGCGTTCAATGAGGACTGCGTGCTGCCCCCTAACCTGCTCTGAACATTAGTAATGAGTGGGGTCCTGTCTCAGCAGCCGTGCTATGGACTTCATCAGTCTCACTATCGCTATCAAAAGTCAACATAGGTTGAGCTGGGATTTATTGTCAATAGGAGGGGACAACAAGTCAATTTGCTCATTCAGCACTTGAGTTGACGGTACCGAGCTCATATTAAGCCTATTCTCAGGCTGCTGCTCAACTGCGTGGTCCTTCAGTGCTGCCTGGGGAGCTCGTCCATTCTTAATAGTGGTTACCGCTGATTACAGAGTTGGTAACAACCCTGCTTTATGGGGAAGTAATACTCGTAGAGAGGCTGCTTCGTTAACGGCTGCTACAATCTCTCCCACCTCTTCCGTAGATGACACTCTAAAGTAGCCTGCGATTTTACTCTGAGCTGCCATATCGATTGCTTTGCCTTTCTTTTGATAGACCACATTATTGGACTGAACATGGGATTCACTTAACGGAGGGCTGTTCGTTTTTACCACCACCAATGAGCGTGCTCTACAGAGACCTGACTTCCGTCCCCTGTTTGCCTTCATTATGGTTGTTCACAATAGTAGTTCTGATAACAATTTAACTGCCACTTCAAGACGGTCCTAAAAAGCAAACTCAGTAAGTAAGTGACGGGGCAACCTTATCCAGCGGTGCTATTAATGTAATGTTTATTACACAAGCCCTGCCTCCTCGGGCCAGCAGCACATTAATGGGCTGAATGAGACAGGTTAATTGAAGGCACTCTTCAAGCTAGGCAAGTTAGATAAGTTCACCTTACCTAGCCCCTTGCGGTCCCTTCACAACCTGAAATCCAGCCTGCAACCAATGTTTTGCCACCAGCGGTAAGGAGCAGCGAGAGGACACAGAGATTCAGACACCCTGTGCCCCCACACCGCACTCAGCAACCCGGCATGTTGTTCTCTGATTTGCACCGGTCCGAGTGGGGCATGGATCTCACGTCTCGGATCTCAGCAGCTCTTCCTCATTCTTCCCAGCCTTGGTTAGTTAGAGGAAAGGTCCTCTGGGCGTCAAGCCGCTCCGTTTGTGAGACCGGTAGTGTCAAGCGAAAACAACGGCCGCTTCCGACACCTCACTCCTGGTCAAGGTCAGTGAACATGTTGTACAGTAGAATCCTGCTGATTTTGCTGAATTCCCCTCTCGCTGCACTAATCATGAAACACACAGGTCTAGCAAGCACTTTTAGTTATGTAGGAAAACATCCACCTGGATAAATTGTATATGGGACAAAGTAGTCAATACCGTACCTTATAAGTATATTGCAAGTTCATTTTAGAAGGCCACGGAACTCAGAGATGACTTGCAATACCTTTTTTACGTATGTTAGGGGGTATTTTATTCCTTTTAATACATGGCATCACACTGTCACCCCCTTTATTATCTGGCCTCTTTTTTAGTCTAATGTAAGATCTTACATTTGCTGATTCATATAATCCGTGAAGAATCTGTTTGGATTTTAAGAAGCTAATATGCTACTTCTAATGTAGAGCACAAAACTAGTTTCAGCAGTTTAATAAAATACATCGAACATATGTTTTCGTTTTCTGCTTCAAAATCATGTTGATTCTTGCTCTCTTGTGTTTAAACCTCAGCAGTGCACGAATTAAACATTCTATCAAACAATTCCTTGTCAATTAATCACTATAAAGTCTCAAAGAGAACTATTTTACAAGCATGGAATTTTAAAAGCTTCTCACAGCTTCAAATGAATTCTGCAGTGACAGATGGAACTCTGCCTTTTGCTGGCTCAAGCAGCAGGCTTTGTGACGTCACAACAGAAGGGTAATAACTGATTACAGAGGAGTTGTGATGTAGCAACTAACCTGTAATAAGAACATTTCCAGGCTTTTATACTAATGTTGCCGGCTGCTGTGTATGAAATGTACATTATTAAGAGATGAATCACTAAATATGGGTATTGATTACAATTGATCAACCTAAGCACTACTCTGCCACTGTAATTGATAATACACATATTCTCCAAAAGAGTCTTAATCATGATGGCGAATGAACTGGAACTCCTAAACATTTTCGTTTAATTAACATGAAAAAATGAACACGAAAAAAGCGAATACACATGTTTTTTGTAATTTCTTCTCAATATACCAAAATGAATAACATACAAATACTTTTGATCAAATAACATTCATATCCAACATTAAAACACAACATAACTTGATTAATAACATACATATTTAAACAGCACTAACTTCAGTAACATTGCCAGTTGCCAACTAGTAAACAATTAGATAAAAATGCACTTTCACCCGGACGTTATGGCATACTTGCGGTAGCACTCACTGCCTTTGAAACATTCGTGGATAAATGCAAAGTGTGGACCACTCACACATACCTGGAGGACAGACTGAGAAGAAATAATTTTCATGCACTAAGGCTGCCTGAAAAATCCAAGCTCTAGATAAGATTGTAGCATAGGGTTCTGCAGCTGTCGGAGATGCAGGCCCCTATGCTAATGTGCTTATTACTTGGATGGAGCTGGAGACAAAGTAAAATGTAGGCTACTGCACCAAGAATGGAAATGGCCTTCCTTGATGGGCCTGTCGCATTTGACCTGCCTACAATGGCTTCATATCAATTGCACTAAATGTCTTTTAGAGACACGTTTTTGTGAGAGTTGGGACACTATTGTTCTTCTCTTTGGCTGTAAGTGCAATAATGGGTTCCGAGGGGATCCTGTGATATAGTGAAACTGCAGAGGAAGGAAGCGACTTGCAGAAGTGTGCTCTCCCACTGGCGTCTGGTCAGGTTAAATCTTCTTTGTTTGTTTGCCTCCTCCTTGTGCACTTGGTGGTGTTGCTATGGGACAGGTTTATAGGAGGATTTTGATCACGTGAAAGATTTGATGACTTGTCATGAGCCAAAGATCTAATGAGCGCCTCAACTGGTTCAGAAAAGAAATCAAAATCCCCTTTTTACACTGTAAAAGGTAAGTGGCTGGCATGGTGGGTGTATTGCACAATACAAACTGAAGCAACATCTAGGTGCAGGAGGGCATGGCAGATAACAGTCACTGCCGCGCTTGGGGAGAGGCCTATGGGGAAAGAGAATAATCTCCTCTGCAGTAGGGCAGGAAATGGGTCGGAACAAGACAGAGCAGAGCTCTGGCAAATTTTGTTTTTATCAGAGAGCTGTCTGAGCTCTGCTGCGTCCCGAGGCCCATGGGCTAATCCAGGAGACTCCCAGATATGCTCTTAAACCGAGCTGTAGACTGCCCTCGGAAATGGCCAAAGCATCACATATTGTTTACCATCTATCCAAATTGGTATATCTGTCTTGCAGACACTTGTTTGCTAGTTTGAGTATTGTGAAAAGAGCAGAGTCCAACTGCCATTACTCGGTCAGGGTTCCTTGCTGAATCGCTATCAGGCAGGTTTGAAATGTAAAATGTTGGACATTCTGATGTTCCCATAATGCTCTTGGCTTTTATGCAAACGGCCAGGCGTGCGTTATATGTTGAGATACTGTGGTGTTAGCTGGCCTGGAGCATGCCCCTTGGCCCACCTCCAAGGAGTAGAGGGTTCCCCTCAGCACATTGTCATTTTCCAGCACTGCTCTGCAGGCCATTTCCTCTGTAATGGCAGCATTGCTGGGGAAAACAAAGTCCAAATGGAGAGTGCCTGACCCATCGCAGACTCTGCCCCATTCCTACCACTGGCTTTTTACAGGCTCCAACCTGTGGGAAAAATCTCAACTTTCCTATAAATAAGTCGTGCACTGTGGAATTGACATGCACCATCTCACTATCGCCACATCCTGGATTTTGTTAACAAGCACCGAAAAAGTTGTACACAGCACCATTTCTGTTTTATGTTAACCATATAATCGGGTGCAAATTCTGTTGACAATTAAATGGAGCCTGAGGTGGGTAATTGTCACTGTGTTGTGGCGCTTCAACGCTGGCAACTCTGCATGCCTCGGGCTTTGCCACAACTTCCAATGGCACAAGTGGGTTTGGGGGCTGTGGTATGCAACCCATTTTGTAATACGAGAGGTAATTACCTACATCTTGTTCCTATACTTATATTTTTAAAATAAACCGTTCTTGAGTGGTTTGAAAATAAGTGTAGGAAGAAGTTGAAACTTGCACTTAATGTTCACTTAAACAGCAGGCCCATGAGTTTGAGGGTTTGTATTGTGCGTTGGAGGGGGTGTGCTGATGGGGTTTGTGGGAGGCGGGGGCTGGCCAGTAGGGAACGTAGCGCCACTACTTCTTTTCATGCACTTCGACCACTGATCAGATGTGATCTTAACATGTGGGAGAGACATTCAACTTGATCTTCACTATTCAGGGTCTTTTATGCATCAGTCTGTTGACCGTAACATTGGGACTTGCAACCAAGTGGTGAGTAATCAACAGAGACGCACTTATCTTCATTTGTTGGAGCCTACATCTGGTGCCTCCTTGCACACATGGTTTAGTCTTATATGTAGGGGGTCATTTTGACCCTGTATAGAAGGTTGATTTGCTATGATTGGGCCATAAGCAGAAAATATTGTAACGGTATAAACAGGACTTCTCTCAAACTAAATGACAATGCTGATGGGCAACGACATTGGCTTGATAAAGAGGTTAGTAAACGCTCCAATCAAAAAGCTCCATTCCAGCGTAAATGGAAGCTAAATAACGTGAACCGAAAGACCATAGCTTTTTTGGAGGAGTGTGCGGATGGGCCTTTAATCACCTTACCCTAAACAGGCCCACCACTTAAGAATTGAGTACACGGTTGTACATAAAGCACATTTATTGTATAATTATCTGGGGAGCAGTTAGATGGTGTTGCAGGACCAAACTAACCCAAGTCTCAAACTACATCACTTGCCCTCTTTTATATTTTTGCAAAGGTTAAGTCTCCCAGATACTTTATTGCAATCCACCCACCAAAACATGAATGGACAAAAAAACTCTTCAAAGAAATCCCATCTTTTCCCTGTTCCTACATTTTCATTGGCCAGTTTTATCTTAATAGTCCTCTTCAGATCATATTCATAACACACACTTCTTCTTAGGATTCATCCATAGTAGGTCATGCCGTCATCACATGGTTAAACATTGGTATTGAAACATTCATTACTAACAATAAATGGCCTTAACCGTTTAACCCCTAACTCTTCATTTGTACATGGTTCGCATTAATATTCCGGGTGATATAAGGAAGGCTGGGTAAATGATTTCAATTTGAGTTAGTGATGCTATGTCATTGCCCAGGTCATTAGTTTAAATGGAAAATTCTAATCTAAATACCCTGCCGCTTTATAGCACATAGCACATCTGACAATACAATTGTAACTCTTCATTACTTATAAGTTTAGCCTTGGGCATTGGCTCACCCCATGTTTGACTGCTAGCTAAAACAAATCATGAAAACACCTTCTATCACACCCCCATTCATCAGGAGATTACCTTCTGCTGTCTGACACATTGATGAAACCATAAAACCTGTGGCCAGTTTGTGCAGCGCTGATCACAAAGGTTGTGGGGTTACTTATTAACCCCTCCGCTGGCTTCTAAAACCTCACAGAATCAGTTACTTAAGTCAATGTTCACCTTGCATACCATCCCAACTACTGTGGGTGTGATTCATTTGTAAAAGCACACTATACTGAGATTCATGAATTAGCCATGTATTTGTATTAATGCGCATGTATGTTTTTACATTTGGTGGGGTTGACATTTTGTCTTTCTACGCACGTGCCAGCTAATATGTATCAATTTCTAGACAAACAGTAAAGCTAAAGTAACATATCCCATCCGTAATTAACTATGCTTTGATACATATGAAAATTGCAACATTGCGCCCAGTTTGTCACCACCCCCAGTAAGCAATACGGTGCATGCAACATGAACCCCTCGTAATCGTGTGGACCTTTCCTGACCATCCCAATAGGACACTACCTGTGAAGTGGAGTGAGCATCCTTGGATTGGAGGTCAAAGTCTGACCATTGGATCGAAACTAGTGCCACAAAGCTTTGAGGCAGGACCTGGGCATCTAGCCGTTGAACAGGGCTCACGTCCTAAATAAATTAAAGGTCAGGGGCTCTTTAGAGTTGAAGGAAGTGAACATATTCTGAAGTGAAATATGCTTGTTTTCATTCAATTTCTTTTTGACAATTGAAGAAATTGCACAGGATAAATGATCAAACCTAGGAATCTGTATCGAAATGTCCTTTATAGCAAAATGCCAATAGAAGACATTTTAAAGCGTTGTGATCAAAGCTTCATGTGGTCTTGTGGAAGTGCCTGGCCTCAAAGCCTCACAGGCTAGTCCCAACCCTTGCATGGTTTAGTTCAAAGGAGTGCAAAAAAACATTTTTTGTTCATTCCCACTGAACAGACGGAGAAGGGCGGGAGGGAGTGCAGCGTCAAAGTGGGTAGATGCTGTGTACTCTCATGTTCTCTCGACTTCTGCCCTGCCCTTGAGCAAGAGTTGAGCAAGGATCATTCCAATTATCGCTCTTTGAAAATCGGCTAGAGTTCCCCCATGCAAGAGCACCAAATACCATGGTACTTTGTGGAACCAGAGAACTGGGAAACAATCATCTACTGTCTGTTACTGCAGAGGGCCCCTTATTGAGGCAGCAAAATGGAGGAGGGGCCACAGCAGTCCCCCCTGCACCTGCCTTCTTCCACTGCTGTAGGTCACCCCAATGACTGACAGCAAGGTTTTCTTTCTGTGAACCCTGCAACTGAAACTGACCATGAGTGCTCTGGAAGAAGAGGGGACAGGTGTGCAATCCCTGTTAATGGTTTGGGCACGAGTGGCCTCTGACCAAAGGAGGGTTGGGTGTGGGAAAGCATGCACCAGAGATCTTTCGGATCCGGTCACCTCTGCATCCTGATGATCCCATTGTCCTCTGTGGCATGCCGTTTCTATCACTGTTGCCCCTGTCCCAGAACTGCATGTGACTTACCCTGGAGGCCTTTCCCATATACCTGACTGTTAAGAAAACACTTCCAAATGTTCCTGCAGGTAATTCCACCTCTTCCAACCAATCAATGAGGAGATGACCACCTCTGCTTTCAAATCTGGGCCAAATGCCTTCTCGCAGTGGTAATTGGAACAGAGCTTTTAAAATTCTCATCTGGGTGAAGCCAATAGTTAACACGTGATGCAGATATGTTGTTCTGCACCGTTTGTGTTTTATTTGCATCCATAGAAGCACCTTCTCACATTTGGCTATTATGAAAATGTAACCGTAGAATGCTAGTTTATACAGAAAAATGTATGGTCATGGGAAAAGGAATAGGGAGCAATTTTTAAATAACCAGAAGGACAAACATAGGCGCATCGTAAGCAAAAGATGGTGGCTATGATGTGATTTCGCTATTAGCTACCTGGCTCACCGGGCCTACTATGGCTCAGGAGTGTTGTTTCTCCAGGAAAAGTTCATTAAATATGCCCCATCACCAAATCTCTGCTTGGCTGATCGTCTGCTTCTTCACGTCCCCCGGTTGTCTAGAAGCACAATTGGTGGACGGGCTTTCTCAGTGGTGGCTGCACTTCTTTAGAACTCTATCCCTTTTGTTTGTTTTAATATTTGTAATGCGCACTAGACCCGAGGGTATCAGGGCGCAATAGGCATCAAGAGGGTTGTTCAGCTTCGGTTACATTGCTGTATGCGGTCAAGCATTTTATACATTTTATGCAATTTGTATAATTTATACAGTAAATTGAAGAACGGCAATATGTACAGTATACAGGTATAAGAAAGGTAGGCTACACGAGAGGCAAATACAACATAGACAGTTTTAGAATATGTACAATCGGAACAAGAATGGCAATGTGGAAGTAGAGGTGGTCCTAGTTCATTTTCCTTAATCCAGTGGATGAGGTTGGTCCTGAAGTGTGGGTAAGGTAGGTCTTCTCTCAAGGGTGGGGGGGGAGGGAGTTCCAGTATTGGGCAGCTTTGACCAGGAAGCTGCTACCACCAGTCTTTGTGTGTTTAAATCTAGGCACCGTTAGAAGGTTGCCGTTTGTAGTTCTCGTGGGACGGTTGGAAGGTTGTCTCGTAAATCTCGCTATGAGGTATTGAGGGGCAGTATTATGGAGACATTTGTGTGTCAGTGAGGCTGTTTTGAGGAGGATTTTATCTTTCGTGGAAAGCCAGTTGTTAGATCTTCTAAGGTTAGAGCTGTGAGCTTTCTTCAGCATTCTTAGCGCTGCTCTCAATGCGTTGTTTTGTCAAATCTGGATCTTGTTGATGAGGTATTTGTTACTCCCTACGTATAAGGCATTACAATAATACAATTTGGATAAGACGAGGGCTCTTGCTAAGGTGATGCAATTGTTAGCGGAGAGGAAAGGCTTGGCTGCTCTGATTAACTTTACAGGTGTAAGCAGTAGATGAGGTCATGGAGTTGACTTGTTTTTTAAAGGTTAGTGTGGAGTCTAAGTAGAATCCAAGGATTGTGACCTCCTTGGCTACTGTGATGTTGCCGTCTATTTTGAAAGTAGAGTAGTTGTGGCCTAGTTTGTTGAGGTTCGCAGGGGTACCAAGAATGAGAAGTTCCGTTTTGTCATCATTCAGGCATAGACCATGAGAAGCCATCCATGCCTGGATGATAAGGTACACTCTATTCACAAAGGCCAAATCCTTGTTGTAATCGCCCGTCAACGGGATGAGGATCTGTGTATCATCGGCATAATTAGTGTAGGTGATACCCAGGCCGTCTAGATCATCAAAAAGGGGCTTTGTGAAGATGTTGTACAAGGTAGGGGACACGGAGGAGCCCTGAGACACTCCGCAAGTCATGGTTATAGGGTGAGCGGCTGCTAAAGCCGAAAAGACGCGCATTGTTCTACTGTCCAGGAAGGATTGGATCCATCCAATCGCTTCTTGTGAGAAATGGGCGGCAGAATCCAAATGGTTGCATAGGATCTTATGGTCCACTAAGTTGAACGCTGCTGAAAGATCGAGCCGCAGCAGCAGTGCTGTCTTGCCGTCTCTAAGTGCGTCTATTTGAGCCTTAAGGTCGATAAGCGCAGTCTCAGTTCCGTGTTGTGGTCTGAAACCTGACTGACGTACTCCTAAGAGGTGGTTGCATTCCAAATATTGTTGGATTTGTATGTAAGCCACCTGATCTAGAATTTTAAGCAGAAACGGGACTGTGGTGATAGGGCGATAGTTTGTAGGTATTGACGGGTCAAGAGTTGTTTTTTAAGAAGTGGGAGGACTCAAGACTGTTTTAGGTTATTCAGTATGGAACCAGTGGAGAAGGAGGCATTGATCAGTTTGGAGATGTGAAAGGGGAGAGGTCACGAGCAGCATCTTTTATAATCTGGGCTGGGCAAGGGTCGCCGTGGCAGTTGGACGGTTTAAGGGTGAGAATGACTTTCAACAGCTAGGATGGATACTTTTTTGAAGCAGGGTGTTGGTAAATTAGGAAGTGGCGGATTAGATTGTGGTTGAGGCATCAGTATTTTGTTAGGTTTAGCGGCAAGAAGGAGGGTTTCTTTTTTATTGTTGATCTTAGCTTGGAGTGTCGTCACTTTGTTAGATAGGGCACCCTGAATGCTAGTGCACCATGTTTTGTTCTTGAGACGGGTGTCCGGGGCTTGGATAGGCGTTTCTATCTCTTTAAGGATAGTAAAAAGTTCTTTAATGTTTGAGTTGGCTTGAGAGGTGCGGAGGTTGTAGGAAAATTGTTTGGCGAGGATAATTTCTTTTTTGTAAAGAGTGGCAATTTTACTAAGGTTCTTTTTGTTGGTGTCAGAGGGATCTTGTCTCCAGGTTTGTGCGCTTGTGCATTTTTCTCATCTAATTGTTTTCAGGTGGGGAGAGAACCAAGTATTCACATGTTTTTTAGATTTGCTCTTTATAGTTTTCAGAGGTGCTATGATGTCTAATGAAGATAGCATTATTTTGTTGTATTCCTCAACCATAGTGAAGGGATTGGTGTGGTCAGGCAACGAATTCAGAGCGGGAAGAATCGGGGGAATGAGTTTTTCAGCTGTGATATTTCTTTTGTTTCGGGTAAGGGTGGCAGTAGCTATACTATTGGCAGGTAAGGGAGGTGTAGCTCCTAAAGAGAAGGGCATCAGGTGGTGATCAGACCAAGGCTGTGGTCTGCTATCCAGTCGAGGGTCCTGCCTTTAGTGTGGGTGGCACCTGTCACTTTTTGGGTAAAACCCAATTATCAAGTGAGGCATGGAAATGCAAGGCATTTTGATCTAGTTGGTCGTTGAAGCCTAGGTTGAGGTCTCCTAGGAGAAGGCATTGTGAGGAGTTTTTAAGTTTGTCCGATACGAATATTAGTTAAATCTTCTTCGAAGGAGCCTAGAGGGCCCAGGGGGTCTGTGTATGAGGTGTATAGACAAGGTATGGGTGTCAGATGGTTAGCTTGGCGGTGAGGGATTCACACAAGTCTACGTTTAGAGGCATGGTAAGTCTCAAAGCAAGACTGGCTTTGGCAATTATGGCAAGGCTACCGCCTCTGGATGTGGTACGATCTATTCTAAGGAGAGTGTAATCCTCGGGTGGGTAGCATGATCGCTGGACCTGCTGCTGGATGAAGCCAGGATTCAGTAATGGCGAGGAAGTGCATTTTGTCTGTCTGCAGTAGGTCTGCTATTTCAGTGGCGTGGGCCACCATCGATCAGGCGTTTTATAAGGGCACCTTTTATGCTAGTCTGAGTTGTTTGGTAGTTAGTAGTGCTGGTGGAATTCTGGTTATTATAGTGGAGCTTCAGGTGGGTGTTGGGAACTCTGGTGTGCCGGCTGTTGAGCTGGAGTGCGTGCTGGGTGGAGTTTTTAGTATTGGGCTGTGAACCACAGGGGGTGCTGGTCTTATTATTTATGAGGAGGTGTGATGCTTTAGCTGAAGGTTCATATATTTTAGGAAGTCTGGCACAGAGTTTGCGGTTTCTCTGGAGGAGAAACCTTTGCCTTTACGGGTTACCCCAGACCATTTGTCTTTTAAGAAAAAACATAGGACGTTTTTATTCGTTCAGTAATCATGAGTGGGTTGTGCGTCCTCGCTTTGTGGCCTCCTTCTGGTTAACATTGGACTTCCAGCGCCATGATACCCCTGGGTCTTTACTACAAAATCATCTAACATAACATAACTGCTGGAGGCAGAGTATCTGCTCTGTTCAAACGGAGAAACAAAGGTAAAGTTATACTTATTTCAAAACTGCTTGTTGGCAGGAATTGGATGCCAAATTGAAACAAAAAATATTTGGAAGAGCATAATACCTAGCCTATGATGGTGACTTTTTGAGTCGGACAATGCCCATACCTTAGTATTAATATTAGGAAAGAAAATATCAAACCCTTTTACGGCGTACCGAAAAATGGGTGGGTTTTTGTGTCGAATTGTTGCACTTTCATGCACAAATACACATGGTAAATGGAGTAGGGGTATTAATTGGGAATTTGGGGGTTTGCAGGAGTCGCCCCTGCATTTATTTGAGCAAAATAAAGTCTGGATTTTCAGGGTGTGCAGTAAAGATTTGGTATTTTTACATAGCTCCGTCAAGACATGGCACAGAATAGCAAACCCTGGTTGCTCCAAGTTCTCGGGCACTGTGAATAACACCAGGGAAATACCCAGAGAGATTTTTGGAGAGACTTGATAGTTTCTCCAAAAGTCTCTCGGGGTATTTCCCTGGTGTTATTCAGTCTATGCCAAGTTTGCATACTCCATCCATTGGAAAATAAGGCCCTGCTTCCAGCTTTCACAGTGGGTGGGCTAGAAGTTTCACAGGGTCCACATTCTCCACCAAACCTCTCTACCCAGGGCTCCTGGGTAGAGAGGTTGGTCTGTGGTCCTCCAGCACAGCCTCAATTTACTTCTTGCCACTCCAACATAAACTTTCCTCTGAGATTTCTCTGGCATCTGTCACTCGTGCTCTCCATCACCTATCTCCTGGCGTGCCTCCGCTATGCATTGCCAAATGCTTGTTCCTTCTCCAACCTCACTTGTGCACCCTGTAGGCATGGTGTATGTTTCCACCACTGTTCTCTTTCTGGCCCTTCTAATCTTATCTGGACCTCCTCCTCTTCAGTTCGACCTCTCGTCACCTACTCCTTAAATCTTAATGCCACCTCCTCCTCTGTTCCTCTCCTCCCTGGCACATCCAGTGCTCCTCTGACTGTATCCTCCCTATCACCTCTTCGCTCTTCCTGGCATGTCCTCTACACTCCCTTTCACCACCTCCTCTTTCTTTACTTCTATCACCACCTGCATCTCCTCGGCTCTTCACTCACTACTTCACTGTCCCTCCCCCTGTCACCTCCAAACGTCTCTCTGACTCTAGCCACTCCGGCATTTTTTAATATTTGTATGTCCCCTCTCTTGGGTTGGCCTCCCATCGAGGGTCTGGCATTACACATGCAAGCTATTGCTAGATCTCTGCTGGCTGAGCAGAAGCTGCTATACCCTCTTCTTTGTTGGTAAATAATGTTGCTACTCGTGTTCTACTAAGTTTGTCAATAGAAATCAGAATGCAAAATGTCCTCGTGCCTCGTGGCTTGTTTTTAAGGGTCCATGGTGTCTTCTTCGTTCCTCATCTAGCATTGTGCTCCAATGAATCTTTTATGGCGTGCTCAATACCGGAGACCAGTCTCTAAGCGCGGGACCGGGATTTGAACCTGTGTGGTTCTGCGTGGTCTTGCTTCCAAGACAAACGCTTTGCCCCCGAGTTACCCTCCCGGCTCTACATTCTTAATTGGGTGTTCATGTACTACCAATATGACGAGCTGCTGCCCCCTGACTTGCTGTTTTGGGGGTGACCAGTGGATCCTCCCCACACCACCCCTTGGGCCCTAAATCATGGAGCAGGTGGTGGCACCCCTTGACCCCTACTTACTCTTTTTGTCAAATAGGTGACATCTTTGCATATGCCAGCGGGTTTACTCATCTACGCGGATACATTATGATTTGTGATGCAGAGTTTAGGACATTGAACACCCCGATGCAGTGTCATTCCGTGTGTCCTCGGAATGTAATTCGCTGAAATCTTACAAGTGTGACAATTTTCGGACATTTGAAGAAAATTCAGTGTTTTGGTCTTTGGCAGGCGGTGCTGTGGATTCACGTGGTTCAAATCTGTAGAGAATGGAAACGCATAACAATCTGCAGATGACATTTACTCTATTTGCTCTAAATGGGGATCACCAGTGTAAGTGGGTGCTTCGATCAGCAGTATCCAACAAGGACTGGGCTATGTTCAAACCGGGCTATAAGGGTTTATGGTTATTCTCTTGGTATTTTTGCAGGCTTACTTGATGAAGAACCATATTTTTGGGGAGTGCGGAGGGGAGGGGGTTGAACAGTCAGTAATCCTTTGGCTTCTAAAAAAGTGTTTGTGTACACAAAACACTCTATTTACCAGCATGAGCAAAGCCAAATTACTGCACGGCCAAGCCATACCACGATACTCATTCGAACTGGCTAGCAAGGGTGGCTGGGCACATTGTTAGCAAGGGTGGCTGGGCACATTGTTAGCAAGGGTGGCTGGGCACATTGTTAGCAAGCGCTGGCTGTGTGCGACTCTTACATGTATATTTCGGGCTGTTATTTGATGTGGTTTGGCCAGATTTCTGTATTAATAATTGAAGGGGCCTGGCTTATATCATTAAGGTTTTCAGACATTGTTGGCGAATTGGGTATTACTGGCCTCGGCGAACATTTATTTGAATCCTATTGTACTGCTTTTTCCACAATTATTAGCCGTGCAAAAATATTGTTAAATAATTTGTTTGATTCAAGAGTTCGAACCTGTAAAGAAGCATGAGTACATATGATTTGCAGATTAAAAACGCTCTCAGTTGCCAAGGAATAATGTAGGCGACTGTGGTATGCAAGAGAAATGGTTTAACATGCTATATATTTTATTTCATTTTGAATCGGTATATGTCAAATACGAGAGATGTTGCTTACAGGTGTGTGTGTGTGTGTTTCATCTATTTTCCTAATGACCTCACAGCTTGATGTAACATTTAAGAGTATGAATAGTATTTTTTTTTTAATCAAATGGTACTAATGAGTAATTGGGTAAATTAAACCAGCTGCTCATCCAAACATGACAGCGAGCTAATATAGTCCAAAGTGAAGCCTGCGTGGCGTACACGGCGCGTATGAGGACACTTGCAGCTTCGCACCTTTGTAAATGAAAAGTGATGGTATAAGCTCTGTAGTACTCACTTTATCGACTGTTGAGGGATTCTTGGCCTGGATCGACTCTGATAACCTAGATCATGCAGCAGGTGCTCAACTCTCCTAGCTATCCATCTGCACCATCGGGCCTTGTCATTAAGGTGGAACCTGCTTAGCCGGGCTTGCGGTGCCAGTGTCGCCCTGCGCCTTGCCGTGTTTGAAAAGCCGCTGCATTTCCTGTTTGTTCACATTTGCTGCACAGGTGGAAATGGTTGGCTCGGCATCAGGATTAGAACTTGGCGACTGCAAACTCTGCCTCTGAACTGCGCCAAGCAGAGACTATAGGAAAGGTGTGCAATGCCATAAGAGACTAAGGTTGCGCCTCGTCAAAGAAGCCAACCGTGCAACCAACTGACCCAAAGGTCTATGCCTGGCTCCTCCACTTGAGAAAGCTGTGTGATCTTCTCCCTCTGTCTCGGTTCAATGATCAGCCAACATTAGAAAGGCACCCATAGGCTGCGCTGCTTTTTTAAGCGTTTAATGTAAAGAAAAACAAGTCCCCCTTCTATTCCATTTCTCTTACAGGAACATTGGAGACTGGGACCGAAGACATTGTCGATGTCAAGAACTGTTTCTGCTGTTGGCACCCTAAGGGGGCCTGCCTCCGTATCTTGTTTGAATAACCAACCCTGGTAGGGGGTGACAAACAAGGTAACAGTCCTAGAATCTCTGCTGTTCCAAGCAAGGAGGTCTCAAAGACCGACAGCTATGCCCAGAATTTCCAACAGGCGAATTTAGGACTTTTCATATCTGTTCGGGAGGCCCCGTTGGTAGACTCGCTCTGGTTCCTTTGCAATGTCAGCAGTACAGTCGCTGGGGCCAGAGGCCGAGACTAACCACTTCAAGTCACACCACACAGTAAAGGGGCAGCGGGGGCTCCCATGGTTTCTGCAAGGACTTCTGTGGGTATGCTTCCTGGCAGCAGTTATAGGATTTTGCAGCTGTCCCCGCTTCGATACATGTCCTTGTCCAATGGAAGAGCCCATGGCTGGTATGTCCGTAATGCAGTCCATGTGGAGATGGGGGAACAGCACAGTCTTACTAGTCCCTTCAGTTCTAGAGCAAAGCCAGACACAATCATGCTCTCCCAAAATTGGTCCCATGAATTTTATTTATTCAAACTTTACATAGTGCCTAGATGCCAGGTAATTAGGGGCTCCAGGTTACTGTTGGCCACCTTAGGCAGCCTCCACCAACTTCCATTACTTTCACATCTGCCAGATCACCTGGAGATCATGTAACTGGCATTGGAGCATAGTATAAATCCCACTAATACAAGATCTCTGGCACCCTGTTTCCAGCTGGGTACAGCCATTCAAAGCCAGAAAAACCAGGTGGCACCAAGTAGAAGCTGTTTCTACCTTGTAATGTTGACATCTGGACCGCTAATCACGCCGCTCAGAATGCGGTCCCTATCTACTGGTGCCACCCCCAGCTGGAGCTCAGAATAGACCAACTGGCAAAGGTGCTGCAGCTAGGGCGTGTTGACAGTGATGCCACATTCATGTGCTCCTTAATGATTTACCTCTGACTCGAGCAAATAACAGTGCTCATTACCCACTACATTCCTCCTATGGCTTGGCCTTACACCACCCATGCATTTAGGTCATGGCCAATTACGAGCATTCTTGACCAGTTCTCTGACCAGTAATGCTTGACTTTGAGTGGGGTAGTCTTTCAATAAAAAATCTTCTTAATGCTTTATTAGCATGGAACTAGTGAACAGCACGGCGACCGCTCATGCGCTCTGGTATTAGTCCATTGGATTCACCGGTCCATTGTGATACAATCGCGGACCCAGGAATAGGCTGGACTTTGGTGGAAGGGGGCGGCGTCATCGTTCTGTAGAAACAGATCACCTTTCTAGGAAATGTCGCGATCACAAAATATATTGATGACGTTTCTATGACAAAAGGCTTTAAATGCTGGTTCACTTCGCTCTTATACAGTTGTATGGGGATTAAATTAAGTAGTACTGAGGATTTGTAGTTTGTAGGTGTTTCTGCTAATGTATTCGTACGTTTTGTGACAAGGTGCGGTTGATTGTTTTTGCCATATTTACTGCAGCTTCTTTTGGATCCGTGTAGCAGCGGGAGACTGCCCCCCCCCCCCACCCATGGGAGAAGACACAGGTTTATGGGCGCGCTTCCGACAATGTGTGGTGAGACTGTTGCAGTTTTACATTCTTCCCAGATCAGTATTTTGTCGTCTTGCCAAAGCGGAATGAGACCCTCCCTAGCGTCTTGGTCAATGGTTTGACTTCTTAGGCGTGGAAAGAGAAGTCTTTCTCCACAGTTTTATCGGCTGATGGAGAGGGGGTTGCAAAGATTTCTTTCATTTCTTGGGTCTGTAATCCAGACTACCTTTTGGTTAGCTGTTGGAGACACCAAGCCAAGTGTTCTATTCAAAGGCAAAACCTTGCCTTTACGGGGTTGCCGGATTGGGCGGCCAGGGGTGAGGAAGGGCAGACGGATGCCTGGTTTAAACCGGCTCCCCAACGTGGGGCCAGTGGGGTGGTTTTTCGCGGGCTCTGGCGGCATGGGGTGTGCACGGCAGCGCCAGTTTTGTGGCTTACATAGAGCCTTAGGAGGACGAGGAGAACCTATGCCTCGGCCTTGTCCGGCCTGACTCTCTCCGTGCCTGCGCCACCGCCTGGAGCCCTCGAAGCCAGCTGGAAGTCTGTATCTCATCCCATCCGGGGGACTCTGGAGCTGGAATGGGGCACAGGGACTGGAGGCTGCCGGCAGGGGAGGGGGCAGTAGGGCCAGAAAGAAAGGGGGACTGCTTTCCGGTGACAGCTCCCCTGTAGGGCATGGTGGGGAGGGGGGCAGGTCCTCACCACCATGCGACGCCACAGCGGGGCGGAGAGCCATGAATACCCTTGGATCACTTGCCAGTAGGAAGTGTTATTTATGGATATAATGCATTATATATGTACAGTCCATTTTTTTTTTGTGCATTTATGGTTTGCTGTGAGATTAAAAATATGGCTGGTTTGGCATCCAAGGAGTGACGTGTCTCGTGCGACTCTTCCTAGGCATGCCCCCTTGCTCAGCCCACATCAATGGCCGGCGTTACATGCGTGTGGGTTCTTACTCATTGGAAGATTCCCACTTCACACCTGCAAAAGACGATGCGAGTCTTGTAAAGTACTCTTCAGCATGTGATCCCTGGGGAGTCCTAGGATGAAATGAATTCTACATGCAAAGATACCCATTTTTCGTCGAGGGCAGATGCAAAGCTTTGCAATCTATCTGCTGGTGTGATGCTGGCCTTGTTAGTCTGTGATTGTATTCTCTCTAATGCCCGTAACAGTTTGGGGGAAGTTTTGGCGATTGGCAACTATGCTAGGTTTTATTCTAGCCGCCTTATCCATCTACATATCCCCTTGTGCGCGTTGGCGGCCCCCACCAGATGTCCCAGATTTTAGTTGTTGCCCCATGCCAAGCCCCGCCCTTACCTCGCTGTACATTTGGAGCGTACTAGGTCTGCTTTTGTGGTGCCTAGGGTCTGGTCCTCTAATACGTGAGAGCTCCCCTAGCATGGTCTGCAGAACTTAAGGTTCATTTCTTAAGGGTGCCATGCGAGCACCACTAGCGCCTTAATTATTGAGGTGCAATCTGGTTGTCTGATTTCCCTTTCTGCCATGGGCCTGGGCCTTGTTCTGACACTACGACCCCAGATGTGTTTCTGCAACCTCCAATGCTAGCGAGCCCCTTGCCTGCTGGCCTTGCCCCAGCCGCTATGCATTCAGCCACACCCGAGTCAGAAGCCTCATGCTTGGCATCTGCGGTTTGCGTCTTCGCTTGACCTTTTGGGTTCTGCTGAGCATTCTTGCTGTCACTTGCTTTTCCGCAGCCCTGGGATGGAAAGTTGCTCATTGACTAAGTAGTTGTACCAAAGTTGCTAGGAAGAGGGGGAAACTTATGACCGTGTAAACCCCCTTTCTCCCCACCAAGCCATCAAAGATATAAAGACGCCTTTGCGGCAAAGTGTTGTTATGTGAAAACTGGAAATGATAGCAGGGTTTTGTACTCTGAGAAACCACAGGCTGCCTCCCATGCGTCCCCAGTGCATCTTTGTTTTGTTCACTATTAGAATTTGATTTTTTGAGACTTTAAGTAAGAATCCAAAATACCTTGAGCAAGAGCTTTAGGCTTTGCAAAAATAAATCCACGGCTTCTGTCGGCCTTGCTTTTTTTTCCCCCATAATGGTGGAGCCGGCCACCATGCATCGCTTAATTAAAGGGATGCTTTCCATGTGCACCTGCCACCATTCTGGAAGAAAAGGCCTTTTTATGGCTGAAATTCTCGTGCATGAGAAAGAGCTTCAGGCTTTAGAAAAAAATTGGCCTCCTCGGCCAGGGCTACCTGGGGACTTTAGGGAGCCCCAGCAGCACCCTGTCGCTGACACTTTTTTCGGAGACTGCTGGTGACTCTGCCTCATCTAGCTCCTGCTCACTTAAAGCCCTGGCCCTGCCTCTTGCATTCCATCTAGCCCCCACCACCCCTTACTTGGATCCTTGGTTGTCCTGTCTCTTGCCTTCGTCTACCCCCTCTTAGCTGCTTGGATATGTGTGCTCAGTGGTTGTCCTGCCTCTTGCACTCCATCTAGCCCCCTAACCCCTTGTTTGGATCTGTGTGCTCAGTGGTTATTTCTGCCTCTTGCATTTCATCTTGTCCCCATCACCCCATGCTCGGATCCGTGAGCTCAGTAGCAGTGGCGTAACACCATTGAGCTGACCAGGCTCCAGGCAGTGGCGTAGCCAGGATTGTCTAACAAGTGGTGCCTGAAGATAATAGATTTGGGCCCAAAACAGTGCCATTAACATCTGTAAATGCCCACATAGTGCTGCTGAGTCGGCATTTGCAGATTTTGGCTGAGCCTTCCCTGCTCAGACCCTACCCAGTCAACGCCTCTGGCTTCAGTCCTTCCCCAACATTTTGGGCTATGTTAATTCGACCTGGCTGACCAGATCAGGACACAGAGGTTAAACGGCGCCTGGGCTTTGCTGTAAACAACAGACCTGCAATTACTAACGTAAAGCATTTCACTGTTAGCACCTGCATTCATATGCATAATTTTTTAGACAATTGAAATCGTGATGTGGGTTTTGTACTTGCATGTCAGGGGAGCAATTGGAAAGGTAGAGAGGGGCAGGAGACTGCTCATTCTCACATCAGTCTTTAAGTGTGTGGTTACATATGTGAAGAGAGAGTTAACTGCTTGTAACATTGAAGCTGCACTAGAATAGTCTCATTAGTACGTGTAAAGAAGTTAGGTGCCCTCCACACAAGTAGGTTTGCCCCTCCCCCACATTCTCTGAAGTTAGAGGTTCCCCCAACATTTGAAGGGATGTCCTCGTCCCCCTAAAAATAGGTTTTGTTGCGCCCCTTCACAATGGTTGTTCTGCTTCTTGCATTCCATCAAGCCCCCATCACCCCATGCTCGAATTCCCCATCCTCTTGCATTCATTCCATCAATCCCCCATCACCCCATACTCAGATCCGTGTGCTCAGTGGTTGTTCTGCCTCTTGCATTCCATCTATGCCCATCACCCCATGCTCAGATCCCTCAGCCTCTTGCATTGCATCAAGCCCCCATTACCCCATCTATCCCCCATCACCCCATGCTCGGATCCGCATGCTCAGTGGTTGCTCAGCCTCTTGCACCCCATCTATCCCCCAACCCCATCACCCCATCTATCCCCCATCACCCCATCTATCCCCCACCACCCCATGCTCGGATCTGCGTGCTCAGTGGTTGATCTGCCTCTTGCATTCCATCAAGCCCCCATCACCCCATCTATCCCAATCACCCCATCTATCCCCCATCACCCCATGCTCGGATCTGCGTGCTCAGTGGTTGATCTGCCTCTTGCATACCATCAAGCCCCCATCACCATGTGTTCCGTCTATCGCCCATCCCCCCTGCTCGGATCCGTGTGCTCAGTGGTTGTTCTGCCTCTTGCATTCCATCTATCCCCCATCACCCCATCTATCCCCCATTACCCCATGCTCGGATCTGCGTGCTCAGTGGTTGGTCTGCCTCTTGCATACCATCAAGTCCCCATCACCACATGCTCCATCTATCCCCCATCACCCCATCTATCCTCCATCGCCATATGCTCCTTCTATCCCCCATCACCCCATCCATCCCCCATCACCCCACGCTCGGATCTCGGCTGGTCCTTACTCATCCCGTTTGCTGTCCTGCTCATCCACATTCCAGATAATCATCATTACCCCTTGCTCTTCCAGTCTTGGGATCTGCACTTAATGTCTGCCCCCACTCCCCACTCCCCACCTATGAACTCTTGCTCGTCCAGTTTTTGAGCCTTAGAAGCTCACAC
This sequence comes from Ambystoma mexicanum, assembly GCF_040938575.1. Classification (NCBI taxonomy): domain Eukaryota; kingdom Metazoa; phylum Chordata; class Amphibia; order Caudata; family Ambystomatidae; genus Ambystoma; species Ambystoma mexicanum. Next base: position 730,527,972 of record NC_090921.1, on the reverse strand, counting down.
GCTCCCTTCTTGCTATGGGCTGCAGTGTTGCACGTGTCCTTGTTCCGCAGTCGGAGATGTCTGGCCTTGATCCGCGGTGTGGTTTGCTGACCCCCCCCCTTCCTCCGTTGCACCACGCGCCGCCAGTTCCCGGGGTGTTGCAATAGCTGGTAACCATTGGTTCTCATTCATCCGGGTGCTCAGGGAATCCCACATCCCTCATCCTTCTGCTGCTCATTCTTACATCACGCTCCAGCTGCTGAATGTGCTGCCGTCCCGTAGCGAACACCCCTCCCCCCAGGGGTCTGGTATACCCTGATCGCTGTACCTTTCCGTTCCCAGCCCTTGTAAATATTTCCCATCTTAATATGTTTTATTTTTACAAAAGGTAAAATTCCACCTGCTAAGGTTAAGAAGAGCACAACTCTCTCGCTACTCCCTGGGAACATGTTGGCAAAGTGCTGATGCCACGTTAAGCACCCGATAATTTAGGGTATCCTCCTACCTCTGGTGTTAAGCACGTGATCTTTAACAATACAAATGACATCCATTTTGTGTACAGCGCTTCATGCCGGATTGCGCCTGTTTCTAGGAGCTGTAATAGCAGTTTTGCCTTACTATCCAATTTGATGAAACTCAATTTGTCGACTCCAGAAGGATGCATGGCCGAGTCTATGGTTTCGGCATTCAAGCTCGCCAAGTGCAGGCTTGTCCTATGTCGGAGGCGAGGGTTTAACTTATGACTGGGTCGTACACTTGGATATAGTTAATGTGTTCTCGTTAAAACATCATATTTTGCCCACTAAATTGTATAGTTTTTGTTCGTTCCCTCCAGCTGCATATTTTCTTTAGTAAACCTATACAATCTAAAGAACGTATGTAAAGAATTTGCTCTGACGAATGATCATAATGACTCATTTCAGATTGGTTATATAGTGCTTTATGGCTGATTCCGATTGCTTCCAAGTGCTGTACTGATAGGTGTTCTAACCCAAGATGATGGTTTGTGCACCTAGGAGGGATGAAAGGCTGAACACCGATGTGCGAAGCGAGCGTCCAGCACTCGGTCCTTTTTGGCCAGTACCCGCTTTTGAAAGTAGTACTGGTGGATAACCATTCTGCTTCATCTCCCCATATTTAACCCCTTAGGGGAAAGAACCGGAACATATGCACGTACTACCTATATTCACACCAAATGCACATGGAAACCCACGAAATAAACATGAATGGGAGGATCCATATTTTTTTATGTGGGCTGATTAACTCTAGAAATGGGGAACTGGTGCTCTAGAAATAAGTAACTTTATTGACCCCGCCGAGGGGAACCAGCGTGTGCTTGCAGCCATGTGTGAACACGGTCTCTGAGGCCACGGTGGGCGTGTTTTGTAGGGAATCTTTATTGACCCCGCCGAGGGGAACCAGCGTGTGCTTGGAGCCATGTGTGAACACGGTCTCTGAGGCCACGGTGGGCGTGTTTTGTAGGGAATCTTTATTGACCCCGCCTAGAGGGGAACCAGCGTGTGCTTACAGCCATGTGTGAACACGGTCTCTGAGGCCACGGTGGGCGTGTTTTGTAGGGAATCTTTATTGACCCCGCCGAGGGGAACCAGCGTGTGCTTGGAGCCATGTGTGAACACAGTCGCTGAGGCCACGGTGGGCGCGTTTGGTAGGGAATCTTTATTGACCCCGCCGAGGGGAACCAGCGTGTGCTTGGAGCCATGTGTGAACACGGTCTCTGAGGCCACGGTGGGCGTGTTTTGTAGGGAATCTTTATTGACCCCGCCTAGAGGGGAACCAGCGTGTGCTTACAGCCATGTGTGAACACGGTCTCTGAGGCCACGGTGGGCGTGTTTTGTAGGGAATCTTTATTGACCCCGCCGAGGGGAACCAGCGTGTGCTTGGAGCCATGTGTGAACACAGTCGCTGAGGCCACGGTGGGCGCGTTTGGTAGGGAATCTTTATTGACCCCGCCGAGGGGAACCAGCGTGTGCTTGGAGCCATGTGTGAACACAGTCGCTGAGGCCACAGTGGGTGTGTTTTGTAGGGAATCTTTATTGACCCCGCCGAGGGGAACCAGCGTGTGCTTGCAGCCATGTGTGAACACGGTCTCTGAGGCCACGGTGGGCGTGTTTTGTAGGGAATCTTTATTGACCCCGCCTAGAGGGGAACCAGCGTGTGCTTACAGCCATGTGTGAACACGGTCTCTGAGGCCACAGTGGGCGTGTTTTGTAGGGAATCTTTATTGACCCCGCCGAGGGGAACCAGCGTGTGCTTGGAGCCATGTGTGAACACAGTCGCTGAGGCCACGGTGGGCGTGTTTGGTAGGGAATATTTATTGACCCAGACTAGGTGAACCAGCATGTGCTTGGAGCCATGTGTGAACACTGTCGCTTAGGCCACGGTGGGCGTGTTTTGTAGGGAATCTTTATTGACCCTGCCAAGGGGAACCAGCGTGTGCTTGGAGCCATGTGTGAACATTGTCGCTGAGGCCACGGTGGGCGTGTTTTGTAGGGAATCTTTATTGACCCCGCCTAGGGTAACCAGCATGTGCTTGGAGCCATGTGTGAACACTGTCGCGCGGCATGTTTTGTAGAGAATCTTGACCCCGCCGAGGGGAACCAGTGTGTGCTTGGAGCCATGTATGACCACTGTCGCTGAGGCCACGGTGGGCGTGTTTTGTAGGGAATCTTTATTGACCCCGCCCAGGGGAACCAGCGTGTGCTTGGAGCCATGTGTGAACACAGTCGCTGAGGCCACGGTGGGCGCGTTTGGTAGGGAATCTTTATTGACCCCGCCTAGGGGAACCAGCGTGTGCTTGGAGCCATGTGTGAACACTGTTGCGTGGCATGTTTTGTAGGGAATCTTGACACCGCCGAGGGGAACCAGCGTGTGCTTGGAGCCATGTGTGAACGCGGTGCCTGAGGTCATGGTGGGCGCTTTTGGTAGGGAATATTTATTGACCCCGCCTAGGGGAACCAGCGTGTGCTTGGAGCCATGTGTGGACACGGTCGCTGAATCCACGGTGGGCGTGTTTTGTAGGGAATCTTTATTGACCCCGCCGAGGGGAACCAGCGTGTGCTTGGAGCCCTGTGTGAACACAGTCGCTGAGGCCACGGTGGGCGCGTTTGGTAGGGAATCTTTATTGACCCCGCCTAGGGGAACCAGCGTGTGCTTGGAGCCATGTGTGAACACTGTTGCGTGGCATGTTTTGTAGGGAATCTTGACACCGCTGAGGGGAACCAGCGTGTGCTTGGAGCCATGTGTGGACACGGTCGCTGAATCCACGGTGGGCGTGTTTTGTAGGGAATCTTTATTGACCCCGCTGAGGGGAATCGGCATGTACTTCGAGCCATGTGTGAACGCGGTGCCTGAGGCCATGGTGGGCGCTTTTGGTAGGGAATATTTATTGACCCCGACTAGGTGAACCAGCATGTGCTTGGAGCCATGTGTGAACACTGTTGCTTAGGCCACTGTGGGCGTGTTTTGTAGGGAATCTTTATTGACCCTGCCGAGGGGAACCAGCGTGTGCTTGGATCCATGTGTGAACATTGTCGCTGAGGCCACGGTGGGCGTGTTTTGTAGGGAATCTTTATTGACCCCGCCTAGGGTAACCAGCATGTGCTTGGAGCCATGTGTGAACACTGTCGCGTGCCATGTTTTGTAGAGAATCTTGACCCCGCCGAGGGGAACCAGCGTGTGCTTGGAGCCATGTGTGAACACAGTCGCTGAGGCCACGGTGGGCGCGTTTGGTAGGGAATCTTTATTGACCCCGCCGAGGGGAACCAGCGTGTGCTTGGAGCCATGTGTGAACACTGTCGCTGAGGCCACAGTGGGTGTGTTTTGTAGGGAATCTTTATTGACCCCGCCTAGGGGAACCAGCGTGTGCTTGGAGCCATGTGTGAACACTGTTGCTAAGGCCACGGTGGGCGTGTTTTGTAGGGAATCTTTACTGACCCTGCCTAGGGGAACCAGCGTGTGCTTGGAGCCATGTGTGAACACTGTCACGTGGCATGTTTTGTAGAGAATCTTGACCCCGCCGAGGGGAAACAGCATGTGCTTGGAGCCATGTGTGAACACTGTCTCTGAGGCCACGGTGGGCGTGTTTTGTAGGGAATCTTTATTGACCCCGCCGAGGGGAACCAGCGTGTGCTTGGAGCCATATGTGAACACTGTTGTGTGGCATGTTTTGTAGGGAATCTTGACACCGCCGAGGGGAACCAGCGTGTGCTTGGAGCCATGTGTGAACACAGTCGCTGAGGCCACGGTGGGCGCGTTTGGTAGGGAATCTTTATTGACCCCGCCTAGGGGGAACCAGCGTGTGCTTGGAGCCGTGTGTGAACACAGTCGCTGAGGCCACGGTGGGCACGTTTGGTAGGGAATATTTATTGACCCCGCCTAGGGGAACCAGCGTGTGCTTGGAGCCATGTGTGGACACGGTCGCTGAATCCACGGTGGGCGTGTTTTGTAGGGAATCTTTATTGACCCCGCCTAGGGGAATTGTGCTTGGAGCCATGTGTGAACACTGTCGCTGAGGCCACGGTGGGCGTGTTTTGTAGGGAAAATTTATTGACCCCGCCGAGGGTAACCAGCGTGTGCTTGGAGCCATGTGTGAACACTGTCGCTGAATCTACGGTGGGCGTGTTTTGTAGGGAATCTTTATTGACCCCGTCGAGGGGAACCAGCATGTGCTTCGAGCCATGTGTGAACACTGTGCCTGAGGCCACGGTGGGCGCGTTTGGTAGGGAATATTTATTGACCCCGCCTAGGGGAACCAGCGTGTGCTTGGAACCATGTGTGGACACTGTCGCTGAGGCCACGGTGGGCGTGTTTTGTATGGAATCTTTATTGACCCTGCAGAGGGAAACCAGCATGTGCTTGGAGCCATGTGTGAGCACTGTCGCTGAGGCCACAGGGGGCACGTTTGGTAGGGAATCTTTATTGCATTGCTAACAACGATGTTCCTGTTGCCCAAACAATCTCATTGCAGCGAAGAAGGTAACATTAAAGCAGCCGGTATTTCACAAATACCACCTGTTTTTCCACCGCCATAGAACAGCCCGTTGAAAGAATATTTCCGCCCGTACTCTGGATTACTAGGTGCAAAATTCAGCTAAACGACCTACCATGAAAGTCTACCATAATTGAAATGACGGCTCAAATGGTATTAAAAAGGGCAGGTTGGGCCTTTGGGGAAGTGAGGGTGGGCCTCGCCCTCGTACCACAGCTGATATATAACGCGGCTTACCCTCGAGACCCGTGGGCCCCTGTCTCTTGGTTCTTTATGAACAACGTGTCTGCATTGTGCATTCATTTTCTGTAACATTCGTTTTTTTAAATAAAAAAAGTTTAGCTTCATACCCTGGCGCACTACTCGCTCTGCACCTGCTGAACTTGTAATTTCACAGACAGACAGATCGTCTATTCGTAATCATCCTTCATACTTCCCCTTTCTCAAGTACGCTTTCCAAAACGTTGCTGTCGCTGCCTAAGCGGCCTTGCATAGATCAAACTTCCTTGTATATGACTGACGCTGCCCCAGCCCAGCCAGGTCTTTCAGGGGCAGGTGAGGTTAAGGTGTTTATTGGCAAGTTGAATCTTTTTGTGTCACTTCAGAAGTCGGATATCCTGAGACCACTACTAGTCCCTTTTTGCTAAGGCGATTAAATAAAGTAAATAATAAAAATAGTAATATATAAAAAAACCCGTTTTGGTGTGTCAAATAGAGACATGAAAATAGTTTAAAACTTGTTTGTGTGTCATTTTAATTCTCTTTGAAGAATGCATGGGTTTGCTCAGCTAACTGATACTTGTGCAGGCCAGGTGAAAAAAATGCCCCATATTCAGTTCTTAACAGGCACAAGGTGTGTGACGCTAAGCATTTCACTTCGTTTGCATATTCCAAACGCATCGCAATCGTCCACAAGTCTGCAGAGAGCAGCCAGCCAACAACACAGAGGAGCGCCCACGGCACAGAGCAGGCTGCTAAATCTTTTGTGCGGCAAAAATCAGACTTGGCTTTCTGGGTGGGTCCGTTACTGCGCCCCCCCTCCTGAGCTATTTAGCTCTGCTCCATGGGCCAAGAAACAGGGCTGTGTGTACCCATCCTATCCCGCTCATCTTTCCTCTGCATTTCCGGGCAATCTCCCATCGCAAAGTCTCATCGTGACTCGCCCACTCCAAGCATGTAGGCTTGACAGTCCCAGTATGGCTCTTCTGGAACTTGGTGGGGCGGAGAAACTAAATGCATTCCCTGACCACAAAAAGCCTCCACACTTCAACTGGTTCACTGTAATTATTAATACGTAGGCATGTTTCTTAAAACTGCCTTTAAGTAAATACTCCCTGCTCCTAGACAGAAAGTTTCTGCACTCTAAATCCACCCTTCGAGGGGATTGGGTCCTCCGACGTATTCCATATCTATGACAGTAATCACCACAGCTGTGCTGCTTCGGAAATCTTTCTGCGTCCTGCGTCGATGTCGTTGATACGCCGTGCTCGAGGACCTCCTCCGACGGCCGACGTCACCAGATGTTATAAGTAGGACGCACGACGCTCGTAGCCTCAGTTGTAGTTTTTTCCCAGAACGTGTGGCACCAATCGTTTGCTAGTATGACCACAGAAAGCCTTGCGGAAACGTAAGCTGCAATCGCATAAGAAATTCTGTAGCGGGGAAGGCAGGGAGGGAGCGATATGGAATACGTCGTCGGACCATCCCATCGAAAGAACGTTACCAGGTAAGAGAGTAACTTGTTCTTCTGGTTGTCTGGATCAATGTGTACCGAATTGCCACAAGCACCACACGTTTCCCTTGAACCCTCCTCACTTCTGCTTGAGAGCCTGCTGGTGTTGCCTTCATCCCCTTCCCACAGTCCTGCACCTTGGACTTTTCTGCTGCAGACTGTGAACGGTCTGAATATCCCTGGCAGTGCCAATATATCAACTTCCAGACAAGTCATGCCATTCTGAGACCACTCGGAGTAGTAGAACAACTTTTTATCCGATTCCACTAATTTCCAAACGCTGCAATTATTATACGTCCTAGTGTTACCCAATGTAATGACATTGAATGTATCCATCTGGAAAGGATGAAGGGCTGAATGTGTCCTGTAGGCGAAGCACAGATTTCTGGAGCTTCACACTTAATGGTATCTTGCCAGGCAAATGCATTCTGGAAAGTAAAACCCAAGAAAGAGCTGGTCTGAATGTTGTAAGGGCGCAAGGGTAGGAGTGGTCATTGGAATCACCACTCCGTGGAGAAATCGTCCCTGTGAGTCTGCTTATCTCCATAGTCTTCCTTTCACTACCTGGAGACCACCAACTCCGGTCACGCAGGCATTTAGGAGATTTCCTCTGGGCTCTTAGCTTGTAGATTAAAACAAAGGGAAACTCTGGTCGCTGGGCCACCAAAAGTCGGTCAATGGCTTGCCTAAGGCCACTTCCTTGTTTAAAGGTTTGTTAGGATAGATTCTGAACTTTACTTTCAAAGTGCTTGGAAGAAAAGTAAGGCACACACATTCTTTAAAGTCCGCCTGTGTGTGATGATGCATAAGTAGCGCTTGCATCCTTTTTCACTCTGCATAGTCTGCCCCTGAGATACGAAAGAGGATGCCTGGTTAGCGCAGTTAGTCATCTCTGCCTGTAAATGGGGGCGATTCTTGAAATGTACTCCCACAAGAAGAAGTTGTGAAAAGGTGGGCAGAGTGGATAGATGATATGCAAAACTGAAACGAACCAATAAAAATCTAGGCAGTAAATAGATGAGAATGTTATATTCGTCTATATATGCCACTTCTTATCTTGGAAAAGGACCACTGATTCTGTTTTTTAAACATTTCACATTTTTCTACCCTCCAGTGTACTTACATTTTTGGTATCGCTTTATAAAGGGGTTCAGTAACCATGCACGAATGAATATATAGTTAAGCGCTTCATGGAAAGGGCCCCACGTTCATCCAAGCATAACTGAACAGATACATTTCCAATCGAACCCGTGGGTCAGCCTCACTCATGACATTGCTGCTGCCCACCTATTCAAAGAATACATTGGAAGGATCCTTCTTTTCAACTCTCCCACCTCAATTTTGGTACACTCTTCCCAAAGAGATTAGAACCACCCATCAGTTCCCTCAATTTAAAAAGCCTTCAAAACATGGCTGTCCCCTATCGACAGCTTTTGACAAATCTCCAGACCATCTCATCTCCTAGACAGCCGGCTAACTGTCCACTGGGAAGTGTGACCTCGCATTCAGTTTGCATGTTGCCTTTTACTGCACATATGTTTACTTTTACCCTACAACACCAATGATGTACCTTCTCCATCACTGCTTTCCTTTCTCATGTTCGTTTTATGACACTACTCGGGTTGATACTTTATTTTTTCACATAAAGCAGGCATTGTCTTAATACATAATTAACTTTCTGCTTGCATTCTAATGTTTTACAATGTAATATTTGATTAAGGCTTACCCTATTAGATTTGCCTCCTAACACTTCTGTTTTACTCCTATCCTTCATTATACTGTGCATTCATGGTTTTGATTTTAGTTCCCAAAACATGCATAGTTACCTACATCCCTTTCTTTGAATACGTTTTATTGCTTGTACTCGGTCTACATTGTCTCTAGATTGCTTAAGGAACTGACTTCCACACCTTAGTAATGCCTTTTGGATAAACAGCGTCTGCACCCTCAATCTATGAAGGGTAATTAATCAAACTAAGGACCCTGTCCTTTAAAAATAGAGATTGCAGACTGGAGGCCTTTTCATTTTGGCTTGGTGATGGTAAAGCCTTTTTTGTCTCACGTTCCTGTTTTATCACTTGGGGTTAGGGGTTAAGTTAAGATTTTGGTTAGAAGTTGAGTAAGGATTAGGGTGAGGGTGGTGTGAGAGTTGGTGATGTTGGGGTTTTGGGTAGATGTAGTGTAAGAGTAAGTGCTACGGTGGTGATTATGGAAGGCTGCAGCTAATGGAGTAATGGTTTGGGTAAGCATTGAAGAAATGGATAGGGTGGTTAGAGAGGGCTGGTGATCTTGGTCTAGGGTCGGGGTTAGAATAAACCCATAGGTTGGCGTAGAGTCAGTGTTAGAGCTGCAGTTAAGGTAAGGCTAAGGCTGTGATTGGAGCATGGGTTTGAGTTAGGGCAATGGCTATGGGATTTATAGCGAGCTGGTGATGGGTTGGTGCTAGGTTTACTGTTTATTTTCTATTCATCTGGTGTTTTGTATTGAGCCACGTGCAAATAAAATGCTCTAGCACACTGAAGGGTTAATGTTGGGTAAGGATTCAGGGTAGACTATGGATTGTAATTTGAGTAAGGGTTAGTAATGTGTGATTTTAGAGGTTTTATTACAGGTTTGGCCCATTGTTTGGGTTACAGCCTTGTACTTTTGTGTTTTAAAAATATAAATTTTTGGCAACTATATTGGTGGCAACGCTTTTTAACACTTTGTATTGCATGCATTAAAGGACTACATTTTTTTAAACGACTTTTTGCTGTCTACGTTTCCACATGGAACCACCCACTCTTGGCTCTGAGACGCTGCTGTCAGCTCGGCATTCCTTACCAACCTGCTGGAACTCCTATCGGAGGAGAGTTTTGACAGTACCAGCTGGTATTATAGCCACTAAAACTATCTGGAAAATTCTGCACATCTTGGGGGCCATCACGTATTAATAAATCTCCTCCACACCTAAGCTTTCTTGAACCACTTAAAGCTGGGTTTGCCCTTCAGGTCATCTCTTTCGTTCACCTGATGGACCCATCCTTTCCGAAGAAACGGCTGCATCCCTTCTTGCATGTTAATTCTACCTTGTGTTCATTTACCCTGTGTGTTGCCCTACTTTGTTTCATTCTGTCCCCATGTTATGGACCAGCTTGCCCTTTCCTTCTTTTGCTTTCTCTTCTTCCTCTCCTCCCGCAGCCTACGGTCTGCTTTAACACCTTGGGCTGGTCACAATTCACTCACCCACGGAAAAGGACTTTGCACTTTAAGACTGCTACGGTAGTGGCTTGCGTAGTATAAAGGCCAACTAACATAGCATAACATGCTTACGGGCTGTTGAGACACCCACTGATTCTGCTTTCAGTTATCTTGGGGGTGGGGGTGTAACTATTTGGCTACTTCCCTCAACAGACTGCAAGTGAGGTGAATCTTCAAACTTCTGTAACCACTTCCTCCACCTCTTTACACTGGGCCCCAAATATCCTGAGTTCACTGTGCCCACGTTTCAAGACCTAGCTGACAGAGACAGGAGTGCTGGTGATTGACAGAGTGGCGCATAAACACATACGCGTACTGGTTATTGCTGCCAAAGAACGTCATTTTCAACAATTGCAATGTACAAGTTTATTATTTAATGTCTTTCTCCTGCAATGCATTGTACTGTTTTACCATGTAATGTTCACAGTATGGTCTGATGACTCACAGGCAACCTTAAGTGCTTTGAGGCCATGACCTTGGCAGTCGGGCGCTATACAAATTGTCACATAACATAACTGAAACCTAAACAGAGCTATAGTTGATACAGAGTAAAAGGCGTGATACTGCATTTTGATAGGGAAATGGACTATTTTCTGCCCTGTATATTATCATTTCTGGTATGCGACATGTGTGCCCTTCTGACTTAGCTATCAAAACGTTTTGAAGAGGAAGTGAACTTTTCATTTCTGAATTGTACATCCATTTATGTAGTGGGATAAATTAATTGGTGCAAATTCTTCATAGGCAGTGTAATTGTTCCACTTTCTCTGTGTTGAATATGACATTCCTGTCTCCTGCACCATATTGCGGTGCTTGCACGTTACCTTCACTCCCATGCCTTCACTTTTAAAACTGATCTTCGACACCCTGAATCAGTATCTATGCATCACAAGCAATGTTCCAGATGAGATTTGAAAGTGAGAGATATTTTACTCCCTACTTTTTAATGTTGGGAGTAAACAAATTTATTTAGGAAGTAAAAAGAAGTCCCATTCCTTCTGGGAATATTTTATAAATCGGTAAACCTGTTTCAATTGCAAAACAGAAATGTTTGTAATAAATATTTATTTGCACCTAGTTGTGACAAATCTGAGGATGTCTTCCCTTCTTCTGTGGGTGGAGGCGTGCTTTTCCCATGGGGCCAGTGTGGTGCATCCACAGTACAATAGTCTTCCTGGGGTTTAACGTCGGAGGATCACATGGGGAGGGGTGCCCCCTATGGAATTGGGGACGATTATTCTCAGGGAATGCAGCCTTTATCTGCTGTGAGACCCCCAACCCCTTCTCAAATACCAAACCCCCTCCCACCTTCCTTGTAGGGAGAAATATACTTTGTTGTAAGATTTACCATTTTGATAGTCTTGACAAATCTGAAGTATCCTGCTTCCGGTGGAAAAACTAGTACTGGGACCAGAAAGAGCACTTCAAAGAAACAAAGTGAGTGGTCTAGTTTATGACTTGTCAATTTCCGGAATGGAAGCAACTGGCTGGCACCGGAGTTTAAAAAGGAACTTGGCTGCCAAACAGCTGAGAGTGACGAGCCTGAGGGAGACGAGCCTCCCGAGAACGAGATCCGAGAGAACGGGTCTCCGAGAGGGCACAGTGGGTTCCCTGCACAAAGTGAGCAGAGGGAAGCCGAACGGGAAGCCACGGAGCAAGGTAGAGGAAAGGCTGATGAAGATCCCAGTTCGAAGGACCAAATGCTTTGGTGCCGGTACTTACCTCGAGGCTACTTGAGCTTTGGTGAACCACTTGCAGCTCAGGACACGCATCTGGGATGGGAGAAGTGCTGCAGAACCTGCCTCTCTCCGAAAAGCTGTTGGAACCTCAGCGAGCAACACAGTGACTGGGGAAACGTTGGTACCGTTCATGAAGAAGGGAACAGGTACGCAGGTTTACCAGAAGCTGTTAGAGGTCCGGGGCGACGCGAGGGAATAATCCATAGAGACAAAATAGATTGTCTGGCAGTTGCCTACTTGGCAGAAGAGTGAACTGAGGAGGAGTAATGCCCCTGTGGGAGTCTGGGACCCGTACACAAAAGAGAAGGTCTATGACCCGGAAGAGAACCAAAACCAGTTTCTAACTTTGCAGGAGAATAAACCAAGAGGGTGTAACGCCACTGTGGAATTCTAGGACCTACACCCAAAAGAGTGTGTCTGGGACCCAAAAGACCACGAAAACCAGTTGCTCACTTGCCAGAAGAGTAAACCAAGGGTGAGTGACGCCGCTGTGCGAGTCTGGGACCTACAACCACCTCAGAAACCAAGGTCTAAAGACGAGAGGTTCTGGGATCGTGTGAAAGAGAGATTTATTGAGAATTACCTAGTTTGGCAAGAGAAGATGCCAAACTATCGTTTTGAGTTTCACACTCCCACCTACATAGAAAATTGGAAACCAGGGAGTCCCTGGGAATGATAACTTGAAATCTAAACCTGGCAGAGAAGCACCTGGAGACAATAGGATATAAAGACTGGAAATATAGAGACTTTACCTTATCTGGGATCCAGCTAATTGATGGAAGAATGCCTAGGGGAAAGGATCTATACCCCAGTCTTGGAACTTTGTGGCTTTTGAACATTTCTTATCACTTTACTACTAGCTAATCTGGGATATTTTCTGTTTATTGTGAACATCAAGAACATTGTTTCGAGGGGATTGGGTCCTCCGACGTATTCCATATCTATGACAGTAATCACCACAGCTGTGCTGCTTCGGAAAATCTTTCGGCTCCTGCATCGATGACGTCGATACGCAGTCCTCGAGGACCTCGTCCGACGGCACCAGATGTTATAAGTAGGACGCACGACGCCCGTAGCCACAGTTGCGTTTTTTCCGCGATCGTGTTCGCTTCGGAGATCTCGACTCTTTGGAGTTTGTTGTTTCTGTTGTTTCTCGGTTCTTCGAACCTGTTCTTTTGGTGAAGTTTCTTCTTCGTGAAGGATGTTTACCTCTTCTTCCACCCCGCGTCCAGGCTTTAAGAAGTGCGGGGATTGTGGGTCCAAGATGTCGGTGACGGACTCGCACAACGCCTGCCTCTGGTGCCTCGGGGAGGCCCATGACGCAGATAACTGGGTCGACTGCCAGTCGCTCACGTCCAAAGCCTTGTGGGAGCGCAAGAAGAAGTTGTCGGTAGGTAGGGTGTCCAAGCCACGGAAGTCGAGGTCTGCGGGGCTTTCGACAGACGATTCGAGGGGCGACTCTCCGCATTGTCGTCAGAAGTCCAGTGGGTCTCGGTCCCTGAGTCAGTCCCGCCACTGCTCTGCCTCTTCAAGGCACTCCCGGAAGCGCTGTCATCGGTCGCCTATCCCCGTTATCATCCGAGGACTCTGCCCGTCGGGGGCTCGCTTATCCCACCATGCATGCGACGCCAGAGGAATGGGCTTCCTTCGGGAAGAAAATGTTAGCGATTCTCGTATCGCAGGGCACCGGTCCGTCCGCGCCTCTGAATGGGGTCGGTCGTGATCGGTCGAGAGACACCGCTCGCACGCCTTCGGGCTGGAGTGGTCGGCATGATTCGCGGGAGAGGTCCCGCTCGGACACGGGGAATCGTTCTCGTCATGCCCGGTCCAGGTCCCGGTCCTCGACGCGCTCGAGACCGTGTGAACCTGTGGTGTCTTTGAGGAAGACGTCGACGCCGGTGGCGCTGAGGTCGTCGACTGACTCTTTCGAGGCCCCGCCTCCGAAGAAGTCGTCGGCGCCCAGGCTGTCGAGGGACACGCTCGGGGCTCCGGCCTCGAGTCCTGTGTCGACGCCATCGATGCTGTCGGCGCCGCGTTCGGCGTCAACGCCGATTCACTCGACGCCTTTCGAGGCTGTGTCAACGGGGGTACCCCGGGGCTCGGTGGAACCCCCTAGAACGGCTCTGGCCAAGGTCAAGCATGGCTTTGGTTCACATTCTGTGCCTTCTTACCGCCATCTTGAGTTTATTTCAGAGGTGGATGAGGGCTCTGATGATGGCATGGTTCCTGATACGGTGCCAGACGAGATTCTCTTGGGCCATAGCCAATTTGAGGACCTGAGGAAGTCCATGCACGATGCGAGTGGGCTGGACACCTCTCCGGAGGTGGAGTTTTGTAGACCTGAGTCTGGCACTCATGCCGACTCCTCATATCGGCGCCTTATGTCTAGGGTCACCGAGTACTTGGGATGGTCTGCTCCCCCAGGGGAGTTTCTTCAGGATGACCTTATGGATATCCTTGACCTTGGTCCACCAACTGACCCGGTACTGCCGTTTCATATGGCTCTACAGAGGAGGGTGGCGGCGGCTTGGACTGCTCCGGAGAGTCTCCCGGCAGTGGGCAAGTCTTTGCTGTGAAAATAGCGCCCAGCCAGTAGTGACCCCTCCTACTTGTCCAAGCACCCCATTCTGGAGAGTTTGGTGGTGCAGGCGGCTACGGCCCCGGCAAAGCAGGCGTCGTATCCTACCATCCGTCCTGATAGGGACAACAAGCGTTTTGACGGCTGGGCGAAGAAAGTATTTTCTTCAGGGGGTATGGCGCTTCAGGCGGCCAATTCCGTATGTGCTTTGTCACGTTTCACGCACACTCCGTGGAACTGTGTTTCCTTAGCGGCTGAGCATATTCCCGAAGGAGACGAACGGGATGGTTTCTTTGCCATGGTTCAGGATGGCAAGGATGCCATGTGTGAGGCCGTTCGTCGGGTTTGGACATTGCAGATTGCGTCAGCCGGTCCATGGCGGCGAGCACCGTGATACGCAGGTTTGCGTGGTTGTGGAAGTCGGGGTTTGCTCCTGATGTGCAGGCCCGGCTCCTCAACATGCCCTTTGACGGGGAACATCTTTTTGGCAGAAAGGCTTACGAGAGCCTTGAGAGGTTGCAGACCTCAAAAGCTGCAGCAAAGTCGTTGGGCGCTGCAGTTCGACAACCTCCGCCTTTTCGTCCTAGGGGACAGCAATGGAGGGGAGGTTCCTTTCGTTATTACTCATCCTTTGGTAAAGTGAGAGGAGCTGCTAGTCAAAGGGGCCACCGTAGGAGTGCCAGAGGTGGAAAACAAGGTACTCGAGGTGCCAAGGCCACTCGGGGAGTTGCCTCTTTGCCCTCAGGCAACGCCGCAGCCGCTTCAGCTCAGTCATGAGGCCATGTCCCATGGTTCGCCGGTTGGGGGAAGGCTGGCGCAGCATCTTGCAGAGTGGCGCGCCATTACTTCAGATGTGTGGGTTCTGGAGATCATAACCCACGGCTACCGTCTTCCTTTCCGGCAGAGGCCTCAAGACAATCCACCGGGGAATCTCTTTGAAGAGTCCGGATCCGCTCCTTGCGCAGGAAATTCAATCCCTGCTGGAGAAAGGCACCATAGAACTGGTGCCTGTAGCGGAGAGGAACAAGGGATGGTATTCCCCTTATTTTTTTATTTCAAAGAAAGACAGGGGATTGAGACCCATCACGGACTTGCCCGGTTGGAACAAACTCCTCAGGAAGGACAAGTTCAAGATGGTTACTCTCTTTCAAGTCCTCCAGGCCCTTCAACTTCAGGACTGGTTGGTGTCTCTCAACCCCAAGGATGCTTATTTTCATGTGCCGATACATCCAAAGCACAAGAAGTTCCTGAGGTTCGCGGTTGGCGACTCGCACTTTCAGTTTCGGGTCCTGCTGTTCGGATTGACCTCCGCCCCGAGGGTCTTCACCAAGCTCATGGTAGTGGTGGTAGCGCACCTCAGGAAAGGGGGATTCACGTCTACCCCTACCTGGACGATTGGTTGATCAGGGCGCGCTCGCCCGAGCAAGTCCTGGATCATCTGTCCGTCACCTGCCACTCCCTCCACAAGCTGGGCTTCTCCCTCAACTTAAAGAAGTCCCATTTGACACCCGACTCAGAGGCTCCAGTACATCGGAGCAGTGCTCGACACGTCCCCGGGGCATTGTTTTCCTCCCCAGGTGAGGGATCATCACATTCAGCAGATGGTGCACAAGTTTCAGCTTGCCCAGAGTCTCCCAGCGTTCAAGTTCTTGAGATTGCTCGGCCTTATAGCATCCTGCATTCTTCTGGTGCCAGAGGCCAGGTTGCGGATGAGATCTTTGCTATGGGCACTCAAGCTCCAGTGGTCTCAGTCCTCCGGCAGGATGTCGGACCCTGTTCAGGTGCTGTCCTCGGTCGCCCAGGACCTTCTGTGGTGGGCCGACGAAGGCAATCTGATGAGGGGGGCTCCATCTTGGCTACCCTGGCCGGAGGTGACGATCGTGATGGACTCATCCCTCACGGGATGGGGAGCTCATGCCAACGAGTTGACAGTCCGCAGTCATTTGTCTCCGTCGGAGTCCAGACTCAATATCAATCTGTTGGAGCTGAGGGGCGTCAGGCTAGCCCTGAAGGCTTTTCTGCCGACTATGCGAGGAAAGGATGTCCTGATCCTGACGGACAACACGGTGGCCATGCACTACTTCAACAAAAAGGGGGGGGGCAGGGTCACTTCCTCTGTGCAGGGAGGCGATGCAGTTCTGGTTCTGGGCAATCCAGCGAGAAGTTTCGATCTCGGCAGTTCATATGGCCGGAGACGAAAACGAGACGGCGGACGCTCTGGGCAGGCAGAGCGCGATCTCTCACGAGTGGGAGTTGGCTCAGGAGATTCTCCTGGAGATCTTCACCCTTTGGGGGACCCCTCAAGTGGATCTCTTCGCCTCCAGTGTCAACCGGAAGTGTGAGAGGTTCTGCTCGCGGGAATTTCCTCCAAAAGGAGCCTTAGGAGACGTGTTCGTGGTGGAGTGGTCATTCCCACTGCTGTATGCGTTTCCTCCAGTCCCCGTCATCCCCCAAGTACTGCAGAGGTTACGGAGGTTCGGTTCCCGGATGATCCTCATTGCTCCGGCGTGGGCCCGGAGGATGTGGTACCCCGACCTTCTCGACTTGTCCATCTGCCCTCCACATCGTCTTCCCTACCGAGACGATCTGCTCTCACGGGGGGGGGGGGGAGGTCAGGTTCTCCATCCAGTGGTCAGATCCCTCAACCTTCACGCTTTGTTTCTGAAAGGTTGAGGTATAAGGATTGGGACCTCCCAGAAGACGTGATGGAGGTGTTGCTCGGCCAGACGGCCAGCAACAAAGTCCCTGTACCGTTGCCGTTGGCGTAAGTTCTGCGTCGGGTGCAGGGTTAAGAATGTGGATCCTTTTGCATGTGACATTCCCATGGTTCTGTCTTTTTTGCTTTCTTTGGCCCACAGGGGCTTGCAAGTGGGTACCGTTAAAGGTTACCTGGCAGCGCTGTCCATATTTAAGCGCTCGTCTGAAGAGTGTTCCTATTTTAAAATTCCTTTAATTTCTCAGTTTCTGAAAGGGCTCACTAATGTGTTCCCTCCGTCACCTTTCCAGGTTCCCGGTTGAGATTTGAACCTTGTTCTCAAGTTTCTGATGGGTGCTCCGTTTGAGCCTTTGCATTCATGCCCTTTGAGACTGTTAACTCTTAAAGCTGTATTTTTGGTTGCGGTCACTTCTGCTTGCAGAGTGAGTGATTTACAGGCACTTTCAGTTAAGCCACCCTTCACTGTGTTTCATAAGGACAGGGTTGTCCCTAGAGTTCGTCCTTCCTTTCTTCCGAAGGTGGTTTTGGAATTTCATTTAGGCCAGAAGGTGGTTCTTCCGGCGTTTTACCCTCCTCCACATCCTGGTAAGGAAGAGGAGAGGCTCCATAGGCTTGATCCTAGGAGACCGTTAAGCTTTTTTATTGCACGCATGTCCCGGGTCAGAGTGTACGATCAACTCTTCATTGGTTATGCTGGAAAGCGTTTGGGACTAGCTGTGACGAAACAGACTTTGTCTCGCTGGATAATTTTGGTTATCTCTGAGTGTTACCGCTTGGCGGGTAAGGACCCACTCGTCAGCTTACGGGCCCATTCTACCAGGGGTATGGCTGCCTCTACTGCCCTGCAGAGGGGGGTGTTCCTTTTCGTAACATCTGAGATGCAGCCACCTGGGCTTCGGTACATACTATTGTACGTCACTACTCCCTCGATTCCATCCGGGAGCAGGATCTGGCCTTTTGGCAAGGCGGTCCTTTACTCTGCAATTTGATTGGGCATTCTAAATTTCTGTTTTCTAAATTCTTTTCCCACCTCCTTGCATTGGTACTGCTTTGGGAGTCTGTCATAGATATGGAATACGTCGGAGGACCCAATCCCCTCGAACAAGTTACACTCTTACCTGGTAACGTTCTTTCGATGGGATGGTCCGACGACGTATTCCATATCGCTCCCTCCCTGCCTTCCCCGTTACAGAATTTCTTATGCGATTGCAGCTTACGTTTCCGCAAGGCTTTGTGTGTCAGACTGGCAGAAGACTGGTGCCACACGTTCTGGGAAAAAAACTACAACTGAGGCTACAGGCGTCGTGTGTCCTACTTATAACATCTGGTGACGTCGGCCGTCGGAGGAGGTCCTCGAGGACGGCGTATCGAGGTCATCGACGCAGACGCCGAAAGATTTTCCGAAGCAGCACAGCTGTGGTGATTACCGTCATAGATATGGAATACGTCGTCGGACCATCCCATCGAAAGAACGTTACCAGGTAAGAGAGTAACTTGTTCTTTTATTTAGTAAAGAATACCCTTGCACAGTTACCTTTAGAGTGTAAGTGTTGGGGGCAGGAGTAGGTTTTTGACACAACGGTGACAGGCTGTTTGTTTTTGGACTTCCTGGCATGTGCATTAGTTTACTTTGAGGCGGGAAACCCCTCACCGTGTTAAGGCAAAACAAGGCTTTTTTTTCAACCTTTGTTTGTGTTAATAAGTCTTTGCCCAAAAATATGCCACCCGTGTCTGACTCATACTTCTGAATCCTTACACTAGTTATTTGTGAACATTAAGATATATTTCTTTCTTTTCAGATATGGCAGGAACTGTAGTTTATTCCTGTGGCACCACGTGTACTACTGGCCCAAGCATATACATGGAGTTGTATGGGTTAAGACACAAGGAGGGGCCCGATGTGTCCGTTTCCTATTTTTGTTGAGAGTATTTTTCATCATATTCCCTGCCTAGTGGTATCTGATGCATTGCCTTTTTGGCCTCCTTCTACAGACCTCTAAAAACCTGCCCCTCTTAACTCCCCTTTCCTTGTTTTCTGCCTCCACCCCCTTCATGGATATGCATTCCCTGAAACCAGCTTCCAGAGGCAGTCTACAAAGAGAAGGTTGTGCACTATACGTAGAATCCTCTCATATCCACCTGCTCGTATTGTGCTTTAGCTCCCTTCTGCTCATAGCCCCCTTCTCTCTTTTTAAAGTCACCTCAAGGCTCCACGCGATCTCCTCTTCTATTCAATACTTGCAACTAACCACTCATGTTGGCCTGATCCTCTGAACGATGAAGAACTCTGATATGCCAAAAAGCAACACATTGACTGACCCCCATCTTTTGCCAGAAACCTGAGCAAATGCCTTATCACAATGAATTGATGGATGACACCATCCCATCTAAAACGAAACTCTCACATAACCAAGACCGTGGTCTGCGGCAGAGATGCCTGCCTCCTCGTAGATCATTTTCACCGGCACCTTGGGTTAGATATCACACCAGGCCCCTTCAAGGCTGTGCAAAGATCTAGTAGTCACCCTGGTAGCACATGAGTTCAGTAGTCGAGGCATCTTTTCCACCTCAACAGTTGCTCCTTTCTTTTGTCTTCTCCCTTCTTGTTCTCTTGGCAGCCGTGGCAATAGGACTCTCCTGCATCGACTGTGCGATTGGGCCGTGCTTGGCATCTCCGCATGGTGACACTGGCGTGTTGGGAACGCAGAGGCCGGGCTCTGGTTCTATCTTGCTATTTAGAGCCCACATCTCCCCAGCACTCGACGTTCTGAACTGGCTCCAGGTGTCCCTCCAGCCACCAGTTCTTACGCAGTAAGGCCCCGGATTTCGGAGTGCCAAGTTGTTCAACATGGTGCAGGGCATTTCATGAGGACTGTTTTCGCTGTGTAGAGAGGGACCCTTTGCATCTTAGTGGTGCATCTGGTCTTCAGTAACCCCTTACAAAGCGTTCCCATTTCTTCTACAGAGCAGCTAGCAGCCCCAGTAGGCGGGTTTCTTACTTTGCGTACTTGGAGTGCTTCCAGTATAGAGCGCAGAGGACAGATAATTTCCTGCCACGTCTGGTTATTGATCTGCTTCTTCACCTGGAGTGCTTGAGCTTGCACAGGTTCGGTTCCCAGGCAGCCACTGTCTGATTCGACTTCAGAAGATACACCGGGCCAGATACGCCTCCAGGTACGACTCCGACTTCATGCCTGGATGACCTCCATCACTTTGATAAATGGGGGCACGATTAGAGGCAGCCGCATGGACCTTGTGATTTCTTCCATTATGGCTCAGACTTTACCTTCCCAAACGGGCACCTGCCCCAAGCTTTGCCAGAAGACTGGACATCCTCCTCTAGGAGACCTTACGAGTGCCATACAAGTAACCTAATGTACCATAACACCGACGTCTCTAGGGTGCCCTACCATTTCATGGTCCCCCTCGATGTCTGCGATTGGCCTGCAGACCATCCAGAATGTTGCGTGGTTATGTTTGACTCACGTTTGATCACTATGCACTGGACCAGCCGTAGTCAAAAATCTAGGCCCAAGAAGTGCTTGAATGTTGTCTTCCAGATGTCCCGTACACCTCACAAACCCAGCCAGCGTATCTTGCCTTTGCCCTCAACGAATGATTGTTTGCAATAGAGATATGCCTATACACCCTGGAGCATTGGGATAGGACCTGTTATTCAGAGTCTGGTGTAATAATGCAGTTGTTAATCACATTTTTTTGTTTTTAAATGGTGCTTCATGCTGTGTTCCTCTCACTATTATCACTGTAATAACTGGTGCTATTGTTACCTCATTTTATGGTAAGTATGTAAAATACTTTGCAACACATGTTGGCAATGGGCACAACATCACGGACAACGTTCAGACACTTCCTCCTTATAGCAGTAAATGAACAAAGGTGGAGCTGTAAACTAAATAGTGTCCACTCCAGCGCTATAACTCTGTCCTGAGTAGCTGCACTGGTGGGGCTGTGGGAGAGGGGGCTGTTTGCTGGGTCTCGTGCCTAGACACACGTGCTCTGCTTCTCATGGTCTCTGTTCCCCTAGTTCAACAGGTTACGCCAGTTCTCTAAAGAACATACCCCTCATACCTGAGGAAGGCGAGGTCACAATAGCTAGACCACATTCCCAGCAGGGCAAAATCACCTTGAATTGCACTGTACCTCAACTTGCTCCTTTCAGGGAGGCAGTGGGATCCTATAGCCAGGTTGTCCCTCCACCCTCTGTGCTCAACCAAGGGCTTTAAGTGGGCCAGGGCTAGTCGGTGCTCATCCCTGGCATACTCCAAATATTGCTCTTGAGCCAGGGCTCTCCGAACTGACCTCCCTTACCAAATTTCTTTAAAAATGAGTGGCAATACTACTCTCTGCCAGTAGACGTCACCTCCAGTCATGATTAAAATCACATCCTTTAAAGAAACTTGAAATGAGGTACTTTTCAAATAGGAAAGGGAAATTATATGAGAATACATTTTTGATTTTTGCCACACATAGTATTAAATTAAAGCATTATCATTAGAATGCTTTTAATTAGTATTTGTGAATAATGTATTTCTTTTAGAAAAACTGTGGAATTGCATAGTGTACTAACCCCTTTTAATTTGATGTTTTGTTTCCCATTTGAATATATTTATGTTGGTAAAATCTTTCAATACATCTTTAAAACAGAATGTGTGCCCTTTCGTTGCACATATGTAAACTTGATTGGCTCTGTTAGGTCACTCTTTCAATTACACGGCCACTCCTCTTTTAAAACTGTATTAGCTCTTTGGGATTGGAGACTGTGCAAGCCCCTTTTTAGGCCCCACCCTCAAATATTGAATCACAATAGAGCCTCCCTTCGATTTCTTTCCCCACTTAAAGCACTGGCTCAACCACACTCAATAGCTTACACATGCACAGAAATTTGGACATAGAAATACTCTTGGACAAAGAAACACTACAATTTGGCTTGGTTTTAAAAGGCTGCAACCGGGTCATTCTTTTTAATGTTCGAGTGTCAAATTAATAGTGGGGGAAGAACCCGCCTTAGAAGAATGCACGTGCCTCCGATGGTGGCCACCAGAAGGGGGTTCCTTGGGGTTTGGCATTATTTTGGCGCACATCCAAATTCTTCATGGGTACAGAATCCTTCTACCAGGCCTATCTCGGGTTCACTTTCTGATATTTGTAAATTGGCTTTCTTTGCTCAACTGGTTCATTCCATGATGCAAGGAGAGGATACCAACCTATTTCGGTTCTGTATGGCTCTACAGGCAGACCATGGTAGGTGGCACAATAAGACCTGCAGAAACCGGTTGATAGCATGGGTTGGCCCCTGGTAGCCCTCCTGCCTATCCTGGTAGGCATCCAACCAAGAGCCTACCAACTCCAGAGAAGACGGTGTCTCCGAACGCCTTAGTGGCGACTTTGCCAGCACATTTAACCAAGTTAAGGATTCCTTTCCTCTTGATAACAGGGAGGGGGCAGCACAGCAGGCATATGTTAGTGGTTAAGCTGTTCTTGCTCCTTCCGACCCTCCACCCACCCCAACAGTAGCATCTAGGGCATGGGGAACTTGGTGGGGGAGGAGTGTACATCAAATGGCCCAAGGCCTAGACCACCTCCAGCAGTAAGCAACGGGGAACCTTTTGGGCTGGCCTGATGCCATAACGGCCTCACACAGGCCTAGAATATTAGAGTGTGCTGCCCGCCAACAGGTTCTATTTAGAAATGCACGGCGAGGACTGTGCACACAGCAAGGGCCTTGGTCTTGATTCACTGCACTCTTGGGGAATAGGCGGTGTTCTCTGGGTCTCAGGCAGGGCAGTTTCTAGCCAACTTGGTGCCCAGGGTGAAACACCAGAATGCGCCCTGCCCCCGACTGCCAGACGTCACTCCCAAACTACACCTCTGTGTCGTGCAACAAAACCCTTCCTCAATATAAATAAATAATTGCTATACACATGAAGCTGGTTTCATTACGTTGTAATTAAAGTACTTTACAGAAGAATTATAATGTGAAAACACAGCTGTTGCTGCCAAAGTAAATGGTTTTTCTATCACCCTCTCTTAAGGAAGGTGTTGCCTGGCCATACTGGCACACTGCAGTGACACCAGCATCCTGGGGTCTGAGGCCCCACTGGCCCTGTGTTGTAGGTGTTCTGTTCGTATCACCTCACCTGTATTTCGTAAGGGGCAATACTAAACTCGGCATATAAATTATTTTCTGATGGAAGGTTATCATCCCAAGATGGACAGTCTGGTACACTCTTATTGTACTCTTTCAAAATACCTCCGAGCGGGAAAGAGGACAAATGGCACCAGTGAGGGTTCCTGTATGCTTTGCATTAGATCGGAGCATTTCAGGATTATGCGCGTGATCAGGGATCTCTATTTTGGATAAGCAAGTCTATGATAAAAGGATTGTAGTTGTGAATCTCTAATTTCATAATGGCTCACATCGCTGTTAACACTCACCCTAACATTAAAAGGTTTGTAACCATTAACCATACATGCTCGTTTTGAACAGCTTAAGTTTTTGGATGCGAGTTTAAAATGGCTGCATCATCAGCCACTCAAATGGGGTACAAGGGCGCTTTTGCTTCTTGTTTCTGAAGAATTTTAGACGAGGAAGGGCTGGGTAGAGTGTGATCATGTCCCGTCCCCAATACAGAAACATCTTTTGGGAATTATATCTATAGACGGGACAGGATACTGTAGAAGAGACACAATAAACAATGCACAGAAAGGCTACACAGAAAGGATTGTTCCTCCTTAAAAACTTCAGCCTGACCAGTAATGAGCTAATGAAGCGTTTTATGTGGACCTTTTAACATGCTTCGAATGCATGCTAAAGGATCCACAAGCCCTCAGCCACTACCTCCTCACTTTTACGCAAGCCTCAGGGGTTATAGCGGCAAAAAAGAGCAGTCAAATGCTTTATCTAACACAGCTGGCATTAGCATCTCTCATTAGTGCTGGCCTGCGGCTAGTGAACATATGGGTCTGGCAGTGTAGAAGGGCGTTTGGCCTAGTGGATATACAATTTGATGCAACTTCTTTCATTGCTTTATGGATTTAAGTGTGGGCACAGTATGGCATGCTCGTCAGAGACACATGCACAGTGTTCCAGTATGCTATTGTATGGACATTGGACACATCATCCAAGAACAGTATATGTGCTGTTACATACCGGAGCGCTGCATAGACACCATTAACCAACATGGTGGTGGCTTGTGCAGTGCACAAATCATTGTTGCACACATCACTGCATTGATGTGCCATGGACTACTGTCTGCATGGTGACACACAATGAACTCTACTTTCCTGATCAAGGTACCAAGTGACATTGAGATTGCATCTGGTGTACGCGCTAGGCTGCGGTTGGCTTGTTTAGAAAATTAAAAGACCTTTTATGCTGAGCAGATGTATTTAAGCCATGTGCCAAAGCAGCCACTAGAATACTTAAGCAAGAAAATGACAGTAAACCTTCCCAGGGATGCTCCATATGTAACTAAAAAGTAATACACAAAAAAACAAAAAACATTTTGGTGTGTCAAATAAAAGACTTGAAAATAAAAAAAGAATGTACAACATTTTGTGTGTCGCATTTTAATTCTCTTTGAAGAATGCATAGGTTTGGTCAGCTGATACTTGTGCTGGCCTGGTGAATAAAAATGCCCATGTTCAGTTCTTAACACTGAAATGTTAAGCACATACTGTGTAAAAACAATGGCTTGTTTAATGAGCCATCACTTATAAATTGTCCCACTTGAAAAGCCGTCAACACAAAGAATGCGGGGCTCAGAGTGCATAACTCCAGAGCATCTCACACACTGTGTTTAGAATATGCATTCCTTTGTTTACATATTCCGAACACATTGCAGTGATCCACGAGTCGGCAGAAAGCAGCCAGCCGAACATCTCAGAGGAGCACCGACCGGAGGTTGCTTAATCCTTGGACCGGCAAGATCAGAGTCGGCTTTCTGGGTGGGCCGGGTTGGGCCCCTTACTGAGCCCCCCTCCTGAGCTATTTAGCTCTGCACCCCGGGCCGTCACCCGCTCCCCCTGGGCCAAGAAACAGGGCTGCTCTCAGCCTACAAACTGTTGCTCCGCTTCCTGTGGTCTTGGTTTCCCCTTGTTCAACAGGTTAGGCCAGCTCTCTAAAGAGCATGCCCACTCATTCCAGAGATGGGTGAGGCCGCCCTTGCTACACCGTTCACCGCCACTTCCAGAGGGTCGAAACCGCTTTGATTTGCACCATACCCCACATTGTTTCTTGGAGGACATCTTAACCTCTATCGAGTGCGCTCTGTCCCTTCCCAGTTATCAAGAGGTAAGTCCTCCTTAACCTGTTTTGTGTGCCAATACTTTCCCAGAATAAAGAGAACCTCTCCACAACATTATTTTCTGTGAATTTAGGCATATGTGTAGGAGGACCGGGGAATCCTTGGACCACACACTGTTCCCTGTGCCCCATTCAACAGTTAGCGTGCAGAGTGTTGGCCTCATTCCCTTTACCAGACAGTGTTGATTGACCTGCACTGCATTCCGATCTTCATTCCTGCTAGGTGCAAGGACGCCTTATGAAGCTGCGGCTACCTCCCTTAATTCCCGAATGGCTGGAATCACCATGACCAAAGAACCCTCCCAACCCTAATGGAGGAGACCACGTGCACTACTTAATTACTTAGGGAGGTGTGCATATCTGAAACTGCTACACTGCATGTTGTTCTGTGTGCCTCCCCCCTCCACCCCATTTAGAAACATTGGGCCAAAATAACCTGCAATATGTGTCCTTCTACTCTAATTCCAGATAGGAGCTGTCTGGGGGAGCGAAAGGGTACGGTGTTACTCTATTTTATTGAAAAATCGGCCATCGTTCCCTTCTTGGACGGCAGGCGAAGGGCACTTTTGTTCTGTTACAGCCCCTGCAGGGATTTGAACCTGTGTCCTGCTGTAAATGTACTAACGGCATAGCTGGCTATCTTGGAAATGCAGATCTGCTTCTGTTTATTTACATTGTTTGCCCCGGGCTCTAAAGCCAGGGATGGCATTTCACCAAAATGCCTGGGGTAGCATAAGTGACATCACACGACACTTGACCTCTGATGACATCACAGGAAGAGTTATTTGACCCCACACCAAAGTGACATCACGGGAAGCGATGGATCACAACCTTTCACCCCTTGACAAAACAGGAAGTTGCATCAGTGCATTGTTCCTAAGTACACTGATGGTTCTGATATCACTGTAATGAGATATACATTTCATACAAGAATGATCGCCATTTGTATCTTTAATATCAGTGTATATAGGCCCTTATTACCAAATTACTATGGATGCAAACAGACGTCCAAAGCCAAATGATAATGATGTGTTATTATATAGTACTTACTCTTAAGCGCTTTATATAGACGAAATATATATTCAATATCACCTAACCTCTGTTGGCACTCATTTATCAACCTCAGAAAGATGCAAGGCTTAGTTGGCCTTGCCGGGATTCGAACCTGCAACCTGCAGATCCCACGCAATGCAGAAGTGAGCGCTCAACCCACTGAGCTATCTTACCGCTATAGCTATTTTACCGGCTTTAGTAAAACGAACAATTGCATGTCTGAATGTTCTCAAACTTTGAAAGAAAATCGCACTCTGTAGTGGATACCATTAAACGGCTAACTGAGATTTAGTAGCAGGCCTGCGCTCTAGCACCATGAAGTTTCTCTTGTGCTAGATGGAATTACCAATAAAAATCTCAGACCAAATAACTGGGTAGACTCCAAGAATATGGCAAAGTACTACTTTATTCTCAATTTAATAAAGCAGGGTCAATTGGCAAACATCAGACGGATGCTTGTACACTCGCACTCAAACGTGATTACACAGATGTCTTATACCGCAATATACGTCCTCTGGCTTCCTCCTATGTGGCACACCATACAACATTTTAGCGGGAGGGATTGGTTAGGGGGAACATGTCTACTTATAGAATGTATACGGGTTAGTTCTTAATTGGCCATCTCTGATCTGTAAGGCACACCTCAACTTACCTTTAAATACGTACAATACCGATTATAGATAACAAAATGGCAGCAGATTGGTCTATGCAACATTGTATAGCAGGTTTCCCCATAGACCCACTGACTGGGTGTCAGTCTCACCCAACCTTGGACTTTCGGCTCTGCTAGCAGCACATAATGAGACCCAGGTGCTTCAATCACGTCAGATTACTCCCTACTTTCCCAATAAATCCATCTCTCATCGGTCCGGCCATGAGCCAAAGTTTTTTGTCTGTAGTTGACCTTGTAACCTGCTCTCTATTCTAGAACATTCAATGGAGTGTAAGCAAATCAGTATCGTCAGCCGAGGTTTAATGAATAGCCCTTGTTTTCGACATCTGACTCGCATGTGAAGAGACCACTCATTTGTTCATTTCAGCCTTTTGTTTACTGCTATTTAATATAATTATACTGAGTGTCATTGCTCCTCTTGGCCTCTAGAGAATTGCCCACCCTACTTTGTATAGACTTTGTACACTTTTAATTGTCCAATACTTGGCTCTTGCAGATGTGCTCTTCTTTAATCTAAGAGAAATATGTCTCGTCCATGACTTATCCGTCTGCCTCCCTTTTGTGCTTTGCAGCTATTCCTTAAAAATAGCATCCTTGATACCAAGCGAACACAGACTCCTCTTTGTTTTGCACACAAAGCTGTTCTTCCAGTGTCTCCTGACTCTGCAACCCTGATCTGTTTCTGAGGTAGTTGAATTGAATATTCACAGGAGCCGCCGTCCATTTTCCAGCTATGGCCGTCCTACCACGTTATATATTCCTCCTATATGTGTGTCTGGTAAGCAATGTGGTTGAAATCTGATACTGGGACTGGTTGACGAAACCATTCACCTTCACCAATCACAGAAGACATCTGAGAAGTTGTCAGTAGGAACCGAGATTTTCTTTCGGCTCCGCCAGAAGATCTGCTGGATTCAGTTCCATATGGCTTGCAGGCTTTGATTGGTTGACATTTAGGAGTAGGATGGCCATTACAGTGGGTTCCTCGATTTTACCACAGTTTTAGACAGCTCATGTGGTACACCTGACTGATCTTGCATTGGGCCCTTTGCTGGATTCTGTAGTTGTGGTCACTGAGCACCTGAGTGACTTTTTTACAGAGATTGACATTTGGATGTCAACCTGTTTTCAGAGTTTGGTAACACGAGGGGTACCAGGTCCCCAACCTTGAAGCGCCTCAAATGTACTCAACTGTTATATAGTCATTTTGATTCTCTTGGCTAAATCATTCTTCTTGAGCTAGGTGCTGGATCGTCTTCAATCACTCCAGGATTGCCTGGATGAACGCTCCTGTCTTACTTCCTTAACCATTGCATCCTTCCCAACCTTTCAGGATATCCATCCATCAGTGGCGTCGCCAGGAATCAAATTTAGGAGGGGCACAGATAGGGTGACCAGACGTCCGGGTTTTCCCGAGACAGTCTGGGGAAATCACCCCCTGTCCCGGGGTCCCGGGAGTTTTTTCATTTTGCAAACCCCATCTGGGGTTTGCAAGGGTGGGTGCCCAAGGTCCCCGTTTGTGCCGGGACCCGATTTCGAAATCCCGAAATCGGGTCCCGGCGCAACTTTAAATGCGCGAATGGGGGCGTGAAAAGCATTTCACGCCCCCATTTCCTCTCCCTTGACCTCCCCGGCCACTTTCCTCAAATAAGAGGGGTGTGCATGTGAGCACACCCCCTCCGCGCACCCCCCAGCCCTGCAACAGGCCAGCAACATCGAAGCAGGACTATATTTTTTTTGTTATGTCAGTCCTACTTTTATGTCTATTGCCTGTCCATTTTTTTTTTTTGAAAAATCTGGTCACCCTAGGCACAGAGGGGGCCAAAGACAAATGTAAGGGGAGAACATGGTCACTGCTCGTCTTAGGCAGGGGGGGGGGAACAAGGTGGGGCACATGGTTTCACAGGGGGGCCCAGGCCCCACCAGGTCCCCCCCTAGCGACGCCACTGCCGTCCATAGATCACGTCTATCTGAATGGCACTGTCTTGGTCCAGGGCCCTCAGCCCAATCTCCTCCTTTTTCGATAGGCGTCTCCCGAATCTTATAAACTTTACTTCTTCTCCTGCTACTCCTACTATTTTTATTTTTATTTATTTTACTGTCCATTTATAACACGCTTAATACCAGCGAGTGGTTTAAGCGTGGGATTGGGATTCAAACCGGTGTTGTGCCTCTGAGCTATCCTTCCTCCCATAGCAGTAGCATCTCTCTGGCTCCTAAGCCACCTCCTTTTTCCGCTGCCTCTCTGGCACCACCACCACCACCACCACCATCCTCCTCCTCTCTGCCTACTATGCCACCTCCTTCTACTACCTCTGCCCACTCTCCGGCCCCTCTGCCACTTTCGCTGGGTGAACCTCAAGCTTGTACTCCAACACTGAAGTCTTTCAAATGTGGCAACCTGCTCCACTTCGCTACCCTCAACTCTCACTCTGCTGTCACACTCTGACATCTGCCACCTCCTCAAAGAACTTGACCTGGATATCCTCGCTCTAACCGAGATGTGGTTCACGGCCAGCTCTGTCACGAGTTTTGACACACTCCTTCCTGATGGCTACAAGATCTTTTCCGAACCCAGAACCAACCGTTCTGGAGGTGGAGTAGCGCTCAACTTTACGGAGTGGGTGCCTGCTTCTGTCATTCCTGCGCAGGCCTACTCCTCCTTTGAATGCCTGATCTGTAGGCTTTCTATCTCTCCTGCCCTCTCTCTGACTGTGGCCACCATCTACAGGCTACCTGGCCAGGTCACCCTCTTCCTCTCAGAGTGGGCTGACCTGGCCTCTTCTCTCTGTGCCTCTACCTCTCACCTTCTCCTCAGAGATCTCAACATCCACCTGGATGCTTCTAATCCATCCTCTTGGCTCTTCTGCAACCTCTGCGACACTCTCTCTCTTTCCATTCCACCCTCTGGTCCGACGCACTCTGCCGGGCACACCTTGGATGTTCTCATCTCTGCAGACATCGCCCGCTCGAAGCCCTCTCACCACTCCTCTCTCTTGGAATGACCACTTTCTGCTCTCCTCTCACCTGAAACGCTGTCCCTCAGGCTAAGCCAATCCCTGCACTGCCACCTGCCTTCTCGGTCATTCGGCCCATGAAGCGTGTGTCAGTGGATGCCTTTGCCGCTACTTTTTCTGCTCCTGCTATGCCCGTGGCTGATTTACACTCTGACACAGCCGTCTCTAACCTGCATTTTTCTATCTCCAACACTGAGGACGTCCATGCCCATGTTATGAGAATCTGTCTGAAGCCTACCTCCAAGTGCAACTCTTGGTATGACTCCGACCTCACTGCCCTGAAACGCAAGTGCAGGGTGGCTGATAGGGAGTACAGGGGATCGGACGCATCCTCTGACACACTGGCCTGCTGCCTGCTCGAAAGGCAATACAGACACTGTCCTGTCCAAGAAGAGAGTCCACATCCAAGCTTGGTCTCTGTGGCCTCGGGAGTCACCACCTCTCCTGTTCCCTCTCAGGCCTTCTGTACAGCACTGGCTTCTCACTTCACCATTAAAACTGAGGACATCATTTCCCCTCTCTCCTCTTCCTCTCCCTCTATATCGGCACCCTCTGGTCGCCTTTCCCTCTTCTCCTCTTTCTCTCTGACTTCCCCTAATGATTCTAAACAAGTCTGATCTGTAATTGTCGTCCAAAAAGGTTCTCCGCTGTTCCTCCCGAACGATAAAGGACCACATTGACACCCTCGCTCTGATTTTTGAAATCGCTCTTTTGCCCCTGGAACTTTACTCTCTCTCTCTCCTCAAGCACTCCCTTGTGCACCCCTCCTTAAAAGCCGTCTGCCGATCCTACCTGTCTGGCAAACTATCGCCCGATCGCTATAACTCCTTTCCTGGGCAAACTCCTGGAAAAGCTAGCCATCCCCCAGCTTAATCGCCACACTGAATCTGTTGGTTGTCTCCATGACCATCCGTCTGGCTTCTGAGCAGCGGCACGGAAACTGCTCTCCTGACTACCTGTGAAGATCTGCTCATTAATCTTGATTCAAGCCTTCCTTCTGTCCTCATCCTTCTTTACCTTTCCTTTGCTTTTGACATGGTTAATCACGCCATTTTGATCAATCGACTGTGGGAACCTGGGCATCGCCTATCAGGCCCTGAAGTGGTTGACTACCTTCCTCCTTGAACAACCCTCCCAGGTCCAAATTGGGTCCTCACGCCCCTCATGTGGTGTTCCCCAGGGCTCTAACCTCTCAGCCTGGCTCATGTCTACTGGCCCCTTTGACCCACCTGATCTATAACTTCTCCTCTAACTTTGTGTTATGGAAATGAGACTCTGCTCTTTCATGCTCCACTCAGCCTCCTCTCTCGCTCATTCCTGGCTGCCTTTCTGCTATTCAGGATTGGCACTCCTCCAACGATCGATACCTTAATGCCACTAAGACTAAGATCCTTCTTATTGAGACCCATGCTCCTGCTTTCACTCTGGCTGCCCTCCTTGAGCCCTCTGCCTTTGCCTTCCTGTGAGGCAAAAAACCTTGGTATCATTCTCTCTCTCTCTCTGTCTCTCTCTCTCGGTCTCTCTCTGTCTCTCCTTCTCTGTCTCTCCTTCTCTCTCTCCCTCTCTCTCCCCTTCTCTCTCCTTATCCTTCTCTCTTTCTCTCTCTCTCCCCTTCTCTCTCCTTCTCCTTCTCTCTCTCCTTCTCCTTCTCTCTCTCTCCTTCTCTCTCTCTCTCCTTCTCTCTTCCTCTCTCCTTCTCTCTCCTCACATCACGGTCCTTGACAAGAAGGCCCACTACCAGCTGCACCTCCTCAGAGGTATTCTTCCGTTTCTCACTTTTCCCCAGAAGTTCACTGTCTCCAGAGCCCTGGTTCTCTCTAGGCTGGATTACTGCAGCAGCCTCCTTCTCAATCTGCCTTCCTCTACTCTCCTCCATCTGCAACTATTCCAGAACAGGACTGCGAGACTTGTTCATGGCCTCAAGCCCAGGGAATGTATCGCTCCACCTCTGAAATCCCTCGACTGGCTCCTGGTGGCTGCAAGGATCAGGTTCAAGACCCTCTGCGCCATCCACAAGACTTTCTGGCGGCGGGGCCTGCACTAAATCTAACTCTCTTCCAAAATACCTTCCTTTTCAAGCCCTTTGCCCAGCCACCTTCAACACTGTGGGGTAGATGCTTCTCCAGGCAGAGAGTGGGGGGTAAAACTCTCTCCTCTGTGAAGGTGCCTCCCTCTGGAATGGCCTCCCTGCCCCTCTCAAACTTTAGCCGGATCTCTCTCCCTCTCCCTCCCCCCAGTCTGCTGTGCTGACTGGTTGCCTGGCTTTTATTTATTTGATTACTTGTTTTGTACATGTTTCTCTTATTGCTTCAGTCACATCGTCACTGTTCTTTATTTTCATATAGTTTCAGTCTGGCTTTGTATAGCTTCTTTATAACATCACCCTGCCCACATCAGATTTCACTCAGCGCTCCATGGTGTCCAATAATGCGTGCTGACCTCCTTCCACACTTTCAGTGTGAGGGTACGTTCGATACAGCGGAGTGCTCATCGTCTCTCATATACTCAATGTGGTAAAGGCATAACACCTGGAGTCTCACATGGGGCCCTTCTCCTGCTTTTCCAGTAGGATGGCGGTGAGGAGACAGGAGTTAGGGAAAATGCATCCAACTGCTCCTATAAAGGCCAGTTCATCTGCAGGTCTGGGGCAAAGTTGACGACATGTCAAGCCTTCGTTTATTTACTTCTTGGGCTTCAGAGGTTGCCAAAATACATACCATTGGGAGGGTTTGGAACTGTGCATTAAAGAATTGAGTAGCGCAGGGAAAGCAGCACGCTTAGACGGCATCCCGTACTCTGGGCACTCGTTACCTCTTACATGCACATTACAACAAAGCATTCATTGTGGCACAATGAAATCAAGGGCCACTTTGTGTTATGGTCAAAAATGTCTACACTGTACACAAACATTTAGGCACAAGGATTTTGTTAAGTGACTGAGGATACTGAGATGGAATGTCTTGTGATGATCCTAACAGACAACGGCAGAAAAAAACATGCTATAAGTGCAACATGCGAAAAGCAAAATACATACAGCCTCATCACGAGTTTGGCCTTAGCCCTTAAATGTGGCGGTAAATGAGTTTGGTGGAAAGTTTACCTCCAGCTTTTTGCTTGAAACACTCCACTTTCTGCCCGTTTTTTTTCTGCTGCTATTAGCGCCCACAACCCCAATGGACCCAATAGGGAATGGGAACTTACTGCTGCACCACTACTCGTAATC
This sequence comes from Ambystoma mexicanum, assembly GCF_040938575.1. Lineage (NCBI taxonomy): Eukaryota > Metazoa > Chordata > Amphibia > Caudata > Ambystomatidae > Ambystoma > Ambystoma mexicanum. The sequence goes on along the minus strand of NC_090921.1, from coordinate 730,494,688 downwards.
CGGCGCTAATAGTGCTCCACCAAGTAGCGGTAACGCCATTTGCGTTGGTGGTCTCCCGGCGGTATTACCGCCAAGACTCTGATGGAGCCCATACTCTGAAATGGATGTTTATTCTACTCTAAATGCTATTTGGAAGTTTTTGTATGCATTGTGAATTTGAGGTGTTTAAGAACAGACCCCTGAAGTGTGCCTGAAATAAACCTTTAATGAGTCTAGCAATTATTGTATAGAATTCCAGAAAGACAAATGTGTTATTCCTATTCTTTCTTAATTAGGGTCATTGCTCAGTGTTACGTGTGGAACCCCTGAACAAGAAAGTCAGCCAATCCAGAAACAAAGAGCCGCATGGCGTGGTCCAGGAGCTTCAATTGACCCTTTTTTAAAACAAATTTTAAAATTATTTTTTTAGGGGTTGCAAGGGAGACTGCTGGGGTCGCAGGTGCGACTATCCGCATAAGTGCTGCCACTCCCGAGCGGCCATGTTACCATGTACTCTGTAATCAGACTGTCATTCAGGGGGGCGAGCCCACCTTATTATCACTGTGTGAAAGGGGATGGGGGTGGATGGGGCCACCTTTATCATTTCTCCTAGGTGAAGCGGACACCACAACTATAACGTGCCCTGTGCACACCCTCCCCACCTAGGAGTGGCGAGGCACTTGACCAAACATTGTGTACCCCCTCCATTACGCGCAGCACCCTTCCCAGAAGGGGCGAGGCTGCCATTTCCTGCGGTGTTCCACCCACGAAAGGCCAGCCGTGTGAACTCCTTCCCTACTTTCCAGGAGGCCCGAGCCCACCTTATCATGGTCTTTGTAGCCCCCCCTAAGTGTCAGGCAAAGGAGGTTTCATGCTGCACGAGTGCGCCGCCTATTCCATTCCCATAAGGGGCGCGAACACACCTTCCCTGTACTGTGCGCCCAAACAGGCCACCATGCTCTGCCCCCCACCCACCTCACCCCCGCCCGCCCCTCCGCTTATCGCCGCTTTGTGGCGCCACTAATTCGTAGACGGGAATGGCTGCCAACAGTGCAGGGTGTGGCAGTTTGGCCATGCCGAGAGCATACAGGGCGACACCCACCTCTCGTTCCCCAAATTCCTCCAGTGAATTGGGGGCGCGAGGTAGAGGGGCACACACAGTTCAAAGCAACCATTCCCGCCGGATCTGTCTTTTCGTCTGAACGACCCGCTGAAATGCGGCCACTTCGTTCTCACGGTGTTCTTTTTTCAATTGAATAACATTTTTTAAAAAAAGTGAAACATTGCAAATCTTGGGTGTACTTCCTACTTCCACACTCCTTACCTTTGTGCTTTTAATGTGCCAAGTCCCTCCTATAGTAATGGTTACTGCTCACTTGCCGTACCTTCTCGCTCTTCTAGCCTGTTGCATCGCTCCCTTTCACTTAAATGCTTTTCGTTTTTCCTTGCGTTTTCTTTTTTTTTATTGAAATGTCCCCATATCATTTTGCATTTTTAAAACATTATTTTAATGTGCGCCTTATGGATTGATTTATTTTTGGTATTTTCAGTTACATCGGTGTCTTGTGTGCAACTCAATTATTGCATTTTCGTGAGTGTTTTTATAATTTATTTAATTGGAATGAATTTAAAAGAAATGCGACCAAATGGTATTATACCGTTTGCTACACCCATGCCACCGTATCTGTGTTCCCCTAATCATGCCTTCGAAGAATGGGGCACCTGACCTTACCCGAAAATGTGGGTTCCCTAACCCGCCCCCTCACCCCCCTCCCAAATCCTTGCCTCCTATATTCCGAGAAGGTGTGAGGCCACATTCCAGTCTTCCGCAGCCACTATATTGAAATGGGGGACGCGTCAGTGGGTCACCCACTCCGTCCCAAAGTCCACCTCGATGGGCACTGTGTTGCCCCTTCCCGCCCCCCACTACCCTCCACACAACCTCAACCTGCACCAAGTGCCCCTCTCATTCCCAGGAGGGAAGAGGCAATCATGACCTATAATGGGTCCTTAAGCAGTCCTTAAGCAGCCCTGTTTCCCCAGATTGGAGAGGATGTGTCTGCGCCCGATAAATAGTGTGCTGCCTAGCCACTTGCCACACCCTCCGGGTGCTAGGCAGCAGACTATTTATCGGGCCACAACCCAGGGTGCTAGGCAGCACACGGTTTATCTGGCACAGACGCATCCGCTTCAATGGAATGAAATCAGAGTTGTTTTCGTTTATGGTAATTGTATTTATGATGTTGGTTTATTTTTGGTGTTTTGTACAGCGCCTTATGCTTCAGATCATAACGAGAAGGCGGAAAACTGAATGGGTGTGAATCGCACCTTGTGATGAGTGATAGGGCGCGAATAGTTCGACTCAAAGCAAACCCAGAGGCCACATTCCAAGAGGTCTTGACTACCCAAGGGGGTTAAGTGTCTGCACAGGTCTTCCCAAAAGCCCACTGTGGGACTGAGATGGAGAAAGCATGAAGTGCCCGCCGAGCTACCTATTCCGGTTGCGTAGCCTGCAGAGCAGGTTTGCAGGCAATTTAAGAGGGTACCATTTATGACGGTCCTCTGCCTGATAATGGGGACTTCTAGTGGGGTGACTGGGGGTGGCCACACCTCCCTATGCCTGGGATGTTATGTGGACAATTCCTGTATAACCCCCATTTACAGGGAACTTCACGAGGACACTAGCCCTTTAAGCACCCTCCAAGTGGCGCTACACTTCAGGAAGGGACCGCAACTCGCACCTTTACAGCAGACCCATGATATCAGGGCCAAGAACCTCTCCATCAGCAAAGTACTGTATCAGTGGCACCATCTCTTTAAGGAAAGGGGACTCGAAGGGGTCCTCGGACAACGCGGAGCACATGCCATAAATAATCCCTGTCCCTGTGCTGGAGCCTGAACGGACATTGGAGGCTCCCTGCAAACGCCTGTCCAACCTCACTCATGGGATCAAGCAGATCACAAGAGTTATTGAAAAATGCCTGTATTAGCCTGTAAAGCGTGTTCTCAGAAGACCACAGATCCCTCGGACGGTGCCACCCGTTCTCGTTCTTTGACTGAAGCCTTGCCAAAGAAGAAGCGTTTAAAACATGTACCTCATGTTTAGTGACCTTGCCAGATACCCGACTCAGTGGGGCAGCAAATGACAGCTTCTGCGGCTCTCTGCAGACCACACCGATGACCTTTATGAAATCCAAGATGGTGCACCAGTTATTTATTCACCTCCCCAATCTGTTAACGAGCCCAGATGACCCATTAAGCATTAATCGCCCAGTAATCACACCCAATCCCAGTTCCTCGCTAATTTGCCCTCACAGTTTAATAACCTCAGACAGAAGCTGTCCCAGGGAGAGGCGTTACAGGGCTGCATAAACCCAGGCTCTCGGTTAGATAGGGTGGCTACCTGGAGAAGGAGATACTGGCAGGAGAAAGAGTTGCAAGAGAAGGAGCAGGTTTGGCCAGAGGGGGGTAATGGTTGGCAGCTACAGGGGGAGACGGAGGTGGCATGATGAAATTAGATGGGAGAGCATCGGCAGGGGGTTGAAGGAGAAGATGAGGAGGTTGGTGAACAGCAATAGGAGGGGGCAGGAGGTGATGATGACGAGGTGTAGATGGAAGAACTTCAGGGAGGTTGGTACAGACCAGGAGGAAGTAATGGAGAAAGACGAGGTGGACGTTTGGAAACATCAGAATGAGGTGGTGAGAAGACCAGTGGTGACCAGGAGGTGGTTGGGGAATATGAAGAAGAGCAACACCAAGTAGACCAAGTACTTATGAAGTTTCGAGGGGGCTGGTTGGGTCCTTGGTACAAGGTAAGGGCAGCATCTCAATCCAAAGTGTTCACACCCACAGTGGGTGGAGGTACTGGAGAATGGTGAGGCCACGAGGTAGGCCAGGGCTAGCATAGAGAGACCATTAGGGCTGTAGGAAATCAGCAAATGTTCCTTGGGTCCCTGGGAAGGGTGAGGATAATGCAGATTCCTTGACTTTTCGTATTGCTCCTGGGGGAAGCCGTTGCAGATTGCACAGAATCTGAAGGCCATTACTTCATCTCCCACGGGAACTCTTGTTTGTAAAGGTCGACCCAGGACCTAAGAGACCAGTAGAGAGCAAAGAGGGTGCTGGAGACCCTGACGCCGGAGAGACTGGCAGAGTGCGTGGGAAACATCTAAAGCCAGAGACGCTGAAACCCCGAGGACCAAGGCTGTGGATGAGGGTGAGCAATGCAGACTGGGAGGAAGAAGCAGTTTCCTGAAGCCTGACCTAAGTTAGCGAGAAGGCCTCATAAGGAAGTCCAATGAAAGTGAGTTTGGGGACATGTATGGCAGGTTTGGGACCCGACATCTTGAGTTAACCATCCTGAATGTATTGTACATTTGTTTTTATGTTCATCCTGCAAGAAAAGCCTCACAAATGTAATTTTCTGAGCATGAGTCTTGTTCCGATACCAGTCACCATCATGACAGATTAGATACCGCTTCTTTCATGGAACAGGTACAAGTGTTTTTCTAGTTGAAGACTAGCCCATGCACTAGTTAATATTGGTCAATAAAGGTAGACGTCTGGAGTCGAGTTGGCAGCAGGCAGGGGACTCTCCTCCGTGTGCCAGGGATGATTTCTTCCTCTGGATCCGGGACTGGCATCCCCACATTGGAGGAAGACCTTGCTACACCGCGCTTCGCTGGAAGCGGCAATCTAGCGTCCACTCCAGGGGTTTGGTATAGTGCAGTGGAGAGCATTCATTACACAGCGCATTTTTATGATGGGTAACAGCATGCTCCGTTTCCATTGGAACGGAGACCCGCCCTCTACTACAGTGAACTCTGCCAAGTGGAATGTGTGCTCACACGAGTTGTGGAGCTGGGCTCTAGCAGAAGGTGAGATTTGTTTTAGCAGTAACTGGATGGAATGTCCTTCCAAACATGTAGTAAATGGTGCATACACTCCAGCTAGACCATGAGATGTGGTGGCAGGGGGGAGTCCAAACCGGTGCTACAGTTATTTTGTTTTGTTCATAGTCACTGCAACCAAATGTGGTGACGTTATTCCTTACGAAAGAAGCGATATCAAAAATTCTCTGCAATCCTTTTATGTAATCACTCCCACCCGCCCGCGGCATTTTTTGATGTTCAGGGGGCTGCACTCTTAGAGCAAGACCTGCTGTACGTCTTGCTCTACGCAGCTCTGGCATGAAGCGGAATCTCCGAAAAGCATAGCAGAACTACACTACAATGATAACATGTCCAAAACATGGGGAGGACATCTAGAGCTAACGGGACGGAAGCTTTGCCAGCCTAACACTGGCACCTTTCAGTTACGGGCCACTGGGAGGAAGGAGAGCATCCTCAATAGGGAGCAGATTGGCAGTGCCTGCAAAGGCTAATGGGCTGAGTGGACGCAACTTGAAGGCTCCATGACCATGTGTGTGTGGCATTCCAGAGGCTCTGGGCTGTGAGGGTATCGCCCACGATCTAGACCAGGGGTCTGAAACCTGTGGCTCTGAATCACCACTGATTATGCTAGCATGGGCTGATGGGAGTTGTAGTCTAAAACATCTGCAGAGCCAAAACTTGCCGATCCCTGATATAGATTGTGGGGACGTCTTCAAAAGTTGAAGCCGTGGGGTGAGATCCTGCAAAGCATGCGCATTCGGCCCACTGATGTCCCATAGCATGTTCCCCACTTGGGCCCACTGAGATGTTATGATAATGGGAAGTTTTATGAGAAGCCAAAAAGCCAGGAGGCCTTATGAGAAGTCGGTTACAAATGATACTTCCCTTCCTCTGAAGGGCTAATGGCAATGGGGCAGAGTTAATCACATTCTTGGCTATTTCTCAGAGGCTGGTAGCACTATTGGGTCTCACCAGTCTTTCGGGGGTGCCACCCTGCTAAGTGTCATCGATTTTCTGTGTAGGCCAGTATGCTTCGGGCTGTCTCACTGTGATCTCGCACCCCCTTACCAATCTGTTTTGACCCCCACCCTCGTTGACTCACTTGGATGTTTGACCACAAGGACTACCTTCCTCTTTTTGTAATCAGGCCGGTCCCACAGGTGCTGGGAGCCCTCGTGTATGTCTTCCTGCACGGCACATCCTTCCTCACCCCTCCAGTGAGTCATGTGGCTGTTGGAAAAACAGGAGGGTTCAAACTGCAAAAAAACGACGAAAAATGGCAACGAATGCAAAGCAGTATGTTTGTGCAATGAGTGGCGGCGTAGAGCATCAAAGGACAGCAAGTCATGTCATGAGGATGAGGTGCTTCAAAGCACCTCTGAAGACGAACTTCGATGAGCTTTTAGACCAACCGTCTGACTCACCACAAGATCTGCGCTTCAGTGACCCTCCATAGATGAGCCTGCATGTACCGCTGGAGACGAGCCTGCATAGACTACTGGAGTCGAACTTGGACGCACTCCTGGAGTGGAGGCTTGATGGCCTTCTGGAAACGATCTTGAATCCAGCCCCGTCCCCAGAACAGAGCTGGAATCCAAACATCTTTTTCCCACCACCCAGAACCGAGTTTGGATGCATTTTAGGAACCAACTTCGTTGCAGCTTTGATACAGCTTTGGAGCCAAGCTGTGGAGTCGGGCTTTCCCCCTTGGAGCAGGGCTTTGTTTCAGCTTTGGAGCCGGGATTTGTTGCCCCTCCATAGCTGAGCTGAGATGCATTTTCAGAGGCTTACCTTAATAGACCACCAGAGATCAGCTTCGGTGCCCCCCACTGCTGTAGTTCTGCATCTGGGGTCCACTACTGCTGGCCGCGTGCGTGCCTGCCAAACTGCTCTTAATGTAATTTGTTTGCTAGTGCTTTAACAGCATCGCAGGAGTTGCACAACGCAGATGGCTCTGCTCCAGGAGCGTTTTTGCAATCCGGTAGCTTGTTGTATGATTCTGAATCCTTCGATATTTACTGTACACTCAAAGGCCACAAAACAATTGTTACAAACCGAACATCTGCATTAAGGGACAGCAAGGAAAGCGGGTTCAGCGAGTCCATGAAAGTAAAGCCAAGTCTGACCATGGTCTCCCATTGGCTGCAAGTAGTGCCACCCAAGGGCCTAAAACTAAACACAGCCTTGGCGTTGAAACTGCAGTTTTCCATGCAGGACCTGGCACATTCCCATTTATCCCAACCCCAGATGGTCATCTCTGCACGTGTTCCATCTTCAGACCTCCGAGAGCTGGTGCTGGTGGGTATCATGTGGCCAACGTTTTTTAAAGGATCCCGCTATGCTCTCAGTAGACCTGTTAATAAGGGCCACCTTCTGCTTTCTCTGTAGCATAGCATATACACTGCAGAGGTTAGTCTTTCTTCTAAGCGAATTACCGTGGTCTATTTCTGCTTTCCTTCTACTGTGTCAGTCTAGTGCAGGCTGACGACTCTGTGAACAGAGTAGAAGGACTATGCTCATCTTCTGCTGCACCTATTGACCACAGAAGGCTTCTAGGCTGACTTCTGCTGTGTATGCTATTTAACTACCACCTGCTACAATAGGCAGGGGCAGGAGATTTCTTTTTTTTCTTTTTGTTTTAAAACCTGCGCCCCCTCCTCCCCCCGAGCCATTTAACAGGTTCTTTAAAAAGCATCAGGCATAATCGTGCATACTACAATTCTAACACCCTGACCCAAAAAGCAATGTTTGGAAAATTGTGTCTGACCCACCTACTGTGCTTTTGGTGTAATCTGGAAACCACAATGACCCACAAACGTTGGATTTCCTTGGGCCACTTGGATATTTTGACTGGTCACGTTAAAGCGATTTGGCCAGGACCATTCAGAAACCCAGAGTAGGGCATGTGTGGCACGGTGCTGTCATTCGGCTGTGTTGCACTTTTACTGGCCTGATAGTGGATCTCTGAATCAAGGCTAAGGAGAAGGCTCCACAATCTGGACCCATCAAGGGGCGGTAAGCACAAGCATCTAACGGGCATCTAGCTCGGTTTGGACCAGTGGGCCAATCACTCTGGTCCAGTAATATCTGTACACACGGCTCCTAATAAGAAAAATCCCATATACAGTATGGAGTCGAGGATTAAAACGAGCCTTAATGTTTCATGTACTCGCCTAGAAGGCATCTAACCTCAAGCAAAAAAAGGTGCCTTATTTAGTGTGGTCCAATACATTTTCTACCAGTGGTCACCGTGGCCTTGCAGCTTTTAGAGTGAACCGGTACAAAGACAGCATATAGTCTTGTAAACCCTAGCAATACTTGCCAAGAAACGGAAATAAGACTTCTGTTTGGAGCGCGGTGTAGGCGGCTGCCCTGCCGTTGAGGCAAGAACAAGTTCTGCTCTTATTTGTGGATGATGCTGACCTCCCTGGCAGGACGCGGAGCTCACCAGGCAAGGCTACGAAGGTCTTTGAGTCATACTGTAGAGCAGGAATTTGGGGAACACCGCGATTAATGGAATTGGGTTACCGGCATGGTTCAAGGGAGCCAGCCTAAGATTAAAGCAGGATTGCTGATGGGAGTCATGATAGTCTCAGGGAAGGGATTTTACTATTATGGTGTAAGATTTTCAAGAAATGTGGGATGTGGTCTCCTCATCCGAAAGAACTGCCTACCACTGGATCATAGCTCGGCTATGCTTATGGTTCTGTCCTTTTTCTGTGCCACCTTGACAAGTATATAATGCCAATCCGGGGTAGCGGCTCTGTATGATTCAGAGATTTAAGCAAAACACAATGGGGGGTATTTTTGAATAGACCTGCTCTGCAACTATCACAATGACCACAATCGGGGCCATTATGTAAAAAAAAAAAAAACTATGTTCGTTGCATGCTGGTGGCCAACCCTTAGCAGTTGCGTGCTGTGATCTCCCCTGCAGGTCATTTTAAACGTTCAGGAAGAGGGAAAATGGAAAGAGTAGAAGCTAAGCAAACCAAGTGTCATGCAAGTGTAAACTAAATGCAGAGCAATGCCAGAGGTTAAGATAAATTCTAAACCTTCCAGCCATTGCAACCTTTGTTTTGCCTTAGTCGCCCCAAGTGGGACCGGTATGCCCAGTCATGTCTTCCCCCTAGAGACCAGGTTGCTCCTCACTGATTAGGCCCAACGAAGCTGAAACATGCCTGGAGAAACTTGTGGTCTCATGCAGAAGGGATGTGACCTAGCAGTTCGGTCTGGACTGCCCATTTGGGGGTGGGACCAAGCCTGATTTGCATATGGTCTTTTCCCTTTTTTAATGGCTTGGCAGGTGAAGAACGATGGTCTGGAGCGTTGCCCACAGCAATGCCAAAGGTTAAGATTACTTTTAAGCCTTTCAGCCATCAACTCTTTTGTTTTGCTGTAAACTAAACGCAGTGACAAGACGGTGGAGCAAAGTACAGCAGAAATCTTACCTTTGCTCCATTCACCCTCCCCCATCCTGTCTGTGCTCTGAAAAGAGGCAGAGTGGTAAATCAAGGCGTAAAAGTAGGTAAAACCTCTTGCTGATTTCTGTGAAGTACCCACTGGACCCATAGATGTGGGTCTTAAAAGCAACGACTTGTGGGCAGTTTACATGCCCAATGGTTATGGGCTCCTTTATGGACCAACCTGAATGTGGTGCTGCTAAGAACGCTCACTTGTGAACTAATGACATTGGACGGGGCAACAAATGAAGCTGGTTGAAGCATGTATGTCATGTATTGCCCTGCCTAGGGAAAGTGGGTCACAGCGTGGGGATCTTTAGAGAGGATAAATTGCTGCTAAGCATGGGGCATAATAAATGGCACCCATAGTGCCAGGGCCGATATGGAGAAAAATTGAAAAGTGGGTCAGGAATTAATTTTAAAACAATGAAGTAATTAGATTTTAGGAATGTATAGCTGCGATTAAGAGGGTGGTGCAGTCACATTTAAGGAGCTAACTTCCAGGTGTGCCCTTGTATGAATTAGAGCAGTCCCTCGCTTTGTTTCGGTGGCTGCTCTATTATGAGAAAAGGGTTCTTTGGCTGAAGGGTGTGCCTAATGGAATGGGGGTTGGGTGCGCTTAAGAAGCCCTTCTGGTAGCCTGTAATGCAAACTGCAATTTATTCCATCACAGAATTCCGCCATTCTTGAGGATAGCGTGAAGGAAGATGAGGTCTATTAAGCCAAGACAAGGGCACTCCCTAGGGGTGGGCAGTTCTGGCCAAGTTATTTTTGCTGTTTAGTTGCCGTCATGTTGGTTAGGCCATTTCTATCGATTTTTATGTTTCAATCTCACAGGGTTTCGCAGTTCCTGTATCAGATTTTGATTAACTGCATCAGCATTTTGGATCAAACAAAGGGTATTGTAAAACATAGCGCTGTTTAAGATGAGCTACTGAAATTGAGAGTGGGATGGTGATGGGAGGTGGGAAAGGGGACCATACAGCATCAGTGGGACCACATTGTGTGACTTAAGCAGCAGATGTTTCCCATACAGCTTGCGTGTAGATGATGTATTTGTCAAGATCTGTATCGTTGTCGAACTCCTCTTCGCAGCGTGGCCATCATTGGTGCATCTTTACCAAAGTTTGTTAATCAGCGTCTCTTAGCCGAGGCATAGTCGTCCATATATCTTAGAGGAGGTATCATGTTAGGCGGGGCAGCTCTCCTTGGAAGGCATCCGATACGAGGTGGGTCATGTTAAGTCAAACATCCTTCATTGCTGCTTGGTTGAGGGTTTGCATTTTTTCATACAAGAGCATCGGAGTCCATCATGGCTATCTCTCTCCCTCAAACTGCTATAGATTCCCAGGGATGGAACGATCTAAAGACCTGATTATTGCACCTGTTGCTCACCAATAATGGAAGTTGTGTCTTCTTTCAACGAACCCATGTTACCATGCAATGAATCATCGGACACCCAATCCTACTCCTAGGTGTCTCTATCCTTCTAAAATACACCATGATGCAGGGGAATTTGCTGTCTCAGTCTGCGGAGGGGTGGTTTTAGTGGTCCCTTAAGATTTGGGGGGGGGAGGTGCTTCGTATTAAACCTGGTCAGTGGCTCTTCTAATTTTCTGCAGCTATGGAACCAGAGAGCTGTCTTCTCAAGGTTATATAGTCCCTGTCACATTTTCATGAAATATGGAAGCTGTTGTTCGAGCCAAGATCTCTTGATTCCATACATGACCACTTAGCATACTGCTCCTCTCGCCCTGTGCCACAGTAGTCGCCACCTCTTAACAAGACTACCTGTTTGGCCTGGGAGGCAGGCCTACTTTCATATTTGAGCAATCGCTGGGACTTACCAACACATTGCCTGCCAAGAAAGGGTTTCCAGTGTGTGCCAGCTGCATATGATTCACCCATGCTAGATTAAAAATGGCCACCACGCCCTTTATTTCTCAGTTTATTGTAAGACGATGGAGGAAAACGAAACCTTGTTCAGTGCATAATATCGGCATGTAAAATCTTATTTTTTTAAATTGGATTATTTACCCCTGTTTATTCCCAAATTGACGTACCTGTATTCAGCACGACAGTGTTGTGGTGTCTGGTAAACTCGCACTCTAGATGTTTCAGTGTGGGTGGACCGGCCTCACTGGATGACTTCACAAAGTACAAGGGGTGTGGCTGCCTTATTACTGGAAAATGTTTACTATATGGGACACAAGGAATTAAGAAATCATGTTCTTGGAGCAGCCGAGGATTGGATGGTGTGCCACCGATTTAAGGTGTCAATCTGGGCATAAAGGCCTTTGAAGGAATTAATTTAAATATAGGCAAACTTCAGATGCGGTTTTCCAGACTCGCCTGTCCGATCCTCTTCCCTGTGTCCAAAGATAGGGTAACCAGACATCCGGTTTTTCCAGGACAGTCCCAGATTTGGGATCTCTTTCCCGCGTCGCGAGAGATTTTTGTATTTAAAAACCCATCCCGGTTTTGGGGAAATGGAGGGTGAGCACTTACATCTGTACAATGGACCAACTGTTAAACATAACATTTATGCATCTAACAAACATTTCAGTAGTTTTATGCCACAACTACGGCATCCTGCGACTGATTCGAACCCCCAACCTTTCAGGTAACAACCCTATGCATTAACTCATCGTGCCTCGTGCCACGGGAGACTGATTTTATTGCTTTTACATGTGTGTGTATATATATATATATATAATATTATATGGTTCTCAGCAGTCAGCAGTTTTTTTTTAATGCATACATTTACAGGTAAAACAGCACAGTTTGTATCCAGGAGCAGTGCTGGCATTGAACATTTTTGATTTACTGCATGATCCCACAAGTGAAGCGGTTGGTGTGTGGCGGGTGGGGAGATGGTGTTGTAGTCAGACATGTTTGTAGCTGTCCGTTTTTTATTTTGAAATTCTGGTCACCCTACCAAAGATCACAAGGCCCATCCATTCTGCCCGCTTTCGTCTGAGAAGGATTTCTCCTCGGTGAAGACCACGAATGCCATAAAGTCTGCAGCGTCCCCAGAAAAGGACAGTGATGACACCAGGCACTGCCACTTCTTATCTGTAAAAAGAGCTAGGATCATGTAGTCTGTACACACCCCCGGCAGGTTGGTTAGCAGGGCCAGATCTACAGTAAGCAATTTGAAGGTGTTGCCTTAAACTAGGACCCCACCTGGAGATGGGCACCCGAAGCACCATTTGGACATAAGCACATTACATTTGTCCCCATTCTAAAAGATGGGGTGGCAACACGTCAGTATGCCTGGTGGGTGAAGGCATAGATCCTTGCACCAGACTTCTTGTTAGAGGCTCGGTGTGGTCTATCAGAGCTCCAGCTGCATCCTATCCAACTATTCAGCACCCCCTGCAATCTGTTTGATCTTATTTATAAATGGTGTGGCCTGAGCTCAAGACTTCACTCCAGTGAAGATGCAGGAGGATGCTGGTAGCAAAAGATCCTTAAGGCTAGTTCCATAATCCTAACTCCCCGAGGGCCTCTGGTGAACACGCATATCTGTCACAAACTGCCTTTTGAGTTTTCCGCCTTTTAGTTTTTCGCTGTTCTCTAGTTACAGCTGTTGGACTTTTATCTTTTAATTTTCTAATTAGTAAAGATTTTTTAGAAGCAGCCAAAGCATTTTTATATAGTCTCCTTTTCATCCTATTTTTTTTTGTCATGGCGAGTGTGACGTATCACTTTTTATTTTAGATTTTTTTTTTTAGCCTCTCTATTTGGGCATTACATTCTTCCGTGCAATCGACTGTATTGCAACTCTGGGGGAGTCCGACGGCCACAGGTGGGACTAGCGGCTCACGTTGAAAGACACTTCCTTCCTTGTTATTGAGCCCCCACTGGACATCCAGCCTGGGCGACCATAGCTAAAGAACAAAAGGAGAAAGGGCAACTCCCTGTTAGGGCCTTTTAGGGCCACAAAGAGCACCGGGCTGGCCCTGCTCCTGTTAACTGTCTTTTGGCTAGCTCGACTCAAAACTTAACCTACTCCTTACCAGCCAACCTTTTTTCCCCTTCACACACTGCCACCCACATATCTCCTCCCTCTTTAGCTGCAATCTTCCTTTCCTGTCTTTACTTGGCTTTTTACCCTCTATCATGCACCTTGACTTCGCTCCTCTTTTACCCTCTTCTCCTGACCTTCAGCTACAATTTGGTGCAACTTCTACCTCCTCTGGCCTCGCCATCTCCCAACCCCCATCGTCCACCCTGCCGCACCCCTCAAACCAATTGCACCTGTTCTCCCAGAATCCCGAAACCCATTTATCCCCCTAGCCTAGCGGACAACACCTGCTCCTCTCCCCACCTCTTGCCACTCTTTCACTTGACCAATGGAATGCCATCCAAAAAGTCTTCCTACATCACTGACCACTTCAACTCTCATCACCCTCAACTTTCACTTCTTCCTATCACAGAAACCTGATCTTTATTATTATTCCATATTTGTATTGCGCAAACCTAGCTCAGGAGCAACAAAGTGCTCTACAGATCATCGAGTAAACAATTTGTAGCAATAATTTAACAAGTCATCAAGTAAGCCTTAGTAATAATGATCACAGTACAATATACGGATGCAGGTGTGCCCATGATAGCCGGAATCTAGTTTACACCAAGGTGCGGTTGTAAGAGTCAGGTCTTCAGGTCTTTCCTAAACTGAAGTAGGCTTGGAGCAGTCTGGATTTACGCCGGGATAGAGTTGGAATGAGAGGACGGTTGCCTAGTTTTCTTCTGAGCCAATCTGGTCTCTAGTCTGGTGATGGTCTTACTATGAGATGAGCATTTGCCACCCAATGTTTTTACTGTTGCTGTCAGGTGGATTGTCGTACTGGTGATGGTTGCCTTGTAGGTAAGGCATGCAGTTTTAAACTAGAGCCTAGCTGGGATGGGGAGCCAATAAAATGTGCGCAAGGTGTGGGTGATTTCCTAGTTCCGGTGATGAGATGAGCAGCGGCGTAGTAGGTTGCTTTGAGATGGGGCCGATCGGCATCATGTAGTCCTGCAATGAGGGTGTTACCCATCGATGGGTGAAAATGCTGGTGCCCTGAACCACTGTTGGGAAGTCCCGGGGTAGGAGGACGGAGGATGGCTTGATTTCCAGAGTAGAGAGAACTGATGCAAAGCTGTTTGAGGCTTGTTCACAATGTAGTGTTAGTATTTATTGCTATCCACAATAAATCATAGGAATTTTTCTGAGTGGGTGAGTTGTGGGTTGACTGTGACCAAGCGCTTTTCATCCAGCTACCTTTTTGAGTGGGGTTCCTATTTGGAGGGGTGGCCCAGTTCAGCTTTAATTAGGGTTTGAAGGGTTTCTAGGCATGTGCAAAGGGGATCAGTATCTTGTGGGTCCTTGACCTTTAGGTTCAAATGTGTCATTTGCATACTGGTGTATCGTGAAGTTGGAGTCCTCTAGGATCTCCCTTCATGACTCTGCAACACTAATGGCTCTTCATGGTGACTGTCTTCTCCTACTCTCCCTCGATTGCTGGAAAGGATTGTGAAGTGGGGTTCCTTATCAATAATCTAGAAGTCCCTCACCTTTGCCTCCTCTGCCATCCCCTTTTCCTCTGTTGAATATGCCACTATACAACTGCACCCTCCTACTCCTCTCACTGTTCTGGCTCTCTACCGACCGGCTGATCCTTTGAACCCCTTCCCTGACCTGAACCGCCTTCTTTAGTCACTTCCCACCATCTCGTGCATTGTCATGCTGCAGGACTTTAACTTTCCCAAGTCCTTTGCAGCCACACCTAATCACTCTGGTGGAAATCCTCTTGACCTTGTCTTTATCTCTTCTTTGCTCTCCTACTCGGACCCCTCTCCCTCTGATCACCCCATTGTTCACTTTAACATCACTGTCATTTCCACCTTTTACTCATCCTACACTATTTAATGGCAAGAGGAAATTAAGTCAAGTAATATTTAATTTCGGCAACTAAGCCATTAAAGTGTAGATGAAAAGACTCACCAATATGGATTGCAGATACAACAGACCCACATGATGGCATGGAAATTCTGCAAATCTAATATTTAAAGTTCCAGCAGTGCATAGATACTGCAGCAAGTAATGACAATTCATAAAAGCTTCTATGCCATAAATGTTTACCTCGATGAAAACACAAATGTAAAACTTGCAAGCAAAACGTTAATACTAAGAGGCGTGCAAATAATTGAAATCGTTTATTATTAAAGTGCTAACTGTGTGTGGATATGATGGCAGGGAAATAACAATTCTTATAAACGTTTCTTCACCATTAAAAGATTTCCTTAGAAAAAGAAAATGGGTTTAAAACTTGTGAGAAAGGCCCAGATGCACAATGGCATGCTAATTCTGTGATGCCAATATTAATACGGTGCTAATAGTGCAACTCTATAGCAGCAAATAATCGCTGCTCATGGAGCTGCCAGGCGGATCTTTCTCTTCTTATTTGCACGTTCCAGAAAAGTTAACAATGTCCATCCTGTCATTGGGGTGTCCACCATTAATAGGTAGAAAAGGGAAAAATGACATTGAGTTAAACCCTTGTTTCCAAGAGGAGGAATACGAGTAGTAGCTCTAGTGTGGGCATATGCAAATTCAAGCAACACTCTGTTGACCCTTACCTTGACGATCTGTGGATCCCTCTCCGGTCTCCCTTATTCATGTCTCTTTCTTTGAATATGCCTTTTCCTACTTTCATCATGAATTTATGAGTCCCTTTGTCTCCTACGTCCCTTTGAGTAACACTATGCTGCATGCACATTCACTCTTTCTGGCTCCAACCTTTGTGCTGGATCACCTCTAAGTTCCAGACCCTCAAAACCAGCTCTGTTCGTCATTACCTTTGTTGCTGGTGCAAATCTCAGACCCCCACCTTACTCCTAACCTTCAAAAAGGTCTTTGCTGCTCTCTTGTTGGCACTGGACTCTGTCAAATCTTCCTCCTTCACAAACCTAATCTCCCTTTGCAATCAGCCCTATGACCTTTCCTCTACTCTCCACGCTTTGGTCACCTTTTCCACACCAATATGCATTACCTCTGCCCTTTGACGAGGAGAAAATATCACTCAATTCCAGTGGATTGGTGCACACTTTCTTAGTAAAAAGCAGTGACGGCACGAACCCAACAGCAATACGAGACACAAAGTTCATAATGTCACCTTCCCTCCGAAACCCCCAGCCTTTATACTCACCAGGGCTCATACTTTCCATTGTAAGGGTGGTCCCAACAGGTCATGGTTGCACACTAAATTCATCCTGCTAGCAAAGAACAAAGCCTCATTATTTAAGCCTTTGACACCAGCTGCGCTCTTTCTTGTAAGCCAATGTCATCAGTGAGGTCACCCTGTTGTAACTCAAGTTAGTCAAGGCACCTATAATCCTTAAAGATTCCCATATGCTTTGAGGCAAGCGAGAGCATTAGCGATGTGACGACTTCTGCTCCCATGTGCCACCTTTCTTAACAAAGCAAGAGTTTAGATCCGGCTGGCCTGTGCCAAAAGGGAAACACGTCAGAAGTGAGAGATGAGAAAGTGCGCATTCCAACAAGCTAGCCGCGAGGCTTTCATTTCAGAGACATGCACAGTACATCCTACAGTGTCTGCCATGTGTAAGCAAGAAACGTTGTTTAAAATGGCAGATTTACCGGCCTAGTCACTATAATAATGTAGTACCAGGCGTGGGGAGTACATACAATTTTTATTTCCCACTTTTCTTTCACACCTCTTTGCTAAAGACTTTGCTCACTACCTTTCCTCTAACATCTCTGAAACTCACACAGCCCTTCTCTCTCTCTCCCCAGTTCGGTTTACCACCTATTTACCCCTACCCTTTCTACTTTTGATCTGTTTGCTACTGAAATAGTCAAAGACTTAGGGCCTCATTACACGGTAGGCGGTAACCATGGCGCTATTAGCGCCATTGTTGCCGCCGGTATCTTACTGTGTCCGCCTTGGTGGATGGCGGAATTACCGCCCTACTCCAAGGTGAGCGGGGGCGTAATTCCCCATTCACCAAGGCTCTTCCCCATTCCCATTTTTGCCCCCATAGGGCATAATGGGAATGGGGAAGGTGCTAACTACGGTACCGCAAATTGCGGTACCGTAATTAGCTCCAAGGTCCCTTTGCGGCACCCAACTTTAACGGCTGGTAAAAACCAGCCGTTAAAGTCGGGTCCCGCAAAGGGAACTCGTAGTAAGGCGGTAGGGGTTTACCAGTACAAGTGCCCTTACCGGTACCGGTAAACCCCTACCGTGTAATGAGGCCCTTAGTCTCAATCACCAGCCCTTATCACTCAGAGCTCTTTAATACCCCCCTCAGTTCAGTGGGCTCTTCCCCGCCACCTTCAATTCTTCAACAGTCCTCCCTTTTTGAAGTAACCCTCTGCTGACACAATTGCCCCAGCAAACTATCACCCACTTCTCCATTATTCAGATGTCCTGAGGATAATGACTTTGGTCATCCACTTCACTCTGGCATCTGTAGTAAACACTCCACCACGAATGAACTTGTGCATGTCTCCAACTTTATTTCTGATGCTCACCACGCCATACTGTCCTCTATAATCCTCCTTTTGGACCAGGTTGTCTACATTGATCACTCCTATCCTCAGTCTATAGGACCTTGGGTGTTGTACGTTTGCTCCCGCTTGGATGCCCTCCTACTTGGAACATTGATACTTTAAAATCTCCTGTAATTTGCAAACCTCTGACCCTCTCCTTTTGACCTCTTCTCTTTACCCTTTATGCCTTGGCCCTAAGACTTCTTATCTCATCCACTGCCACCTCTTTGCTGATGACACTCTGCTCCTTTTTCTCATTCCCCACTTCACTGCTGCCATCTCAGTCCAGATTACCAACTGACTCACTGCAACCTGTCACTCGATGGCTCTGTGTTTTCTCATTCTGAACTCTTTAAATACAGAAGTCCTCTTTTTCCTTCTTCCAACGCCATCCCTAAACTCCCCTCTCCTTCTCACCTAACCTTTTTGCTCCCTCGCCTAAAGTTCTCATCCTTGGGGTCCTCTTTGATAGCGACATTCAACTTCAACAGTTATCTTTGCTGCCTCTGCTGCTGGTATTATCAGTCTCAGCATCTACGAAGACTGTAATCACCACCCTTGTGTTCAGCAAGCGCAACTACTGCTCATGCCTACTCCATGCTTGAAATGGGAACACAGAAATGCAAGTACTCCCTAGCCAAGAGTACCTGCTTCCCTCTGAGAAGTGTTGGCAATTTCTTTTTTTAAGTGCGGGTTCTCAGGACTGTCAAGTACCTGCCTATTTAAAGAAAGGACTGTGCCTACCCCTTGGCCTTCATCTCTAGAACACGTCCTCAACTTTTCCACCCACACTCTACAACCTACCTATCTGATTCCCCCACTACTTACCATGTACAGTCGCTCCCTTTTCAAGTTCCTTCTCCTAGTCAATCGATCAATGATCTTGCTCCCGAGTATCTGTCCGATTGTATCTCAGTGTATGAACCGTCTCATTCCTCCTCTGTGCTTAATCTGTGCCCCAAGACCCCGTGCATCCTCTCATTGCCAAAATGTCTCCCGAGTCGACTCTGTATCTCTTCTTAACTCAGCTTAAACTTCCCTTACTTGCCACCCGTTACCCCTCCTCCGTCCTCCCTCCCTGACCCCACCACCCCTACTGTGACTCGTAATAATATATTTTTGTATATTTATATAGTACTCTTCTTTGGTTTGAAGCACCTGTCCCCTTAGGTTAAGATGACCTTTGTAAGTCACCAGTTTTTAAAAAATATTTTTCTGTTTGTGTTGTCCCTGTTTTATGTCCCACTTTTTTCCACCCTCATAAACTGGCTCACCAGATGTTATTATCTTTGGCCTATTGTACAGGCACCCTTTGTGGGAATGCCTCCCCCAGCTGTAAATGTGTTATTGTAAGTAATTTCTGATCGAAATTTACATTCCTGTTTTTTCAAATAAATGTAAAAAACAAATACATACAAGTATTCATGTTTTTGAGTCTGACAATCGAATGTTTTTCAAACAGTACAGGTCTTTTTTGCAGCTCAGTCTTTTGCCGGCTTTGCAACCCACAGTTCTCAAAATTCTTCCACCTCTGCTGGCAGATGAGTGCTGGCACTGTGTTTGTCCAGCATCAATGGCTGTGCTGCCCTGGCCATCATCTGCAAAGTGCTGTTTTCATTTGCTGCCTCCATTAATTTCTTTCGTCGTGATACCATCTTGAAGAACGGGGTAGCACAGCTTTCAGGCTTTGCTCACAGGCACATAAAGGCAGAAGCTTCCAAATGGCACCAGCGATGTCTCGAGACGCGCCGTGCTGTGCTTTGTGAACGTCCCTTTAGCCCAGCCCAGCCCAGCAACAGCACAGGCGCCCTTGAGCTTGGCAGCAAATCGGATGGTGGGGACGGGGCGGCAGTGGGGACTACGAATGTGGAGTTCTATGGAGGAAGTGAGTCTTATGAAAGGTGTTGGTGCTTCCTGGTGGCTGCTGCTTGAACTACCTATGAATCAGTCGTTATCCTGTTTCACAGCGACACGCTCCCCTTTCCCCCCACTTCTCGGGAACCATCCCATTTCGGAGATGAGACAAGCGCGTTGACAAAGCCAGTAAAATTGGTGTTTGTAGATTGAAGAAATATTCTGTGCCCACGCACTGATTGAATACATTGGGGGCGGGGAGGGAGGTGCAACAGTAGAGGAACGATGGCCCCGCAGCACTGGGCTGGTAGGTAGAGAGGTGTGTCTGAGATGAAGAAGTCAAGAAATAGACATGTCCCCGCGGGGCCACATAAAAAACTATGCAGGGCTAACTTGAAGGCTCCACTGTGAAGGGTCGTCTGGTGTGGGACCAAAGTGCAATATGCCAGTAAGAATAAACATGTTATTGGATTAAAGAAGACAAACACATTAGGTTGCTTTGATCATTTTTATATACCATGGACTGCAAATATTCATGAGGAAAAAAAGTACATTGTACACCATAACACTATCAGGCCATGCCACAGCGATGCATGACTAGACTGGCTGCATCGAAATGCTAGTGGAGCCTTGTAATAACAGATGTCATGCCTACTTTATTATAGATGCCCATTAAAAAAACAGTAAACCTGTATAAGGTTATGCCACAGTTAAGTGACTAAATGCTATTCTCGCCACATAACACACATGCCGAAGAAAAAGGCAGTGCCCACATAAACCCCCTACCCTCGGATGTGAAAGTACACATAATGTGGGTATAAATTGGCTCGCATCCGTGAGAGCATTTGATTTTTGCTGCGGCAGATGGGCGATGGAAGTCTTGAAAGTTGCAGCTTTAAAGTTTCACTGCGTTTGTGCAAGTACATTTTTTTGATTCTGCACAAACACAGAAGGTCGCCGGTTTCAGGAAAGGCTTCCCTCCTCACCTCTCTGCCAATAGCAAGGGCGCACATCAGCCTCTAACAGGGGTGCATCTAGGTAACAATGTTGGGGGTCGGGGGGACTAACCCTACAAATGTTGGGCTGGTTGCTAACTTCAGAGAATGTGGTGGAGTGGCAAACTTGTGTAAAGAAGTTAAATGCCCCCACACAATTCAATGACACTATTCTGGTGAAGCTTCAGTGTTAAAAGCAGCACACTCTTTCCTTTACCTCTGAAAGCACCAATTTAAGGACTGCTGTGAGACCACATCACCATTTCAATTGTCTAAAAATGTATGCATGTGAGTGCAGGTGCTGTCAGTGACAGGCTTTAGGTTAGTAATTGTAGGGCCTTTGTTAACAGTGAAGCCTAGGCGCCGTTTAGTGTGTGTGTCCTGGTCTGTCTGGCCACTGCTCTGTAGGTCAGCCAGGTCCAGTCAACATAGAACACAATTTCAGGGGGATGTGGGAGTAGGGCTAGAGCTCGATCAGCTCAATGGTGTTGCGCCACTGACCGCAGGGGTCGCTTCAGTATAAAGTTGGTATCTTGACATTTCGGAACCGAACCATAGCATGGAAAGGTTGATCTTTGGGTAGAAACAGGCTGTCAGGTGAGCCTGGGTTTTAATGGGCACCTTACATGTTACGAGCTACTGGCATTACTGGGGCCGAATTTCTTACATTTTCCATCTGCCTTTCTGGGTTTTATACAAAAATGTCACTCACTGCGACTTTGGAGGCGCACAAAATGAGGGTGACATTTACTGCACCCAAGCAGAGCTGAGGTTGCAGGGGTGTCCCCCACTCTACCTGGGCGCAGTAACGGGGGTCCGGGGTTGCAGGGGTGTCCCCTGCTTGCCATTTCAGAAAGTGGGGGGACACGTAAGAAGGAAAAAAAAGCAACTAAAAAAAGCAACTAAAAAAAACACCCTGCAGTGGCAGCTCTAATCCACGTTAGTGGGAAGAGCTGACGCTGCAGGGATCGCAGGGGGCGGGCGGCACACTTCTGTAGGCCGGGGGAAGCAGGCACAGTGATCCAAATGATCACTGCGCCGCGCCGTAACTGGTGTCGGCATTTTCGGCCGTCGCAGTTACGGGGGTGCAGTGATCACATAGATCCCCTTACTGCACTTTTATCCATCTGGGGGCGATCAGATGAGCACCATTGTGTTGGGTAATATAAAGTTAGGAGATGTGTTGGGTGCAGACGGCAGTCGCATGTCGGGTGTGCTTGAGTGATCCATTCTTCCGTCAGATGGGAATGAAAACATGCATGGAGTTGAAATGAATTATGTGGTACCACAGAGAAAAGGCCAATTAGATTAACGCAAAGTAATTTGGAAAATATCGTGGGCGGGCAGAACCCCTGAAAGGCCATGACGGTTGCTGTTGCGTTAGGCACATGCCGGATGTTCCTGGCTCTGCCTTTCATGCTTCTGAATGTGAGCTATTGCTATATAAAGAATGCTGAAAAGGGCGTTTTCTGCCCAGCCAGGTGGGGCTGAAATGGCACCAGTCATGAATCTGGTAGGCCATGTCAGCCCTTCATCTTTGGGGGGCGAGGTGTCATGAGAGGTGGGCTGCGAACCAAAAGAGGTCCTGGAAATCCTTTTCAAAGTCGTCCCATGTTACACAATTTCTGCAAGCCCAACCCTTTTCGTAGGGGAACATTTGGAAATGCCTCAGAAACCAGGCCCAGTCTGCAGAGGCCCACCGGGAGACCGCCAGAGTTCCATATAGGCCAGTCTACCCCTGGGGGTGATGGTGTTTCATGATTGTGTGGTACCTCTGCACCTCCCACCGCGTCTACAGAGCAGCGCCATTTTTGATTTGAGCCAATTCTTGTCACTACATTTACGAGAGCTTTAGTAAAGAACACAGGCGAGCAAGAACCCCCACCCACCTCCGGATGTTGTGAAAAGCCGAGGGATTACAATACATGTTGACACTCGGAAGTCACATATTATAATGGGACTAGTTAGAAAGATGTAACGTTTCCAACTATAGATATAAATTGCTTCTGCAGTGAGTTCCAGAAAAATCCAATCCATAATCCCGTGTACCGGTGCTCTACTTTTTATACTAAGAGGGCATGCTGCCACTTAATCCCATATTGGCATGTTTATATGATGGGTCTTTCCAATGGACAAGCCTGTCCTATCCGTGTCCTCTCAAAGCGCAGAGGGATCATGGGAATTGTAGTACAAACCCACTGGAGAGTCACAGGTTGCAGAGCATGGTGGTAGGTAGAAGGTAATGCGATGTTAATGGTTGTGCAGGGAGTGGATGTGAAAGGGGATGGGTTTTAATTTCGTTAGGTGTCAGCAATACTGCCAATCCATCGGCCCGCACACCCTCATTTCCTTCCTGTCCTCACACTATCTTCCCCTGCTGGTGGGGGTCCGGCTGCATAAGCCATCACCGGCGCGTTCCACCGTGATTGTTCGCCATCCGCAATTCTTGGAATGTGGGGTATTGGCACAGGGTGCAAAAACCGACAGTCTATCAAATACATTATGAGAATAGTGTTGTTTATGGCGCTGCCTTGTCACTTGGAGAGGGATCTGTTTGTAAAATTAGTTGGTGTTGCCTATGAATTATGATCTGAGGTGGGCTACGTCACGTGGACATGAGAGCAATAACTCGAGTGACTTCCGGGGGGCGGGGCTAACTGGTGACGCTTCATCCCCCACTTCCCCCCTTTTATTTAGAAGTGAGTAATCTGTCAGATGTATGTATCAATATAGTTCACTGTCGGGCCAGCAACATAAGTGCACCAATGGGATACACGTTAGAGCAGCTTTCTAGACTAACCGCCAGACTCGTATTCAGAGGAGACTATTCTATTCTTTCCAGTGGTGGAAATGGAAAAAAATTACTGGGGGATCCCACAAGGGCCGGGGTGGGGGCGGTGCCCGAGGAGGCAGGGTTTAGGGGCGGAGCTGGCAGTTGACCTCCAATCAAAGGAAATGTCCAAAATAATAGTTCATGCCGCTTCTTTTCCAAACTGTATATCAATTACACTTTAAACCACTTCCATGGCATAGGTGATGAGTTACTTCACTATGCGGATAATAGTTTTGGCCAGTGTTGCTGGGTAAATATTCTTTAAAATACACAATTTGCATTCCATTTTATTTTTTAAAAAATCCTTCCCCTTGGGTATTTAGGTCGATTTCTGTTGCCATAAGCAACTTTTACTTGAACCCCACCCGGCACAGCTCCTTTAGCTCCCCACTGAAAGCAGTTGGGTGGCTGCATCCTGTGGGATAGATCCAATGTTAACGGCGGTATTTTTTTTTTATTCATGCAATGTTTGTCGGATACCTGTATGTTTATGTATTTATGCAATGTGTGTCGGATACCTGTACCTGTATCCGACAAACATTGCATAAATAAATAATCTGGGTCCATGTATCCGACAAACATTGCATAAATAAATAAACCGTGTGTGGCTGAGGACCGGGTTGTGGCTGAGGACTGTAACTTCCTCTTGTGACTCCTTGCACAGGGTCACCAGAGGAAGTTGGTGTGCTCGTGTGTGCTTTTTTTTTCAGCGCTGAATCTGACCGGATCCCATGATCCGGCTACACATCTGGTGCCTGATCTCAGATCCGGCCCAATCGCCAGCACGGATTCTTTCACTCCCTTCTGCCTCAGTTGATCAGCAGAGAGGGGGTATTCAGTGCTGTAAGTGGGTTAAGAAATCTCGGGTCGGGGGCTTTAGCCCGACGTGATTCACATATTTGGGGGATGAGGCCTAAAAAAGGTCTGGCGCACAGTGATCAAATAAACCCAATCGAGTTTTCATACGGCAATGAAAGGGTGTACATTGCCCTTTAAATGTACGTTATATGTAATGAATGTGCTTAAAAATATTGACTAAGATATATTCATATATGAAATAGTTCTCCAATAGGTCACAGCATGCAATCCCATAGACCCCTTGAATGTAATCTGTGATTCTTATGAACTAGTTAACATCATTGTAATGACAAAACATTTATATAATGTGTTGCCATAATCAAACCTGTTTGAAAAGAACCTAATTCAAAATGTATTTTAATTGACGTTTTTTAATTATAAACATGACTGATAGTGACATCTACTGGTGAAGAGCAGTATTGTCACTCGGCTTTGAATTTACATTATGGCAAGGAAGTGATTGGTCGGGAAATTTAGTTTGGAAAGATCCACACAATGGCACTCTTCAGAGACTGCTGGGGCTGATCCCTGGCTAGCCCCGGCCCACTTAAAAGCCGGGCTACGTTAATCAGTCCAGGTTCCCATTTCTTCATTCAGCAACAGTTGGGTGACAGGGAGAGGCAAGGGTACGTGCAGTATAACCAAGTAGATGCTGTACAAAATGCAGGTGTAAATAAATAAGTGCAGCAGTACAACTAACTGTCCAGATAACGCCAAGACCAACATGTCTGCGTGGCTCTGAGAATCGACAGTGTCCATATCCTGTTGCATGTGGATTGATCCTCCTCCCCAATCGCACGACGAATGGCGCAGAGAGTTTTAAAGGCTTCTCCACAGGAAGCCAGTGCAAGTACCATAGGGTTGGCGCAATATGGTCTCTAGGTTTCAAACCCATAGTCGGCCTAGTGGCCTTGTTCTTGATTACTTGCAATTAATGTGTTAAGCCTTTGGAGAGAGACAGATGCCAGCCATTACATTAATTGATGCAAGCGAGGGCCATCCATGACCCTCGTCACCTCCACTTTGTATTTCAGCATGCAGCAGCAATAGTGGGATTTCCTGATCTTGTTCTGTATTTGAAGGACAGAGGAAAGTGAGCAATTCAAGGTAGTACAAACTATTTCTTTGCAACTCGCACAAGTGTGGGGGCAGCACCCATAGGGCGTGGTCAAGTGAAAGGCACTACATGGTGGGTGGGAGAGCCAAAGCAAATCTCTGTTTTTGAGAGGTTAAAATACAAACGATTCATCAAGACATTGATACTTGGGGGCGTGGCTAACCGCGGGATGCAGTAGACGTGCGTCTGCTCGACTCCCGCAGCCGCACTAACATCCTGTTATAAAAAAGCCTGTTTTCGGGGGTAAAAAGAGCTGGAAATACTCTGATGTGACGGCGAACATCCTTGGGAACACCCGGAGCGAAGATCGAAGAGAACCGCGGTCGGATTCCCCCGGAGACGACCGTGTGAAGTTTCGTGGCAACAGCCACCAGCCCGTCTTCAGAATGGCCGCAGGTGCACGCAGATGAACGTGCTGTGCATACCCAGCGAGGCCGCGCTGAGATGGTGTCCAAACCGCAACGGACTGGTCGATCACAGCGGAAGAAAGGTGCAGACCCAGCAGAGTCCCGGGGAGGCCCCGATCGGCGGACACGCTCTTGCAGGACAGCACAGACAAGAAAGCAGCGGGAGAGCCTGCCGAAAAGTGGAGCCTAGGCCTCCCGCGCTGGCTCCCGCCCTTCTGGGGCCCTGCCGCAGCACCATCACTGGCCCGGAAGTCAAGAAGGCCTGCAAGGGGAGAAAGGATCGTGCACCCGTGTGAGCCCTGCCCTCCGATAATAAGGGAGCGGGGAGGCCCGGAGAGACAGGCCCTTCCGCCTGGCCGCCCCTGCGGGAGCCGCTGCCCCGGTAGCATACGCGCTGGTGCGAGAGCGAGGGATACGCCTTGCCCCGGGAAGCATGCTGCTGCTGGGCGACGGGCGGTGTCGTTGGCCCTGGAGTGAGGGCATATCCCCGGAGCACAGCAGCAACAAAGGGTGCGATTTGCCAAAAAGGTAAGAGACAAGAGGCACACCCGGTAGTGTGGTGCTCGGGGGGAAAAAGCTGGCTGGACGGGCGCCCACATCGGCCCATATAGCGTACAAGGTGGTCTGGGTGCCATGGGGAAAGACAGGCCGAGGAAGCTTCATGCCCAAAGCAAAATGGACCAGTACACCATCCCTCCACCCCAGCCCACTGAACACCACCCGCAATTATCAGACGTTATGGAGACGGACCAGGGAATATCACTCAAAGACATCATGGCCGCCATTACCGACTCCCGCACGTCCATGGAGCAGAAAATGGACGGAATTAGCATGGATGTTTCCCTCCTCTGGCCCGACCTCCAAAAACTGACTGCACATACCGGGGAGGCCGAGCAGCGCATTTCCAACACGAAGGACGGGATGAACACCGTGCAACAGCAGCTCCATAACACAATGTCTAAATTGAAGGTGCTAGAAGACAGAATTGAAGAGGGAGAGGGCAGGTCCAGATGCAGCAATGTGCGCATCCTGGGTATACCCGAAAGGGCAGAGGGAGCCTGCATGAAACTCTTTCTAGAACAATGGCTTTCCGACCTGTACGAGCCCGATGCCTTTCCAAGTTCTTTTCCATAGACAGGGCACATAGGGTGCCCACGGGCAGACCACCACCTGGCGCCCCTCCACAAACTGTGATAGCAAGATTCTTAAATTACAGAGACCGCGACGCCCTGCTGCAACATGCGCGCGCGCCAAAGGAGCCTTTTTCCCGGATTACACGAGGGAAGTGCAAAGGGCAAGGCAATCCTTAGACTCCCTGAAAAGGCAGCTACACACGATGGGCGTGAAATACGGCCTGCTCTTCCCTGCACAGCTCGATTTATCACAAGGGCACAACAGTCCATTTTAGTGATCCTAAGGAGGCCTGGTGTTGGGCCGAACAAAACATAGAGGGAGACTGGTCCGCCCCCGCAAAAATAGGGGAAGAAATCGAAGACCTCCGCCAGACCAACGGCGAGAACCTTGCCGACCACCACCGCAGGACCTGGGGGGTGATAACCCCCCACCCCCTCACCACGGCTGACAAATCCTGTGACCACACTGAGGTACTCAAATCAGGTGTGTGTGTGTGTGTGTGTGTGTGTGTGTGTGTGTGTGTGTGTGTGTGTGTGTGTGTGTGTGTGTGTGTGTGTGTGTGTGTGTGTGTGTGTGTGTGTGTGTGTGTGTGTGTGTGTGTGTGTGTGTGTGTGTGTGTGTGTGTGTGTGTGTGTGTGTGTGTGTGTGTGTGTGTGTGTGTGTGTGTGTGTGTGTGTGTGTGTGTGTGTGTGTGTGTGTGTGTGTGTGTGTGTGTGTGTGTGTGTGTGTGTGTGTGTGTGTGTGTGTGTGTGTGTGTGTGTGTGTGTGTGTGTGTGTGTGTGTGTGTGTGTGTGTGTGTCCACCTGTGTGTCCACACAGGTGGACACACCCTACCCCCCTGAGAGTGAAATTAATTCCAGGCGTAGTACACGCATGGACTCCCTCCGGGATCACCTTTAGAGGAGTACTACCTTCCCCCCGGGTTCCTCTTAGGGGAAGGCCACTTTTATTTGATATTAAGTTCAGTGCATGTTAGGTGTCCAGTTGACACCATAGATTATTTGTTTGGGCGACCGATGCTTCTAGTTGGGAGGATTATGGGGTTTTGGGTTTAAGCACAGCTTCATCAGGGACCTGTCGAACCAATAGAGGAACATGGCCAGAAAGGTTGTCAGTACACCACGGGCATATTCCCAACAAGCGCATAACGCTGCCGGTGACAATCCGGGCAGCCACCAACACATGCTCACATGGCAGAGTATCATAATAATGTCGATACACTCAGAACACTGAGGCTCATGTCGTGGAACGTCAATGGCCTGGGCAATGCAATAAAGCACCGCCTGGTGCACCAATTTTTGAATAGACGGGGGGCTGACGTAGTGTTCCTGTCCGAGACACACCTTGCAGGTACAGAATGCACCCTATTTAGGTGTACAAACTATAAGCTGATATTTCACTCAGGCTTCAAGATGGGCTCAAGAGGCGTCATGATCTTGATACACAACCTGCCCCTCCACCTCTACACGGTGGCCCATGATACAGGAGGCAGATATATATATATATGTGACGGGCGACTTATGGGGGCAATCCATTTCACTGATAGCTATCTATGCACCACCGACCCTTCTAGAATCACTGCTCACTGACATTACCCTGTTAATCGCTAATGATACCTCCGACTGCCTGATACTAGGCGGTGACTTCAATGAAGTCATGAATGTTACCCTGGATAGATCCCACATACGAAATAGGAACCCCAAAGTCCCCACTAGGCTTGCTACGTTCGCCAACGCACTCGACCTGTGCGATGTGTGGAGGGAACTTCACCCAGATGCTAGACCGTACTCTTTTCACTCGGGGGCCCATGCCTCGCTCTCCAGACTGGACTATTTCTTCACTCCCGCAACTGACCTATATAGGGCACAGGAAATAAAAATGCTGCCTAGAGGCATCTCTGATCACTCTCCGCTAGAAATGCTACTTATAACATCCCGGAGGGTCCCACCGCCATGTTGGCGCCTGAACACTTACTATCTGGGAGATCCTGAGCTGGTACACAAACTACAGGAGACCACCAACACATACTTTGAATTAAACACACAGACGGCAACAAACCCTGAAATGCTATGGGAAGCCTATAAAACGGTGCTAAGGGGCGAACTAATATCATGGACGGCGGCCAAAAGGAGGCTGCACATGAGCAAGATTCTTGAAGCGGAGCTCCAGGTCAAGCAGGCAGAGGAGAGGCACGTAAACAAAAATACGCCGGCCTCTAACCGGACGTTGCTACTAGCACAAAAAAGATTGCAAAGCATAGCGATGGACAATGCGCGCCAAGCGCACACTGCAATGAGAGCAAGGATCTATGAAACGGGTGACAAGGCTGGCAAGATGCTGGCATGGCTGGAAAGGAAGGAGCAGGGACGCAGCCATGTCCGGAGACTTGAAGCAGACGGATCGAACGCAAGGGTGACGGACCAGGAAATAACCCAGGGCTTCGTGGAATATTACGCAGAGCTATAGAGTGAATCCGCAACCCCGATGGACGCTACGATTATGGACCGAATTCAAACCCCTACCCTGAATGAGGCGCAGCGGCAACGACTGGAGCGGGAGGTCACTGAGGATGAGATCCTAGCCGCCATTTCTGGGCTCCAGACCGGTAAGACTCCTGGTCCAAACGGCTTCCCGGTAGAGCTATGGCGAAGGGGGGGTACCAACGTGATAGCCCCCCAGATCCTGCAAATGTACCTCCATGCATGTGAAAAGGGCATTCTCCCTCCAGATCGCCGAGAAGCAACAATAGTAGTGATCCCTAAGCCGGACAAACCTCGGGAAAGATGTAGCTCGTACAGGCCCATTTCACTCATCAACTCTGAGACTAAAATACTGTCGAAGCTTCTAGCGGACCGCCTACAAGAGGTAATTCCCTCCTTGATCCACCCGGACCAGTGCGGTTTCATGCCACAAAGATCAACTCGCATGAACCTCCGCAGACTATTCGCGGCTTTGGAAAGAGCCGACAGCATACAGGGACCACTGGCCCTGTTAGCAATTGACTTTGAAAAGGCCTTCGATTCGGTGAGATGGGAGGCTGTCTGGACCATAATGCGCCGCATGGGCTTCGGCGAGAACTTCATGAGTTGGGTGAGGCTGCTATACGAATCCCCGATTGCTAGGACCAGGGTCAACGGTTGGCGATCAGAACTGTGTGGTCTGGGAAGGGGTACAAGGCAGGGCTGCCAACTATCGGCCATGATTTTTGCTATTGCGATCGAACCCCTGGCGATCCTGCTGCGAAACGACTTAACCTGGGAGGGTTTCCGGTGGTCCGATACCTGGGAAGACAGAATATCCCTCTACGCGGATGACCTACTCATCTACCTGAAGGACCCAAACACCTCCTGCCCCAGAGTCGTGCAACTGTTGGGCCAATATGAGGCATTCTGTGGACTACGCGTGAACTGGTCCAAGTCCATCCTCTTCCCTATAGGGAACACCCCATTGGTGAGTCTGGCTACCAGCCCCTACCAGATCGAGAAGGAACAGTTCAAATACCTGGGGATACACATTACAATGCACCTTACTGAATATACTGCCCTGAACCTTTTCCCCCTTGGTGGCAAAATTTGCGGACGACACTCGCCATTGGATCTCCTTGCCACTGACACTGATGGGTAGGGCAGCATTTTTTAAAATGATCGCCCTCCCTAAATTTCTATACATCCTGCAAAATGCGCCATTGTATATCGACCAACGGGACTTCCACAAAATCTAATGCACCCTCCGGAAACTGCTCTGGAAAGGAGGCCACCCGAGAATTGCTCTTGCCACCCTTCAGAGGTCCGTCTGGGAGGGGGGGGAAATCGGGCTGCCCACGATGCAATCATACTACTGGGCCAGCCAGATGGAGGTGGTAAACGACATGCTTCATGGTGACGGGAGCCTCCCGCACATCAAGGGCCTCCACTGTAACACTACAAATAAGCCAATAGAGCACCTCTACAGAGTCTTGGACCGCCCTCCGAAATCTGACATGGCATCCCACATAACAAGAATTTGGAAGGAAGCGCTTCGGTTCTTGGGGTGGGGCGGGAAAATAACACTGGCCCCACCGTTGTGCAACAATTGCAACCTACCCGAAGTACGAAAACTGCCGAAATGGCCCGAGTGGACCCAGCGTGGAATCTCTACCGTTGGAGATGTGGTACAGGAAGACAACCTGGCAACATTCGAGATGATGCAAGAGAGGTTTTCCCTGCCGGACACAGAAAGGTTCCACCACATGCAGCTAAATCCCGCCTGGACAACCCACCGACGGACCACACAAGACCTGCCCGAAAGCTCCCCGCTTGAACGAAACATAGGCCTGGATCGGGTAGAGCGGAAGGTCACCTCCACCATGTACACTGTAATAACTTCCATCGCAACATCAGAACTATCCAGCCTGAAATCAAAATGGGAACGAGACGTGGGCCCACTCCTCCTGGAAGACTGGACGGAGGCCCTGATGTACCCGCGTGAAACCACCATCTCTTCGAGACTCCGACTCGTCCAGTTGAAGATCCTGCATCGCACTTACTACCCGAGAGTAGAACTCTTCCGATGGGGCAGGGCCGCAGACACAAGGTGCCTACGCTGCAAGCGAGAGGAAGGTACCTTTTTTTCATATCCTGTGGGAATGTAGTAATATTCAGTTGCTCTGGCAGAAATGCTGTGATAAACTGTCTAACATTCTGGGAAAGACGATACAGAGGTGCCCGAAACAATTGCTCCTGGGGGTGTCCGGGGAAACAGACTTATCTCGCTATGAGAAACTGCTGTGGTCAACCGCGTTTGCAGTCCTTAGGCGGACATTGCACAACTGTGGGGCTCGGAGCGCACACCCAGCTATGATCAGTGAGTGGGTCACGGACGTGGACATATGTGCGGTAATGGAGCACCGGGTGTACAAAGCCCCCAAAAGGCAGGGAAAATATGGAGAAGATGGGAAGAGGATGGCTGAAGGCCAAGGGCAAACCTGTAGCCGCTGAGGCTGTGTGAGACCCACCGAAAGGGAAATATTGACTGTTAAGAGCACCCTGTGTCATGAAGTCATCCTATGTTGAATTTGACGGTCTGTTGGACCAAGGTCCCTGAAGCTGTGTTCGTAACTGTTATTGTTGTTTCTTTTGAATACTTTGCTCTCTTCCCACCACACCCCTTCCTTGGCACTTCGCCCTCCCTCCCTTCTCCCTCTCTGCCCCCTCTTTCTCCCCCCTCCGTCACCCCCCCCCCTCCCATGTCCCCTCCTGGGAATGTTGAGAGATGTTTGTAATGGTGTTTTAACCTTGAAAACCAATAAAATGTTTGATAAAAAAAAAAAGACATTGATACTTGCCAAGCAGGTTCATCCAGAAGCAGTGTTTTAAGTGGGGTTGCCCAGATTTACAGCAATCTAGGGATCATTGGCGTAGGTCTGTAAGGAGTATGGGTAGGGACCCACAGTCTGCAAATGGCTCGAAGTCGCCACTAAAAAGCCACAGTGACGGGACGGTCTCGGGGAACACCACATGTCAGTGCAGATGGCCTGGAGAAGAATGGAACTGACATCACTTGCAACTTCCTGTCCTGGCGGTAGAAGACAATCCAGTCAAGGATCTGACCATTAAACCCAAAATAGTCCTTTAGGCACATTGATAGATGATTAATGGTGTGAAATCCTGCGGATGACGATTGCATTAGTGCCCTTGTCCAGCTGAGTGCAGTTCCTAGTCCCTCATGAAGAGTAAGGTGGATCCTGTCCCGTTGGCCTGTCTGAAGCCGGATTGATTGTCATGCAATATGTTTTTTGTCTCAGTGTAGCATAACAGTTGTTGGGCAGCCATTTTCTCCCAATTTGTCCCAAGAAGGGGATATTTGCAATTGGCCAGTAAATGGGTCAGGGTTTTGGAATCATCAAATGGCTTCTTTAGGAGAGGAGTGATGTGGCTTTTCTTTAAGGCCCGAAGGAAGCAGCCTGAGCTCAGTGTGTCCCTCCAATCTGAATAGTTTAGATAGGAGGGGCGCTCAGACCCGGTACACCTCAGGTTTATTCTTGAAATACACTAGGGTTGGAGTAAGGCTCCAAACCCACCCCAATTAACCTGCCGATCCATGCACTCTGGGGCTCACCCAACTTCATCTCCCGCATCCACCTGGGTTCTCCCTTCCAGCCGGACTCTTCATGCTGAATCTGCCCATGCTTTGTCTCTTGGAAAGGCTGGCCCTGGCATTATGGCTGCCTGCATGCTGATTTCATAATCTAGTGGCAGTCTATGAACTTGGCTGGATGTTGGGGGAAGGGGCTGTATGGAACCAGCCCACTTCCCTTCCAGGTGTCTGTGACCAGAGTTTGTCCAGGATTGCCCAGCCTCTACCAGTTTGAATGGTGCAGATCCTTGGAATTGGTGATCTGGAGGCAACTCCAGCCCAAATCCTGGGGAAAAGGACTCCTGCAATTGCTCTTCACATCATGGTTGGAGCCAAGACCTCTGCTGTACACCCAAAACTCATTTTTGAAAGATCAGCAGCAGCCTTTTCTTCACTTGCCCAGCCAAGCCCCATTTCTCTGCAGATCTCAAGAAGACCTTCATTGATACTTCGATACCTGGACCAGTGGAAACCACCACTCCTCGACTTGTGTTCGAAGATCCAGCCACTGCAAGCACTCTGAACAGTTCCTGTGGGCTAGCCAGACGTCATCCTGATCTACCTTGCTGCAATGGTCCCTGTTCCAATTTGAGACTTTGGACTTCTCAGATGCTCATTTTATTGAACAAGAAGCATTTCCATGAAGTTGCAGCTCTCCACCACGAAGAGGGGCCTTGCAGGACCAGTTTCTTTGTTCTTGCCACAAGGGTCATCTTCTGCTATTTTTTAAAAGTGACCGTCGCTGGAGTGGTGGTCTCAAAGCCGGTTTGTCCTGTGTGCCCAGCTATCCAGAATCTGGTCAACGGACATTGGAACTGTGAACTTGCCAGACCCAAGAACTAGACGCCTGAAGTGACCTTCATCCACGCCCCTTGGGCTTCCTCAATGGAAGCAAGGAACGAATATTGAAGTGATTTCAGGAATTTCCACTGTTTTTGAGTGAAACGGAGTGTAGAGGTGAGTAAACATACCTGTTTTGCCCTGTCTCTATAGGGTTGTATAGTCTTAAAGTTCTAGCCCCATCCCGCCCTCGTTTAGCCTTGAACAGTGGTGTTCTGGCCTATTTCCTCCCCAGGGTCTTCCCTAAGGGGGGGGCTTACATTCAGAGATGTTCGTTTTTTTTAACACATTTGTATTGCTTTCTTATAGTACAATACAAGAATATCAATCCAACAGGCACCTCCCCTCTTGCCCCCCGCCGCACTCCCTTGCCAGAAATATAGTCCATCCATCAGGTAGTATGTGCTCTTTTAGGTTCCCAAAATGTCCTATGTCCTGATCTTGTGAGGGCACCATTGGGCCATGTAGTCGCTTTGTAGGTAGCTCAGTACTGACCCCCAGTCTTTTTTAAATTCCTCTTGGTCTCCCTGAATTCTATGTTACCCACTCAAATGATATACAATTCCAAACTTTCTGTAACCAGTCTTGGAGTGTGGGTAGTGTTTGCTGTTTCCATTGTTGCGCTATCACCAACCAAGCTGCTATTAATAGGATTATGAATCCCTGTTTTTGTTGGTGTTTTCAACCCCGGTTCCCACATCCCACACATCCAGATCTTGTCCTCCAACAGTCACACTCCCTGGAACATCCCTTGCATTTGGGTTTTCACCCCCTCCCAGAATGGTTATAGCACCGGGCACTTCCTTCAAATGTGTTTCCAGTCCCCCACTGCCTTGCGTCCCCTCCAACATCGATAAGAAGCCTGGGGAATATAGCATGGATCCTCTCAGTGGTGTAGTGCCATTGTAAAAGGATCTGAATCCACATTTCACTCGCCTGAGTGGAACAAGTTAGTTTTGGTATGTCTCTCCACAGGTACTACCACTGTTTCTTTAAAATTGTCTCCAATAGGGTTTTTTCCAATTTCTTCATGTTGTTCCATTGAATAAGTTCTTCCTGCTCATTCAGGTATCTATAGAGGTTTGAAACTGAACTCGTTGATCCATTGTGGGTCGTTATATAGTTTTCAAATGGTGTCTGTTGTCTCGTAGCTGCTTCATTAATGGTTAGGGTAGTCAGCCAGTGTTTCAGTTGGTTGTATTTAAACCGGTCGTTTTCCGTCAGACCAAGTTCTTGAACACAATCCTCCAAGGTCCTAAGAGTATGTCCCTGGAACATGTCTCGTATCTTTTTGGAGCCTGCTCTTTCCCATTTCTTGAATGCCCCTTTTTCCATCCCTGGCCAAAATTCCAGGTTCCCGAACATCGGGTAAAATGGGCTGGTTTTGCCATGAGCACCCCTCGTTCTATTGCTGAATCCCATGATTCCACCTCTACCCCTATTATTTCACTAATCTTAACATTAGTGTCTGTTTTTGTTTATTTAGCCACATGAGCCCCGGGAGGGGTGATCCCGCTACCGCCCTATCTTGTCGTGCCCATATTTTGTGTAAACCTTCAACTGACCATTCTCTCATGACCCATCTCTGAGCTGCCTCATAATATTTATAGCAATGTGGGAGGACTAGGCCCCCCCATTGTTTTTTGGAGCTGTTAGTGTGGACATTGCTACTCTGGGAGGTCTTTTCTTCCAGATATGACGATATTGCCTTGTTGAGAGATTTAAAGAAGGTTTTCAGGACCCTGATTGCAGTGCCTGCAAGTAATACAGTAGCCTCGCTAAAACCATCATTTTTACCGTTGCCAGTCTCCCCCATCATGACAACTGTGAGGGGGTTCCATTTCACAAGATAGTTTGATTCTGTCTAATTGCTGCAGGTAATTTGCACTATACAGTTGCCTTATCTCTTTTGTGAGGGTTATCCTTAAGTATGTTATACCCTTTTCTGCGTTTTTTAGTTTCATTTTTGTTCCCAGCCTATCCATCTCTTCCAGCGTCTTCCGAAAGGTTCAAGATTTCGGATTTTTGCCCATTTATTTTTAATCTTGATATTGCGCCATATTTTTCGAGTTCCTTCATTAATACTGGG
Organism: Ambystoma mexicanum; assembly: GCF_040938575.1. Classification (NCBI taxonomy): domain Eukaryota; kingdom Metazoa; phylum Chordata; class Amphibia; order Caudata; family Ambystomatidae; genus Ambystoma; species Ambystoma mexicanum. The sequence continues at coordinate 730,458,550 of NC_090921.1, read as the reverse complement.
AGTGATTGATCTGGGTCTGTCAATGTTACTAGCATATCGTCTGTGAATGCGATTGCTTTGTGTGTTTCCTACGGCATTTGTATTCCCCTGCGCTAGTCTGTCTCCTGAATCCTAACCAGTAAAGGTTCTAAGTAGGTGCATAAAGCAGCAGAGGTAGAGGGCAGCCTTGTTTAGTGCCCCATCCCTATGTTACCTTCTCTGTAACTATTTCATTAAGGGCGATGCAGATCCCAGGTGAGTTATAAGTAGCCCACACCATTTGAGTGAATTTGTCCCTGAAGCCCATCTGCTCTGACAGTGTCGAATGGGCCCTACTGATCCGCATATTAAACGTTTATTCTGCATCTAATGACACTAAGATTGCTGGATGTTGTGTCACTCCTATTTTCTCTATTAGGTGGGCTATTCTGCGCATATTATTGAATGTTTTCCTAGAAGGTATGAAGCCCAATTGGTTGTGTCCTATTAATTTTGGTAGCACGTGAATAAGTCTGTTTGCTAGTATCTGTGCTTATAGTCTTGTGTCAAGGTTTGTTAACGCTATTGGACGATATGACTCGGAGTATCGGATCTTTGTCCTGTTTGTGGAACACCACCAATTTGGCTTCATTCGTTGATGGGGTAGTGGCACATTTAGCCTTGAATGTGTTAAACCATTTCTTAAGGATGGGGGTAGGATATCCTGATATTTTCTATAAAAGATCGCAGTGTATCCATCGGGGCCCAGAGCTTTGTTTAATGAAAGGTCTGTAATGTTTTTTTTTACCTCTTCTCCGTTATTTCTTCTACTAAGAGTCCCTTTTCTTCTTCTGATATCTGTGGCAGCATTAGCTTCATCAGATATACCTCCTGCTCATGTTCTGATGGGTAGTCCGATGTGTAAAGCGCTTGATAATATTGCCTAAAGATTTCCACTATATCCTCATTTGCCGTCTTTACCTGCCCTTGGTTGTTCTGTAGTTTTATGATGGTGTGCGCTTTTTGTCCCGTAGCTGCCTAGCCAGCTGTCTGTCCACTTTGTTGGCTTTGACATGGTGCCATTGTTTCAGATACAGTAGGCCCTTCTCGGCCCGCTTCATTCGGAGTGCTTCCAGTTGACCCTGAATGTCTTAATGCCTTTCTTAATTTATTGCTTGGGTTTTTTGACATTTCATCCTGGATCTCACTCCGTTTTCCCTCGAGTTCCTTTTCCCACTGGCCTCTTTGTTTATCCCTCCTTGCCTTGAGTGCTATCATGTCCCTCCTCATTACTGCCTTGAATGCATCCCATACTGTTTCTTGTGGCACCTGCGCTGTCTCGTCTTCTCTAAAGTATTGCTCGATCTTTTCTCTAATGTTTTCTACCTGGATCGGGTCATCTAGGAGCTCTGTGGGGAATTTCCATTTCCAGAGCCCCGTTTTCCTATTATTCATGGTAATGCGCATCCATAGTGGGCCGTGGTCTGATAATGAGATTGATCCCAGTTCTATGTCTCACACCTTCCCAGTAGCACTGTGGAGGTCCAAATGTAATCTATTCTAGACATGGAGGAATGTACATGGGAATAGTGTGTAAAACCCTGCTCCTGTCCCCTTGATACTCTCCAAATATCGTGGAGGGTTAATGTGTCAATTTTCCGCTGTAATGCCTTGGATGGGGCCCAGTACTCCCTGTGACGTATTCCCGCTTCTATCCTGTGTGGGAACCATGTTGAGATCCCCCGCTAATATAATATCTCCCCCCTGAAATTCTCTAGTTTTGATAGGACTTCTCTCAAAAATCCATCTTGGCCTGTGTTCAGGGCGTACCCTGAGGCCAGTGTGACCATGTGGCCTTCCCATTGCTACATTAAAGAATATATAACGCCCCTCTTTATCCACCATATAGTCCTGGATTTGTGCTCCTAGCCCATCCTGGAATGCTATCGATACATTCGCCTTTCTTTCTCCCGCATTTGCCTGATGCAGTTGAGCATACCCTCTAATTCGTGCTTTCCCTTTATCTTTTTTGCATATGTGTGTCTCCTGAAACATGAGAATATCGAATTTTTCTCCCTGCAGAACAATTTCCATCTTTTTACTCTTAACCAGGGTATTCAGTGCCTTTACATTGTATGTAAGTACCTTAAGATCTTTCATTTGAGTGCTCTCCATCTTTTCTCCCCCTGCTTCTCGAATCCTTACCCCTCCTGGCATCCCCCCATGATCTCCCTATCCCCCCTTCTTCCCCAATTCTCACCAACAACCCCCAACTTGGTGCCCACCACCCTTTCTCTTCCCTGAGGAGGGCCCAGGTTCTTATGACCGCTTGGATGGTGTCTGTCGGGCCTGGCCCTCCGGACAACCCAGAGAAGTCATCGTGGGGAATGCTAAACCCCACTAAGGTTTCCAAGTTGTGCACCCCTTGTACCCCTCGTCAGCATGCGTATGAATATGTGTTAGTCTTCCCCCCTTCATGGGGTGTAGCTTGTGTCCACTTTCCCCTCTGCTCTTGTCTATTGTACTGTTATTCTTGGTCGTGTGTCCTCGTTTCATTTTTCATTCCTTGTGACCAGTTTTTCCCTTTTTCGTAAAGGTTTTCCATTCCCACAGTTTTCTGCGTCCTCTGTTGCAGCCTTCTTCTCTCTCCTCTTGTAGGTTAAAAATCTGTGCTCCCTCCTCACATGTCGTGATTCTATGTTGTCCTTCCCATGTGAACAGTATGCCAAACGGAAATGTCCATTTATACCTTACTTGCTTTGTCGCCAAATATGTCACCACTGGGCCCATCTCCCCCCGCCCCCCTCCTCTTTTGAAGCGGGGACTTTGCAAGGTGTTGGTATAGTTGTATTTCCCCCCCATTTATTCGAACTTGACCCTCCGTCCTCGCTTTCTGCAGAATTTGTTCTTTGTGGCTGTAGGAGGCTATTGCCACTAAAACGTCCCTTGGCCGTGCCCCCGGGTCTCCCGCTCTCAGCAGGCCTTCTCCGTGTAAACGATCCAACTGAATCACTTCTCTACACTGTTTGCCAAGATGTCTGTAAAAACGTGTTGAACCGTACCTCTCAGATCTGTCTTCCACTGTTTCCGCAAGGTTTTTAATCCTGATGTTGGATCTTCGTGACACATTTTCCAGGTCTTTGCACTGGATCTCGAGATTATGTGAAAGGCGCGCTAGATGTCCCAGGGCTTCCTCTCTTTTTTGTGTCTTTTTCCATATTTTGTACCATCTTTTTCAGTGTATCAGTTCTTTTTTCCAGCTTGGCCACATCCACTTTCAATTCTTGTACCAATCGTTTTATTTCTTCTTTCAATGTCTCAAACTGCGTTTGAAAGGAGGCCATAAACTGATCTTGGAACTCCTTGAACCAGGTTTGCATGTCTTCTTTGCATATCGCCATTTCTCCTTTTGGTCTTGTATCTGATGTTTGCGTTTTTTGACTGGTTCCTCCACTTCTCGAATCTATTGTGTTTTCTGAGCTCCACAGCTGTTTAATGCTCGGTTCTTGTCTTACTTGAGGAGTCAGTTGAGTTGCCGGCACCGCCTTCCCCCTTGTCTTGGACATGTGGGCACTGTTGTGGTTATCGCTGGCGTGCCCCTGCTAATTTATTTCGTGAACCTATTCTGGGCTGATGATGGTATTCTCTCCCTGTGACTGCCCCCAGTTATTGCCTCGCTCTCCGTCCCCTTTCAGTTTCTGGGTGGCACTTGTCGTCTGAATATCCACAGCCTTTCTTGAGTCCTGGTCCGTCGGGGTTCACTGCTGTTCTGAGAGGGGGATCCACCCTTGTGTTCCATCTGCTCCGCGACTTTCCTGGCTTTCTTCCTTATGGTCTCAGTCCTACGGTTGGGTCCTCCCTCTCCTTGTCTGATCCTCCAAGTTATGGCCTTTTCTTGCTATTGCAGGGCGGGTTTCCGCTCTAAATCTGCTGGTCCCCTTATTTGGTTTCCTGGGCCTGTTTGCTGGAGTTTCTCTCCTTGATCACCTTCCCCTTCTCAGTGGGGTTCTGCACATTGGGAGGGATACTTCCTTGTTTCCCTCTTTGCCTGCCCGCAGCCTCTCACTCTGGATCTCCCAGTGCCTGACTCACCGCTGTGCGGCGCTCTCTCTGTGTTCGGGCGAGGGTTTCTCCTCCCACCTCAGACCCGGCTCCTGAGGCTTCCCTGCCTGCCTTCCCTGCACAGGGAGTCTTGGAAGTTTTCTCGTGGCTGCTCTCCATTCATGTCAAGCATCTGATCTCGTCCACCGTTCGCCTCTTCGTCTTAGTTCCGCAGGGAAATTTTTTATACCGCTCCACGTAGCTTATTTATTTGCTGCTAATGCGGCCCGGTGGGGAGAGACTCTCATACATGTCCTCTACCGGCTGCCATCTTGGAATACAGAGATTTTCTACTAAAGACATTCCTCTTGCTTTTACTCAACTTCAAAACCCTACAGCTTCAACATTTGTGCAACTTCTCAAAGCAGACTCTTCGCCTCCTGGAGAAACGTTTATTGGGACTGGTGACTCAAAGGGCCATAAGCCCATTCTTTTCTAGATATGGAGGGACATAAGTTTAGAACCTGCTTCTAAGGTTTTGTATGGTGTTTGCTACTTGGTATGGTGTTTGCGAAATTCTTTCTTGTCATCCTATTGGTTCTCAAAACCTTGATTACTTACCTGGCTCTATTTATTTGTGCTCGCTTTATTATACTTACAGCCTATTGAAAAGTATTTCTAACTGTAAAAGGGAAGTGTTGGGGCTCTTAGCAGAGCACATCATGGTGAATGTGTATATTGTAGTAGTGAATGTTCTGGTGTAGTTCTTACCTGCTGTTTTTAATTGAAGAGTTGTCCAAGGCCTAAATAAATAACTCTAATTGTATATTTTCGGCCAAACATGTTCTTATTAAGAAAGCTCTGTGTGTTCTTAACTTAACCCTTCCCCACTCTCACACTTTGAAAGTCTAAGCCTTGCTGTCCAGTCACACTACCCAGTTAGTTTGGGTAGACATTAGTGTTTGTCCCTGTTCATCTGAATAGGGTGGTATCTCAGAATCTGTCCAGATGGCTGATTCTGAAAATCCATCTTAACGGGGACAAAAGGCAGGGGTGCAATAAGAAGTGGGGGGATGAGGTTGGAAGAGGTAAGCGTGATAGACAAGGACGAAAAGACCTGGAGGGAGGGAGGGAGGGAGGGAGTGAGAGAAGAGAGCAGTGTTTTAACAATAGGAAGAGTGGAAAGTACAGTGAGGGGGAGACGTGCCAATGTAGTGTGACTGGATGGAGCACTGTAGGTGGCAGGGTGAGAGCGATTAGTTGGTGACCAAAGTTCAGTTCAAACAAGTAATCCAGGGTCACTGGAAACCAATGTGCAGTAATGAAGGGCCTCAAGCGATCAGGATGCATTAAAATTGCAGTAATACAGGGCCATCCTCAACCAAGATGCATTAAATAGACGTCCATGGCCACAACGGCCAGGATGCATTAAACAGGCTATACTGGGCCACTCGCAGCCAAAATGCAGCAATCAAGGACCACTAGCGACCCCTATATATTGACTAGGCGATTCAGAGTCACAAGCAACCAAGATGCGTTAAATGGCCAATTGAGGGTCACTAGCAACCAAGATGCAATACTCCAGGGCCACTAAGTGACCAAGATTCAATAAACCAGTATAAAGCCCTTAGTGATTAGGATGCATTAAAAAAAGCATTCCAGGGCCACTAGCAGCCCATATGCAATAATACACGGCCACTAGTGACCAAGATGCATTAAGTCACCAGTATAGAGCTACTAGTAACAGTAATCTGGGCAATCCAAGGCCACATGTAATGCAGGGTGACTTGCATCCACAACCCAGTGATACACGGTCACTAGTGACCAAGATCTATTAAACAGACCCTAAAGAGCCTCGAAGCACCAAGCTGCATTACAAATCCAGGGCAAATAGCGACCAGGATGATATGGCTTTTATAACGCACCTGTACACAAGTGTTTTTAGGTGCGACAAGACGAGGGGGGAAACAAAGAGAGGACACAATTACGATCTTACTAGGCCTTGTCATTCAGATCGGGCAAGTGTGGGGAAGAGGGAAGGAGAGAAATGCCAGGGGGTAGAGGGAAAGTGCAGTTACCTCAGCAGTGCAACCTGTGGGTGGCTGATGAGTACAGAGAGAAGGGTTGCAGATACAGACCCTTAAGTGCTGGGGAGCCTGGAGGCAGTGCAAGGGCAACTGGGCATGCAGGAGCCTGAGTTCAGAGGTTGACCAGGTGAACCAGTGTGCGGAGCAGTCTGGTGCATCAGCAGGGGAGAGGAAGTGAGAAAGCGGAAGCGAAAAGAAAGGTCTTCAGTTGCTTTCAAACTGGAGGTGGTTCTGCCAAGTTTGAGAGGGGCAGGGAGGCTGGTCCAACGGAAGGCCCCAGCCGAGGAGATAGATCTGCCCCCAACTCTCTACTTGGAGAAGCTTATTACCCTCAGAGAGCTGGAGCTGGATGAGTGGAGAGCTCGAGAAGGAAGATGCTTTTCAAGAGAAAGTTTGAGGTAGAGCAGTCCCAGGTCCCAGAAAACCTTGTGGATGATGCAGAGGGTCTTGAAGTTGATCCTTGCAGCCACCGGGAGCCAGTGAAGAGATTTCAGGGCTGGAGAGAGACAATCCCTGGCCTTGAGGCCAAGAACAAGTCTTACAGTCCTGTTCTGGATAAGTTGTAAAGGTCGGAGATTAGAAGCAGGAAGATTTAGAAAGAGGCAGTTGGAATAGTACAGCCTCCAGAGGATCTGAGCTCTGGAGATGGTGAGTTTCTGGGGGAAAGTGAGAAAAGGAAGAATACCTCTGAGGAGGTGCAGCTGATAGTTTGACTTCTTAGAGACGTCAGAGATGTGAGGAGAGAAGGAGAAGGAGAGGGTGGAGTCGAAGATGACGCCAAGGTTCTTCGTCTCACAGGAAGGAGCAGGAAGAGGGCCCAGAGTGGGCGGCCAGAGAGTGAGAGAGCGGAAAGGAGGAGCAGGTGTCCTAATGAGGAGGATTTGAGTCTTACTGGCATTAAGGTAGAGATCATTGGTGGCACACCATTCATGAATTGCGTCCAGGCAGTATGGTATGAGAGAAGAAGAGGTGGCTGAGGGGAGCATGAAAGAGAGCTGAATGTCATCCGCATAGAATTGGAGCAGTAAGTAGCAATGCAGTGGGCAAGAGGTGCCAGGTAGTGGTTGAAGAGCCAGGGAGAGAGGTTAGACATCTGGTGAACACCACAAGTAGAGAGAGAGAGAGGAGAGGAAAGACCCCAGTTGACCTGAGGGTGTCGGTTGCTGAGAAAGGGGGTCAACCAGGCCATGTCCTGATCAGTAATACCAAGGTTGTCGCAGAGACGATTGAGCAGGATGACATGGTTGACCGTGTCAAAAGCAGCGGATAGATCGAGGAGAATGAGGACAGACGGGAGATTAGAGTCAAGATTGGAGAGCGAGTCTTCATGAGTGTTCAGGAGAGCACTTTCCGTGCTTCAGGTGCATTAAACAGACAATTTAGGACACTAGCCAACAAGATGCATTAAACAGGAAATCCTGGGCCGTCAGCAGGTGGACTGGCTGTGCTGAATATGGCTGCCCCAATAGACCGAGTGAGACAGGTGAATCGGTACCATCATGGGGGCTATTTCAGTGGTTCCATCTGGAGGAGGGAGCAAACGGTGGCCGCTGCTGTGTGCTATCTAGCCACCTATGTAAGGACTTGTAAAGCACAGGATCCAGGGCACATCATTCTCCTCTGCACTAGGTAAATAACAGACTGAAAGGTGAGCAGTTGAAAGCTTATAGTTTGGGGTGGATAAGCTTTTCCGAAGGAACAGTTCTGGAGTATCTTCTGAATCGTAGATAATTCGTTTCTCGTGAGAATTAGAGATATATCAGTCTCTCATCAGTTTACTTTGTGTCCTTAATGATCTACCTTTTGGTGTTGTTGAGTTTCTTTCATGGTGTCATTTGCTTATCTGTTTTGTACTTGACTATTTCTCTCAAATGTTATTCATTCACCTTTTGTGCACATGAGTTTTGTCAGTGATATAGGTGTTCACTCAAATATATTTGCTTTCCCTTTCTTTAGGTGACGATGGGCAGCCCGGAGGACGAGTTGATAGGCATCCCCTTCCCAGAGCATAGCAGTGACTTGCTGAGTGGATTAAATGAGCAGCGGCACCGAGGAATTTTCTGTGATATCACTCTCAAGACGCAGGGTCTGGAGTACCGCACACACCGGGCTGTTTTGGCTGCCTGTAGCCACTATTTCAAGAAACTCTTCACCTCTGGATCATCTGGGATCCCACATAGTGTGTGCGAGCTGGACTTTCTACAGCCAGATGCCTTGGGTGCTCTCTTGGAATTTGCCTACACTGCCACATTGACCATCAGCAACTCAAACATGCGTGATGTGCTACGTGCTGCCAAGCTTCTGGAGATTCCCTGTGTAGTGGAGGCCTGTGCTGAGATCCTGCAGTGCAGCATTGACCAGCCTGGCACTGAGGCTTCCGCTGATGCAGATGGAGTAGACTATGAAAAGGCAGAGCGGTACCTGGTTGAGTTTGCAGCGAGGCAAAATGGCACCGTTGGACGGGCTAGTCCATCCCCGGTGCCATTGTCCCCCCGGCTACAAGAACCGTTGAGGAGTATCATCCCCCGTCGCAAGAAGCAGCACAAGTTCCTGCAGGTTAAAAGATCCCGGCCGAATAACCACATCTTGCACAACGCACCGTATCTGAGCCGACATTTTCCAATCCCAATGTTTGATGAAGATGGAGAGGATGATCGCAGTCCTCCCCAAGAGGATCGAGAGCCCTCCCCGCTGAACTTGGTCAGCAGTGAAAACAGCCTGAGCTACGATGTGGAGCGGGCCTTTGATGACCGACCAACGCCACCCCCATTGTCCCAGCCACCACTACCACCTCTTTCCCCACCAGATGAGATGTCTGATGAAGACCCGATGGACTTAGATGCAGCAGGATATATCAACCCCCTGCATGATCCATCACTTGCTGCAGAGTTGTTGGACGACAAGCTGGTGCGGAAGAGGCGATCGCAGGTGCCACAGGAGTGCCCTGTGTGCCACAAGATTATCCACGGCGCTGGCAAAATGCCACGGCACATGCGGACGCACACAGGGGAAAAACCATTTGAATGTGAGGTGTGCGGTGTACGCTTCACCAGGTAAGGTGCAGCTCTTCTTTCTTTTAACTTCATTTAACATCAGATATTGAGATCCTTTTTACTTGAGACTAGCAACCGCAAGCGCATATGTCGATGTCAAAGGCAGGCCTCCAAAATGTGCCCTCACCACTAGCCATTGGCGAGTAAGACATTTTGAGCTGTTTGTATGTGGAGACCTGAGGTAACGGGTAACTTTTTATGCTTGGCTACAAAGGCATATTTATGTCGAGAAGTCATTCTTTATAACTAGAAACAGTGATTGGAGTAGTGCAAAGTAAAGTCTATGGTGAAACGAAGTAATTCCAAAACTGTCAAAGACGTATCAAATGCGATAGATGGTGATAAGCAATTCTATTCAAGGTTAAACCGTCAAAATCATTTTAGGTTTGTGGTAAAGCAGAATATTTTCTTAGCTTAACTCTGCTTGAAGGTATACACATTCATGCTTGCTATGAACCAAAGGTTATCTGTGCGCACTGAACACTGAAGAGAAACCAAATTGATCCTTGTTGGGGTCAGTATGTTCCCCTTAAAAGGCTACCTGAGAGTCTGCATGCCAAACCATGATTCTAAATAGTTTTGGACTTACCGAAAGCAAGGTGGGTGTATGTGACATATCTGTGATAGTATGACATTAAAGACAAAGAAAGATAGTTAACCCTGAGTAAACCAATAACTGCTCCAAGAAAGACCTGGTGAATTGGTGGAGCTGCTTTTTATTACAAGTATTTGGGGCTCCAGCGGATTCATGGAAGCCTCCTAGATGCATTATGAAGTGACTACTGCGATCCTGCATCCAACACATCCCCCTGTGGATGTGTTGGATGCACCATGGGGAAATTCAGGGGTGGCTTCGAAGTCACTGACAAGTATAGAGAAGCCATGTGAAGGCGATCAAAGAGCCAATTCAAGCAATGTCTTGGATTCGACAGTAGACAGAAAGGGCCAGAGGAGTCCATCACGTGAAACTATACTCAGTTATGTTTAAGTTGCTCATCTCATAGGAAGAGCACCTTTTGGGCGGCTTATAACATTGCTCCCCCTGGACGAATCCTCACCAAACTTTGCATATATGGCCCGCTCTGAATGTATTTGTTAAGTTTGGTGAGGTTTCGTCAAGGGGGGCCAGAAGTTGTAGGGGGGGTCCCAATTTTTTTTTCCATAGACTGAATGGAGAACAACTTTGCTCATGCCTACAGCCCAAACCGCTGGACGGATTTTCACCAAATTTGCAGCAGGAGCAGTGGCCCGGTCCCGAAAGCGTGCTAATTTGGTAGAAATCCATCCAGTAGTTTTTTTTTTAAACGACAAAAAAGTAGATCCCAAAAAATTAGTGATATCTGGGTTCGGTCCGCAGACCCATATCCCTGTTTGGTCCGCGGACAGGCATCCGATTGGCTTAGAGGCTGGCGTGATGTCTGCGGACATTGGACGCGTCCACTGATTGGATGGTGAAGAGCGTAAAGTGCGTCAGAATTTTGGAAATGCTCGCCATGTTGGATTTGTGGACATCCGCCGATGTCTGCAGACAGTGCGGTAAAAACATATAAATAAAACACATTACACTTGTCAAATGTATCAATCTCTGTGGAGGTGAGGGATCATGTGGATGGGATGGGATTTGCCCATCAGAAGCCAAAAAATTGTTTTTTTTTTCAAAGTCTGCAAACGGTCCGGATGTTCGCAAACAGTCCTGTGATGTTCGAGGACACTTCAGATGTTCGGGAGCAGTTCTTGGATGGCTTATAACTTTGGCACCACTAAATGAAACTGCATGAAATCCTGGAATTCTATTCTAGACCTGGTACTGAAAGGCTTTCCAAAGTTTGGTGGGATTCTGTAAAGTGGGGGCAAAATTAGAGGGGGTCCCAAAATAATGTAAAGGCTTATAGATGTGGTGCCATTTGACGAATCTGCTCAAAAGTTTGCAAAATGATTTCAAATCTAGATATAAATGTTTTTGTAAAGTATGGTGGGATTTTCTCAAGAGGGGGCTAAATTAGAGGGGGTCTCAACAATTTTAGATGGCTTATAACTTTGTTGCCATTTGACGAACGTGGACAAATCTTTTGGTTCAGAAAGATTATAGACCCAACCTTGAATGTTTGTGTAAAGTCTGAATGGATTTTGTCAACTGTGGGCTAAGTTATATCACTATTGTATGTACAAACATTTTAACACTTTTGGAAAAAAAAAAACATGGGCGGATTTCAAGCAAACTCATGTAAGGAGAATTGGCAAGGACCTGAAAGCATGGTTTTGCAAACGTGCCTGCGTTTTATTTTTTGACAAGTGTCATAATGTAGGTACAAAAAATAGTGATATACCTTTGGTGACTGAGGTATAGCCTGTGGCCATGGGCAGTGGCTAGATTGTCCGGGTAATGGTATAAGGTCATGACTGGGACAATCTGGCTACTGGCCTTGACCGCGAGGGATGAAAAATGGTGCTAAAGTGGCCATGTCCACCTTGGACCGGCTATGTGATAGTTATTCAAAAGTGGGATAGGTTTGAAAGGGAAAATAATGTGCTTGTGGTAATATGGTCATAGGGTTCCGACTTCGCTTTCTGCAGGCTGCCATGGAAAGGGAAGAGGGGCTATGTACTGATCCCCGCCTGCTTTTTCCATGGTGGCCATCTTGGAAAAGGATTTTCCTTCCTACAGCGTGACGCTGCAGGCTTCCCGCGGTAGGAAGAAAAATCAATTTATTAGCACCCCAGGTTCCCGCTTTGGGAACCAGGAGTACTAATGGCCTTTATCTCCCATTGCAGGGGCTGCATTGGAGGATAATGGTCCGGAGCCTTCGTTATCTATTTATAACGCGCCAAAGCCCGCGGGCATCAGGGCGCACACATACACTTCACTTTATTTTTTGACAAGTGTCATAATGTAGGTACAAAAAATATTTGGTGCCTGAGGTATAGCCTGTAGCCATGGGCAGTGGCCATATTGTCTGGGTCATGGTATAAGGTCATGACCTGGACAATCTGGCTACTGGCCTAGACTGCGAGGGATGAAATATGGTGTAAGAGTGGCCATGTCCACCTGGGACCGGCTATGCTATAAAATTATTCGAATGTAGGATAAGTCTTAAAGGGAAAAGTATGTGCTTGTGGTAATATGGTCAGAGGGTTCTGACTTCGCCTTCTGCAGGCTGCCCTGGAAAGGGAAGAGGGTCTCTTACTGGATGGAGAATAATGATCCGGAGCCCTCGTTATTTATTTATTACGCGCTGAAGCCCGCAGGCATCATGGCGCACACACAATTCGTTTGGGCCGATAACTTGGGCTGCTGGGCTGTTATCCCCCGTTCCAGTCCCTGGAATGGGGGATGAACGCCACATTATTACCATTAGCATAACACAAAATGCTAATGAAAATGTTGGAATTGAGTCTATGTATGGTCACGTGGCACTGTCCGGAAGGTCCACAGTGACGTCAGACATTCGTGTATGTCGATGGAAGAAAAAACAGAAAAAGTATAGAAGTGTTAATGATGCTAGAAGTTGGGAAATGGAAGTGTTTTAAGGTGAAATGTTGTAAATTGGACACAAACGTTGCTATATTGGGTTAATTATGATAATAGTAAGTTGTAGGAAAATAGCATGCACTGGTAAAAACCCAGGGAATTCTCTGAAAAAAACATTGTTAAGCAGACGTTATGGTTAAGTTGCGCCAATACAAATCTATACAATTCAAAGGAAAAAAGTTGTTACAGGAACGTTATGGTTACAGGTAAAACCGAAAGCCCCCAGAAATTCGCCAGTTATGGTAAGCTAAGCAACCAGAACTCACTCCACCACCATGCACTGCGAAGACTAACACCCAGGCCATCAAAGATGACATCACAAATGTCTTTGATGACATCACATGGGAAATTAATTTTGATGAAAAGTCCCTACAAGGGGTTGTGTTTATAATGTTGGTAACAAGATGGTCATTGGTTAATGTTAAACATGTATAACTAGCTAACAATTCAAGACTTACTACACACTTGTGCTAGTACAAACAATACTACTGACTTCTGCGATTGTATTCGCTCTCCACTCTTGCTTCTCCACTCTTTTTGACTGCTTACTCTCCGTTCTCTCCTCCTTTCCCTTCTCCCTTTTCCTATCTCCTCCCCTTACTTTCTTCTATGCACTTACTCTATCAGAATTGTCCCTGGACCTAATATGATAGCAACCTCTCTGTTTCCTCCACCCTCCCATTACTGTTTTTTTTTTTTTACTCCCCACCTCCCCTCCAGCACTATCTGAAATGTCGTCAGGCCTAGTATGATAGTTGCTTGTTTTGTTCCTCCTCTCCCTTTCTGCACCCCTCTCCCTCACCTTTTGTTTTTCTCTGGCTCTACCTGAAATGTCGTCAGGCCTAGTACAGTAGTCGCCTGTCTGTTTCCATTTCCTTCCCACTCTCCCCTCCCTTCCTTATCTATGTCTTAGCTCTTGCACTATCCGAAATGTCGTCAGGCCGAGTACGATAGTTAATTTCACATCCTTACTGCTCATGGCCTGTAGGAATGTCATTATATTTTCCCTGTTCCCTCCCTTGCCTTGAAGCGCTTTGAAACACCGTTTATTTATGTAGCGCCTATACACAATCATATCATATATGAAGACCCACAATGCATACAAATCAGAGGCACATACAGGGAAACTAAAGTAAGGAAGAAAGAAACCGCATCATCAGAAAATGTTACTAGCATTAAAGCATTAAAGTGTATCTTCATATATACAAATGATTTGTGTTTGAGGCCTGCTATTGCCCCATGTATGTGCACCATGAGCTGAGACCAAACCCTAAGGAAAATACTTTAAAAATATATGACAAGGTAAACGTAACAAGGTAAACCTAACCATAACGTCCATGTAACATTTTGTCCATTGAATTTCATTGGTTTTTGTTAGTTAAGGGGACGTTATGGTTAAGTTGCACTAAGGACTTTCATTGAATTTCATAGTTTTTTTACTGGTGCAAATTAACCATAATGTCCTTTTAACAAAGTTTTTTCATTGAATATATATATTAATATTACACGGCCACAGTAGTGGCTGTGTAGTTATGGTTAAGTTGCTGTTTCCATAGGAAGAGCACTTTTTGGGCGGCTTATAACTCCGCTCCCCCTGGACGAATCCTCACCAAACTTTGCAAAAAAAAGTGTATGGCCCACTCTGAATTTTTATGCAAAGTTTGGTGAGGTGTGGTCCGGGAGGGGCAAAGTTGTAGGGGGGGTCCCAAAACTTAATTTTCTTCCCATAGATAATAATGGGAAAAAATTTGCTCACGCCTACAGCCCAAACCGCTTGATGGATTTTCACCAAATTTGCAGCAGGAGCAGCGGCTTGGTCCTGAAAGCGTGCGTTTGTTAATTTGGTGTAAATCCGTGCAGTAGTTTTGTTTTTAAATGACCAAAACATAAGGCAAACAAAATTTGTAATATCTATGTCCGCTCCGCGGACACACTTCCCTGTTCGCTCCACGGACAGGGCACGGAACCATAACGTCCCTTTAACAAAAAAACTTTGTTAAAGGGACGATATGGTTCAAAGTAAAACCGAAAACCCCCTGAAATTCCCTGTTTATGGTAAGCTAAGCAACCATAACTCGCGCCACCACCATGCATTGCTAAGACTAACACCCAGGACATCAAAAATGAAATCACAAATGTCATTGATGACATCACTGATGACATCACATGTCTGACTCGCTCTTTTTTCCTTTAGTGATATATCTTGGCCAGTAATAGTTAGGAAGAAAAAATTCAAAAAGTACTATATTTGTACACTTATACTTCTAATATGGTCTTACAATAATTCACTTAGGGTGCACTCACAGCATATGAAACATATACATAAGGAAAATACACACTGAAAGACAGCAATACTTTCTGTGTATGAAGAGAATCAGTAAGGTTATCAACACTTATTGTTTTGCTGTTTTTTTTATTACTGTACTTTCTCGGGATATGGTCATATTTGTATTCGCATTACTTTCTTTAGGGTGCAGTCAGATCATGTGATAGTTATTGTAACGCTCACCTGGTTCCCACGGAGGCGCGGCGTCGAAGGCGCAGAACTCTGAAGATGGACAGGAAGGGCCCCTCTATTCTGGCTTCCCTGGCTCGTTGGATACCCTCCTGTGCGTGAAAAGGGAGTATTACCAACTGTGGAACAATGCTCAAGCCTCCCACTCCCTTCCAACCCTCCACGATACCTCCTCCACGATTCCCCGTGAAGCCTCACTTTAGGGTTTGGAGCTCTCCATCCTGCTTCTGATGCAGGGGCGCGTTGAAACCCAGTTACTTCACTGGATTGAGGATTGATGGGAGTTCAGGTAAGCTTGACTGTTCAGGTAAGGCGCTGTAAAAGTTCTGTTCAAAAGTTCAAGCTTAATAATAATGTTCGTTGTCTAATTGCAGCAAGCGCTAATGCTTCTGTCTTTTTCCCCTTAGGGGCCGGGGTTCGGAGTGCCGGAGATATGGCGCCGACCCGAAGTGAAACAGTTCTGGATGAGCGCTCAGGTAATGTCTTTGCATTCGCTCATTCAATGTCTTTGTCTTTTTTCCCCATAGGGGCCGGGGTCCGGAGATGCCAGGAAGCGGCAGGACCCGAAATGCAGTGGGAATAATCCAACAGGTAAGACTTAAAAGGAAACTGAGCTTTCCTTATTCCTTTTCTCCCTCTCACCTTTGTTCTTGTCTTTTTTCCTCTAGGCGCCGGGGCGTAGCTGAATCCGGAAGATCGCTGCTGAAGATGGAAGCGCCTTGCAAAGGAGAGTAAAATGCAGCGCTGCAGCGATCGAAACAAAATGCCTTTAAAATGATGTCTTCCTTTTCAGGGCCGTTGGAGAAATGACTCCGGGATGCAGATTTAGCAGGTAAGGGCTTTTCTTCTCCTATTCTCTTCCTTTCTCCCCTTGCAGGTGTTCCAGGGTGCTGGCAGGCGTGGCTGAAGTCAGGATGCAGGAGCTGACACGGTGAGCGTCCAGCTGCTAGGTGCAGAACAACGCGAAGCACGTGTGGCTGTTCGGGTGGGGTTTAAATAGCCTTGGAAGAAGTTCCTGGTATGTATCCTTCCACCAATCGGGTATGTATCCTTCCCCGACCACACCCGGGTGGTGAAGTAGTCCTACAGGTAAAGTAGTCCCATTCAGGCCTCAAGAGGGCCTGGATGAAGCAGCAAGGTCTGCATCAGGTAAGTGTGCACCCAAGCACTTAAACACACATCCTTTTCTATGAGCCTGGCGCCTGAGGCGCCAGGACTGGGGTCCGCTATGAGCCTGGCGCCTAAGGCACCAGGACTGAGTCCAAAGGGCCCCGACTTGGGCCCGCTGAGACTTCCCTGGGGAAAATGATGTCTGCCTCTGGGGTTGCTTGGCCCGGCCTGGCTCCTTGGAGGTAGGCATCATGACAGTACCCCCCCCTCAAGGCCTTTTCCTCCGGGGGTTTTGGTTTGTGCGGGAATCTTCGATGGAATCTTTGTATTAATCGTGGTGCGTGAACATAGTTACTGGGTTCCCAAGATCTTTCCTGAGATCCATATCCTTTCCAATCAACAAGATAGAAGAGTTTCCACTTAACTATCTTGGAATCTAAAATGTCTTTCACTTCGAATTCTAATTCTCCATCAATTTGGACAGGGCCTGGGGGCTCAGACAGTCTGGTTCCAGGTTGTACTGGTTTTAGAAGAGATGCGTGGAAAACGGGATGAATCCGCATGTTGGATGGTAAATCGAGTTTAAAGGCCACTGGGTTGATAATAGCTTTGATGGGGTAAGGCCCAATGAATCTGGGATTAAAAGTTCGCTGACCCTTGAGGGGTAGATGTTTAGTTGCTAGCCTTACCTGATCTCCTACCGTCCCCACCGTCCCCACCTTTCATTCTTAGCTCTCCTGCCCAAAAAAATCCATCCAAAAACAAAATAAATGTTCCTTTAGGAACCACCTTTCACAGTTAAAAAATAGAAGTAAAAGAAAAAATGCATAGACTCATCTACTATTTCTCAGTAAAATATATAGACGCAATATTTTCCAACATTTCCATTTGCATGTTTTGTTATAGTAATGTGACTATTGTAGCGTTCATGCGCCGTTCCAGGGACCGGTCCGGTGGATAACTGCCCAGTAGCCCTAGTAATCAGCCCAAGCGAAGCGAGGGTAGATAACGAGGTCTCTGGACCATTATCCCCCATTTCAGCCCCTAAAATGGGGGATGAACGCCATTACCAGCCTAGGTTTCCAAAGCGGTAACCCGTGCTACTAAAAAATAGGATTTCTCGTCCTATATCGGGACGTGGCATCCCAGTTTAGAAATAAAATCCTTTTCCAAGATGGCCACCATGGAAAGGGAAAGTGCCAGTTCCATACAGGGCCCATCTTCCCTTTCCATGGCAGCCTCCAAAAGGCAAAAAGAAATCCTCTAACCATAGTAACATAAGCACATTTTTCTTCCCTTTCAAAGGTATCCTAATTGCGAATAATTGTATGACAAAGCCAGTCCCAGGTGGACATGACCACTTGTTTTGTCCCTTCTGGTCATGGCAGTAGCCACATTGTCCGGATTAGGACCTTATACCATGACCCCGACATTCGGGCCACTGCCCATGACTACAGCCTACCCCTCAGGCACTAAAAAAAACATGCTTCTCGATCCTTGCCAATGAGCCTTACGCAAATTTGCTGTAAATCCACCCACGTTTTATTTTTTCAAAACTGTCAAAATAATACACAAATCATTTGTCATATAAGCTGTGTAGAAAATTCCAACAAACTTTGTAAAGTCATTCGAAATTACGTCTGAAATATTCCAACCATGATCCTCACCTCCCCAAACATTATTGCACAAGTTTCACAAGTGCAATGCTCACAAAATATTATTGTCCCGAGGATTTGACCATGTATTTTTGTACATACGTTGATTTATCGCAAACATTTCCACATCAGCTTACCGCATTTCTCCTCTTTGAGAAACGTACGAATCTGGCAACAGGGCGCGTCCATCTTGTGCTATTGTTAACCATTGCTGCATCGGCCTAAGGTAAACTGGCCGGACGTCACTAAATCATATGCCCCACCCCTGTCCCTCACATAACCAACCCTAGTGATAATAAACACCTTTTTCGGTTATGTTCCTCTTCAGCGTAGCCAAATGCGCCCATAACCACCTACGTGACGTGACGCAGAACCCAAAAATCAACACACAGCGACTAACAACATACCCCGTCACAATTCAAATTATTAAACCACTCTTTAAAAGAAACCAATAACGGTATACAATTTGTAAAATACTTTTATTTCACAATAAACTCTCCAAGAACATCCGACTGTTCCCATATTCAATCAAATTTGCTCGTGATCGAAAATGTTAATTGTGAGACACACGTTCTTCTTTTTCCATACACAAAGTGTTCGTTTTTGATGAAGGAACCGCTTGGGTCCCACAGTGAATTCCAGGGCGTCTGCATCAATTTAGGCTTAGACCACCATAAAAGATGTTATGTTACTCCTAATCGCTAGTGCAGCTTACGGACACATGGGCCCTGGCCGATCGTCCCACAAAACAGTCACAGTAATCCAGCCGTTGACGACTACGTGCACCTGACGAATGAAGAACCATCAGTTGGCATCTGGAATCCATGGCAATTGCAGTAAGGCAGCATGTAGCTATTTGGAAAACATAACAGAAAATATGTATCAATACCTGACCTTTATTACACTTTATTGCAATATATGTAGTATTTTCTTAATTCGTCATATAGTTTAAACTAACGATTAGCACACACATCAAACAATCTCAAAAAAGACAAAAAGAACCTAGAAACTGATACACAATTCCATATAGTCATACATGACATTTTAAAGAAATATTAGCGTTGAACCTGGGTGAATCTAGTTATAGTGGACATACCACATAAAAAAGACAACCACACAGAAAAATAGTAATTGTTACATTGCCAAAATTCATCTTCAGATAATAATAGGTTAAAGCTTGTTCCGGTATACAGTTGTTAAAAACAAACGTACATAATATTCACTGTCTCCATTGTATTTGCGAAACTCAGTCCATAATGCTCAATCCGCTTGCATCAAAGAATCTTCACAAACTAAATTCACATGTTCCATAGACACTTTTGGAATGCATAACCTTATCAAATGTTCTTTATTACAAACCTCCTCTCACTGACACTTCACGAAAAAATCCCTTTCTCTCAAGGTAAAAAAACAATTGACCCTTCTACTTTCTGTCCCATGTGTGGGCTCCCTTAGTTTGCAACCAAAAAAATCAAAGTTGCTGACCTTCACTCAGAATCTAAATACATTCTCACTTTGCAACACGGCTCAATGCACCCATGAGATCTCGTATTGTGATACACGTTCACGGCCGCTGTTTCCATCAAACACTGCAGGTGGCTGCCTCAGATGCCAAACTCTAGGGGGCACCAATCTGACTCCAATATTATTTTACATATATTGTAACAGACACATTACTCCTTCACAGGTTTTTTACGCACAATATATTAAGGAATACTTCCAAATACGGTGGCCAAATTTGTCCCATCCCTTTGCGGGACAAAAGGTGGTGATGACGTCACGGCATCATTCACCTGGCAGAATCTATGCATTGCACCCAAAGCTACTGACATGACCGGCCTGCAAGCCTGTCACGTCAGTAGCTGCGGTTGCAATGCAATACAATAGGACTCTTATTTACAGATTAGCTGCCACTTGCCAGCCACTGTTATTCCATTCGCGGGAAATGTATGTATATGACCCCCTCCCCGCTCTGCCCCAAGCCCCAGCATGACTAATTGTGACTCCTAACTTACTCTGTTAGATCACAAATGGTGCTCGAACAGAGCAAGTCGGGACAACCCGCGTCCCGCAGAGCCACTCGGCAAACTGCGCAACACAGGCGCCAATTGCGGGACCATCCCGCAAATTACGGGACATTTGCCCACCCTACCTCCAAATATACCGTATGACTTTCGTGACAAAAAAACACCACTTTTTTGCTTCTTGCTGCCACATCCCGTCACATTCTCATCAACCCTCGCCTCCCCAGACAGTATTTGATAAGTTTAACAAGTGCAATGTTGTGTTTTTTTATATGTTTTTGCAGCGATGTCCGCTGACGCCAAAACACGGATCAAAGATGGCGGACGCATCGGAACAATCTGACGCACTTGATGTCCTTCACCATCCAATGAGCGAACGCGTCACATGTCCGCGGACATGACACGCCTGACTACCCAATGGGTGTCCTGCCTGTGGAGCGAACAGGGAAGTGTGTCCGCGGAGTGGACATAGATATCACACATTTTTTTAGACCTACTTTTTGATTGTTTAAAAAAAAAAGTACTGGAAGGATTTTCACCAAATTTACAAAAGCACCCTTTCGGGACCAAACTGCTGCTCCTGTCGCAAATTTGGTGAAAATCCATCCAGCGGTTTGATCTGTAGCCGTGCGCAGTTTTTTCCCCCATTCAGTCTATGGGAAGGACGCCCCCTATAACTTTACCCCCCCCCCCGAACCAAACCTCACCAACCTTTGCAAAAACAATCAGAGTGGGCCATATACTTTCTTTGCAAAGTTTGGTGAGGATTCGTCCAGGGGGAGCGGAGTTATAAGCGTTACTCTGTATATAGTAGTGGCCATGTAGTTATGGTTAAGTTGCTGTTTCCATAGGAAGAGCACTTTTTGGGCGGCTTATAACTCCGCTCCCCCTGGACGAATCCTCACCAAACTTTGCTAAAAAAGTATATGACCCACTCTGAATTCTTTTGCAAAGTTTGGTGAGGTTTGGTCCAGGGGGCAAAATTATAGGGGGGGTCCCATAGACTGAATGGGGAAAAAACTTTGCTCACGCCTACAGCCCAAACCGCTGGATGGATTTTCACCAAATTTGCGGCAGGAGCAGCAGCTTGGTCCCGAAAGCCTGCTTTTGTAAATTTGGTGAAAATCGTCCAGTCGTTTTTAAAAAAAATGACCAAAAAGTAGGTCACAAAAAATGAGTGATATCTATGTCCACTCCGTGGACACACTTCCCTGTTCGCTTCGCGAAAAGTGTCCTGATTGGCTAATCGGCTTGCGGCATGTGCGCGGACATGTGACGTGTTCGCTGATTGGATGGTGAAGAGCGGGAAGTGCGTCAGATTTTTGGAAACGCCCGCCATCTTGGATTCGCGAACGTCTGCCGGTGTCCGCGAACATCGCGGTAAAAACATAAAAAAACACAACATTGCACTTGTCAAACTTATCAAATAATCTCTGGGGAGGTGAGGGGTGATGAGGATGGGATGGGATATGGCTGCAAGAAGCAGAAAAATTGGTGTTTTTTGCCGCGAAAGTCCACGAACAGTTCGGATGTTCGTGGAAAGTCCTGAAAAGTTTGCGTACACCTCAGCATTACAGGGTTGGTGAAATGCAGTTCTTGAATGGCTTATAACTTTGGCGCCACTTAATAGAACTGCATGAAATTTTGCATGTATATTTCTGACCTGATTCCGAATGAGTGTACTAAGTTTGGTGGGATTCTGTCATGAGGGGGCAAAATAATGTAAAGGTTAATAAATGAGGTGCCATTTGACGAATCTACGCTTCATTTGGCAAACTGATAATAGATCTAGATATAAAGTTGTTGCAAAGTTTGGTGGGATTCTGTCAAGGGGAAGCAAAATTAGAGGGGGGGGGTCCCAAAATATTGTAGAGGCTTATAAATGTGGTGCTATTTGCCAAATCTACACAAAGGTTTGCAAAAAGATTATAGATCTAGATATAAATGTTTTCGTAAAGTCTGAATGGATTTTGTCAATTGTGGGCTAGGGTATATGACGAT
The DNA here is from genome assembly GCF_040938575.1 of Ambystoma mexicanum. Lineage (NCBI taxonomy): Eukaryota > Metazoa > Chordata > Amphibia > Caudata > Ambystomatidae > Ambystoma > Ambystoma mexicanum. The sequence goes on along the minus strand of NC_090921.1, from coordinate 730,436,577 downwards.
TGTGTGTGCATACATTTGACACTTTTGAAAAAATAAAAAATGGGTGGATTTCCAGCAAACTTGCGTAAGGAGCATTGGCAAGGACCTACAAGCATGGTTTTGGAAATGTGCCAGTGATTTATTTTTTGACAAGTGTCATAATGTAGCTCCAAAGAATAGAGGTATACCTTTAGTGACTGAGGGGTAGCCTGTGGCCATGGGCAGTGGCCAGATTGTCTGGGTCAGGGAATAAGGTCATTATCCGGGCAATCTGGCTACTGGCCATGACTACAAGGGACAAAACATAGGATTAAAGTGGCCATGTCCACCTGGGACTGGCTTTGTGGTAAAGTTATTCGGAATTGGGATAGATTTGAAAGGGAAGAAAAATGTGCTTGTGGTAATATGGTCATAGAGTTCTCTTTTTGCCTTCTGCAGGCTGCCATGGAAAGTGAAGAGGGGCCCTGTATGGAACCCCCGCCTTCCCTTTCCATGGTGGCCATCTTGGAAAAGGATTTTCCTTCCCACACCGGGACGCCACAGGCGTCCCGGTGTAGGAAGAAAAATCCTCTTTTTTTTAGTACCCCCATGTTCCCGCTTTGGGAACATAGGCTGCTAATGGCCTTCATCCCCCCCATTTCAGAGGCTGGAATGGGGGGGGATAATGTTCCAGAGACCTTGTTATCTACCCTCGCTTCGCTTGGACTGATAACTTGGGCTGCTGCACCGTTCCAGTCCCTGGAACAGAGGATGAACGCCAGAATATTCCCATTAGCATAACACAAAATGCAAATGGAATGTTGGAAAATCTTATTGAGTCTATGTACTTTACTGAGAAATATAAAGTAGATGGAGTCTATACTTTTTTTTTAACTGTGAAAGGTGGGTCCTAAAGGAACATTAATTTCGTTTTTGGATGCATTTGTTTTGGCAGGAGAGCTTAGAACGAAATGTGGGGAGGGAAATGAGAGAAGAGCCACCAAACACTAATATGGAGGTGGACAAGGGAAAAGGTTGCGCGTGTGCTATTTCTAAGGTAGGGGGCAGTGTTTCTCATGCTTATTGATTACAGCAGTGGTGGTGTCTCTGAGGGAGGAGGGATGGCATTAGCTGTTTCTATTTTAAGATAAATAGCAGTTTTGCTAAAAGTATGTGTGTGTGTGTGTGTGTGTGTGTGTATATATATATGTATATATATATTTGTGTATATATATATATTGTGTACTAGATTGTTAACGGATGAGTAGGAATAGGTGTTGGAGCTGTGCAAGGGAAATTTTGAAGTTGAAAGTTCCTGGATCAGTAGAAAATGCAGTTCCAAACTGTCCGCGAAGCACAGATCTTATCGTAAAGTGCGTACGGGTTCTCGGACACGTCATCGTGCCGCGCGCCAGCATATCTTCATGTGGCACTCTCCGGAAGGTCTGCAATGAAGTCAGATGTTCGTAGACATTATGGTTAAGTTGGACTCGTACAAACCTATGAAATTCAATGAAAAAACTTTGTTAAACGGATGTTATTGTTCCAAGTAAAACTGAAAAGCTCCTGAAATTTGCCAGTTATGGTAAGCTAAGCAACCATAACTCGCACCACCACCGTGCACTGCTAAGACCAACACCCAGGACATCAAAGATGACATCACATGTCTGGCTCACTCTTTTTTTCCTTTACTGATATATGTAGGCCAGTAACAGCCAGGAACTAAAAATTCACTATACTATAGTACAAAGTACTATATTTGTAGACTTCTACTTCAAATATGTTCTTGCAGTAATTCACGTAGGGTCCACTCAAAGCATATGAAACATATACAAAGGGGAAAACACAGACTTGGAAGACAGCAATGCTTTCTATGTATAAAGATGATTAGTACGGTTATTAACACTTTCTTATAGTTCTGTTGTTTTTTTATTACTGTACGTTCCCTGGATATGCTCATATTTGTACACATTGCACTTACACTACTTTCCTTAGGGTCTAGTCACAATATGTCATAGTTATACATAGGGAAGTAGTAGTCTTGAAGCAGAGCAATCATTTCTGTGCATGAAGATAATCAGTTAGGTTATAAGATTGTCGGGTAATACTGCTGTTTTTTTGTTTACTTCACATTCCCTGTATATGCTCTATTTGTATGTGTTGTTGTCTGTTTGTGTTTTGTGTGCAGTAATGCAATAATGTAGTAAGTGGGTTTGATTAGGTATTTATTAAATGTTTCACAGTATGCAAGACTCTAATAAGAAAGCATTTATAATTTTAGTATTTAACATGGCATGGTTATTAATATTGCATCTCCATCATGTCTGCTGCACACTATGCCCATGTTACTCCATGTGTACCTTAGTATATTGGAAAAAACGTATAATACAGTGCTATTTGGATTAATGCACTACATACCTCATGATATTTATTCCAATGATCCTTGACACTTTTTTTATTAACATTACAATAAGAATCCCTTATACAGACTTTTCATGAAAAGTAAATGCATGTGCTGGGTGTTAGTCTTAGCAGTGCATGGTGGTGGCGCGAGTTATGGTTGCTTAGCTTACCATAACTGGCAAATTTCAGGGGGTTTTCAGTTTTACTTGGAACCATAACATCTCTTTAACAAAGTTTTTTCACTGAATATATATATATATGTATATGTATATATAATCTTATTACAAATCTTTCTCATTTCCAATTATACCTGATCCTCTAAAAATAGCATCTATAAGCATTTGTCTCCATGAGAACCAAAGAAAACTAAGGACAGGAAAAAGTTATGTCCACATACGGTATAAAATGTCATCCAACAAATCTCATTACTGCAACAATAGTGTATGGAATCCCTCCAATTATAAAGCTAGAGCAACATTCATTCATTGTCAGAGTTTCTAGGTTTGTTCAGGTATCAGCCAGAAATTTCGTTTTAAACAATGTCGGAGCACTACATTCTACCAGTAGGTGCTACAGATTCTGTAAGGTCTTCCTTTTTACAGAATCTACAGTGCGACTCCGATTTAGGAAGTTGTCTCTGTACACTTTATACCTCTAGTTTAATCGTAGTCTCAGAAATAGATCTCGCAATCGGGGGCAAGAAAATGTAACTAAATATTTCAGAATGGTGACTAATGGATCTCCTTTCATGGGTCAAATTCAATGAGACTATAAGGAGCCCGTTTTTCTTGTGTGGCAATCCAGTCCAGAGTTCGGATCTTATTTTTAACCTTGTCCGTGCATAGTATCTTAGGTAGACACTAGACTTTAGTGGTGTTTTTGGAGTGAGAGGTGAGAGTCCAGGGAGATGGCTAGCTAGCTCTTTTATTTGACCATGAATTTGGAGTTCCAGCTTCCCCACAGAAAACATGAACAATTCCATAGTTGTTGTAAGGGTGTCCCTGATTACGCTCATACCAGAATAAAAAACCTCTCTAGGGTAATAAGGCCAAAAGTCTATCTTGTGAGGATAACAAGTTTAATCTTACAAAAATGAGCATGGTAGCAAAGGACTCCGCTGCCTGAACGGTTTTCTCCTGTCCCTCGCTGGTACCCTTCTCCTACCATAATGGTCCAATGCAGGAGTTTATATACTATGGTCTTGCTGTAGTAGAGTCACTGGATATGGGCTATGGCTTTATCCCAATCCATGCTTCTTCCATTTAAGGGATGCTTCAAAGCCTTCCTTTCTTCATTGTCAGCGGTTTCTGCCAGAACATGCTGCTGTACATTTTGCTACCTTACATAGAAACACACTGCAGCTCAGTAGACTTTTACAAACCTTGAGGCCTAGCCCCAGGAAAACATAAACATTTTATAAACAATTTTCATTAATTCTATCCTTATTTCACTCCTCCTGCCAATGTTATCTGGGCCCTGTAATCTCATTCACAATTTATGTTCATAATCTGTCCCCTTCTGCATTTTGTCGTACGGAACATACAAATCCCATTTTTAGCCTGCATGGACTCTTGACAGACCATAGACAGCTGATGAGTCACTTTGTGTGCCAGTGCGAGCGAACACCGCAGAAGCCTGTAGTTCAATTTTAGCACAAGCCACATTCTTGGGAAGGAAGCAGAGTTTTGCATCTACGGTACTAGGATTTTTACAAATGCATAGGATCTGACATTACAAATGTATTCAGCTAATAGTTAATTGCACCTCATATTTAAACAATAACTGCCGCCTTCAGTGTCTGCCCATGTTCTTCTTCAGTACCTGCCCATGTCTATGTATGTGATTATAGCTGCATGAGATCCTTCCCGCTGCCCCTCCTTCCCCCTAATCCATTGTAGCGCCTAAAAGAAGTCTTGCCTAATTCTAAAGTGCTTGGGGGTGCGGGAGGACCCTGGTTCCTTCCCAACATTGTCCTCTCGCTTTTGCCAGACGATCGTTCCATGTCTACCCACGCCAAAAGCAAAATGTTTGGAAAATGTTGCATTCTGATTTTTTCCAACTATGCCATTGTTAATTACATTCATTTCTGTTTCGTCGCCGGTGACTTTTTGATTGTTTTTAGCTTGTGCTATTAGGTGGTGATGATGGTGCTTAAGTGCCAGCTCTAAGCCAAAACTATTGCATTGGAGAACAAGTAGGAGGGTTATGAAATGTGAGTAGGGACACACAGCATGTGGGTGTTTTTTGGTTATTTACCCACCCATTGCCTTCCCTTGGCCATTCTTATCCCTATGGCCATTCTCACCCACCAGCTGCCCATCCACACCCTAAACACATCTTCCTGGGATTTCTTTGAACACGCCATATCATTTTGTAACAACAGAATTTGGCCTGGAAGTGTTTTTCTAAGCTGTCTGCTGAGCGAATGGCTTAACTGTTGCTGTAAATGTCTACTGGTGCAATAAACATGTCTTAACCAAGTTTGCCATCAGCCACTTCATAAACCCAGCATTGCCAAAGCCAGTAAATAGGGCTTATTTATAGGTATTGGATATGGTTTTTGCAATCATTGCTGTCGTATGTCCAGCTAATCCCACCATTTTCCAGGTGTGGCAATTTTATGGCTAGGCCATCACATATCAATGCCTAGTTTTCTTTTGCAGTCTGTCCTTTTTTTCGGTCAGCAGAAAGCAAGTTGCACGCTATAATATTTAATTCGTTACTGCCATCTTGTGGTTACATTGCACTACGCTTTTTTTCTTAAACGTCCTCTGTAACATGGTACGTGAACAGAGGCTTCCTGTAGTTCACCAAACCACAGACATTTATTTTGCCAAAAAACGTTTCCCCACCAGGAACTATTATGTTTTTATTTATATTTGAGATTGTATAGCGCGACCCAGGCCCCAGTGGAATCTGAGCACTGTTCAATAGTTCTTTAATAACAGGAGATCTAGACGTTTGGATTTGAGGTGAAACATCGAGACAGCATGTATACAGACAATCAAGGAATGAGAAGGGGTGCAACAAAGGTAAATGAGATCAGAAGGCCATCATTTTTGTAGTACGCGGGAGCACATGATAAACATATAAAATGTCGGTGTTCAAAGAATGAAAAGTAACTAATGGAAGGGTGGTAGGCAGGAAGAAAGCACCCCACATCATACAGGAAGTCTACTGGAACAATTGGAGGGTAGCAAGAACTAGAGGTGTGTAGAGGTCAGGGCTCAAGTCGAGGGTACGCGCGTGGGGGACGGAGTCCCCCCACTTTATACAGAGGGTGGACTCAGTCCCCCCAGCTAAAAAATCGCAGTAGTCGGGTTTGTAGGCCGGACACTTAACCACTGCACAATGTAACCTGATGAAGAATAAACAACTAAAGTTGTAATGTCCCATTTCGTTACAGCAAGTCCCATGGAAAACATTTGTATTGGTTCTTGGAGTTTAAAACAGTCACACCTTTTAACGTTTTCAAAAACACTATTGGAAGAAAATATCCTCTCTTGGTTTTGTGTGTGTGTTATGAAAGGCAAATGCCATTCGTCCTGTGCAATTTGGGTGGTTATGCAAAACCAATTTAATGAAATGTGCATATTTGACCTTCATATAATTTCTGGCTACATCCCATTCGTTTGTTGATGAGTCCCCCCACTTACATTTTTAGGACTTGACCCCTGGTACAGGTGAGGGGGTGCAAGTGGCAACAAAAACATGGCAATGAGTTTTAGGGCCCCGTTGCAGCAGAGAACATGCTAACAGATGCTGTCTGGCAAATACTACCCATTTTAGCACCCGCCTTATTGCAGCCATGGGGGTATTTACCTCCTGTGGGAATAACTGGCAGTACATTTCAACATATTGCAAGGTGGTTTTTTCATCTTGAAGATCCACCTGTTTCTGGCTCCACTCTGTAAGTGGTGGTAAAAATGATAAAGTCTGCATAAGATCTTATTTAACACTGTATTTTTTTTTTTTAGCCATGACCAGAATACATCCATATAATGTCACCATTAAGCAGTTAGATGATCTCCCCCTCTCACTGAAAAACCATCGCTATTGCTTAGCAATCAATAAAGTATGATCAATTACAAGTTCATAGAGTTCTGTTTCATGTCCATAAGGGAAAGAGTGGGATGGAAGGACTGCGAGCTAATGCCAAGAGTGTCCAATGGAGGGGCGGGGGTCCATACAGCGGAGAATAATAAAGCAACACTATAGAGAGTAAATCATGGGTAACCGAGAAACGGGGGTTAAATGTGAGGTGGGAAATGGCGTCATCGTGAGCTGTGGGGCCGACTGGTGACCCCTCACCCCCCAGTGGGGGTGTGACTAAGAGCAGGTGACTTCTATCACACATTTATATTACAGCTCAAGGGGGCACGCGTGTGGGATTCTCGGCAGTCATTGCTTTCGGGCTCCAATTGCATTGGTTTCTGGTATGTTTGTTCCTGCATTGGAAAATTAGCTACACGTGTAGTACACTAATGGTACAGTGATACGAACTAAAAAACGCATATCTTGCAAAGCATCGCACCCCTTCCACATGACAAACTTGATGGCTTTGTTTCTACACATATACCGATACAGATTAATGTAGATCTGCTGCACTTCCAGTGTGTCCGTCATTCGTTTCCCTTGCATCATACCAATGCGATATTTGGGACTAGCAGCCTGGAGGACCACAGAGCATGTGTGTGTGCGCAGTCTAAACCAGACTGAATTTGAAACCCAGCTCCCTCCTCGCACTTCCTACTTCCTTTTGACACTCCTTCTGGCTCAGCCATAGATTGCATCAGCACATTCTCCCAGCGTGGGATATCTAGAAGTCTGCCCCGGCGCCCACAGTATAGTTTAACTCTTGCCGGACTGCTATGCTGACAACGTTGCACGTTGCTCCCAAACTGCAGCTGCAACAAGATAATATGCACTTTGAAACCTACGAATTTGCAAACTGTGCACCCAAAAAGCCTAGGCTGCTTGCCCGCTTTACCAATCTGTGATCCAGAGCAGGTCACTGTGCCCAATGGCTCCTATTTACTTTGGATGCCAACATGGGGATCATCTAGAAGCGATTCCTGTAAAATGTGCATTCCACTAAAGGCCTCGCTCATGCATGGCATAATCGGCTATGAAACGTGCACCATATGTAATAATGCATGATGTAATGATAGTTTATATAGGACACGTCACAGGCTGAATGCTCCTATAGCTTTACCATTGTTAATGACCTTGTCCCCTTGACTCTTTGTTCTTCCCCAACAGGAAAGTGAAATACACGATGCCCCGACATGTTTGGCAGGTGCGGGAGTTTACCTAGGGCATGGGTCTTGACTGTGTAAGGAGTCAATTAGCGCAATTACTTTTCTTTTCTTCCTTGCCCTAAGCCTAGGGTCTTCGTCTACTACACGGGCTTTGGCATGGGGGATTCTTTGCTAGACCTGACACGCATTTTCTTTAGTTTTTCTCCCTTCTCTTCCACGACCAAGGACAGGTGGGAGCTGCCTACTCCTCCTGCTACCTGCTGTGGGCCTTGGGAAAGCTTCCCCGGAGCTAACGCCTGCTAGCAGCTCTGGTTTCTTCTTCCCAGCCCCTCCAATGAGTAACTGCTTTTTCAGCTCACCCAGGATACAAACTTGTGTGTGACCTGCAGCTCGCACACAGATGACTGTGGCAGGTGCATTAACCAATTGAAGTAGCATACACATTGATATTCAATTAATCTATTCTCTGAAAAATCGATAGGTGCTCCATAAAACATTTATTTATGGAGAGAAAGTGAGTAAAATAAAAAGTGCCTCTTTCAAATGCCATTTGGGTGGCTACTTGGCACTAGAAAAGTGATGAATGCATGCCTTTGAATTAATTATAACCACTATCATTGTTGTTGGCAGCCTTCCAGGCTATCATTTGTTTTAGCCCACCGGCACCATTACAAAAGGGCACCAGATATAGGAAATCAGCTTTGGTCCTGCCATCAAAATGAATAGTCCAGTATTATGTTATTTATTTATAAAGCGCCTTAGCCACCAGGGCGTTACATATACACAACCGACCAAAAAACGGGATGGCACTAAGAGTTAAAAGTGACTAGGAAGGAGAGGGGGCTGAAAAGTCAGTGTCTTAAGCTGCTTCCTAAAAGCTGGCTATTTGGTTTCCAGTCTCAGCTTTATTGGTAAAGAGTTCCAGGCTTGGGTCGAGAATGTCGAAAGATCTGCCTAGACGCTTTGTACTTCTAGGTACAATCAGCATGACCGTATTGCTGGAACATAGTTGTCTGGATGGTATGTAGGGTTTGATTTTGGGCTTGAGATATGTTGGAGCGTTTCCGTGATTGCCATTCATGTATCAGGGTAAGTACTTTGTATTAACTGGTGGACTGTGTCCCCTCTGCATGGAAATACAAGCAACACCAGCAATGTTCCGGCCTTCTAGTGTAGAGTTGGACTGGACTGCTCTCATTGGTGGGAAGACCACAACTGATTTGCATAATGTGATATGGAAGGCTGCCCAGGGCAGTACAATTTGCTTATGGTTGATTCAAAACCTTCCATCATGTTTTACTTCTAGTTTGTCTCCCTAAGTAAGACTATGGGCCTAAACTAAGAGTTCTGCTCGCAGGTGCTGTTTTGCCCGCCAGGCGGACCGGCACCCGCGATCAGACCATGCTGGATGCACCTCTGGCCTACCCATTCCCATTGAGCCCTATGGGGCTCGAATGGAATGGGGAGCATTTTATACCGGTGCCCTGGAATGGGCAATTACCGGGTCCGGCAAGGCCGTAATGCCCCAGTAATTGTCCATTCCCGGGCACCGGTAAAATTCGCAAGTTCGGTGGCAGCCTGCCGGTTTTACCAGCAAGGCTACCGCCAAACTTGTAATGAGGTCCTATGTATGCAGCATGCTCCAACATGGGTCACTTGATTGCTACACCTACGCAATCAAGCTTCACCTCACTAATTCCCTAATTGGGTGCAACAAGGCTGAAACACGTCTGGCATTACTTACGTTCCTGTGCAGAAGGGATATGGCCCAGCAGTTCTGACTGGTCTTCTCCCCTTACGCAATTTAAATGCCTATTATTGTATGGTAGTGGCAGGACCTAGGCTGGTTTGGAAATGGCTGGCTGGCCACAGGCATAATTTATTATGATATGGATGGTGGCCCAGAGGAATTAAAGAGGTGCGGGAGGGTTAAATGTAACATGAGCACTATTACTTTTTTTTATTTTTGGTGGAAAATGGAGGGTCATTATATATCTGCTAGAGGCCTTTGGGGTCAATTCTCATGATATCACTTGTGAAAGTTTGTGCAATAAGGTTAGCTCTCAGCATCTTCCCAAAACACGAGGATTTGCTTGCTAGGTATTTCTGAGAGTTTTGATGAATGATGGTCTTATAGGCTAGGTACGCAGTCTTCCTTCTCCATGTGGGCCCAGCAGCGTTCTGCACATGCAGAATGTCACACTTAATGTGCCAACGTAAACTGGAAACATTGTAAGACGACTAATTGCCAAGAAGTCACAAAATGCCTGGCTCTAAATGTCCACCCTTTGCCGTAGGACTTCTGGACTGTCGTACAAACCCTTGTTGTCTTGCACATCGATGGGGGGAAAATGTCCTCCTGGTGGACCTTCGAGCTGCTTACTAGGTCCCCAAAAAGCACTGCACCACGCTTCAGCACGTCTTCTCAAGAGTATTCAGAAATTTGACTGAATCACCCCTAGGCAAACTAAATTGGCTTCCTCCCCAGGCCATGCTACTGTTCAAGACTGCATGCATCATCTACAAAGCAGTCACGAGTAGCACACCAGCATACCTGGTGGCTGAACTCCACATATCTCGTTGCGCATTTGCCTCATGCAGCAAACCGATCAACTGCCTCAAATCACAACAAAAAGAGTACTTGCAATCCATCATTTTGTCACACCCCCACTATATTGAACTTAATCCTAGTATCTGCTATGAATGCCTCCATATTTCCCCAATTTAAGAAATCTCTCAAAATCTGGCTTTTTCAACACCTGACCATGGATTAATCCTGTTGGACGCACAGACTGCAACTCAGAGTACTGCATTATTGTTAAGATGCCAGCCCAATTGCTGGCTTTCCACACCCTGTACCCTGTGCTCTCATGCTAAGTCCATGCTTGTAGATGAAACATGCAGTCTTGAACAGTATCCTGCCCTGGATATAGGATGCAAATGTAGTTTGCGTAGGACTGGGTTGATTCGGTCAAATTTCTGCACACCCATATTAAAACATTCTGCAGCATGGTCGACTACTTTTAGGGCAGACAAGTCAAAGGCTGGCAGCTTTATCAGCAGGGCATTTCCCCCATCGATGTGTGATACCCAAGGGCATGCACTATGGTCGGGAAGTCCTGCATTGGGATGAAGGATTTGATTTTTGTGAAGGGTTGAGTTTTGGAGCCTGGACGTTTGGCCCTTTTTGATTGTGTTTCTGGTTTATAGTGAAGCCTAAAGGTTTTGCTGAATCCGAGAGCTAGGGACCAAATCCTTGTAGGTGCAGATCATTGAGCCATTGTTGGACAATTTGTTTAACAGGGGGACTGATGAGGACAAATTCAGTCTGTTATCCTGTAGGCTGTTTGCTCTCATGTATAACTATCATCTTCGTGGGGGAGCGTGGCTACATGGCCGCGTGAGTGGACGTGTTCTTGGACGGCTCCCGCAGATCCGACATTGATCCTTGGATGTGAACATGCTTCACCTTTGCCACATGTGCCTGCCGCACACCTATGGATGCATGAACATCGGGGGCACGAATGAAGTGCAGTGAGGGCCCGATCCGTGGTGTGACGGGCGTGGAACGGATGCTGGAAGATTTGGAGAGCCCGAGTCTCAGGGCTGAAGAAAATGGCGGACGGCGAACAAAGGGCCATATAAACTGACCGCTGCGTCGCAGGGAAAGGTGGCAGGCGAGGCGCAGCGGAGACCGAGCCCGCCGTGTCCTGGCGGGACAGGTGGAGCCCGGCGTGTGTGCCAGCAAAGGAGGACCTTTGCGAATGGGATGAGACCCTGCCAAGTCAGGATGTTGGCGACTGGGCCCACGGAGCGTGGAGGTGCAGTGTGAGATTGCGGGCGGCACTGTATACAGCCCACTCCAGGAGCAATACAGGCAGTTTAAGGACGCCCCTGACAAGGCCCGCTTGGGCCCTAACACTAATATGGTGGGGCTTGCCCGCACTTCTCTGCCACAACACGATGACCAATAAACCTTTGACAACAAAGGGCAAGCAACCCACGCTCGATGAATACGCCAGAACATCGCCGGGTACAGAAGGAGCCAGGAGCAAAGACAAAACCCCTGTGGGGGGTACCGCCACTATGGGCACGAACCAGGAGATTCTTGCTGCGATTGCCGATCTGAAAGTGGCCTGGGAGGCCAAACTGGGACTGGCTATGACCGAATTGAAAGCAGCACTAGAGCTTAAAGTCGGGGCGGTGCAGGAGGAGGTGAATCTTGTCTGGCAAGATGTCGGGTCACTGGCGGAACCCACAGGGAACCTAGAAAAAGAGGTGGCCCCGCACACAGTGGACTGTGCAACCCACAAATCGGAACTTCACGCCCTAGTGCAACGTGTGGGGAACCTGGAAAGTAGGGAGGAGGAGGCAGGACGCGCCCGAAGAAATAATATCCGTATTGTTGGATTGCCGGAAGGAGCTGAGGGACCCAACCCCACAGAGTACTTGAATCTATGCTGATGCAGGAGATAACCCGGGGTGTGTTGTCCCAGGGGTTTGCTGTGGAAACGGCGCATAGGGCCCTGACGAGGAGACCGCTGCCGGGGAACCCCCTAGGCCAGTGATAGCCAAGATCCTGAATTACCGGGATCGCAAACGAATTCTTGAACACTTTCGGAAAGGCGGAACAATACAAAAGGGGTCGGCAAACATAACTGCATACCCGGATTACACCTTGTAGGTGCAGCGCAGATGCATGAACTTTGGGACTGTGAAAAGAAGATTGCGTGAAGCGGGCCACGGGTATATGCTGATCTACCCGGCAAAACTGAAGGTGTTCCATAAGAACAGAACCTTGTTTTTTTAAACCCCGGAGGACGCTATGGGGTGCCTGGACATGCAGAGCTGCCCCCAAGAATCAGGTATCCAGACAGGAGTGTCACAGCCTAAGACAATGGGACTTGAATATAGTATAAGACCGTCTTTGGGCGGGTGTTGCTAGGGCCATACAAGTATGCATGATCCGTTGGCACCGAGAAACCTTGATAATAGAGTGGGAGCCTGCCCTCATACCCCCACAACGAGAAGTTTAGTTAGGCCACCGGTAGTCCGGTGACACCCTGCCGGGTTCCTTTCCTCGGCATTCTGAGGCAGGACCAAACGCGGGGGAGCCTGAGATCCAGGGATGGAGCTGGGCACTTGTTGAGGGAGGGAAGGGGTTGTGTGCAGTGGTTTAAAGTTGGGAAAAGGGGGAGGGGGAGTTTGTTGGAAGTGGGAAGGGAGCAAGCCAAATTTTGTGTCATATCAGGCGGGAGGGGAAACTGGGAGGGCAAGCAGGATTCTTAATAAATGGCGTCGGGTAGCCTTAAGAGTGGTCACCTGGAATGTGACGTGCCTTAATAGCTATCTGAAGTGTAACAAAGTAATGATGTACCTAAGAAGAAGGATGAGGATTGACATAGCACTACTACAGGAAACCCACCTTACTAGGGAGAAACTGGAGGTGGTCAAGAGAAAGGGGAAAGGGAGCACCACGGGAGCTACATACTCGGCTTATGGAAGGGGAGTTATCATATGGGTGGCACCGCATGTACCATTTCAACTGATTCAGTCTACGGGGGATCCGGAAGGCAGAATGATAGTAGAGTGGGGAATGCTGGAAAACCGGGAAGTGAGCATTATAAACTTATACGCCCTTAACCAAGTTACAGCGGCCTATTTTAGGACTTTATACGGCAAAATTAGCCCCCTATTGGGTGGCACAATCCTATGGGGGGGACTTTAACTGTACATTCAATCCTAAAGTGGACAGGTCAGACGGTAAACTAAACAAACCCACCCCGGCCGCAAAGGCGTTACAGGCCCTGCTGAGAGATTTTGGACTCGTAGACGTCTGAAGGCAGCTGCACCCGGCGGACAGGCAGTACTCGCACTACGCGGCACCACATGACCTGCACATAAGGATGGAATATGTGTTTGCTGCTGCTGAGTTAGTAAGGGAAATGGTGGGCGTGGAATATAAGGCCAGAGTGCTTTCGAATCACTCCCCCTTAGTCCTGGAGTGGCGACACCAACCCCCTAAAGCGCGAATCCCGACGTGGAAGCTCAGAGCTGAGGCCCTGCAGGACTCTGGATTCTGGGAGGACCTGAGGGAGGCCCAATCACAGAGTACTTCAATTTTAATACCGGAAGCGTCCAATCTGTGGGAACCGTATGGGAGGCATTCAAAGTTGTGGTGCGGGGCATAGCCATATCAAAATCCAGAGGGCTTCAAGGGGGGAGGGTATAGAACGGGAGCTGCAAGAAACAGAGAGGGAGTTGGAAGACATAATGCATAAGGGGGGCACCTCTCGGGAGGATGGGGCAAGGATGAGACTGCTACAACAAACCAGCAGTGAGCACTGGGATAGATTATACAAGTTGAGCTATAAGAAGTATGTCGAAAGGCAGCATGCGGGGGGAGACAGCCTGGTAGATTTCTGGCCTGGTTATATAAAATCGAAACATCATAACCAGTGATCAGGGAAATTAGGGGGTGCGGAGGCCAGATCTGGGATACCCAAGAGGGAGTAAACGAAGAGTTCCTTAGATACTATAAACGCCTTTATGAGGACACAGGTGAAGTAAGGGACCAAGAGATCCATGACACACTAGAAGACATAGGCTTGCCCACTCTAGACGATCAGGAACGGGCAGACCTGGACGCCCCAATCACCTCAGAAGAACTAGATACAGTGATCCAGCACCTGCCCACATTCAAAGCTCCGGGGTCAGACGGGCTCCCCAGCGAATTCTACAAAACATACAATCAAGAGCTACTCCCCCCGCTGCTGGCCATGCTTAATGAGGCATTTGAGCGCGCTAGGCTGCCAGAGTCCCTACGGGAGGCGGTGATCATCCCGCTCTTAAAACCAGGTAAGCCAAGCACAGACTGTGGGTCATATAGACGCCTATCGATGCTTAATCGGGACAGCAAAATCCTCACGGCAGTGCTGGCAAACGGGCTTGAGCGAGTCATCGGCAGCCTGATACACCCCGACCAAACAGGCTACGTCCCTGGTAGGAATATAACTGATAATCATAGGAGACTTCACCATATTATTGACCACGCAGAGAAGGACCCTGGCGAATTGGCAATCGTCTCGCTGGAAGCGGTCATGGCCTTTGACTCAGTGAGATGGCCTTGGTTGCTAGCGACTCTGAGAGATTATGGAATGGGGCCAGGGTACCTAAGGTGGGTTAAAATGTTATATAGTTCTCCAATCGCAAGGGTCAAAACGGGCGCTTCCATCTCAGATAAATGGCAACTCAGCAGGGGCACTAGACATGGCTGCCCTTTTCGCCTAATATATCCTAGTGTTGGAACCATTGGCAGTATGCCTCAGACAACAATATGGGGAGATAGGGATCCACACTGCGGGAGGCTTGCATCTCGTATCATTGTATGCCGATGACATACTTTTATATCTGCACTTCCCAGAGGAGAACCTACAATATGTCCTGGAGGTGATGGAACGATACGCTACCCTCTCGGGCATAGCAGTGAACCCCAAGAAATCCAACATGTTCCCCCTGGGGAGATAGACGTGCCCTACCGAGGAGCCTACCGCTATTGCCAATACCGTGGCAAACTGAGACGTTCCGATACCTGGGCATTGGCATATACCACACGATAGGAGAAGAACACAAACACAACACGGAAAAGGCAGTTGCAGGCATTAAAAACAGCATGGGTTTTTGGTCCAGACTACCCCTGGCTATGATGGGGAGAGCGGCTCTGATGAAGATGGTAGTCATGCCCAGACTGTTACTTTTTTTGTAAACATCCCGTATGTGATCCCCAAGCGCTTCTTTGCCAGGCTCCACAGCCTGTGCAGGGGTTTTATATGGCATAACTCCATGAACAGGGTGGCCCTCTAGAAATTACAAAACTCGTGTGATAGGGGTGGTATAAACCTGCCAAATTTTGACTTGTATTACTTGGCCGGACAGCTGCAAAATGTGGCCAGGTGGTTGTCTGAAGAAGAAACGGCTGAAACCAGGCTGTTATGTAAGGATCCTGCTCCCTACTTCCTTAGAGAGACACTGTGGTTACCTAAAACAAAGGTATTGGGAATGGCGAGGCTGCTGGCGCTTGGCTGGGAGGTGTGGCATAGAGCATGGCAGACTGTGGGATACCCAGCTCCGTTCTCCATGCAGGTGCCGTCAGTGGCGCGATGTGGAGAGGACTCCCAAATGATAAAAGGGGTCCGCAGATGCTGGGAACCGATGGGCCTGGCTACCCTTCGAAATATATGGCAGGAGGGGGAGGCATTGGACTTTCAGAGGCTAATAGAAGACACCGGGGTGCATAAGGGCCAACATATCACCTATTCTAGAATCATTAAACGAGTGCGAGAAAGGTGGCCTGCGGCAGTGCTTGCGGAACAACCTGATGCTACCATCGAGACGATGTATGACATCTTGGAGGGTGGGCATGAAATATCCCGCATATATGAGCTACTGGGGACCAGAGTGGGGAAGGAGTTGCTCCAACTGAGGCGAGATTGGGAAGAAGAGGTGGGTGAACCCATGTCGGATGGGCAATGGGATAGAGCCCAAAGGTATCATAAGAAGGTGTCCCGAAATGCGAGGCTCCAGCAGATTCAATTATATGTCACTCATAGAGCATATTTGACCCCCAGTAAAATTGCCAGATTTGGTGGCCCGTTTACACAGAAATGCCCTAGATGTGTGGAGGAGGAAGCTAGGATGCTACACATGTTTTGGGCTTGCCCGGAGGTGGAAAGGTATTGGACAGAACTGAAGGTACGCTTGGCAGGAAAAGGGATTATGCTGGAGGTGGAGTCAGCTTGGGCATGTATGCTTGGGGGCTTTCCCAGACCACGTAACCGGAGGCACATTAGTAAGATGAAGGACCTGGCCTACATCCTGGCCAAACAGAGAATTGCAATGTGCTGGAAAGCAGCCAATAGACCTAGAATAGAGGTGTGGTGGGCTGACCTCATGAAGTGGGCAGAGGCAGAAACGGCTGCCTGGTACGAAGTGGTCAGCAGGGGGGGGTAGAGGAGGAGGTGGGACCCCTAATAGCATGGAGACAATTGGTGGCCTCAATGGTGGGCCACTCCCAGGCTGACCATAGGTATGATGAGACTGAAGAGATATTGGCAGCTGACATGCCTGAAGATGAACAGGCTGATGACATGGACACAGGGGCTCAAGTTAAATGGGTGGGAGGGGGGAGGACAGAAGAGTGTATTCTGTAATGTAACATTGTGAAACTTAAACACGGAAGTCCTAATTGTTTGTAATGTTTGGAGTGTTATAAAATAATAAAAATCTTTAAAAAAAAAAAATCATCTCCGTATTGGTGATTGGCTATATCAGGATCTTTGAGGAGTGTGTGTGTGCGCCCACCGGCTCCATGTAAAGGTTAAACCGGATCGGTGAGAGGATGGAGCCTTGTGGAACTCTGCAGAAGACTGGGATTATGTTAGAAATCAGCATGTTCATCTGGACAGCCTGGTGCCTGCCTGAGGGATAGGAGGTTAACCAATTTAGGACAGTGCCAGAGAATCCCATCCTGTCCGCGATCAATGGTATCAAATGCAGCCGAGAGGTCAAGGAGGATGAGGAGGCACAAGTCGCCCTTATCTATGATTAGGAGGGCCTCCTCCACCACCTGTAGTGTAGCCATCTCGATGCTACACTTGGGACAGAACACAAACTGATAGCTGTTCGATTATGGCGAGTAGTTGTGTAGTGACAACTTTTTCAAAGATTTTGTCAATAGACAGGAGGTTCGTAATGGGTCAGTAGTTGGCCCGGTCATCCGGGTTCAGGGTCGGTTCTTTCACAAGAGATTTACTTCTGTTAGAGGCTGTGGTGATGGTGGTGGAGTAGTAGGCAGCTTTGGCCTCGGTAATCAGAATACTGCAGTTGGTGCAGAGAGATTTGAGGTTGGTCAAGATCTCTAGGGTTACGTTTTTTGCGCCACCATTTCTCCAGGGGTCTGATTGAGCATTGTTGGATGTGAACTCTGGCTGTACCAAGAGGCAGGTTGTTGGATCTCAATGTTGATGATGTTAGTCATCATCATTGAAGACAGATTTCCTGGCTGAAGGTACTGTGCTGCGTCTGGCGCAAGATAAAGGGTATGTTTTCCTTTTTAAAAAAAAAACAATTTTTAACAAAAAGAAAAACATTAGCACCTGTGTCTATCTACACGGGTCCTAATGGCGATATGCCCCTCGGTGGCTGAGCCTGCGCTCAAGCCCTTAACTTGAGCGGCGGGCAGTAACCTAAAGCGTTGGCCCCCCACCTCTGGTCATATCGCCTCAGTAGTGCACATACCACCACAGGAAGAAACTGCTATTATTACTTCTTGATTGGAAGTAAAATGTATCTCTTTATGTGTATGAATAACTAGGTGCAAAGGAACACTTATTACAAAAACATTTTCAGTTTATTCACTTATAAAATACTCACATTGGGAATTGGGCTTACATTTGTACTCCCTAAAAAAATCATTTTACTCCCAAATTTAAAAAATAGGGCATACAATAAAAATCTCATCTGGAGCACTGCTGGGAAGGTTTTGAATGAGCGACACCAAGTATGGGGGCGTTTAGCCTAAACCTTGTGAGCCATGAGTAATCAATAGCGGGATGGTGGCATCAGCCCTACAGATAAGGGGTGTATCAGCCACTTTTACCCCCTAAAATTGGTAAATACTCCTAAATAAAAATAAGCAGTAAAAATACTCCAAGAAAAAATAGGAAACGGATATGTAGGAACTTGTGCCCCTGCTTACACACACACACACACACACACACACACACACACACGCAACTGATGTTTGGACCAGTAGTGCACGTAGTACCACAAAAATAAACTACTATTATAACTGCCTGATCAGAAGAAGTAAACATGTATCTTTTAATATGCATGAATAACTAGGTTCAAAGAAATATATATTACAAAAACATTTCTAGTTTCCAGCTGGGATTTTGACTTACATTTTTACTCCCTAAAAAAAAAATCATTTACTCCCAACATTAAAAAATAGGTAGTAAAATACTCCAACTTTCAAATCTTATCTGGAGCACTGAATGGCGTCAGCAGACCAGTCCAGTTGGATAGGGCTTGCACAGGTGATGATGCAGGATGATGTAAAGACTAAGGGGCAGATTCTGAGGTGCGTGGAAATGTAAGAGTATTCCTATGCTAAGGAGGAACACTTTACAAACACCATATTCTGATGAAGGAAGAATATGGTGCAGGGACATGAAAGCTTTGACTTTTGCATGTGCCTGATGTATGGCTTGACAAGAGCCCCAACAATGCAGGGCAGCCACATAGAGGGGATTGTCCTCCCAGCAGCACTGGTTTTGCACATAAAAAAGGATAAACATACAGTACCTTTTGAGGTGCCGTTAAACTCCACTGCACACTTTTTCCCTTTATGAAAAATACACTGCAGCACCACTTTCCTAGTTTAATGAAAGTTTATGAAAACTTTCTTAAATTAGAAAAGTGGCATTCTATTAAGAAATGCTTGAATGCCACTGGAGCACATGTTTCCGCCACAGCGTGTGATTTTAGCAGCTTTTGCTGCTGGAAAGCACATCTTCCCTCCAATATTTCCACCCACCTCAGAATGATGGTGCTGGAAACTGAAGGGGAGAATGTCGTATTTTCCACAAACCTTTTATCACAAGCTCAGAATCAAGACCTCAGTCCAGGGTGTTGCCTTTATTATGCGTGGGGGAGAGCACAATTTGCTTAAGGTCCATGGATCCGGTCAGTGACCGTGAAAAAAGGCTGCTTCAAGTGTGGTTGTCGGGATGAGACTCTGGGATATTAAAATCTCAGAGAAAGACATTATTAGTTTATACTAATTTGACAGAGAAGAGTACGATTTAGATATAGGCAATGCAAGAGTCTCTCCTGTGAGGTGGTCTATAGATGAGGTGGAAGGTAATGGATTCCTTGTGAGATGAAGGGAAATGGCAGGCAAGTGATTTGAATGACCTTTTTGTGGGAGCGGTGATGACAAAGCATGGCCAATCACTCCTATGGAGGATTGCCACTCCGCCTCCTGCCCTTCGGGCTGGTCATCATGTTAGATGCAGTAGCCTAGAGTTAGGAGGATATCAAAAACATGGGGGAAGGATGGGGTAAACCATGGTTCGGTGAAGGTTATTGTAAAAGCTGAGGTCCGTGATCTGTGCGGCATGGGAGACAGCTGAGCGATCATTGGTCAGCTTGAGGGGGCATGTGCATGTTGTCCAGTGTTGGATGATGGCAAGGGGCGCTATTGATGAGGTTTGCTACGGTAGCTTGCTGGGGCTGCACAGGGCGCTTGGTCATTCCAACCCTAGCGAGGGTGGGGATAGGTTGTGGAGGGAGAAGACACATGGGTATGTCTTTTGGTAAGTAGTAGTAGTAGCAGCGACTACTTTGTAGGTGAAATCCAGGATAGCAGGTCTGGCCCTTGGCCTCATCAGGCCCAAACAGACATAAACAAGTGAGCTCCTTGTCTTAGTCAGTCATTTCTTGATGACACCAGTGACGAGGACGCCTAAGTAGTACAGGTTAAATAGGTGGTGGGAGGAGCAACTGAGAGGCAGGACCTTGTCACATGACCAGCAGCCTCCCCAATGCATTCTACCTGGAGATGAGCTGGAATTCCTTAAGTAGTTGTCTGGATGGTGTGAAAACTGGTGGTGGGCGGAGCAACTGAGTGACGGCCCATGGTCATCTGACCAGCAGCCGCCTTAATGCAGTCTGCTACTTAGTAGTTTGCAACACAGCAGTAATCTGCATGCGAAATAGCATAACGTAATGGCTGACATTCAAAAGCTTGTACTGCCAACAAACCACTGCCCACTTATCTGCCATAACTGCACTGGTGGGAAACCCTAGTGATAAAATGTCTTACAGATACGCTTGTAAGATGCATTTTGCAGTTCTATTTTTTGTTGTTGTGCGCATGTCCTTTTGCAGTCTTGTACAGTTTCTTTACATTGTACAGGCAGAACTAAAAGTACAAGAATGCAACATGAGGTGAGCCTCTTAGCCAGGACTGGCTGATTAATTCACACTTTCTATAGAACAACTTGCAATTGTGATGGACTGCTGTTTGAGTTATTCTACTTTTAAGATATATATACACAACCCAGAAGGTTGTGTGTTATTGTCATCTGCTGTTGGTCATTGTTTGACACTGGCTTGTCGCTGTGTTGCTGCCTGTGATGTGATCGTCATAAAAAGATGCGCGCGTTTTTGTGGATTTCACATGCAAACATGAACTGTTTCGTTTTCCAAAATTTAAAACGGAGGTTTACTTTGTGATTCGATTAACTTAGAAGAAAGCAAACATTGAAAAGGCTACCGAGGGCTTTGAAATGCATATGTGGGATCATACTGATTATGAGCAAGTACTAATACTTACCAAAGGCTGTGACCTGTTGGAGACAAAGGGCCTCTCCCCTACTTCATTCATCAATCCTTGAGGGGTCTGCTTTGGTCATTTTCAGTGAGATACGCCACAGGAGCAGGTTTGGGACATCTTTCCATGGCTCTTTCTGAGGCTCGTTTATCATACTTTTTTTCAAGTTTTGGGAGGGCTCGAGCCCCCCAACCCTGAGACCGCCCCTACTTTATCAGCAGAGACATTTGCTATTTATTCACCTGAGAACTCTTATAAATTGCCACTATGTGTTACTGTGCACCAGTGTATGTCTTCTCCCTCCAGGGCTATAGCCAAAGTTGTACAGTGACCGGCCACTTGGGGGTCACTGCTGCAACAGTATCTTTTTGCTTCCCGAGGACATATGTAGATCCGTACTAATGACTGTCTGCCTCCCCCTTCAGAAGGTCTGCTAACCCTCTAGTCGTATTGGCCACTACCAAAACCTATTCTCTGCTCCCTTTCCAAGTGGAGAATGCGTCTGAACAAAAACGCACCAGTTTAGCCTGCAGCACATACTTCCATACTTAAAATAAAGCCCCTCAGGTCTAGGTTGCTAATTAAATGCAAACTTGTGGTCTCTTTTTGTTTCTTTCGTAGGTCATTCAGGGGCAGTGGAGGAGTCTTAATTTCTACTTTTTGAAAAAGCATGTTCCTAGCTGTGGATGGGTCTCAGTAAATACGAGTGTTGCCAATTAGGAAGCATGTATCCTAATTGGAGGAGGGCTAGTAGTAGTTAAGGGATCTGCTTCATAGATGGGGAGGGGGGCGGGTTGTTCTGCAGTTGCAGTGATTGTTCCTTAGTTGCAGTGATTGTTCCTTAGTTTGGAGTCATTGTCCCAGGTTGTGTGAGATGGGGTGCCTTATTTGTTTTTGGATGTTCACCTCCCGGGTGTGGTGTCAGAATTTTCATTGAACTGTCATCCTCTTAGTCAGGGGGCCTGGCTCCTTGGTAATTTCCTTTCTTAGTGGGAGTCTCTGGTCCCAAATTGGGTCATGTGAGGGAGGAGGCATTCCAATTCTTGGTAAGGGGGAGCTTGGTTCTCCGTTTCCTAGCCAGATTGAATATGTTTACTAGTCTGTTTCTAGAACATAGGAGGGATATCTCGTCCTTCATCTGGGGGACTGTTTCTTAACTTTGGAATAGGTGTTGGGCAGGGGTCTTCTTCTTAGTTTGAGTTTCTTCCTTGTTGTGCATCTACCCACTGTTGTGATGTATTTTTACTTGATGGAGTGTTATTGGCCTGATTGCTGTGTCTGTTCTGTCGTTTGTTATTAGACTTTTATACTGTGCACATCACCACCATACTGGTCTTAAAGTGTTGCACCCTGGTAGAGGCAAATTGTGTCTCCTCCGAGGGTGGCAGCCAGACCATAGTCTGTGGGATGAATCGGAACCCGAGTAAAGGAGAGTGGGAAAAGGGAAGAATGAGAAATGTTCGGTGGGTGAGACAAAAATGGACAAACGTAACTCCCAACTCCTAGGTCAATTATTAAGACTGAATGTTGAGTGATGGCGATCGTTGGAATAAATGCATGATTTTAGTCTTTTCACAGAATAAAATGTAATTTAAAAAAATCCCATATTGGACAGCAGAATTTGCACGGAGGCGATTAGTAGTGTGGTGTTGGTATTATGTTAAGTCGTGTTGTGAATTGGTGATGGCCTTGATATGTTCTCAAGAGTGTTTGAGGGTTGTGAGGGTACTACCCAGATAATATTGGATTCCCTCTGGTTCTTGCAAAGCTGAGCTGGCTGACAGAAGTGTCTGAGCTAGGAACCGAATGTGTGTGGAATGAGTGATGGGCCTTGGATGGAGAAGAGCATACACGTGTTCCCTTCTATGCTATGATTTGGTAATTAAGCCACTATAATACAGTCTGATAGAATTAAATTGGAGGCAAGGTTGTAAAATAATATATGCCATGCTTGCTTGGTCGAAGGAGACGTCATTAAGGACAATATTCTGCACGCAGATGCTGTCTGGCTCCTTAGGAACAGGCTATGAGGCCTTCCTCCATTGCCTAGGTGTGTCCAAGAGATGCGCCAGGGAACAGGAGAGCACACACTCTTCTACTTATTCCATAGTCCACGAATGGCCCGGAACAGATTTGTTCTATAGATAGGAAAGCTGGGAGGAGCTATGGGCACTCGTATGAGGGTGGGTTTTGACCTGTGACTCTTCTATGGGAAAAATACCCTATATTGGGCTACCTGGAAGTTCTTGAGACCTGCAGGGAGCTTTATGGGGATAATGGTGTCGGGAAAAGGTTGGAATCTTCATGGCCTGAGGCTGGGCTCTTTGGGGAGTTGATATGCATGATCCAGCCTTGTGAACCCTTCTCGGTCTGGACAGAAGTTACCTTGCCTTGTTAATAGAGGGTAGCAAGCAGGGTCCTTTTTAGGTTCAAAGGGCTTTAGTCTGCTTAGCAGCTTATAGTTGCAGGTATACATTGGGCGCTGTGGCTAACATGCATTATGTAATTATTTGTCTGCAAGATGCTACCTGTTACCTGTGAACTGCTTCACTGCCCATGTCGACCTTGTACAAAGTGACACAGTATTACAAATGCAACATGACGTAAAACATGACATAATGTAGCAGGACCAAACATGAATTTGTATAACATGGTAGTTTAACAGAACCGCCACTATGTCCAAAAATTGAAGCATGGGGCTGGTGGTGGATCAAATGTGAAAATAGATCAAACTAAAATTGAGCAAAACGCCAGTGGAAGGCTAAATGTATGGATATCTAATTTCTAAGTAGGTTGTCTGTTGTATAGCTGGGGTTCTCTTCCCCCATGCTGGAGTGCTTGTTGCCATCAAAGTTCCACGTTTTTTAGTGTTGTCACATAACCATTTCCACTCCCTTTTCTTTTTACAGAAACGACAAGTTGAAGATCCACATGCGCAAGCACACTGGTGAACGACCCTACTGCTGCGGGCACTGCAGTGCCCGCTTCCTGCACAGCTATGACCTGAAGAACCATATGCATCTGCACACAGGCGACCGACCCTTTGAGTGCTCCTTGTGCCACAAGGCTTTTGCCAAGGAGGACCACTTGCAGCGCCACTTGAAGGGGCAGAACTGTCTGGAGGTGCGCACCCGTCGGCGTCGTAAAGAGGAGCCTACTGAGGTCCGCCGCCAGCCCACTGCGGGCCTAGACCTATCCAATGGCCGAATAGAGGACTTCAGGATGTCCATGGTGCGCTACTGGGGACTTCCCCGGCCTGATTCAGCTGAAGGGAGTCCAGAAGGAGCAGTTCCAACTGAACCTCCAGACTCCATCCTGGCGCGACCGGAGAATGGTGGACTGGTGGGTGTTGCTCCTTAATCTTTGCTCTCTTCATGTTACCACTAGACTGGTACCACCTCCACAAAGCATCTTCAAGGATTCCTCAGGGACTGGTCAGAAGATGTATGGTCTTTTTGCTCTAAAGCCATGCGAGTTATAAGTGCACTATTAACTTAAGACTGGTCCTGCACTTGGAGCCAATACAGCTTCCACTGGATGCCTAAGAGTGGTGAAGGGGATGATAGGTGTATGGTGCCCTCACCATTTAAGACATGGTAGACATTGCACCCAGTTGTTGCTTTTGGACTCCTCTTGTTTTAGACTTTGATGCAGTGCCGGTCCACATTCCCAACCTCAGGCTAACTTGTGGAACTTTGACAGTGGCTGGCTCAAGATTGCTGCAGACTGTTTTCACCAGGGATGGAAAAAGTATATTTGCCATCTCGCCTTAATGTTCTCTCTAGGTAGCTGTGTATTGGGACAAATAGGGGACCAGTGTCCTCTTTGGTTTATTATTGAGATGGAGAGATGTAGTGTGTGTGTGTGTGGGGGGGAGGGGGGGGGGAATAGGGCAGGTGAAATTGGTGCTCCTGGTTTCAGGGTTTATTTTATGGACCAATCACTCCTAATCAATGTGAGCGGCACAGCAGAGATGAATGCAAATAAGTGGGTGGGATGGGGGAGGATTAGTGGGTTAGAAGTACTGTGGCATCATTAGGGTAGGTACAGCAGAAATCCTGCACAGTTCTAAAAGAATCGCCAGGTTTGCTGCTTCTTTGTAAATTAATTCTTCAAAGCTTCTTAGGAAAATCTGAACATATTTTTATTGAATATTAAAAAATTAATAATATATTCCCTACATGTATACAGATAAAGATGACTATACATACATATATTTATATAAATATATATATGCAGAAGTTTTATGTATGTGTCTGTGTGTATAGATACACAAGCCCACACAAATATATGATAAATGTTGGTGGCAGGAAGAGAAGCAATAATGTTTTTTACTCTTGTCTTCGGTAATGCGGGTTTACACGAGGCACTAACACTTGGCAAGGGGTCAGCTCCTTTGTAGCGAAGAGTTAGTATGTGCCAATTCAAGGGTTCTAGCTGCTCCTTCCTGCAATGGTTGGACTGCAGATTAGGGAGGGGGCATTGAAACTGGGTAGATTCCTTTCCCCAATCCCATGGGGAAAAAGCTGTGATATGGGTGCCCTGTTTCTGCCCACTTGACTAGAAATGAGTTTCCGCACAGGCTCCTGGCTGAGGAGATCTTGCCGGCGGCGAGCAGCCCTGCAAGCTCATGTTGGAGAAGCACCTGTAAGCTAAATCAATGGCCTCAAGTGCTCAGTGCAGCATTGAACCTGCACAATGGACCACTATGTGGAGGAGCGCAAGCGCCTCTGTGCCCCGCCTCTTTATTATGATTGTTGCTCCCTTTCCTCTCATGCTTTTCAGGTGCAAAGATGTCCTGTGTACCAGATCATGTGTACTTCATTTCCTTTCTCTGTGTCCTTAATCTCCCATTTACCTCCAACTCCACATGACTTGCCCAATACCAGGCATCACCCAGGCCTCTGGAGGGTGACTTGGACAATAAGTACTCAAATCAGTGTTGTGTATACTAGTCCTCTCTCACTCCCATTCCCCCTTACCAAAATGACCCTCTTCCCTGCAGATGCATGTTGGGTCTCGTTGGTGAAGTCTGGAGGGATTGCCTCTTTCAGGTCTCCTGAATGCCAAGGCTGCAGTGATTTTCATCTCTCAGCCAAGTTGCTCTGCCCAGTTATGACCCGTCTGAATGATGTCTCTTCTGGGAGAGGCTGTGTCTGACTGCCCTAGGTTTTGCAGCCTTACAGAGGCTGACTCGCCTAACATTAGACTTTCTCTTTCCAAGACTTAGCAGCCGTCAGAGGTTGGCTCATCTATGTGACTGCCTTTGCCCCTCTTACTGGTCTCTAAGGAGCACGGCTAATTTGTGCTCAACTGTGTCCCAGCCCTATCACACTTTCGAGGACGGGTAAGTCTAACATGACACTGACTATGTCCAAGCATTATAGACCTTTCTGTGATCAGTTGGTGCTTGCTTGTGACTGGCCTGCTTAGTCCTACAGGCATTTAGAAGGCAGATGGGCCTGGCATGTAATTGACCTCAAAGGAGCTCCCCTAACCTTTCAGATGCACTAACATTTACTAATTCTCCAATAGGCCAGTCTACCCCCAAGTTGAAGACCTTTTCCCATAAGAAACATTCCTGTCCTAGGACACTCCTTTCCTGTAGCAGTTATTCCGCAGGTTTTAGCGCTTCTGAGAGCACTCTCGCATAAACATTTTGTCTGGAATAAATCATCATTGCAGTTGAAGTGTCTCAGGGAGACATCCTGAAAGATGTTGGGGATACTGAGGTGGACAGCCCTCAATCCGTCCACTACACCTCCCCTATTTCATGAAGTGTTGCTTGGGTCACAGGAAAGCACCTTGATTCATCACGTTTACATTCACTATTGTTTTATAAGGCCCTGAGGCACAGTGTCGCAGGCCAGCACCCCTACTTGATAAGGGGTCTCATTTAGACCCGCTGCCACCTAGAAAACCTGTTTATTATATATTATATATTATTATAATATATGGCATCGATTGGCCTATTGTGAATCCCAGTAAACTATTCTGTGTACAAATATTGGATGAAGAATTTACCTTTAAATTTGACCCAAAATGCAGAAATAAACGCATTAATTTATATGGTATAATTGTCCTTTCTTGAGTACACACTTGACGGTTTGCATGCATACACATTTGATCCAATTGGATAGGTTTTATTTTTCTGAGCGATCTTAAGGTGTGTTAGTGACATTTTCAGCTGTTGTATGAAACTTTGTCAAGCTGCCACTGGACTCCCCTATTACCTGGCTGATGTCACAAGAGACCGGACATACACCCCCGCTTAGGGAGAGAAAAGATGTGCAACTGTGTGTCTTGTTGGACTTTTCCTCGTATCTTTTAAGATGGGTCTACACTCAAAATAAGGCAAACCCGTCCAAAGACTTATTATATCAACACAGGTATTTTTTTTATTTCTCAAGGAAGAGAACCTTTACATGTGTATAATACCATAGATTATTCCCAGCTGCAGGTCAGAATGCAGACAGCTGTATTTATTTATCTAAATTATTTATGCAGGTAATCCGTTGTTTCCAAAACTATTCTGTTAGGGGGTCGTTTAGATGAGCAACCTGGAGCTTGCTCTCAGCAGGGGTTAATACAGAGGCCAAGAAAATAAGGGGGAGTGCCTCTCACCAGCACATCAAAGTTACATTTTTTAGGACCATATTTCTAGAAATTCTACAACGATAACAATAAACTGCATGTTCAACTGTCTGATGTAGACACATTTGTAATACTTTAAAATTGTTGAGAAACTTTGGGAATGGTTGACCTGGTGCTCTGATGACCCCCAGTGCCTGTAAAGGGGAACCTAGTTTGATCCAATAGCTTAAAAATACCATCACTCGCAAGATCTAGGCAGATACTGTCAACCATTGATATGCACCTTGAAACATTTGTGTATAGGCACGTTATAAATGCCATATCATATCATGCAAATGCTTCCCACACATGAAAGTCAAGAGTTGTAGGCTTAAGTGACAAGAGTGAAGGCAATTAATTCCCTAGACTGGCTCAGGCCTTCCAATAACATTGCTATGCTAGATAGACTAAAGTGCCCATGGAGATGACTCCGATCAGTCAGTGGAGAAGATCCTGCTGGAAACATGACTAAGTCAAATTCCAGGGTGAACATGAAAAGCAGTCAATAGGGTAGGGAAATGGATTGGCCTCTGAGGGAATTTGATCTCTAGACAATTGGGAATGTTTTGTGTTTTGGATGACATTTTCTCTGAGTGATAATGATTAGACGAACCTGATTTTCAAGTTGGCCAAGTAGGAGTGGGAGGGTTGGTCATCCACAGGGAAGTTTGTGGTGTGGTTGCTGTTCCAGTTAAGGCCGGAGATGCCAGTTAGGGCCCCTGAAAGAGATTTGCTTCAAATACTAGAGTGCAGCCATGGTCGAGTAGAAGAAACACAAAGGCTGCTGGAAACGACTTGGATGACAGCAGAGGAGCAGCAGTGAATTCTAATACATGGGAGCGTGATGAGTGACCTTTGCTTTCCCCCATCTTTACACATACAAAGTGTCATTTAATACTAGCCTTAAGGCTAGTTTGAAAGTTGTGCCCTAGCCTTGCCCCAGTCCCTTTTTATATTTTTTAAATCATTTTTGTTAGTGTTTTGCAATGAAAATGAGGTCATGCAATTCCATCTAATAGAGGTCTGATTACATATCACTCTGAGCAACTCCTGGAACATTTCTACCTCATCATCACTCCTAAATCTATTCAAATAAAAATATAAAATATATATATAGACATGCCACATATGAAGGTGAAGACTGACACAGCTCTACACGAAAGGAGAGGGGGAGACCAGACTATCGGAAAACTACAGGGGGATAACAAGGCACTTAATGCTAGACAAGACAATTCACCTGCTTGGATTCTATGTGTGTAGCTATATGAACACCAGCCGGAGGCCATAATATTTCACACCATCGCCAGACCTTTCAAACATTCTCTCTTCATACTTACCAGCCTCAGTATATCTTCCACCCTCTATTCCATGCTCTGTTTGTAATGGGTCTTCCCCAGGTCTGTTATTTAGCCAACAGTGTTCTTGAGAGCCACTGCCAAGTTCTTTCTCTCCTTTATTGGTGCCTCCGTCTACTGCAGGATCCACCATCGCAGGCGTGCACAAGGTCTCTTTTCCCAATACCGAGCCAACACGATCTAGTATTTCCTGCCAAGAACTTTCTATCCTAGACCAACTTTAGAACATGCAATACATCATGGCTTTCTCTAGGTGGTAGCCCCATCATCTATCCATTTCCAACTGCCCAAGGGATTGAATTCTGGCCAGTATCAAATATTGTCTTTATACCACTTTCTGATGATTTAACCACACTTGGAGATCTACATTACTATGAAACCTTATGCCAAGTAGCCTTGTCCACTGTTCCCATGACACTTCTGTGTCTAGTTAGCACACCCAAACTACGGAAGTCCTGTCTAGCTCGACATCACCCACTGGTGAGGGGAGAGGTTCAGTATATCATCAGCCTAATCTGTTTCAACAAATGACCCATCTTTGGTTCATTACCCAGGGCCACCAATTGCATACCCATTTCCTTCCAGAGCAGATCATGTAACATTACAGATTTGCACCTTTTGATTTCAGTGGTTGTATTTGTCCCTGAGGGATTCGAATTGACACATTGAGCCTCACTCCACACATCCAATATGCAGTGGTAACCTGCCATAACCCATCGTTTTTGCTTCAGCTTGCAGTTGCCCAACTGGAGCATTGGCTTGCTCCACAGGGATGCCTAATCATGTACAATTCAAATGATCCTCATTGCAGATGATCCAGTCGCAAAGCGTTTCTATTGTGTACTTAAGGAATTATGGCATCTCCCTTGAGTTTACAAGCATGTTCTTCAAAAGCAGTATTCAGACATGCTTTTCCAACCCAAATTGGCATCTCTCCGCTCTTGTCTTACAAGAGATGATGGGCTTGGAAGGGTTGGTGGTAATGTTCAAGACTAGGGAACACGTAACAAAGTCCCTTGCTCCAGCCTGAGGACCTTTAGTGGTGTGACTGAGGGGCGGGTACCTCCCCAAGCTAGAGGATGAGTCTGGGGCTGGAATAGGGAGAATCCCCATATCACCTTTACTTGGTCCTCTTTTATGGCAAAATCGAGTAGCAACGTGTTAACTAGGAACCAGGGTCCCTTTAGCTTCCGTGGAAACTGGTGGTTCTCTAGTTACTGCCCCTTTAAGGGAATGGAGGCACCGGGGGCCCACAGAACAGGCACCTGCCCCCTTCGGTACCATTGCGCAGGTGCAGGAATTATTTATAAATCTACTGCAGGAAAGATAGGGACCTGAATCGGGACAGGACATTCTGCAGTCAGCCAGCCGTTCACTTCACAAGGTGTCCACTCTCATACAGTTAACAGATAGGCCAAGGGACTCACTCCCTGGGGAACGGTAGGGTGTGACAACGAAGGCGAGGACTGCTCAAGAAGAGGGGCTAGCCATCCCCAATCACACACAAGCGAAGGTCATCCACGGGAGTGGGGCCCACCAGCCAATCCCTACACCAGCTGCATGAAGAGAAACACCCAAGCTCCCATACCTGGGAGAGGCTACCCAAGAGAATGGTGTGTCAGGCAGACAGAGGACTGCTCAAGGGCATTGGCAAGCCAATCTCATTTCCCTCAATTGGAGTGTAGGCAGTCGCCAGCGGCAAAGCCTGGCATTGAACCCCCATCCCAGCTAACGCACCAGAGTCCCTTTTCACCAGAGAAAGGGCAGAAGGTGAGCCCAAAGCCCACAAACTGAGTGTCAGTGTAGGAGCTGGAGACCAGAGAGTGGTGACAGAAGCTGTTTTGGAGAAGGGGTAGGGTAGAGCAGGAGGACCTGGAGTCGGAACAGAAACTAGAAGGTTGGGCCAAGCTGGAGTCTGTAAACTGGAGGAGATACGAAACTGAAGAGCCAAGAAAACTAGAGCTGCTGGTAAGGAGCAAGCGATTGGTGGCCAAAGATAGTAAGGGTTACCTGAGCAAGGGAGGCCTTGAGTGGAAAATAGAGTATGAAGTGCTTGAGGGTTAGTGTAATACTGTGAAGGGTGATGCTCAGAGAAGCAAAGCAGGGGTCAGGTGTAAAGAGCTTGAGGGTGAGAGTGATACAGTAAAGAATGGTCCACAGAGGAGAGAATAAGTTAACCAAATCAGTGTAGAAGGTAGAATAGGGACGGCAATCCCAAAAAGGGTGAGTAAAATGAGAATGAGCAGAGATTTGGAGGACGGCAACAGTAGTGCCCAAAGGTATGAAGGTTAGGATAGTAGCAGTAGTGCTCAAAGGAGCGAAGAACGTGACGTTCAAAAGAGGAAGTGAGCAGACCGAAGGTGGTTACAAAAGAGAGCAAAGGAAAAAAGGGACATTGTGGCATTGATAGTGGAGAAGTGTAACATCGAAGAGTGGGAACAGTAGTATGCAGATCAAACGTGGTTACTATAAGGAACTCATGGTGGCAACAGTAAAGACGGACACAAGAGATCACAGTTGAAGGGTGTTTTTTAAATTGTAAATGCAGGGTGGAAAAATGCCTAATCTAAATCTAAGATGGGAGCAAGCGTTGACCGTGAAATGAAAAATAAGGCGGTCCTTGTGGCGTCATGTCAAAATAAAAGGGTCTATACTAAGAAAAACCTATTGCCAATTCCTTACAACCAATTACAAAAAGAGTTTGGGATAAGCTTTGAATAAACAAAGAAGTGTTCACAAATAAGTCGGAATGTGATTGCCAGGGCTCTCCCTTCCCCATGTTTCTGCACGGGACAAGGTGGGACCTTGGAGCACTGCACACACTCAAGCATTCGCAGCACGAGCTAATAGTTCTGTTCCAGCTATCAGGTTCATAAGTCTCTTTTTAATAAAAAAGTATCTTGCCTTCACGGCCTGATGCTCTCAACAAACAAACACAAAAGCTCTGTTCTA
Organism: Ambystoma mexicanum; assembly: GCF_040938575.1. NCBI lineage: Eukaryota > Metazoa > Chordata > Amphibia > Caudata > Ambystomatidae > Ambystoma > Ambystoma mexicanum. The sequence continues at coordinate 730,404,619 of NC_090921.1, read as the reverse complement.
TGAATATTTTGGGTGATGGCTTTGCCCCTGGATCGGGTAACACAACAAAAGCGGTTTTATAGGAAGGTAGGTATTCAAGGTGCATCAAAGGATTGCAAAACAAATGAATCAATTAGAGTGCTCACACTCAACACACATGAAAAGGGGGGAGGACCACCCGACTCGGCGTACCTGACCCTAAGGAAGAACACCCTGAACCTGGCAGGGGTGCCTGTCCCTGGGTGGCGTGTGGTGTATCGCCTACTAAAAAGATATAGAGGAGAGTACTATCCCTCAGCCTTCTATACTAATGGCAATGTCTGGAAACAGACACGGGTCGTCCAACAAAAGCATTTAAAACAGTGGTAGACTCCAGAGGGTTAAGCAGCGTGCAACAAGACAATGAATTGGGTCTTGAGGCTGCTTGATCTTGAATGTGGATCCAACCTGTAAATCAGGTCAACTGCTTATATTCCATCCAGAGTGTGCAACTTTAATGATACCCGTAGGTCACTGTGGTTGGGGTATGTAAGAGTACTGGTGGAGTGACCACTGGTGGATAAGTAAAATGACCAGCCAGGGGGCTGGGGGGCTAGAAAAGGCTCTTATAAAAATGTGTGGCTCACTCAGTGGTAATGAGTGTGCTACAGTAGATAGTTTTTAGAGGATTGTGTCTCTTTAGTAGGTGTATAAGAGATCAAGCGTGGGTCATGAGAGCCCTCATGACCGAAAGGGGTCGACCGGTTTCGATGGCGTAGGAGATTCAGGCCATCTTCTTCAGGACCGTGATTTAGAATGCAAACGAGTTTGCCAAGTGTTCAGTGGGGTGCTGAACAGGAAGGAAGATGCTGGTGTCTCCTGGAGGGAGACAAAAAGGGAGGGGGAGAGAAAAGGAGAACAATCAATGAGGGAGGGAACGGGAAAAATGGGACATAGGAAGGGGGGTGTGTTTGGGGGCACCAGGGAGTTGGTGCAAAGCGCTAAGGGGTGGTGCTTTAAACATGCCTTGAGTGGAGCATGTGGGAGCAAGACCGATAATTGGTCAGAAATTACAGGAATAGTGAGGGTGCCTGTGCACCAGTGGTTGAACTCGTCGCCAAAAGGTGGGGGAGAGGAAGGGGGTGCCAGACAAAGTCTCTAAAGGTGACTGGTGGGCTGCTACCAGGGAGTGAGAGGCGCTGGTGTGCCCCTGGATCTCCCTCGGCTGGGCTCGGATCCCAAATGACAAGGGGGAAACTTCCCTTCCCCTTGTCTTACAATACTTCACAAATATAAATATCCTTTTTAAACAATTCTTCACACTTTTTCTCTGATTGTCGTCTTCACTCTACCGGGTTCACTCTCGCCAACTTTTACAGACCGTTCACCGTAGTCTCCCCTTGGTCGGGTTCACTTTGTTTAACATGCTATTCTGGTTGTCTGCTTCCCTCTGCCTGGTTCACTCTCGCCAACTTTACCAGACAGTTCACTATGGGACTTTAGACTTCGCCCCGTCTCATTAGCATCCCTCTGTCTGGTTCACTCTTGCCAACTTTTTATTAGTTTTCACCAGGCAGGATTCATTTCCTTTTCTTTCACAATCATTGTTCAGTCAAAGACTCAACGGTACAGAGAATTTTACAAGACCCTTGTGTGACCACTTTGACTTCTCTTCACCTCTTCCCAAGGCCTTCTGCTTATGGTAGTCTCTTATCAGGTAATCGCTCAGAGTTTCCTGTGTGAGTACCCACGTAGTGCCGGTCATCTCTGTTACGGGTTTTCCCCCTCTTTTCTGAATAGTTCCTTTCAAAGTTCAAATCCGCTCTTGCTACTTTTCGTTCAACACAGTTCGGTTTCTTATCGACTCTCCCCTCGACTCACTGGCTGTAATGAACCGCTTGGCTTTCTTCTCCTTCGAGTCAAGGTGTGTACCACCGAGACAAGCATCTCTCCCTGACTTGGTTATCTGCGAAGGAGGGTCTTGTGTACCATAGACATCTGCTGCAACACACGCTGGCCTTTGTCTGTGGTCTTATGTTTCCGATTGCGGAGGTTTCATGGGCCTGGATCGCAAAGGGCAAGGTTACATCTCTTGTTATCACCCTCTGGGTATTCACCGTCTTTCGCCTCCTCTTGAACTGCAGTTCTGAGTTAGCCCTCACGTCGTACGGTCTGCTTTGCTCTTTTTGTGCTCCACCTTTTATCCCTTTGGGTAAAGGAAAGGGCAGTCAGGTGTGTGTGATTCAGGTTAATTGCCTGACTCTGCCTGACCTTTTTGTCGGGACATGTCGGGTAAACACCTCTGGGGTTAGTCAGCCATTTTCCATGGGGTAAGAAAGTATTTGTGTCAAAAAGAAAGGGTTGGCTATGAGCAATTATATTCTTCGTCCTAGAGGTGTTGGTAAAGTCAGAAGGGTGAGATTGCTAGGGTTTGTAAAGCAAACGGGAATAACCAGGATTAATATCCTGAAATAAACAAGGGTGATTGTGGGAACGGTAGTGTTTCATCTGAGTAAACTGTGTGTTTAGGAAAGAATAACCAGAGGAATGGGGAAAAGAATGTTCTGGAGTGTTCGGGTAAGAATAATCGGAGGGACACTGAGAAGGACGATTGGGAGCATTCGGGCAGGGAACGGACTAACAGGGATTCTGGGAGAAATTGTTTGTAGGTGCGATGGGGTTTGGCATCCTAGGGGATTTGTTATATACGCCAGAGGTTTGATGTGAGGAAGGGGGGGTAGATGGTATTACAGCCTATGAAGGCATTAGGTATCTCGTCGTCCGCTCCTCTTTCGGTATGATACCACGTCTCACCTAGGGTATTCCTCCAAACCCAACCTCTGGCTCCCCTACCCAGGTGATCCTCCCTCGCTTGTCCACCCCCAGGGTTGGGACCTGAGAGAAGCCAGCCCTTCCCTGGCCACCTGAATAAGGGATTATCGAGGTCTACTCTGGAGAATAACCTCAGGTTTCTCACACTACAGAAGGAGAAAAAACTGGAGGAGAGACAATTAAAAGAGTTTGTGAAATTACTAAAGAAATAGATGCTGTGAACATAGTAAAAAGAGGCAAGTTGATAGATTGATCAAGGGACGGGTATAGGAGGTGGAGCCTGGACGGGAGGGGGGTGGGGCTTGCTTATCCTACTGAGGTGTAGAAGTTGAAGAACCACATACACTAGTCACGGCTGCTGGCAACCCTCCCATCCTAGCAGTGCTCCCTGGCCCACATTCTGTAATCTGGGAACTGCCACCACCCGTCTTAATGATAAACCGGGACCTCCACAATTCCACAGAGTATAATTACCTTAAAGAGCAGAGCATGGGTGCCCCTCGGGAAAACTATTAACATTGAAACTGCGAACCCAAGGGGAAGAAAGGAAAGTAGGAAAGGTGAGAAGTCCATGTGAAACTGGCACTCGCCGAGATTCAATATAAAGAGGCACATAGTAAATACTGGAATAGGCACATTCTTCTTTACGATTTTGTTACTTGTTGCACATTATCGTCCAGGAATGGAACACTGCAACAATTTGAGGCCGGAGAGAAGTTTTTACAAACGTTTGTAGTTTTCCACCATTGCTACTTAGTTACAGACACTGGACCTAGCCCGGCACCGATTTCTAGAGTTTACACCAACCCCATTTATTGTTTTACCCATCCACTGTACAAGTCCTCAAATATAACACTTTCATTCTAATCTAATCTGGGTTCATCTGACCCCTTTTGGTCCCTGTTTCAGAAGTGAAATGACGCCAAAACCGCTCAATTTTAACATCCATGATCCGGACATGTTACCCGAGGCCTTTTGCCCTCACCCCACAGAAGCCTAGAGTAAATGTTTACAGAGATGTATATGCTTTAGCACACAGAACTAGTAGCATCTGCAGAGGATAAACTGTTTTAGGCATCCTCCATAAAACAAGTGTTTTACCCCCACCCTGCAACCATCTAATCCCCCAACTTTGAAAATGAGTCATGAAATAGATTTACCCCAGTTGATTATTCAACCCCTCTTTTTTTCCCCTAACTTCTCCATCACTTACAATAGCACTGAACCTAAGACATCTGGACTGGAAAGTAACGCACCATTACCAGCATACAAATTCTTAAAATCTGCAAGGAACTAGCCAACCCTGATGCAGTCTCTACCTCTCCTGTACCTTCCCAGGCCCTCTGCACGGCACTGGCTTCTCACTTCATCTCTAAAACCCAGGACATCCTGTCCTCACTCTCCTATCGCCTCCCTCCCTCCATTCCCTGCTCTTCCTCTGGCCCTTCAACAGCCACCCCCCTACTCTGCCTTTTCCCTTTTCTCTGCAGACGAGGTTTCTAGACAAGTCCGATCTATGAAAGTCCAGTCAAAACAGGTTCATCCCTGTTCCTCCAAAACCATCAAGGACCACATCGACTCCCTGGTTCCTGCCCTGGCTGATTTCTGCATTCACTCCTTCGCCACTGGAGTCTTCCCATCACCTCTGAAGCACTACCTTGTGCACCCTCTTAAGAAACCCTCTGCCAACCCCTCCTGCCCAGCTAGCTATCGCCCAATCTCCATCAATCCCTTCCTGGGCAAGCTCCTGGAGAAACTGGCCATCTCCCAGCTCAATCTTCACACTGAATCTGTTGGTTGTCTTCATGATCATCAGTCTGGCTTCAGAGCTGCCAGAAGCACAGAACTGCTCTGCTGAACATCCGTGAAGACCTGTTCTCCAACCTTGACTCCAACACCCGATGTGTCCTCATCTTGCTTGATCTCTCTTCTGCCTTTGATACTGTCAACCATGCCATCCTGCTCAACCGTCTCCGTGATAACCTGGGTATCACTGGTCAGGCTCTGGCGTGGCTGACCTCTTTCCTCTCCGACCGACCCTCCCAGGTCCAACTTGGGTCTTTCCTCTCCAATTTCTTTTTCTCTACCTGTGGTGTCCCCCAGGGATCTAACCACTCTCCCTGGCTGTTCAACCAATACCTGGCACTCCTTGCCCACCGCATCGCCATTCTCTGCCCCACTTTTCAGTGCTATGCGGATGATACCCAGCTCATTTTCAGGCTACCCTCGGCCTCCTCCTTGCCTTCCCTCATCTCTGACTGCTATCCAGGAGTGGTGTGCCGCCAATGACCTCTGCCTTAATGCCAGTAAGACTGAGATTTTACTCATCGGCACACCCACTCCCTCCTTCCTTCCCTGCAGCTCTCTGGCCGCCTCTCTTGGCCCTCTTCCTGCTCCCACCTGCAAGGCTAAAAACCTTGGGGTCATCTTAGACTCCACACACTCCTTCTCTCCTCACATTTCCAACGTCTCTAAGAAGTCACACTACCAGCTACACCTCCTCAGAGGTATTCTTCTTTCCTCTCCTTCCCTCAGAAGCTCACTGTCTCCAGAGCCCTGGTTTTCTCCAGGCTGGACTACTGTAACAGCCTCCATCTAAATCTACCTGCCTCTACTCTCCGCCCTCTTGAACTTATCCAGAACAGGACTGCAAGACTTGCCCTTGGCCTCAAGCCCAGGGATCGTATCTCTCCAGGACTGAAATCTCTGCACTGGCTCCCAGTGGCTGCGAGGATTAAGTTCAAAACCCTCTGCATTGTCCACAAGGTCTTCTGGGGCCTGGAGCCGCAATACATTCAACTCTCTCTTCCCAAATATCTTCCTCCTCGAGCTCTTCGCTCATCAGCCTCCAACTCCCTCAGGATCAGTCGCTTCTCCAAGCAACGAGTTGGTGGTAGATCTCTCTCTTCGGCAGGGGTCTCCATCTGGAACAGCCTTCCCACCTCCCTGAAACTTGAGGAGAACCATCTCCGGTTCCGGAGGCACCTCCAAACCTTCCTCTTTGCTTCTGCTTTCTCTCCCCCTCTCCCCTGTTGAACTCCTGGCTGAAACTGCACTGGTTACCTTGCCACCCTTTCTGATCTCTGACCCAGGCCCCGCCAATTGCACACCTGCACTGCCTCCCTGGCAACCCCCGCACCTGAGGACTGTTATTCTGTATCCCTACAGGCCCCTACCAGCACTTATGCCTGCTCTTACCTTGCATTTGCCATCATCCGGCCATTTTATTTATCTTATTCTACTATCCCATGTACTGCACTCCCACTCTTCCCCCTCGCACTTTTCCCTTTCCCCCTTCCCCTGCACTTGCGCGATCTAATGACACACGGCCTAGTAAGATCGTTGTCTCTCTTCCCCCTGTTTTCCCCTCCCTTGCCTCGTCGCGCCTCAAAACACTTGTGGATAGGCGCGTTATAAATGCCATATATATCATACCTCCCATCGAATTGTGATACTGGATATTATCCCTATCTTTTGGATTGCTGTGGCCAGCAGCTCGCTCACCAGATTTTAAAAAAAGAAATGGAGAGAGCAGCACCCCAGTCACTTTCCTTTCTCCTCTAAACTCAATGAGCCTGACTTTGTACCATTGTTTAATATTGTAACTGGAACCTCCTCCTATTATGTGTTAAACATCCCTATGAATTTTCCTCCAAAGCCACATTTCTTTAGGGTGACGGTTGTGTGTGTCCAAGCAACAAAGTCCAACACATTCTGCACTGAGGAAGATTGCAGCAGATGGCTCTGGCCTCCCCTCCATATGTAATATATTTAAGATGGTTCCAACATTATCCGCTCCCCATCTACCTTCCAGGAATCCAGACTGCAATGTGTGAGTATGTTCGCCCATGCACATATTCAGGCTCTGGGCGAGGACCTTTGTTAGGATCCTTCACATGGATGTTTAGGAGCGAGATTAGTCTATAGTTTTACGGTGTCCAGTCAACTGGTCGACTGCAAACTGGTCGACTGCAAACTGGTCGACTGCAAACTGGTCGACTGCAATTTGGTCGACACCATTTGGTCGAATGCCAAATGGTCGAATTTTTTTTTTTTTAATATATATGTGTTTTGTGGGTTTTCGTGTGGGAAGAAAAAAGAACAAAAAGGGGGTTGGGGGGGGGGGGGGGGGACCCCCCCCCAAAAAACCAAAAAATGGGTAAAAAAACAAAAAAAAAAAAAATTTGGCCATTTGGCATTCGACCAAATGGTGTCGACCAAATTGTCTGTCGACCAAATGTTTTCGACCATTTGACTGGTAACCATAGTTTACACAACTCGTGGGGTTCCTGACTTGGGTATAAGTAAGATGAGGGCCTGCTTCATCTATTCCCAAAGATGTCTCGTGTCAATACAGGAGTTGAAGAGTTCACATAGTACTCTTGCCTGTATCCCTTACAATTCTTTTTCGAACTCCACAGGAAATACATCCACAACCAGTTTTACCCAAGCAAATCGCTTGTATGGCATCGCTCCCTTCCTGAACTGAGATCACAGTTTCTATGGTTGGCTTCTTATCCTGCTGCAGCTTTGGTAAATCCTGGCCTGCAGAATAATTGTAAGTCATTTGAATGAAGTTAATTATCTGATATCAGATGTTCATAAAACTCCAAAAAGAAGTTACTTATGTCTTTAGGGACTATGCTAATCTTATTTGTCTGTCTTAATTGCCACAGTAGTCTTCTTTAACACTTATTTTCTTAATCCTCTCCACCAGCAACATTCTGTCTTTTTCAATTGTTTCCAAAAAGATTGCCTGATTGCACGGATCACCCTTCCGACTTGTCTGTCAAGTTGGGGAGTTTATCTCTTCTAGAACACTGATACGTTAGTTCTCCAGCATGGGGTCTGGCATGGATTCACATGCTCATGAATATTCCCCATCGTCAGGCTTGGAATCCTTGGTAAAAGAAAAAACAGTTTCAGTTTCACTTACAAACTGTATTTCTCCTTTAAACCAATCCCTGTCCGCTGGGTCATACTGCCCCCATGCAATGACAGTCCTCCTCCGGCAGCCATCTTCATATATTTACTGCACGCTTCAGTGTTGGGAGTCCTGGAGTATGCTCAGTGAGCTACTTCTACCTTTTTATGTGTTTTCAATGGATAAAGGTTCTGTTTTTGTTCCAAAAGAGCCCATGTGCTCTCTTCTTCATCTGCCGACAGTCGGGGATCCGTTGTCGGTGAATTTCAGCGCCCCTCAAGGGTGAAGATAGTCGAAGATTCTAGAAGGGCATCAGCCCTACTTCTTGCACTCCGACAACGGAGTCGGACTGGGACAAGAAATGGGACCGTCACCCAAAAAAAAGTAGCCCACCCCTCACCTCAAAAAAGTGGCCCTCCCCTCGTCTCACGACCCTTGACCTCGACCCCACCCCACCCCAAAGTGGCATCCCAGAAAGCGATGAAACACAATCTTTCACCCCTTGACAAAACAGGAAGTGGCAACAAATAGCATTGCTCCTAAGTACACTAAATTACTGTGAATACAAGCAGACCTCCAAGGCCAAATGATATGTTATTGTATAACACTTACGCTTAAGCTCTTTCTTTTTTTTATAGAACAAGCATGCATACAATATCACCCAACCTGTGTTAGTACTCATTTATCAACCTCAGAAGGATGAAAGGCTTTTTGAAGAAAAAAAAAAATTGAATAAAAACTTACATGGCCAGAAACCTGCCCCCACACCCCAGGGACGATTTCAGCCCAGCCACGGGCCGAAAGGCCGAGGGGCCAATCCGACCCTTTTCGACAATGACGGAGGAGGAGAGAAGGCCCCTCTTCAAGCCCTGCACCAAATGTGGGCCTACGGAATGTGTTTGTGGAAGACAAGCACCTGCAATGCCTCTACTACCTGCATCAGGACCATAAGAAGGTGGAGTGTGATATATGCCATGGGTTCTCCAAGAAGACAAGGGACAGGCACAGTAGACTGGCGGCGTGGCTTAATGCCAGGGCCTCTGCCCTGTGCTCCGGGCAGGGTCATGCCTTATCCAGGACTGGCTGGTCCGAGGAGCGGTCTTTCTAAATCCTTTCAGGGTGCCTCATCCGTGAGGGCCCAAGAGAAGGCCAAGAACTGCAAGTCTGTGTTCACCGCAGAAGCAGGTCCCAAGGTGGATGGGGGCAATCGACATCACCCTCCGCCTCCATTGCCAGCCGGCAATCGAGCTCCTCCTTGAAGGAAATTTACCTCCCAGACCGTGGCCTAAGTCATGGAGGTCTCGTCCATGGACGACGACGATGACCAGGACTCCTTGCACACAGTACATGGGACGTGGAAAAGGACGACACCCACGATGCAGGGCCTAGTTTTCTGATCCCGCCAGCTCAGCCGAGGGATGTTTCTCTGGACATTCTGTCAACCCTGCACACCTTGGTGTCAGAGATCCAGAGGAGGATGCCCCCAGACCCAGCTCTGGTGGTCCCCCAGGTCCCTGATCAGCCTCCAGCAAAGAGGAAGCATCATCGGATGCTCCCATTTCAGCCATCACGTCAGGCCCCTTATCCCCCAGCAGAATGAGACACCGGGACGGATGTGGCCACGACTATGGATTACAATGAAAATATTGTCGCAGCGGGCAAAAAGTCATGACCCAGGATCACTAAACCTGAGGGCTTGGCTCCTGCAGATCTAGAGCTGGGAGGATATGAGTAGCCAGGGAACTGCAGGTCCTTGCCAAGGCGAGGACGTTGTCTACCCTGAAGTGCTACAGTCGCAAGTGGACGCGTTTCGCTACATGGTGCCGGTCACAGACGATTAACCCTTTTGAGGTTGACGGCCCCACAGATCCTGCCCTAATTGATATCCTTGGCCAAGGCCGGACTGGCCCATGCCTCCATCAAGGTACATCTGGCGGCTATCTCCCACTAAGCCAGGTCACCATGGAGATCCTCATTTTGGTAGCAGCGACTCGTCAAGGAGTTTCTAAAAGGACTTTTCAGATCTTTCCCGCCAGTGAAGGCTCCCATCCCGCTGTGGCAATTCAATGTGGTTCTGACTAGGCTCATGGGGGGGGCATCTACGAGCCTCTGCACCAGGCTACGCATAAGTTATTCTTATGGAAAACTGCTTTCCTTGTGGTCATCACCTCTGCCAGGTGGGTAGGTGAGATCCATGTCCTATCCTGCAAGCAGCCTTACCTGATTTTACCCAGATCGAGGGTGGTTGCCACCCCTCCTTCATCCCAAAGGTTCCATCAGAGTTCCACCTCAACAAGCCTTTGGTGTTTCCTGTTTTTTCCGAAACCTTCACCTCCGGCGGAAAGGGCCTTGCACTCGCTGGACGTTGTTCGTACCATGAAGTTCTATGTGACACGCACAAAGAGTTTTCGGAAGACTTCATAGCTGTTTGTGAACTTTGGTCCTGTGAACCATGGGGAAGGCCTTGTCCAAGGCTTCCATTTCAAGATCTCTCTCTGGCTGCATCACACACTGTCATCGGTTGGCTAGCCGACCGCTGCCCAGCCGTCCGAAAGCCCACTCCACCATAGCGATCGCTGCAATGACGGCGTTCCTGTCTAGTGTGCCCCTCCTCGACATTTGCAGTGCTGCAACGTTAAGGTCCACACACACACCTTCACAAAATTCTACTGCATCGACACGGATTCCAGAGAGGAGTCCAGAGTCAGCCAAGCAGTGCTATGCAACCAGTTTGCTTGAGGTGAGTCTGTTCCAGGGGTATGCTTAATTGCTTCTATTGAGCCTTACCATGATTGTGTAATGTTGTACTGCTATGTATTAGTTATTCATGAGCATGTGAATCCATGCCAGACCCCATGCTGTAGAAGGTTGAAGTTACTTACGTGTAACTATTCTCCAGCATGGGTCTGGCATGGATTGACATGCGAACCCTCCCTCTGTCCCCTCTGCGGCTCTTCTTGGTTATACTGCCACTTTATGTGCTTACCAAATCTGAAGATGGCTGCCAGAGGAGGGCCTTAGGGAGTGGACTGTCATTGGATGGGGCCAGTATGACCCAGCGGACAGTGATTGGTTTAAAGAGAAATACAGTTTGTAAGTGAAAATGAAACTTGTTTTTTCTTTTACCGATGATTCCCAGCCTGACGGGAAATCCATGCCAGAACCATGCTGGAGACCAATAGTTACAGGTAAGTAACTTACACCTTTTCACCTGTTTTATCAGAGGCATAAACCATCACTGATTCTCCAGATCTCTTTCCAGGTTGCCCAGCTCCAATCCTACCTTATTCGGGAAAGTCAGGCTGTTGTTTATAAGCTTAACCCTTATCACTTCAAAGCAATCTCAGAAGGACTACATTTGCTCCACCTCACTCTGTTAGTGACTTTAATCCACGTGACAAGATCATTCAGGCCATTAACACTCCATGAAAGGGTTATGCGAGCCTTCCCCATCCCATCGTGTGTCGTTACTTGCAGGCACATCCGTATTGGTCAGGAATTGCCAGACCAAATTCTCATCTGGCAGCTGTCTGACCCTTCCTTCCACCAGCAAACCTAGTTTATTTAGGTTCTTACAAGCTGTCCTGATGGGTCACTTGCTACAAATCTAAGCCTAAAAAATGTACAAACCAAACATATGCGAGCATGGTTAAAACCTGTGAACATAAGGAAATGTACATCTTTGGCCAATAAGAGTATCAACACCACCCATCCCTCTCAATATATGGGGTCCCATGATTAAGGTTGGTTCGCTTATACACTTTTCTAGAATCTACCTGAACAGAAACAATGCCACCCCCTGCCCAACCTTCACTAATTTAGCAAGTGCATTACATCAGGACCCATCATATTACCCCCCACCCACATAGGCCTGCCTGACTTGTTTTTCTACTCTAACAGTGAAAAGTAATTTAAAGGCTCTTTAGGGCTGATCAGACCCACGGTAAAGGTGGGGGTGATGCTTATGTGCAAGGAAACCTTGAATTGTCACATTATCCCCCACTTCTCCCAAAGAGTGTGAATCCTTTGGGTCAAAATAAAAACCTCACCCAAGACTTATTTTAATATACAGACCCTCTACAGACCTCCTAAGGCAATGCCTCAATTTGAAGAACAGTTGTTTGAATTAATTGCTCTCATAACTAAATCCAGGAACCCACTTATTATAAATGGGGACTTTCATTACTGGGCCAATGACCCCCTTGACAAGCAGGTAGTCTTACTCTTAGACTCTCTCATATCCACAGGACTTGGGCAATGGCTCGAACTACTCACTCAAAAAAGCAAGCACACATTAGACTGGCTAATTTCTCAAAATCTAGCAGTCTCTCAATTACATGTGGTCCCATATGCATGGTCTGATCATGCTTTGATCCAAGCAATCATTACCTTACCTGACCCTCCATCTAAACTGTGTTCATTGCCTTGTATTTGCAAATTCATTCGCAATCTAAAAAATATCACTGCTGCAAATTTCTCCGCCCTACTATCCTCACGACTACAGCCTATTGCCAGTTTCTCGGACTCGTCTTCTCTCGTGGAACATTTATCCGCCTCCAGTAATGAAGCTATCTCTCACTTAGCTCCATTGAAAGTGAAAACGATCAAACCTAAAATGCATCAGAACATCTGGTTCTCAGAGGATATTATCTCTGCCAGGTAGGCCAAAAGAGCCTTAGAGAGAGCTTGTTGTAACAATCCCAATGAAGCTAGCCTTACTGCATATAAACAATCCATTCAGAAATGTAAGGCTATGATAATATCTTCCAAAACCACCTATTATAAGAGAATTATAAACGCCAACTCGAATGTCAGGGAACTCTTCAAAATTATAGCTGAATTCCAGGACTCTCCTCCCACTAATGTCAGTCTTGTTAAAGACTCTGCCTGGTGTCAAGAGATTCATTATGGTTTCATGACTAAAATTGATTCTCACAAAGAAACCATCAGGAATATTCAAACTTCTTCCCTTGAACCTGAAGTTTTGGTAAACACTCTGCATGGGCTTGTTGCTAATACCAATAATATCCCATGCTTTTCGTTTTGCCACTACTCTGAAGAGCAATGCATAAGACCATTCGAGATTTAAATACCACCTCTTGGCCCGGGGATGATTGCCACACTGATATTTTAAAGGATTCCCTCGAACTTCTGGTGCCTTGGTTGACGAAAATCAACCTCTCGTTTGATGAGGGTGTAGTTCCATCCTCCCTCAAGGTTGCTCGGGTAACAACCTTGCTCAAGAAGGCCAATTTGGATCCATTGGTTACTGACAACTACATGCCCATCACTTATATGCCATTTATCCTAGAAATCTTGGATAAATTGGCCTATCTTCAATTTCAAAAACACATTGAAAAACATAAGATCTTGGGCCTGCGACAGTCTGGCTACAGAGCACAGCATGGGACAGAAACCGCCATGCTAGACCTTAAATCTACTCTGGCCGGCATGGCGGACAAAGGTCATCCTGCCCTGCTGATGCTTCTGGACCTCTCTGCGGCCTTGGATCTAGTAGACCACGCTCTACTGGTGACTAGGCTCCACTTTAGCATCGAGTTGGATATCCTCCTTTTTGGGTCCTAGGACTGTCCAGGTATTTGCTGGGGATGATCACTCTTCACCTGTCATCCAAACGTGCGGTGTCCCCTAGTGCTCCTGCTTGTCTCCGATTCTATTTAACATATACATCCAGCCCCTGCTTCACTTGTTAGATGCCCTTGGTGTCCGGTATACCAACTACGCAGATGACACTCGGGTTGTTCTTCAGCTCAATGGTAATTATGAGCAGGACTTTTGTGCTATAAATAACATCTACAATGCCATCCAAGCCTGGATTGCATGTAATTCATATGCACTCCACTGCAAGAAAACATAATTCTTGATTGTTTGCTTCTAAAGCAGGTTTGAGTAAGTTGGTGCCGGAGTATTCTAATATTTGGATTTCTGGCAATATTATTGCTGTTTCGAAGAAAGTCAAGACCTTGGGGGTAGTTCTTGACGAGGAACTATCCATGAGGCCTCATGTTTCTTACATTCGCTCCACATGTGGTCCCATCACCAAACTCATAAATTACATTTGTCCTTTTACCACTGTTGAAAACTGTGCCTTCTAGCCACTGCTCTTGTCAATTCAAGACTTGACTATTGTAACAGCCTGTTGGCGGGTACTCCAGCTCCCAACATTCGGGCCCTGCAAGTAACCCAGAATAATGCGTTCCGAGCAACTTTGGGTCTTTTTCGATATGCACACATCAACGTCACAAGGAAAACATTGCATTGGCTTCCTATTAAACAAAGGATCAATGACAAAATCCTGAACCTGCCTTTTAAATGCCACTCTCAATCATGCCCGGTTTATCTCTGAGATCGTGTAAAGCCTAATCTCAATACTAGGAACCTTCGTTCCTCTATGGCGCCTACCTTTATCCAGACAAGATTCAAACTGGCCTGCCTTGGAGGGACTAGCTTTGACCTTCAGGCACCTCTCTTTTGTGGAATCTTCTTCCTGCCTCTATGCGTCAAGCTAATAATCTCACCTCTTTCAAGAAAGCAATTAAAACTCTAACCTCAGCCTGGACTAATCTAGTTGTCCTCTGCTGCTGCCTGCTCCTGTTATGAATTTATTTTTCCCTTGCTTCTTGGGTGTTTGTCTTGTTAGATTTTCTGTGCACTCTGAGGCCAGCGGGCATGTGGCACTCTATAAAAATAAAGGTCAAAGGATGCTCCATAGGTCACAGCATGCACTGCTGTGACCCCAAATCACACACTCATCTGCAACATTGTATTTCACAGTGTTATGGGTGTCAGCCTCACATACACACACTACCACATTACAATACTGCATACATTGGCAGTCCCAGGTACCCATGTGGCTGCGCTGTTCAAGCTGTCCTGGTAGGTATAACCCACTATCCTAAAAATGAGGGGTCCACAGTCCAAACCACAGCCACACAACCCCTTAAGCTCTGCTGCAGCCCTGCAAGTTCACTTATTCGTGCTGTGGGCTTTAGGGTCAAAGGCAAAATTGTGTGAGCCCTCCCCAACCCCCTGCTCACCCTTGCAAACCAGTGAAAAGTCTCATGTGATTGCCATTTTAGATTTGTTTGTATTCCTTGCATTAAGCTGTAGGTTCGGAGCAGCGGGGACAGTGGCTACCAGGAGACAGGGGATACCAGGATACAGCAGCCTGTGAACCCGCACCGGCGCTTCCCTCACCTGTGACCCAATTCATGACCAAGCACATCCATCCTGTTCACAAAGGCATTTTCCCCCACAGAAAATGAAAGAAATAACTTGAATTGCTGACTCATAACCATGGGGACAAGGGGGTGCACCACTTCCTCCTAACTGATGGACAAGTGTGCAGTGGGGTCCTGCTTGCCTATGTGACTGGGGTCCTGGTGCGTCTCTCCTTCTTTTTTGTCATCCATCTCCCCTTCTGCCCAATCTCCTATTACCATGTCGTGGGCATAGCGAACATGACCAGCGGATGACCAGATGGTTGTTTCCGGCATGAGACAACATGGAGCTTTGTCTAGAACCAGGCAGCGAACTATAATGTAAAGAAAGAGATACCCAACCATTAATGGTGCCCGCAACACCACAATGGAGAGGCATCGGATTTATTGTTCATCTAACAGTACATTTCAATACACATAAAGAAGAATACTGTCAAGATGCTTAAGCAAATACCGATCATGGCAGACAGCCTTTCAAAACGGCCATCCACTATGGGATTTTTCTGTGTTAAGAGATTTTAATTTGGCATTACACAGCAGGCAGCGCAAGTACAGTTGTAAGAAATATATCTGGCTTCAAATACAGATATTATTAAAAGTAGGGTGCAAGCACGAAACAATTCAGAAAGGTTGTTCTAATATAATCTTGGAAATAGGCTGAGCACCCCTTGAATCTATTTTTCACCGTTGTATCCAAACATAGCACTGGTGACATGGGCACCTGTTATAATGGTGAAAGAGTATTGCATCCAAATAAGGTTTGAGTAATGTATGAAACCTGATGGTATTCTCCTAAGCAGACCTTGGGAATCCCTTATTCGGGTGGCCAGGGAAAGGCTAGCTCTCTCAAATCCCAACCCTGGGAGCAGACAAACGAGGGAGGATCACCTGTGAAGGTGAGCCTGGGCTCATGCTCTGGGGAAGGCCCCGATGAGACGCAGTATTATACCGGGGAAAAGGGACGAGGAAGACTAGGGCTTTGAAGTTTTTATTGGCTGTACTAACTTGAACTCCCTAACACCTAAAGAATCTCTTATGCCAATCCAACCACCCCTCCATATCTGACAAATCCCCTCAGAGCCCAAACCCTTTTGCACTTGAAAGCCACATCTCCCAGAATCCCGGTTTTCGTATTTCCTACCCAAATACTCCCAGTCATTCCTCTCCACGTCCCTCTGATTACTATTTCCCGAACTCGGTCTACCTTGATAGATCCCTACCGTTTCCACAATCTCCCCTATTCAATTCACAAACCCTACAAAACTCACCTTTCTAAATTAACCAACCACCCCCTTCCTTGTGACACCTTTTCCCCATCCTACCCTTTAGGATGTTTAGAAAATCTACCTCCTCCTTTTTCCTACACAAACACGTTATTAAACCGTAAAAGACAATGGACTACCACAAGACCCGTTTACCTGACATGTTCCAACACATGGGTCAGGCAGACAGGCAATTGACAATAACCATGCACACCTGATGGCCCTTTACCTTCCCCAAAGGGATAAAAGGTAGAGCACGAGAGCACACTATGAGCAAGGCCAAACGCACAAGGAAACGGCAACACCGAACTGGCAGTTCAAGCGGAGGAGAAAGGTGGCGAGACTTGGACGAAAGGGGAACTGCCCTTGCTCTTTTCAACTCAGACCTGCGAAACCTCTGAAAAGGGAATTCTAAAACCGGGTAGTACAGCTGACGAGTGGAGTGACCAATGGCAACAGTCACAGGGGCCTCCCACATTGATAACACAGGTGGGGAGGAATGCTGGCTACCGGTGTACCGTCCTTGACTGCAGAGGCAAGCCAAGCCAGCGGGCTCAGTGCAATCAGTGAGTCAGAGGAATCTCACATTGATGCAAACTATATTGCAAGTGGCAACATTAGATGAGCGCAAGAACTTGAGAACAAAGAGCTTGTGTGTGTTATGAACTTCTGAGAAAGCCCATGGAAGGGCGAGCTGCAGAGTGGTCAGGCGCGACAGGAGTGCTCATTCGAAGGACTCTCGCTGGCCCCTTTTGTGGAAACTACAAGTACCAGAAGGCCCTAGGAAAAGGGCGGCGTGAGGTGTCAGAGTGGTCCTACAAGGGTCACGTCAAATCCCTTGTACACTTGAAAGTCTGACCCACTGCCAACAGAAAGCTACGCCAACGGAGACCCCGCTTTCTGAAGAGAACGTTTGGCGAACTAAGGCAAGTGTGAACCGGACAACGGGATGCAGAATGAAAGCTATAACCCAGCTTTGTGATGAGATTAGTAAACCATGAACTGTGTTAAAGTTGGCTATATGAACCTGACGGAGGGAGGCCAAAGGGAAAACTAAGGCAAGTAAATCCTGTATCGTCATAAAGCAAAGTGAACTGTGAAATTGGCAAATGTGAACCTGGCAGAGGGATTCCTGCGAGTTGGGGTGAAGAGTAATACACGTGTGAACGTTGTGTTGACAAAAGTGAACACAGTTGAAGGTTGTCCGCAGTGGGAAGTGGTTTGAAAAGTCATTTAAGGCTCTTGAATATTGTGAGCTGCCTTGTGTGAAAGGGCCGTACGGAACCCGATGGAGGGAGGCCCAAGTTGCAAAAAGGATCCGAGCCCTGCAGAGGGAGATCCAAGGGGCAAAGAGCCATCGGCCAAGGTGCAATATTACAAAAGGATCTTCTGTTTGTTGTTTTGAACCAGCAGGCCTTTTAGGGCAAGACACCTTGTAGGAAAGAGAGTGGGCCCCTGAAGATCCTGGTATCGTTGAACTTGAATTGTGAACTTCGTGCTGGAGAGGCCCAGGAGTGTGCTTTGCTCAGAAGTCCTGCCTATCTTGTGCTAAAAAAACATAGGGAAGGGAGATCCAGCCATACCACTCAGACTTATCATTTTGTGAACACCTCTTTTTTTTTTTGGTGAACATTATCCCACACTCTTTTCTTTGTCAACGTAGTGGTAAGGATTGTCAAGCTTTGTTTTAGTTTAGGCACTTTTTATTTGACAAGATGCCACTAGGACTGCCTTACTATTTGATGGTTGTAGCTTGGTCTCATCTTAGATGTGTTTATCTCACCCATTATAAAGATCAATAAACAATCACTTGTCTGTCTTTACTGTTGCCATCATGAGTACCTTACAGTAAAGACAAGTTAATTTTAAGGACCCCACTGAATGAGCGTCCTACAAGTCTGCTGTCTGCTCCTCTCGTTCAAATCCACACAATCCTAACTGACCTGTCCAGAACTCACAGAGGGATAGATGTATTTATTTGTGCATTTATAGGGCATGCAAAGCCCAAAGGCATCTCGGCGCTAATGCTTAAGGAGAGGCTTACAAGTATTTTAAAACTTACATAGCAAGAGCAAACACAAAGCCAATGGAATTGGCAAAGTCCATTACATTACAAAGGAAATGGTATAACACAGTCCAGTACGTTACAGATCAGAGATGCACAATCAAAAGATGGACATAATTACATTGGTTAAGTTTGAATAGAGTTTTTTTTGGACGGTGGCTCTGAAGTCGTCTGTACAGGGTTTGGGGCTAATTGTCCCTGGTGTGGTATCTATCCTAAATAATTTCCCTGAATGACCAGAATGAAGAGTTGTTTCTTAGATGCGTAGGGAGTGCATTCCAAAGTTTAGGTGCAATTACTGGGAAGCTTGCACCTCCGGCTTTCTGTCTTCTGCATCTGGGAGTGATGAGCAAGTTAGTGTAGTGGGAGAGAGTAGGTCTGTTGAAATGGGTTTTTCTAATCAAGTTTTTAAGATAGTCAGGTGCTTTGTTTGAAAGAAATTTGTGAGTGTCAATATTTTAAATTTGATCCAGTCGTGGACTGGGAGCCAGTGGATGTTCCTCCTAGTGGCAGAGATTTGTTCATTGATGGGGATATTTAAGGCTGCTCTGATGGTGTTATTTTGAACAATTTGTAATTTTTTGAGGTTTCTGCTGCTGGTTCCTGCATATAGAGAGTTGCAGTAGTCAATCCAGGAGAGTATCAATGCTTTGACCATAGTGATGGAGTTGCCCGGTTAGAGGAATGGTCCACTGGCTCTTATAAGTTTATCTGTGCAGGCGGCAGCGGAGACCATGGCGCTCACTTGTCTATTTAAGGTGAGGGAGGAATCAATGTAGACTCCAAGGGTTTTTATTTTATTGGCAACCATAATGGTATTGCCATCAATATTGAAAGTTTTATACTCTTGTGGTAGGTTGTTTAATTTAGTTTGGTTGCTGATTAGGATTAGCTCGGTTTTGTCATCATTCAGGCACAATTCTTTAATCGCCATCCATGCCTGGATTGCGAGGTAGATTTTGTTTGTTTTTTGAATCTATGTCATAACATCCAGTGATAGGAATGAGTATTTGTGTATCATCTGCATAGTTTGTATACGTGATACCCATTTTGTCAAGCTTGTCGAATAATAGCTTAGTGAATGCATTATATAGAGTTGGAGACACGTAAGATCCTTGTGGGATGCCACAGGTCATAGCGACAGGTGAGGCAGCAGAGGTATCTGAAAAAACTCTCATGGTCCGATTGGCGAGAAAGGATTTGATCCATTTAATAGCGTCAGGGGAGAAGTGAGCGTCAGTTTCCAGCTGTTGGCACATGATATCATGGTTTTAACAAATTGAATGCTGTCCAGAGGTATACTAATGAGGATGCATAGATCCCCTTTAGCTTTATATTGGTCCATTTGTGCTTTCAGATCTAATGGAGCTGTTTCTGTTCCGTGGCCTGGTCCAAAGCCTGATTGTCTTGTTAAGGATTTCAATCGGGGCGACATACCTTGTTCTTGGACTAGGATGTAGCACACAATTGTTATGCTTTCTCTTTATTTTCTACAAATTCAATTTGAGATGGCACATAACCCGTCTCACATCCCCTTTTACAAATACCCCGGGTCACATTGGACCATGAACCAGGCTGGTTGGTGGGAATGCGATAGTTATTTATTTTAAAATTGAAAGGATATCATACAATTTTAATATTGGGCAGCGATCACCAATGGGGTGATAATTACAATGAAAACCACTGAAATACACGTGGGTAACCTTCTACAAGAACCTATTCAAAGCACAAATTAATAGTAGCACTTTTTCAATTAGGATAGATGGCACCCAAGCTAAGGGTTCCCCCTGCAATGTTCCCTCAACCCACAATTACTCAAACTCTGAGTGGATAGAAAGAAGCAGCAGGTAGTTGGGGAAACAGAATCAGAATCTGACCTTCCCTCACAAAATAAGAGGCAACAAAACCCTTTGCAATGGCCTAAAATGACACTTGGATTTTAACAAATAATTAATTATATATCTAAATAAATAATGATGTAAATATGTTTTCTTACAGTCTCAGGGATGTCACATCACTAGCCACTATGAGGTATTACAAAGGCGTACAGTTCACAAAGCAGGTTTGAAACCACAGTGCAGTCAAATCACACATGGAAAAGTTGCATTTTACACATTTGCAGTTTTAAATGTCAAAATGTTTTATTTTAAAAACAGGTTAAAACACAGAATCGGAATGCGGTTTTTGGGCTGGGGAATAGAGGCACACCACAGGCACAATATAGAAGTGAAAGGATGGCTGTAGCTGAAGAATTTAATGAGATTTTCAAGGTGGGGTGAGGTTCCATTTTAGGAAAATAAAGCAGTTAAAAAATGAAAATCGTTTTGGAAGGAAAGGAAAAGTTTAATTATACTAGTTTATCAAGAATATAGAGCTGGCCATGAAACAGGTCAAGTCAGCTGAATTAACCCGCTCCAGCCGTGTCTCTTTATGTGGAAATTCATTAAATTATTCAAAATATTGCTAAGGAGTTAGAAGATGAGGTGAATGAAAGAATGGCGCTAACATTAGGAAATCCCAAACAAGATGCACAGAGAATTCTGACAGTTGTACAAATTACCAAGGCATGGATACGGTTGCTTAGAGAGTGGAAAAAGACAAAGGGTCAAGATGACGTAGGCTATATTGCTATGGGATGGGGAAATACTCACAGTCCACGCTTGAGTTTGGGATTTTAGGACAGTCAACCAGGTTCTTGTCACCACATGGCGGGTGCCCCTTATAGCAAACAGCTGGGCAAGTCTGGTCGCTGGATGGCAAAGGTACCGCGGGCATGCAGGTAGTGGACACAAAAAGCCGGTCTGGTCACAGGATACTACCCAAAAGGGGTACCATAGCTTTCCCACTGGTTATTGGGATATTTAGTGGTATTGCTGGATCAAGGCCTTGCTGGAATAGGGTCAGCTATGCTTTTGCCTTGCAGTGGAATCTGGAATCTGGCAAGATGAATGTAGAATATCTGGGTACGCAGGCGCTGGAAATTCAGGAGAGAGTGTGTCCAGAGTTCGGTCAGGCTCCCTTATTCATAAGGCATGGTGACATCATAGGATTATATGGTGGGGCAGGCATAGGCCTGCCATGCCTATAACAACTAGATTGGCAAGGGGTTATTGTTACCGCCTTGCTGTCAGCTAGTTGGACTTTCAGAGACATGACACCAGCTTTATGATGTGGCTTTACAATGCCTAGGATCATCCCACAGTTACTTTAGCTAAAATCCAGTTTTGACATAAATGGCATCTTAACAAATTACATAGACAGATTACATATTTTATGCAGAGCATGGCAGTCCAATTCTATAACCAAACCGGAGACGAGCATTATGCTTATTCTCCTTTAACACTGCTTAACTACAGCAATTCAAATTTAACTTCATTTTTTTAAAAAAAGGTAAACCACTGAGATAAAAAAGAACTTTCACCATACATGAATCTGTAAGTAAATTGAAGGTAGTGAACCCACTACAACTCCCATGAGGCCTCAGATGGCCAGTAGTCCTAGCCTCAGTCTCATCCTCCAGTGAGGATTCCCCTGACAATATAATTCCCTCCAGCTCAAGGTGCCATCCTCTTCTTTTTTGCTGCTTACTCAACTAAGTACTCTCCTTGCCATTGTTTATTTACATAACTAGATTTAAGTATTGTTTTTAATTAAGATTAATACACGTATATTATGTTTAATCACTTTGTAAGTACCTTGTATGAGATGCGCAGCGTGTAATTAGGCACACATGAGGTGATTTTTCTTTGTGCGCGTATATTCTATATTTATACCCCATTGACATGTTAGAAAGAGGCACAGAGGAGAGAAACAGCCTGCAAGCGTTATCGCTCGCACTAGGGCTCGTTTCACCCTCCATTCGAGCGAACGCATATTTTCTTTTCACCAGAGCTACGAGCCCCTGAAGAGGGCTGTGGCGCCAGCCCATTACGATCTGCGCATGCGCGATAAACCTCTCCTTTCTCCAACGGTCACAGATTTCGGAAAGCAGAGCAGCTCAGTTGCAGAGCACATATGCCTGCAGGACACACCATTTTAGGGCGTTTAGGCTCAGATTCAGAGGCACAATATAACATTTTTTTTTAAAAAGGATGTATATTTCGAAGCACATTATTATTTCAATGCTTCTGACCAAGCTTGCTGATTCAGCACAGCTCGAGTTGTGCAATCCTCCAGAAACCCGTTAATCAGTCCCCTGAGAGTTCAAACAGCCATGACATGTGACAGGGGTGAGGAGTATTGGGAGGAATACGAGGAGCAGGACACAGCTGCAGGAGGAGGAGATGGACCTGTCACTCAGTTTCAAGAGAGTGTTGGGTGATTCCCTGGTGAGAGCAGTGGCCTATGGAGTGCAACCTATACAGGAGAGACTTCAAGTTCTAGAGAATTTACTCGGCACCAAAGCTGACTTGCAGGACGATCTATGTGAGGGAACCTCCACTAAGGTTCTGGAAAATGCTAATGGGGGGGTGTAAAGTGGCCCGGAAGAGAAAGCACTCTTCTACCGCCCCCGTCCCCCTGGACTCTATTAAGGGGATAAGAGAGAAGCCCTAGGATCAGCTGGTGCTTTCAACAGACTGAAATATGCTTTTCTAGCAAAATCAGTAGTGCCCTGCCTCATACCCCCTGCCCCAGGGGTGGATAACATAGGGGATGCCATTTCATCATCCGAGGAGTATGGACAAGAGGAGGAAGAGGATGATGGAAGTTTGAGCAATGTGAAGGTAACAGAGCAACCCAAGACAGCCTGTACCAATAAAGCCAGCACAGTAGAGAGTACCCCAGAGGATGGCAAATCCGATATGTTCGAGCCAGAAGCAATTTGGAACCCTACGTCTACAGAATGGACCCAGTCGCCAAGGATAGCAATGTACATGGCGCAAAAGATTAGAAAGCCATTGGAGAAAGAAACAAGATTTTGCCTTAAATCTGAGTGTCCCAGACCAGAGCTTAGCGGGAAAGTCTCAGACTCCGGAGCTAGACCCTAAGATGCTCACTTTCGTCACCAAGGCAGGCAAAGATGCCAGGAAAGGTATGGACCACGCTTGGAGATCTTACCAAGACAAGATTCTAGACTTAACAGGGTCCATAGCAAAGATCATGTACCTACTGGAGAGAGCCAAGGACACGGGAGAACCAGTGAATCCATTCATCCTAGCAGGCTGGGCGCAGCGAGCCGTATGCTTGCTAGGGAACGCAAACTCCGCCATAACAGCAGAATGGAGGAGATCCATGCTGCTGAAGATAGGCACTAAACTAGGTGACTTGGCTTCGTATGATGCTGGAGAAGGTGATCAGGGTCTACTCTTCGGAGACACCTTTGTCAAGGAGAGGAGCCGGTTTGTAGGAACTTATACGGCCGTGGAAAAAGCACAAGCTTCAATAAAGAATTTTTTCCCCGGGTGGGTTTTTGCCAGGGCAGGTCGATATTTGAAAACAAAGTCAAAATATCGAGGCTGAGTACCCCAAAAGGAAATGCACCGAACACGAGTTACAAAGGAACATACAAAGATCTTTATTTTATACTGAACAGTTTTCCAGGAAAAGTAACAGATAGCTATCGGCCCTCAGTACAACACAACAAACTCAGGCGTGGTTCAGTGTGCTTAGTGAGTGACGCTGTAAATTAGAATTCGTTGCTCTTTTATACCATTTGCGAACATGATGTCCAACTCTACTTCAGGTTAATATTCCTCTAATACATTACTGATCTAGGGTTCATGCCGAGTTTGCACCACTATATGCGTAGGGATTGCCTTTAATACATTCGCCAGCAAGCCTACACGGTAACAGTGTATTTTAGGATTTCTATTAAAGGTCTTCTCAAACATTAATACAATGTAGTTAAACAAGTGTTCTTAGTTTAGTATTTGGATGCATTGTTCTTAACATATGCTCGCGGATTAGTTTCATTGGCACGAGTAATCCTTTACACACAGGTCAGCGAAGGACAAGGTCTCAGTTCACAACCCCAACAACTGGCCTGCAGGCAAGTTACATATTGATTACACACAGAGGTCAAGACGGCAATGTTGTATTTCGGAATGACATTGTCCACCATTTTGACTCACATGGTGACTTTACAGAGAGAACCTAAAATGGCGGATTGACCTAAAATGGCGGCTTACATTGATTCTAAGGTCAGGAAGTTGCAACATGGATTTCTTCGCAAGTTGCTTATAAGCAGCTTGGCGTAGGCCAATATACATGTATTCGCTGCAATAGGAGGTACGATATAATTTCCCGTTTGACAAACCCTCCTTTTGGCCTATGCCAAGTGCTAAACTACTTCTGATCTCCTTGCAAATAACTCCATGCATCATTGTCCATGCACCCTGAATCGCTGTCAGAAATATCTATTGCCATCAGATCATTCGCTAAAATATCCTTTAACACGTCTTCCTTGGAGGTTTTATCCAGGGCATACACTTTATGTCCTATCGTTTGTGCGCAACATCTCCCTAGCATCAAACATATACTAGGTAGACACTGGATACAACAACAAAGGAACAACAGAAATCCCAAAATGATCAGTAAGACCAAAAAGTACCTTCCAACCCCAAGATTGCAAGAAGTCCCAGAACCAAGCGCTAAGATCCCAGTTTCCCTCGGGAACATGCACTTCTGAACTAAGGACGTGCAGATTCTGTATTGCCTTGAAGATAGGTGGGGGGAATCTGGCACGAAAACACAGCATGCGGACCCCACTAATTTACACACTCCACCACGTTCAGCCAGAATGACATCTAATGCCATCCGGTTCTGGAGCGCTACTAACGCTTTCTGGTCTAATTTCATATTATAGAGTATGTCCGTGGTCACGGTTGATGGTTCTCTCCAGTACTCTCGCTAGTCTTCTTATATCTTCGGAATTTGCTATCTGCCCCCAAAATGGCACAAATGATTTTGCTACATCTCCCAAGACCTGTGCTGGAGTGTCACCGTTCTCGTCCCGCCGTGGACAAGCCTTTGAAACCTCTACTGTACTAGCTATAAACACCCCAGGTAACCGGATCCCTGAATAAAAGGTTCCCCGGCAATCCCTGGGCAACCATGGAAATGCTACATTACTGCAAACAAAGTAGACGGGTTCGCCTACATTCCTGGTACTGGTTGATCCGGAAACAATGTGTCATCACTTCCCGTTGGAAGCAACGTATCAGAAACAAGTGAAGATGCCGAATTCGAAACAGCAGTTTCCAGAAGCAAAACGTTTGGAGAGTGTGGAGACAAAATGGCAGGTTTCCCAAGCCTCACAGGCTCAGAAAGATTCTCCGATACACTCTCAGCACTATCTACTGCTGCTTTGGGATCGTTGGTTGCAGCGTTAGTGAGGGGTTCTGTTTCTTCTGTATCGTGTGGCACTGGGTGAGGAAGTTTCTTGACGTGCGACACGTGGATCCAGTTCTTTCTGCCAGAAACCCGCAGCGCCGTCTGTGTGACCAACAGGACCTGTAATGGGCCCCGCCAGCGAGGTGCAAGGCAGGAAGAACGCTCAAATGCCTTGATTAGCAGCCTGCTCCGAGGCCGTATGCTGTGGCCCGGGCCCTCGTATCGCACAGGTAAAGCATCTCGCACCTGGTGATAAATCAAATACAGGTTTTTAGTCAACTGGCTGCAATAATCTGAAAAAAGTACATTTTCAACATTTTTCAAGGATCTACATTTAGGAAGATTCATGATATTGGTAGGTCTCCCCATTACCACCTCAAATGGAGAGAGCTCAGTCTTAGTTTGAGGGGTTGTACGCATGGCTAATAACATGATCGGTAAGGCATCCGGCCATTTTAATTTAGTGCTGGCACACATCTTAGCGAGCTTGTTCTTGATGATACCATTGTGTCTTTCTATTAGTCCGGCGCTCTGAGCGTGTCTGGCCGAATGGAACCGTTTGTCGATCTGTAATGCCGCACATATCTGTAGAATTACAGCAGCGACAAAATGTGGACTCTTGGTAGCCCGAACCGAGGATAATACTCCTTTAACATGGTTTTGGCAGTAGTCCTGGCTGTAGCATCTTTGACAGGGAAAGCCTTGACCCATTCACTAAAAGCTCAGATGACAACTAATACATACTTCATATTATTGCACCGTTCCATTTCAATAAAACCAAAGTGAATGACTTTGAAGGGGACAGAGGGTGGCCCAAAACTTCCCCTTGGAGTTGATGTCCCCTTTCCCACATTGTGTTGCAGGCAAATCATGCAGTCCTGAACATAGCGCTGGGCAATTTTTGAAATTTTGTCATTTGCCCAAACTTTCTCTAATATTTTCGTCACTTTCTGGGCACATATATGCATAGGACCATGGGCCATGATGACCATCATCATTACATATGCGTCAGGGAGTAGCCATTTTCCTTCAACTATGTCTACCCAACACCCATCATCGAGTTTCCCAAAGCCTTCAGCCCACCTCTTGCATTCTTCTAACGTGGCATTGGCTTGGATATCCTGTACAGACCCAAAACCCTCATCCATTGCATAGGCATTTGCAGTCTCCCTTGAAACATACATCTCCGTAAAGAGATCGGTAGCAGTTTGTCTAGCTATCTGATCAGCGAAAGCATTCCCTTTTCCTATGTCATCTGTAATCTTTCAATGTGCTGCACATTTTATGACAGCTGAGTAGGGAGCGCAAGCGCTGAGAGCAGTTGTACTAATAGGGAGCCATGTTGGATCTTGGTACCATGTGAAGTTAACCCTCTCTCTGACCAAAGTCTCCCAAAGTTGTGAACCACCCAAAGGCATACTGACTATCAGTATATATGTTTACTGTAAACCCTTCGGAAAGTTCACAAGCTCGGGTGAATGCTATAATCTCTGCGGCCTGCGCAGAGTTATGCATGATTCTCTTGGTTTCCACGACCGTGCTTAATGTGGTGATTGCATAAGCAGCTGTGGATGTACCATCCGGAAGTTTGAAGCAGCAACCGTCACATAACAGCTCTCCTTGCGGATTATTCAAAGGAGTGTCTTTCAAATCAATTCTACCCTCTGTCTCTTGTTCAGTAGTATATAGACAGTCATGTGACTCTTCGTCGCCGCAAGAAGTACCTTGCGGGAAAGGTAGGAGTTCAGCCGGATTAAGAACACAACACCTCTTAATTTGGATGTGAGGAGCAAACAAGATCAATTCATATCTCGCCAACCGTGCGGAAGTGTGGTGTTGCGTTTGGGTTCGGTTCAGTAGAACATCTACAGAGTGAGGCACCATCAGGGTTAGATCATGGCCTAGGACCATTCCCTTACTCCGTTTTACAGACGCAGTAACAGCAGCGACAGCTTGCAAACATCTTGGCGAAGCGCATGCTATAGGATCAAGGGCGGAAGAAAACTAACCGCACGGCCTATTCTTCCCTCCATGTTCCTGCGTTAATACAGCCAAAGCACATCCATCACATTCATGCACAAACAACACAAAGGCCTTTTCATAGTTTGGTGTGCCCAAAACTGGTGCCGAGCATAATGCAGTCTTGAGCAAGTCAAACGATTGCTGGTGTTCCGCGTTCCACGGCAATGGCTAAGAAATTCCCTTCTTTGTCAAAGCCAACATCGGTTTGATCACTAGTGAGAAATTTGGGATCCACAACCTACAGTAAGAAGCCATTCCTATCAAGGCTCTAACTTCCTTCTGTGTATTTGGGACAGACATGCCAGAAATGTGTTTTATTCTTTCAGGTGTCAATCTTCTTCCCTGCTTTGACAGGAGATAGCCTAAATAGGCGACCTCCTGGCAACAATATTGAACCTTTTTAAGCGAAGCTTTGTGACCATGTTTAGCTAGATGAATAAGCAACAACACAGTGCCCTCCTTACAGGTGCTCTCAGAGTCAGCAGCTAAAAGCAGGTCATCAACATACTGAATCAATGCACAAGTAGAGAGCAGTTCAAGGGTATCAAGCTGTTCTTTCAAAGCCCTACTGTAGATGCTAGGACTCTCTGTGTAACCTTGAGGTCCACGAGTAAATGTGAACGAGCGTCCCCCTAAGGTGAACGCAACAAGTATCTACTATCCTTGTGTATAGGAATACTAAAGAAAGCATTCTTCAGGTCCACAACACTAAAGTAAGTAGCTGTAGCTGGAATCATTGTCAATATTTTTGTCACATCAGGCACAATTGGAAATTGCGGAGCAACGACTTTATTAATGGCACGTATATCAATTATGAAACTGAATGAAATTGCATTATCGCCTTTCTTGTACACGGGTAAAATTGGACTATTGCACAAACTTCCTGAAATTTCCTCAATCACCCCGTGATGCACAAAATCGGAAACAATGCATTTCAAAGCTCGCTCGCCCTCAACTGAAATCCTATACTGGGGAATGCGTGGCAGCTCAATTCCATGTTTCAAGACTATTTTAACAGGCTCAATCTGAAAAAACACTGACATCATTGTCGTCAACAGCCCACAAGCACTCTGGTACATCACTGAATTCTGGCGGCAAAGGTCTAGTTAAGAATTGAGAGACAGAAAGTTGCTGTGGTGAAATCGTCAGTCGCACTCCATCAGAAAAACAATACATCATTGCATTTAATTCTTTCAATAGATTTAAACCCAGCAGATTCTCTCCACAATTTGAAGTCAAAAGGAATGGACAGTGGTCGTAAAGGGACCCAAAGAAATAGGTACCGGAGAAGAAACTGGACAAACAACTGGTGTGCCAGAAAACCCTACATAAACATTAGTTTGCCCTGACAGTGGAATGTTTGGAACCCGTGAATGATCAATGGAACACTTCTGTGCTCCAGTATCTATCAAAAACTGATGTTTCCTATTTCCTACTACCATTTCAATGTAGGGACCTTTCTGATTGACGGGAATAGGTGTAGGTTCCAAACCCTGCTTCGGGCAATCCTAACGAAACAGAATATCATCAAAAGGAAGCTCTTCAGATAGATATGCAGCAGAAGGATGATCAAATATGTTCCTAGTATCCACACTTGGAGTCTGATTATCCTGTGAGAAAGGTTGCTGAGGATCCTGCGCAAACTGACCTCTACCAAGTCCCCCTACACCCGGGCGACCTCTGGATCGTCTAACCATATTCCCAAATGTGTTATTCGACCTCTGTCAAAGGACGGGGCATTGTGCACACCAATGACCCTCTTGTCGACAATAGGCACATTGGTTAATGTTCACAGGACCCAAGGGCACATTCCCTTGTGGAACATACTGATCTTTAATCTGCGAACTACCCCCTCTGGGGCCTCTAACAATTTGCTGTAATAATACTTTAGTCTTTAAATCACCTTTCTCTTCTCGACTGAGAAGACATCATTTGTGACTGGATGTCAGGCAGAAATCCACGCACAAATTTGTCCACAAATAATCTTTTCCCAGATTCTGTGCCTAGTCTTGTCCGCTGAAATCCGAGAATACCTGTTCGAACCGATTAAAGAACTCGTTAGCACCCTCATACTTCCCTTGGAGACAGGCCGTAAGTTTGTTCCAAATAATTCTTTTCTCAGGAATTATGGTTTTCAATTTTGCAATGATTCTATCAGGCAAAGTTAGTATCACCTGGGGCGGTCTTTCACCAGCTGGCCTTTCTCCATCGAGTCTAGTTATGTTAGCCCATGTATCTCCCAACCCTGGTACGTCGTCTATAGTCCTAACTTGTTTCCACAAATCTACGGGCAGGAGTACAGGAAACAACAAATCAATATCAACTAGGGTGAATACTGAGAACTGCAAGACAGACTCTATTTCTTTATAGAATCCTGTCGGATTTTTCCTAATATCAGGGATAGATTGTCTAATAGTATTCACTTCCTGTCTTGAGAACGAGACATGAACAAACTGTGATACATAATGCGCAGGAATGCTCACAGCAACTGCATTTGTTGCAGGATGAGCCGCAATCTCAACCCTCGGGACAAATGTCGGAGGAACCTCTCTCATAGGCAACTGAGAAGTAGGCAACTCCGAACGCTTACTAAGCAACAGAGCTAAGTCGAGCGCTAAAGCAGTCAAAGAAGTGTCAAGTGAAAAAGCTCTCTTATAAATACTCAATAACTCTGTGGGACAACTAATCTTTCTCTTTACACAATCATCCTGTAGGTACTCTATCATTACCTGTATCACTTTCCTCTGCATTTCTGGCATATACTGACTGTGTCATATACCTCAACTGGCGTTATCGACATATCTGAAATCATCTAAGTGCGTCTTTCGTACAAATGCGAGCTTCCTCAGATATCGATTTTCGACAAGGAAGAAACCGTTTCTGTACATACACACTTTCCCCCTCGTCATTCTCATTCTGTAACCTTTCCAACTCCTTTCTATGCTCAAATAACCGCTCGACATGCTCATTAACTTTCTCCACAGTGTCTCTTGAAAATGCTAAAGTGTTTAGATCCCTTAACCCTTGCTGGAGATCTGTATTATTTAATTTGCCCCACATTACACATACATGAATCCCTAAACCTTCAATAAAAACATTTTTCTCAGGAAAATTATCCATATCAAAAAGTGTGGCAAAAACATTAGCTTGATCATCTCTCTCCATACAATGCTTAGCCCATGCAATCAAATCCCGTTTCTTCTCTGGCGGTACAGTATTGTGGGTGACAACCCTCGACCCCGCACCCTGATCGGCTATAAGCGGTACAGGACCACTTGGAAGAGGGGGAGCAGGCAAATTCAATGGAGTTACTGTTACTGGTGCAATAGGAAGGGGTGGAGGAACAGGTGGAAGAACAACGACTGGAAGAAGAGGAACATTAGGAGGAGCAGGAAAACAACAGCAACAACAGCAGGAAGAGCAAGAATAACGGCAGGAAGAGGCAAAGCAGCAGGAAGAGGAACATACGGAGGTGGCGCAGAGGCACCAGGCCTTCGTTCATTTAACAATTTGTCAATAAATTCATCAGAAGCATGAAGATCTTTAGAAGGATACATTTTCTGAATGCCAAATGTGAAAGCGCTATCCATATTCCTAGCTGACTCAGACTGTTTATCTTGGTCATACAACAGTGCTTTTTCGGCATTCATCTTATGACGGCGCACATGTTTTTCCCTACCCTTAAGCTGCTGTAACGCTTCTTTTTTCCAATTCTGCAAAACATCGAATGCTGCAGGTCTAGCCTTTTTCTTTAATAGAATTGACTCTAAATACTCAATACGAGGGATTTCAAAACTACCATTGATTGGCCACTGAAATTCGGAGGCATGTCTGGTTTGTCTGTGCCAAATATCATTAAACACTATACTTCCAATGCCATGCTTACAGTACATAGTACATGCCGGCGACCCCTCCTGTGGTGCTGGACGGCTAAATTCCAAAGATTGTCTATCGCTGCGGAATAACACCCTGAAGCAGATAAACAATTTCCCAGGCATATCAAATTATTGGTGTTACCTGGTCAATAATTGTGTCTGCAGATACAATACGCCAAAATCAAATTATCAGGATATTTAAGAATCGGGTCACGACTCACCTGATCAGTCCTAAGGAGGTTCAATCGGATTACAAAGAATCTTACTTAACCAATCTAACCTCGTGTTTGGTGATTTTGGCAAATCTGCCCGCCTCGATAAGTGGACCCTCGTCAAGATGCCGTCTCGGACCACAAGCTAATCGTCCAGGGATCGGGTCGTGCAGCGCTGCTGAGGTGCCGCGTCTCGTTCAAAAGGGGCCCCTTATTTTGTCACACCGTCCGATCCCGGTGAAATAGCGTGTGTCAACCTTCGACAATCCAGCATCAATCTTGAGGGTCCCTATTCAGGCGCCAACTGTGAAAACAAAGTCAAAATATCGAGGCGGAGTACCCCAAAAGGAAATACACCGAACACGGGTTACAAAGGAACATACAAAGATCTTTATTTTATACTGAACAGTTTTATACCATTTGCGAACATGATGTCCAACCCTACTTCGGGTTAATATTCCTCTAATACATTACTGATCTAGGGTTCATGCTGAGTTCGCACCACTATATGCATAGGGATTGCCTTTAATACATTCGCCAACAAGCCTACACGGTAACAGTGTATTTTAGGATTTATATTAAAGGTCTTCTCAAACATGAATACAATGTAGTTAAACACGTGTTCTTAGTTTAGTATTTGGATACATTGTTCTTAACATATGCTCGCGGATTAGTTTCATTGGCACGAGTAACCCTTTACACACAGGTCAGCGAAGGACAAGGTCTCAGTTCACGACCCCAACAAGTGGCCTGCAGGCAAGTTACATATTGAATACACACAGAGGTCAAGACTGCCATGTTGTATTTCGGAATGACATCGTCCACCATTTTGACTCACAGGGTGACTTTACAGAGAGAACCTAAAATGGCGGATTGACCTAAAATGTCGGCTTACATTGATTCTAAGGTCAGGACCTTGCAACACGGATTTCTTCGCAAGTGGCTTGTAAGCAGCTTGGCGTAGGCCAATATACATATGTTCGCTGCAATAGGAGGTACGATATAATTTCCCATTTGACAGATAGAGGCCGCTCGACTGGCTGCTTTAACTCCAATAGAAGGCCCCAAGGACTCGGAGCCCAATACTGGGAATCACGTCAACAAGACGCCTTCTTTCCAAACAGAAGCAGAAGCTTCAGAGGAAGAAGAGGCAGAGGATACTTCAGACACAAGAATAACAACTCAGTTGAAAGAGTGCAATGCGTCATATCCGCCAGTGGGAGGCAGGACCTTGCAATTTTTGCACAAATGGCGCAAGCTTTTGGCAGACGCTTGGGTACTACAGACAGCGCAGGGCTATCGGCTAGATTTCCTTTGCCCTCCCATACAACGAATTCCCCTGCCGCGCATGCACTGCTCAGAAGCGGAAGGAGAGTTATTAGACAAGGAAATCCAGGAAAAACGGGCGATAGAAAGTGCTCATCCTCACTCAGTAGGTTTCTTGAGCAACATGTTTTTAATGCACAGAAAAGACAAAGTGTGGTCTGTTATCAATCTGAAAGAATTAAACAGTTGGCTAGTTTACAGGCATTTCAAGATGGAAGGAATCAATCTACTAGCAGATCGTCTCAGGAAAGGCGATTGGCTAGCACGCTTAGAACTGAAGGATGCGTATCTGACAGTGCCCATCACACCTCAATGCCGCCACTTCCTACAATTCATGTGGAAGGAGCAAAGATGGCAATTCAAGACCCTGCCGTTCGGCCTCGCATCCGTCCCAAGTTACGGAGACCCCTTGCAGCAGCTTTAAGAGACAAGGGGTTTTGAATGATCATCTATTTAGACGTCGTTCTTTTTATGGCCGAAGACAGAGCGGTTGCAGAAGCAAGTCCAATAGCAATTTCCTTGATTTTAGGGCTGGGATTTCTGATCAAGACAGAGAAGTCAGCATTAAGGCCGTGAAAAAGAATAGAGTTTCTAGGTTTCATGATAGACACAAAGAAAGCCATGCTAGTGCTCCCTGTATCCAAGATCAGAGCAATAAAGAGAGATCTGAAGTCTGCTCTGAAGAGACCAGTTATATCGCTTAAGAATCTAGCCAGGATAGTTGGTCTTCTGGCAGCCTCTATCCAGGCGATATTCCCAGGACCTCTACATTATCGAGCTCTTCAGAGGCTCAAGATAAAATACTTGCAAAAAGGGTGGAGATATCATCACCTAGTTCCCCTAGATGAAGACAGCAGGACAGAGATCCAGTGGTGGCTCAGCAACATGGAGGCCTGGAATGGTCGAGCCATATTCGGAGACCTACCAGAGATCATTCTAGAATCAGATGCCAGCAGGTTGGGCTGGGGTGCAAGATGCAGTCTCGTAGAGACAGGGGGAAAATGGTTGCAGGGAGAGCTTGAGCTACACATCAACTGCCTAGAGCTCCTAGCAGGATCATTCGCAGTCCAAGCATTTACCAGAGATCGGGCGAAGTGCTGTATCCTGTTAAGGATGGACAATATTTCAGCAGTACGATATATCAACAGACTGGGGGGGCACAAGGTCCAAGATGTTAGCAGAACTTCCCAAGGATTTCTGGCATTTCTGTCTAGAGAGAGAGAGAGCAGTCAAAGCAGAATATCTTCCGGGAGCGAAGAACACAGTAGCAGACTGAAACTCCCGGTACTTAACAGACTCTAGTGACTGGAAACTGCACAGATCAGCCTTCGAGAGGTTTAATAGCAGAAATGGGGTCCTTTCAATACAGATCTCTTTGCTTCGAGACTGAATACTCAACTGCCAAGATACTTCAGTTGGAGGCTGGATCCAGGAGCGGCAGGGACGGATGCGTTCCTGCACAGCTGGAAGGATCGTATTAATAATGCCTTGCCCCCCTTAGCGATGCTGGCGAGGGCTCTAGCAAAGATCCGCAGAGATAGAGAGCGGATCTAGTTTTAGTGACACCAGAGTGAAAATCGCAAGCCTGGTTTCCAGTTCTGATGGAACCTTCCATGGATTTCCTGCAGAGGATTGCCCACAGGGAGGATCTCCTAGTTGATCTGAGAGGCACTCCTCATCCTCTGATACAGAACAACACTCTGAACCTAATAGCCTGCGAATTACAGACACAGAAGGTGCTTGTCAGGTCTTTCTTAAGAAGCTACAGAGCTTATCAAAGTATCATGGACCCCGTCCACAATTCGGCAAGCCTGGGAGATATGGTGCAGGGTGAGGGGTATTTCTCCCGTTTCAGCCCCTCTAGAGCATATTTTGAATTTCTTAGCATCTCTGACTTCTAGCGGAAAGGCCTTCAGGACAGTGGGGGTGTATAGATCAGCCATTTCAGCAGGTCATGATCTAATAGATGGAGCGCCAGTCGGAGAACACCCAGCAGTATCACGGCTGCTTAAGGGAGTTAAAGTGAGCAAACCCCCATTACCCAGATATTCAGTTCTTTGGGACGTCAACAAAGTTTTGTAGTTGTTTGAACAATGGGCAAGAAACAACCTCTTGTCGGGTAGACAGTTATCTGGAAAGCTAGCTACCTTAGTCTGTTTAGTTTCATGCAGAAGAGTATCGGATGTTAAAGCACTAGAGATTGACAGAAAGATTTTCTATTGGGAAGGTGTAGCTTTTAACCTACCGCAGCGTGCTAAGGCTAATTCTAAGGTAATCACTTATCCCTATTTCCCTGATAACAGAAAACTCTGTGTAGCACAATGCATTAAATGTTATGAGGCAACGACCACAGCAGTAAGGCCGCAGAATGTGATGCAGCTTCTCATAGCACACAGGAAAACTTTCAAAGCAGTGGCTCCAGCTACTATAGCGAGATGGGTGAAAGAAGTTATGGAAAAGGCGGGCATAGACATTTCTGTATTCGGAGCTCATTCAACCAGAGGATCTATGTCTTCTGGAGCATTTGCAGCCGGCGTTCTGCTGCAGGAGATCTTGAAGGCAGCAGACTGGTCCGGTGACTCGGTTTTCAGAACCTTCTATTTTAAGCCTGTATCGAATATTGCATTAGCAGTAGTACAGAGCTTTGAACAAGCATAATGCTCGCCTCCGGTCTTGTCATATAATGAAGATTGCCAAAGCGCACAGTGCAGGAAGTCTCCATTCTATGAAAGACAGAGGCGAGCATTATCTCTCCCTGGAGAAAGGTCGCTGTTGAAGAAAGTTTGACTTGCATTGTTTTGTATAAATCTGTTGATGAAAACAGCAAATTCCCCTCTCTAACAATCTCACTCTCTTTTTATTTAAGGGGAAGACCAGACAGATTTGCAAGAGTAATTAAGTAGCAAAGTCGAGAGATATTAAAAGGCCTTTGCAGAATGACGAGGACAGAGGGGGATCATCTGCATTTGTGGCATAGACTATGACATGGAGGAGAGTCAGTTCTTCAAAAAGAAGAGCAAGGCACCTTGAGCTGGAGGGACTTATATTGTCAGTGGAATCCTCATTGGAGGATGAGACTGAGGCTAGGACTACTGGCCATCTGAGGCCTCATGGGAGTTGTAGTGGGTTCACTACCTTCATTTTACTTACAGATTCTTGTATGATGAAAGTTCTTTTTTTATGTCAGTTGTTTACCTTTTAAAAAAGAAATTAAGTTAAATTTGAATTGCTGTAGTAAAGCAGTATTAAAGGAGAAGAAGCATAATGCTCGCCTCCGTGCCTTTAATAGAATCAAGACTTCCTGCGCTGTGCCCTTTGGCAATCTTCATTCTCACGTTTGTACGCCAGTGTTTCGCCCTTCTAAAAGTTTTTCACGATTTTAGTGAGAACCGCTTCACCTAAAATCCCACACTTTTTTAGGTGTGTGTGCATATTATCATAGGACACATTTCTATTAATTTTTAACGTTCCACCGTATGTACTTTCCCCATGATTTACTTTCTCCTGGAGTTTGTGTCCCATATATGCTATGGACGGCTGCAATATCTTTCTAGAAGCCACGAAAATCACATTTAAACTGTACGACTTTGACATTTCTGCGCTGTCCGGTTACAGAATTAACAGTCTTAAAAGGTTATTCCTACAATAGTATTTTGGGACAGATGGTCAGCCTTTGTCCTTCAACTGGAACAATTTTTTTCTTCAGCTACCACCAACTGTCAGTTTCAGCCCAGGGTGCCCATGGGGGTCTCCCAGTTTGATTGAATGTTTGTCACTTCCCCCACTTCACACATCAGTGACCCAGATATATTGTCTCAAACTGAAGCCCAGACAAATGTCTGACGAGCGTGTGGCATTTTTGTCTTGGTCCATTTAAAATGGTAATTAACAGACCAGTGTCCTAGAATCTAATTGGCTTCTTTTGGGGGGGGGGAGGCCTCTCCTGTTAGCAACCCTCCAGCAGAAAACCTGTTCGTGCAGATTTCCCCAGTGTAGCCAATGCCATTGTTTCTTGATTTTATTTTGTTTTGCATCCGAAGCAAGCCTGTTGAATAAAACATCCCATATGTGTTTCCCAGCACAAACCTCTTTACATTTTTAGAAAAGGGCAGGGCCTTATGCAACATACACTTTTAAAACATGTATTTTTCTTATTTGCAAAAGTACATTTAAACATGGTGTGAGGCCTGCTGGCATGGCCCTTTCAAAAGATTCCATCTGAATTTCCCACATTGTTCTGCAGCCATAGTCAGTTTCTTGTATACAGCAATTTGTTTAAAACAGAGATGCACTGAAATTGACATGGGCCCAGAGAGCCAGGGCCTCTTTGAAGCATTAATTTTTGACATTTTGTAGCCCAAAAGTCAAGCATTTTCCCGCACGGCTGAAAGTAAAACTTCTTTTGATTTCCCAGTTCTGAACAACAGCCTGTCATTCATGGATACTGCTCTCTTCTGCTGGAGCACAATGTGAAATGGATGGGCATGGCAGAGTCTCACTGATAAAAATAGTGTGATGATGAACAAGGCGTCAGGGCAGCAACCTTTTTCATGTAGAATATTCCCTTTTCAATGGGAACTTTTTAGCAAGCAGCAGAGCAGCGCTGCTTTGCAATTCGCTTCTTTTGGTGCACACAAGAACACCCACTGGCACCTTTCTCAGTGTGCTTCCTGTTCCAACTCGCCCAATAGGTGTTTGGCAAGATGGTGCAGCCATCATTTTGCAGCTGGCAAATGCATTTTTGAATCAGTCGTACTCCAAGGAGCCAGCGCAGCCATTTTGCTGTTGACTGCGGAAGTGCAGCTTGGTTATGGATGGGAATGCTGCTGAATGAATCCATATAGTCCATAGTCTTAGACCCAGGAGGTTATTACATTCCAGAAAATATTGGCTCTGCAGGTAGGCAACGCGATCCAAGTTTTTTAGAAGGAACGTTACTGTCGTGATGGGGTGGAAATTAGTAGGGATGTTAGGGTCTAATGTGGGTTTTCTGAGTAAAGGTAGGACTTGTGCTGTTTTTAATTCTTCAGAGATGGTGTTGGTGGCAAAAGAGCTATTAATAAGGTTACTGATGACTGGTGCCAGTTCAGTTGCATATTCTTTAACCTGGGTTGCGGGACAAATGTCGCCCTTACATCTAGACGGTTTAAGGCCTTTGATAATATTGATGGTGTCTGAGCTAGCCAGAGGTGTAAAGGCAAATGTATTGGCCTTACAGGGTTCCATTGAAGGAAGTGTCATAGAGGGAGAGGGATTGAGATTGAGTTTGGTTTTTGTAGAGCTTTTTTAGTTGTTGTAGTTGTTGTATAATTCCCTGGTATTAGACTGAGCATTTGAAATGTTTTGATTGTAGACCTCACTCTTCGCTTTAATAATTTGTTTTTTTGTAATTATTTGCTAGAGTCTGGAATAGTTCTTTATTACCCGGTGTTGGCGATTTTAGCCAGTTGTTTTCAGCAGATCTTTTGGTTGTACACAGAGTATGGAGTTCTGCAGTATAACAAGAGTTCACATAGGCAGTGGGTTTGACTTTTTAATTTTTCAAAGGAGGTACTTTTTCAATAGCTGCGAGCATGACTTTGTAGTAAGTACTGACCAGGGTTGAGGGGTCTTTGTCAATTGATGTTGGGTCTAGTAACGGTGCTTAGAGGCGGAGCATGTTATCTGTAAGTGATTTCAATCTGGCACACACCCAAGTCAAAGCTCAGCATGTAGTGCACAACTGAAATCCTTATTTATTTTTGTCTAAAAGTTCAATATTCTGAACGATATACCACTCGTATCACACCCTTCTCCTGGAACACCCCGGTCACACTGAACCAGGAATCAGGCTGGTTTGCAAAGGTAAATATGTATTTAAGATTTAATCACAATATGTTTTAATAGATAAACATCAATCACCAACGGGTGACAGAACACAATAATATCTTGAATGCACAAGGAATAGATAATAAGCAAAACAAATGCAGCACAGAAAATAATACTTTTGTGTTGGTTCAAATCAGCTAGCACTGTGGTTACCAGTTCCCCCTGTAACACTCCTCAACCCCCCAGTAGGCAATGTAAGGATATGGGAGGAGAGAGCAGGTATTCAATAATGGCACCAATCAAACAGAATATCAACCCCACTTTCCTCCCAGCAAACTCAAGAGAAAAACAGAATTGACTGTCTAGCTGTCAGAATGGCTTTTAAAATTGTCTTTAGAATTGACTGGGCAAAAACACCAAATGTGATCAAAAACACTTAAATTTCTCTAAATTCTTATGTGAGCCGCTTTGAATAGTTGCGCACAAGCAACGGTTTGGCCAGCAGAAAACAATGGAAATCTTAAGGTCCAAGTCGGAAGCAGTTTAGCACAATTTTACACGTGTAAAACTTTCAGATTTTTAAATTTGCGGCAAACTTTTCACTGCAAGATATTCACGATAACGGGAGAATCACAATGAGGGTTATATTGATAGCTATGGATGTTGGCTGCAAGTAGGAGTTGAAATTGTGTTTCTATCACAAAAACTGAGGGAGTTAGAGGTTTCAGTAAAGGTCATTTTTTTCGAGAGAGGCGCGAGAATGGAAAACGGGAATGCACTTTGAATTGAAAGAGAGGTTTTCTTATGCTATATTAAAGACTACCAAAAAGTAGAATGCTACACAGGAAGGTCATTCACGGCCGCTCATAACAGTTCAGCTGTGATACTCTACTTTCTGTTTGGTTTGGGAATTACTTTCTTAATCAATCAATAGGAAGTAAGGGTTTAGGAACACATATGAGAGAAGAGTCTGTGCAAAGATAGTTCTAACAATACTGGTTCTAGATGGAAAAATAGGATGGGTATAAGCTAGGGACAAGACTATACAAAATACATACGTTATGGGACACATTTCTTCCTATTTATACTCACTGGATAAGTTTTTAAATGGGACCGTCAGTCAGCTCTGGTCAGGATTGGGTCTGGTCTAGGAAAAACAGCACATCAGGCACGGGACTGGATCCTCCATGCCGGTTGCCAGATTGGCACAGGATCTGCTCTCCTAGTCTATGGGTATTTGGATCAGCTGGATGGCGAGTTCCTCAGGCAAGCCTAGTGGTGGCAAGCCAGAGAATTTCTGGATACTGATTCAAAAGGCCTTCTCACACCACACAGCACTTTACTGAGTGGAGAGAATAAATTTGAGGATTGGGGTCTTGCTGGAAATAAATAGTCTCTATTGCTGGCAAGAGATTTGGCATCTGGATCTGGAAGAATATTTAAAGCTGGATGTAGAAAGCTGGATCACAGTGCTTCGCCGGAATCAGGAAAGTGGCTGGATCAGAAAGTGCCTATCTGCTGTCAGCTGTTTCTATTTCTGCCTTAAACATGACATCACAAAAGGGTGTATAGGCCGGCTTAGGTAAGCTTGCCCCTGTGAAAGGTGATTGGGTCAGAGTCTACTCTCTGCCTTGATAGGAGGAGAGAAACAGAGTGTCATCTTTATGGTGTAATTTTATGATGCCGAGAATCCACCCCTAGCCACTGGGACACAGTCTAATTTTGACAAAATACATATTTACACATGTGCAACCTCTAAAAAATAGCAGCTATTCCTCAAAACCCCATAGATGTGGGATCTTGTCTTCGCTTTCTACTGAGGAACTCACTTTCCTATTTTTCTGCAAATTTCCACAAATGTGCGTGTTTAACATATGGATATTCGTGTAGATTTTCACAATTCTAACAGGAATACATTTTGCGTAAAATCACATATTTTGCCATTCCTGTGCAGAACATGTCGCACAGTCCTGCCACCTCTTCACACGTGCAGACAGAAATTAAATGAACAACTGTCATTTTTATATTTTTCACCATTTTGAATAGCAAGTTATAAGTCTTTTAAAAAGTGTTCTTTGTTCATTTTCAGCAACAGATGGTCTCTTGGCTCTGCTTCTTTTTGTCTCCATGCAGTCCCGAAGTATGCTCCTCCTTGTTTGTTCCTTCCAGAGGCCATTAACGACCCGCTTCACACTTCCAATTTCCTGTGCTGCAGCTTGGTCATTGTTCCTTTGCTCTGTGTAGACCAGATTCTGTACTACCCTTCAATTCACACCTCCACATGAGTTTCTGCTGAGGGGAAGGCCCTCCTTCTGGGAAGAAATGTGCTTTCCCAGTTTTTTTCAACTTCAGCCAAGCTAATTACTGCTTAAACTTTACAAAAGCCACATTTGTAGCATCTGATACAAATACATTTCTTCCTTGGCCTTACAATCTGTGGAATCAAAAACAACTAAAATCTGTATTCCTTTTTGGCAACAATCCTGTTTGTTTGTTAATTCAGCAGACTTTTGAGTTTTAGATCATTTTAAAGCTGCCTTAGTACTCCTCTGACAGCTGTCATTCAGGCAGCCCCGGGTGTACTGCACCCAGATTTTGGCATAGAGGCTGTCAGTTTCCAGACTTTGTATGTTTCACAATGTTTTATATGATACATGGATTTTAGCACCAGGCAAGATTGTGAATGTTGAAAGGGTTGTGTTATAGGCATTTTGGAATTCTTGGCAACAC
Organism: Ambystoma mexicanum; assembly: GCF_040938575.1. NCBI lineage: Eukaryota > Metazoa > Chordata > Amphibia > Caudata > Ambystomatidae > Ambystoma > Ambystoma mexicanum. Next base: position 730,363,032 of record NC_090921.1, on the reverse strand, counting down.
AGCCAATGTCATTTGTAGGCACATTTTTGGGTTTCATTTGGGTTTCATTTGCAAAGTGCCGCTTGCGGTGTGTGGCACAGTGTGTCTGGTGAGGACAGAGGGCAGACCGCTGCGCGTTTCTCTCGGTGGACTCTGTGACTTTGCAGCAGCGAGCAACGTGTAACGAAGTCTCTCTTCAATTTCAATTTCAGCTGGGACCTTTGAACTTTCTACAAAAGCACCGCGCAGGCGCGGAGCGCGGCACAGTGTGCCAGGAGACAGGAGGTAAGACGAGAAGCCCCGTGCAGGGGCAGGAGCCGTACCTCCTCCTCCCGGGCCCCGGGAGAGACGAGCGAGAGCAGCCTGGCTCACGCATCCAACATCCCCCCACAATGCACAGCTGAACACGCAGCACCAAACGCCCCGTGGATGTCAAACCAGCACGGAACGGAAGGGGACAAACAGAAAGGGAAAGCAGCCTCATATGATATACCTAACAGCACCAGCAGTCCAGAGCGGACAACGCCTCCTACCGCTACATCTCAAACCCCCCGCCAGCTCACCGTCTCGATGAGTGACATCCGGCCAGAGGCCGTCAGAGGACGGCCCCGGCAGGGGTCTTCATGGCGGGGGGAGAGGTCAGCGACCAGCGACCCCTGCGTCGCCAGCTTCAACCTACGCTGCCACAAAAGCAACTGGCAGCTGTGGGAAATTGCGGTAGCTGGTCTGGGCATCAAGCGCCTGGCTCTGGAAACGGCCGGGCGATTGGAGCCACATTACACAACGGCAACTTCATCCAAAATGCCCAGACAATAGGCCATGAAAAGACTCCTACAGCGACGATGCACAGTCCATCTGAAGCCTGTGCTTCAGGAACCCAAGACGTGGGGGACTCGCCTTCCAAGGGAGATAACGACGACTCGGTCTTCGAAGTATCAGAGGGATCGAACGCATCCTTCCAAGCTCCTACCATAGAAACAACAGAGACCGGTAAATTTACCACAGAAGACCGGCGAGCAAAGAGTCCGGAATGCAATGGAAATGCAAGGGTAAAGAGCACCGAGGGCAGGGATCTCGTGGTACCATCTACAAACCACGAGTCCATCTCATCCGCGGAGTCATGCTCCTCCCAGGAGGGGGAACACAAAAAAGGTAAAGAAGCTGCTACGAGGCCAAAAATCTTCAAAAAAATCACGAAAGGCAGGGCGAAAGTAAAGGCTACGGACGGCAAGGCACCAGCAAAAAAAAAGCTGGAAAGCAGGCCCAAAGCATCAGGAGGCACAAAGGGTCTATCAGCGCCGCTGCTATCGGCGTCCTTGAGGGACTACTTCATAAAACACAACAAGAGGAAATTGTGTTCAGACCATGAGATGTCGGATGCCGAAATACTGGAGGTGATTCAGGACCCACATCCTCTGAACAAAGCCCGTAAAACCGACCTAAACCAGGAAAATCCATCATCAAGAATTAAATGGCATGCACGCAACACACCCACGTGGACCGGGACTCTGAAGTAGCAAGGGCCGAGTTCCACCCTGCAACGACCGTTAAAGTCTCCATACCACTATCAGAAATAGCAAAGCCTGCATCATCCCTGAAACCAAGCGAAGGGCCTAACACTGAAGCAATGAGCTCCGTGCCCCTCCCTACAGATGAACCATCACAAATATCAAGCCAACAAGATCCTAACCACCCGCAGAAGGGTTCTAGGAATAGCAACCGGACACCAGAGATCGAGAAAGAATCACCTGCTCAATCACAGGACCACGTGCCTGCGCCCAGTGCCATCGTAGAGGCGCGGGACAGATCGAAAGTCAGCACTAGACATTCGCAGGGGGAAGACCCCTACGCATGGACCCGTCTACCCATCCAGGCCAACAGTAACAGAACATGGGCGGAAACACCAGTAAACACCCAAGAGACACCAGCAGTAGTGGAAAAAAGACTTTCAGAGAGATTTTCCCAGCATCATAACGAAAGAGGTCTACACACACCAAACAGAATGAGAAGGCAAAGTGACATCTCGGGTGTGCCTGATAAAGAAACGCCATCATTAAAAAAAAAAGACAGACCTCTTATCCATCATGTCGGCTCTCGCAATAGCGTTAAATCCTTTCAGTAAACTCTATGAGTCGATCCACGAGGCACTAAAGGACAATACATCTATGATAGCCTCACTCAAGGACAAACTGACATTCATAGAAGGTTATGTAACAGCTGTCGAACGGAACTCTAAAAATATGCAATTGAGCCTCGAAGAGAGAGTAACAAAACTTGGGAGCGATCTGTTAAGCTCCAGCCCACGATCTTGGTATACTAATACATCAACCACTCGAAGTACCCAGACGGAAGACGCTGAAATAAAAGAGGAGGACCTGGCTCCAATCTTCGCAAAAGGACTGGCAAAATCGCCAGTATCCCGACCTGGCTCTAAACGAGTTCCGAAAACGTCAACCGGCGCTAAAAACCCGACAGAGGGTCCGCTACTGTGCGTTTCTATGAAGGGGCCTCAGGACCACATAGCAAGAGCACCAATAGTTCCCAAGTAGAGCGAGGGAACTCCTCAGACGTCAGGCCAGCTAAAGTAAGCATAAACAAGGAACACAGTGGTCCAGACACGGCCAGCAACCAACAATGGCAAGATCAGTTGGGCGTCTCTCAAGGCTCCCTCGTCCTGAGCCCCGGCTTAGACTCACTGAACCTTTCCCATCACTCGGATTGTGTGGAAATGATCTCGACAACCATAACCCAGCAAACCGAAGAACCAAAGAAGAAACTGACAGACGCCCGGAAAAAAGTGGGTCAGCCTCTGCCAGCAAAAGAGCCCTATGAAGGACCGGATCTGACAAGTCGACCTGAAAGACCCTGCTCGAGCACGCCCAGTACCGGATTAGAGGCTATAAAAGCCATAACTAAATTAGAACGGAACCAGAAACAGAGCAGAGAACCTGAAAGGCAATCATGGCAGTCGCAACGACATGACTTAAGAAAGCACAGAAGACACTCCCACAAGGAAGACCGCAGACAAACAAAATCTACAGTAAAAAACGACCTAAAACTCGCCGGAACGTCCTTATTCAAACTGGAGCAAATCTCAGCCAAAGACAGTTACATGGTGCTGAACAGAAGGACAGTTCTAAAAATAACAGGGAAAATCGACAAACTACGACACCTCTCGACCAACGACCTGGTACTGGTGGAACCATATCATAGGGACCACAGAGCCAAAGCATACCTACATATAAAATCAAAGGCCCTAAAAGACTGGCCCCTCGAATTATCAAAAGATCTTCAGCGCCGGGGCATGAAATTATAAAAATTGCAGAACGCGAGAAAGGAGCGAGAAGACGGGGAAAGAACAGAATGGAACCCTTTAGCAAAACATGATGATGAAACAAAATCAATATCCACCACAGAGGAAAACAGAAGACTAGGCGCCTCGCCGGAACGAGAAAAAGAAGAGAGGGGAAAACAGGGCGATTACCCCCCCAAAGGGCCTAGAACGAACTACACATCAACTATTCAAGACGACGAGAGGGAAGTCCAAGGAGCTACCGCTCAAAGAAAGAACAGACAGCCTACTCTAAACCAGCTCCAACCACATCGACATCATCAAAATCTTGGAAATGGATCTCCAATACCTTTAGTCGCATGAAGAAGGACTAGCAGTTAACCCATGACGCCGTCACCTTGAAAAATCAGACAACAAACACGGAACAAGACTTGAAAGAAACCGTATTACAGATGGCGTCATGGAACACAAGAGGACACCAGCACCTAACCAAACCCGGCAAAATAAATTGGAGCCAATTCGACCTAATCTGTTTTCAAGAAACATGGCTAGCGGATAAACCATCACTCGAGGGATTCACAATCGAAGTCTCTCCAGCCCAGAAGCCCACTTCGGGAAGACCCTCAGCGAGACTACACACCGCAGTACGATTGGGATCAGGAATCGTACCGAAGAGCAAAATTAGTGAGGAGTACGGCATGTTAGCAACCCTGACGAGATGGCACCACTAAGACCAGGAAAAAATGGGCGGACTAGCTCTGATCTCGCCATAATAAACCTATATTGGAACCCTGACAAAACAACAAAAGATTTCTGCGAACAAGTGGCAAATACCATCGATGAGATCAGAGTCAACTACGACATCCCGAACATCATCATATGTGGTGACTTGAACGCAAAATGTGGATCCCACCTGGCAGACAAGACGGTTCCCCTGAGCCTGAGGAAAACGGATGAGAGAGGCCAAGCATGGCTGACCTTGATGAAGTCTAGACAACTCTACAACGTCTCAACACTCCAAGATGGCGGCGTTCAAATCCCCACATGGAAAAGAGAGCCTTCATTCGCCAACTTGGACTACATCTTCATCTCAGAAGGTCTAATCCCCTACTTTGAGGAATTCAAAGTACAAAGAACTAGTGAAAGCGATCATAACCTCCTACGCTTATCATGGAGGGGAGAAGTGAAAGATCGACTATCCTACCCCTTTGAACTTGATGCCAGCAAACAGCAAAACCGAATCCGCCTCACATCGGGAAACATTAACGCATTGGAGGCAAAACTAAGCAGGAAACAAGCCATCTCGGGTAATGGCTCAGAAGATCCTCGGCCAGAATGTGTCGCTACTGGTACCTCACAAAGTGAACTTTGGGGGGATAAATCGGCACCGACCCACCTACAGCCACATGTTCAACGCAACACTAGTAGCCAAGCGCAAAGAAGTTAGAAAACTGAAATGAGTGGCGACCAAAAGCAACATCGAAGAAGCTTGGACAGCCTACCAAAGGGGGAAAGCAATCTACATAACATGGCTCAAGCAAGAACGGCTAAACTTATACCAGAACGACGCAGAGGCCATGCTAAAAATTTGGGCCTCAAAGAGCAGCCATGACTTCTGGTCCCTATTAAAATCATCTAATGGCCAGAATTCCTTCCAGATCCTCAACAACGTCACAGAACAACAGTGGATCGTACACTTTACGGAACTCTATGCCCTACCATCCCCCGGTACCTCGCCGTTCACACCACTCCAACTCCCTGGGGGCGAAAACGATTGCTGGACCAATGTGACAGTTCTGGAAGACATCTTGAGTGCAATCTCACGCCTAAAATCCTCTAGGGCCCTGGGACCGGATGGACTGACCAACATAGACCTGAAACAGCATCCTAAAGCCTGGGCGAGTATGATCAGAGAGTTGTTCGACCAATGTGTAAAACGAAAACAGATCCCGAAGACCTGGACGGAGGCAGTCCTCGTATCAATCTACAAAAAGGGGATCAGAACCGACCCGTCCAACTATAGACCAATTGTCTTACTAGACATCATCTGAAAAATATTTGCCTCACTGATACTCAGCCATTTCAAAGAGTGGGCCAAGAAATCACCGGCCCTAGACATTCTCCAGACCGGCTTTCAAAAGGGAGCGGGAACAGCAATAAACCTTCTGATCCTTAACACCATGAAGGCCAAAGTGAAGGGAGGCGCCCCAAACGTCCACATGGCCATGATTGACTTATCGCAGGCCTTCGATACAGTGGACCGAGACAAACTATGGTCCAAACTAGCAAATTGGGAATGTCCATGGTCAATTCTCGACCCGATCAAGGCCCTGCACACGAAAACATCACTCTGAGTTCGACTAAGCCAACCGGGAACCCTATCAGACAGGATTTACACAAAAAGAGGCGTCAAACAAGGCTGCCCGCTGGCACCTGCACTTTTCATAGCTTTTATCAGCGACTTTCAAACAGAAGATCAGGTGCGAGCCTTCCCTCCGATGCTGGGAGAAGTAAAAATATCAAGACTGTGGTATGCGGATGACTTGATCCTACTGGATCAAACGGCCATTGGCCTCCAAAGACAGATTGACAACCTATCCACATATATGGAACATAACAACCTAAAGATCAACTCAAAGAAAACCAAAATCATTTCTTTCTGCAAAACCACTAAAGAATCACAGACGGCACACTCATGGTATCGGAACAAGTCAAAAATCGAATCAGTGAAAGAATTCAAATACCTGGGCATTGTGATTGACAACACATTGAAAGATAACTCCCTCTTGAACTCTCTGTGGGAAAAAATCCGAAGCCTAACAACCCAAACTCGTGCTGTAGATAACAAATTTGGAAAATTCTCGTGGTCACCAGCGCTCCAGTTTTACAAATCCAAAGTAATACCAGCACTAACCTACGGAATGGTGGCGAATCTGAACCTACCACCGGAAACCTGGACTAAGCTCGAAGGTTACCTATGGAAGTCAGTCCTGGCTTTGCCAAAATCTGCACCTATGCCAGCCATACGACGTGACTTAGGCTTACCATCTGTAGCCTCAGTGGTAACCCAAAGTTCTGTACAACTGTACAGGAAAATTGTGTCTCCCAGCTCGCCGCCGATTTTTCGACTCATGGAAACCGATATCTCCAAGGGAACCTGTAAACCTCTACGAGAATGGGTCAAACAAATACACGAAAAACTGGACAAAGTGGCATGCTCGACTGAAACGCTCCTAAGTAATCCTGGGAGAGTAAAGAGGAAATTGGAAAACCATGACTGGATCAACACCAGTGAAAGGATCCTGCAGTACAAATCCCTAGAGCACCTTCCTCCTACCCACAATCGTCTGAGGATCCCTTTAAAATACTGCGAGAGATTCCCAGAGAAGAAGCTGAGGAAAATGTTTGAGAGCGCGACTAAATTTACTGAACACAAAGGAAATCTTGGCTTCACGAGCTTGTGTCCCTGATTCCCACTGTTGCCTATGTGAAGATACAGTTCAAGCTGAAACCATCTACCATCTTCTTATGTCGTGCCCAGCCTTAGAAGCAGAAAGGCAAAAATACTTGTCACCACTTACATCAGATGAAACTACACTGGACGAAGAAACTCGCTGGTATCGGCTAATCGCAGGAGACTCCCCCAGATGGTCCAGGATGACAGCTAAATTCTTGGACATTGCACTCAGAAGGGCCAATACTCCTGTCACAAGTGGCCTACCAGCACGCATGGAGTAGAAGTGCTTGCGAGCTCGACAGGGAAGTCTGCTCACCGGACAAAAGTGGTGTCCCAAGTTGGAAGATGGATTTTTGATTTTTGTAAAAACCAAAGAGGTTAAAACAAATAAATTTAAAAAAATAAAAATTAAAAAAAAAGTGCCGCTTTTCTCTGCACTCTGCTTGCTGGTCCTGGAACCCACTGGCACATTTCTGCAGGGTGTGCTCTATTCCGCTGCACATGCACCATGGGTGGCAGGTTGTGCATCCCTCTTTTTGTGTGCTGAATCACACGGTTTTTGTGGGTTTTTGTAGGTTTTTGGCGTGCACAGGGTTTTGCTGCCATTGTTGCTGTTTCTTTCCCCACAACTGGCAGGGTGATGCCGCATAGCATAGCGGAGTGGGTCAATACATCCCACATATCTCTGTTGATATTTTTCATGCTTTTAGATGGATCGCTAGGATAGGATGTCTGGCCATTTCTGGTGGCGATGGTAGTGGTGAAGATTATAGTATTGTGATCAGAACAAGGTTTAGGGGTATTAGAAAGGATGTTTGTAATGCAGTTGGTGTCTGCAATCCAATGTAAGAGGCATCCTTTGTTGTGCGTAGGTGTGCAGGTTCTTTGTATGAAGCCTTGGGCTTTCATCGAGTTGGCCAGATGGCTGGCATGGGTATCCGCTGGGTCCTCCAGGCCCATGTTGAAGTCTCCCATGATGACTTCGGAGTGAGGTTTCATATTGTGTGCCAAGAGGGATGTAATGTCGTCTTCAAATGTGGGTGGGGGACCTGGGGACCTATAGATGATATGTATTGTGAGCATGCAGGTGTGCGTGAGTGAAATTTTTAATGAGATGATTTCACCTGCACTAAAAGGGAGTTCGGCCGAGATTCTTATGTTTAGGGTTTGCTTGGCAAATAGTGTTACTCCGCTTCCTTTTGATGTTGTTGTTTCCTTCCTGAATATGGTATACCCATCCGGTATGGCTAAGGAGAGATGTGGGCCTGAAGCTGTATGTAGCCATATTTCGGTGACTGCTAGGTAGTCGAGATCGTTGGATTTGATGACATCTGCAATGTCCAGAGCATGGGCAGTGATGGATGTAGCATTGATCAGCACACCTTTTCAGTTGTATCTCATTAGTATTTGCTGAAACTTTGGTGACTGAGGGAATCTCTGTCGGGAATTCTGAGATGTCAAGTGTAAGTGCCGCGTGTAGGCGAGGCGTGGTAGTGGTGAGGTGTTTGGCTGACGCAAGATTGTTATTGTAATGAGGAGCTAGTGCTGAGCTCGAACCGCTGAGAGGTTTAGAATTTTCTTGATTGTGAATACCTGGTGTTAGTGGCCTCTTGAGTTGGAAGTAGCAGCGAGAGTATAAACAAAGTCTTCTGTCAAGTCCTGTAACGGGACGAGAATTGGGGGGTGATGTGGGTGGAGAGGTGTATGGCAGCTTTTTGGCAATAAGGCTGACCAGTGGTGAGTGGTATAGGAGCATCTGTAGGCTGTCCGCGCTGATAGGCGGAGTGTTCTAGTCTGTCTGTTTGGGGCAGATGTATTTAGAAGGGGACTGTTGGCATGAGTGTGTGGCCTTATCAGGTCCTTTGTGCGAGAGATGTTATTGGAAAGGACGGTTGTGTCTGGGAATGGTGCCCTTTAGTTGAGGAAGGGCATTGGACAAGGGAGAGAGTAATGGCGCTCACACTGTAGACCGGCTAATCGAGTTCCTAGTTATAAGTAAGCACCAGCTGTGCATGGAGTGTTCTTTCTAATTAAGTTATCCATGGTAAGAGAGGGGTGAAGTTGTTTCTTCTGATAGTGGCTCTGTTGGTATAGCTGTTGTATTATTGATAATAACACTACTAGTGAGAGGCCTATGGGGACTTTCATAGCAGCAAAGACTACTTTAGATAGTGTATTGGTGGCAACTAGAATCATGGGCTGTGTGTACATAATTATCAGTTGTAACAGAACAGTCCAATCAGTACATTAGTTCAATGCATGCCTTGTCCTAGCTATGTTCATGACAATATGAACAATAGTAATCAACAAAGGAACAGCCATTTAAATACTCAGTATGAAGGTGCATCACAGTGCTACGCAGTGCGTTATTTCAGTACATTCTTTAGCTGGATCCAGAAGTACGTGCAGCAGTAATCAGCAAGGGGCAACTGGTTAAGTGCACAGTATATATATTTGGTTGTTGCTATGACTCAGGGATACGGACACTAAATAGGCGACGGGGAATGTGTACCTACGAGTAGTGAAGGTTGGTATTGCGCTAGGCTGATGGGACCATCAGATTTTACGTACACTGTGGGATGCGATTCGGGATTGGTTGAAATAATGGGTATCGCTTTATAAAAGGTAAGTAACGCGCATATTAAATTGACATGCACATATGACTATGTGGAGAAATGCCGTCAAAGATTGTTAGCATTGCTGTGGTTAGGCTTGCTATTTCAGGTATCAACATGTCTTACGCTGGATTACAATTACATGTGTGATATTAAGTCATTTAAACATTAGAACGCTCATAGCCAAGGAGTACCACACATAGTCATAATGCGGATATATTGGCTGCAAGAGCAGGCACGATAGAGGTATCTCGGGCGAAGAGATGCTGGGTTTCAAGGGTTAAAGTACTTACAGAGATTGATGAGTGGTCAGTGTTGGCGACGAACACGCGATAGGCAGTGGGATTGGGCAGAGTAGGTGTGCCCACGGCCCTTCCGCCCAGACAGGCCAAGACAGAGTTTAGCCTTATGTGGGGGGCCTTGGGAGGGTGGGCCGGCTTGCGCCTTTCCGGTGGTGCAGGTCGGGAGAAGATTTCTTCGGCCAATCACAACGGCGGTAGTTCAGCTGAAATGGTTGCTTAGCAACTAGTATACACAAATAAGACGTAACCATTTTATGGGGCAGGCCTTGTGCCAATGCACAAAGGCTTTGTGGAAATATGTTGCAGAGAGCCCAAATTTGCACCCACAAGCATATGTGGGGCACAATTCAGGTAAGTGCACACAGGCACACAGCACAGCAGTATGTAGCAGAACATGGTTACAGACAGAATAGCATATGTCAAATATATCAGTAATATATAAAGTCATTTTTAACATTCGTATTATTCTTCTGCTTCTTCTCGATTCTCTGTTCCCACACATGGTATCAACTCTGTTTTGAAAACCTCCTATTCTAGAAACTCCATTAGTATTTTCAATCAAACCATTCCCATTTATATCCAACTTGTCATTTGATCGGTAACGTTTTTGAGTTTCACAATGTCATTCATAGAGCACTTTTCACCATTTCTCAAAATCACACTCTTCTCTCCTACTTTTATGACTTTTTGTGGATCTTTATGTATAGACAGCACTTTTAGTGTTCTACGGGGATTCTTTACACTGACCCAATCCCTTTCTTTTATTACTAAGTTTGATGTTTCATTTCTGCAATCATAGCATTCTTTGTGTCTAAATTGTCTCGCTTTTACTCTTCTTAAAACTTCATCCATATTCACCTCTGTTGTTTTATTTCCCATTGTCCATGATGGATTTAGACGATTACGTGCTACTCTGTCGCTCACCAAGAACGGTTCAATGTCTTTGACCGAGTGCAAGGTGACTCTGTATGCATTTCATGTTTCTTTTAACAAATCTCTCCATGATAAAGTATTAGCCACAGCCAGCTGAATAGTGCCCTTAATCTATGTCCCACTAAACTTTTGGCCATTGGATGATACAATGATGTACACATGTGTCTGATTCCTTTGCCATCTCTGTTAAGTACTGTGTCCAAGAACTTGATCACCTTCCTGGTCATCACTGTGTCCTGAACAAGTTCCAATTCCACCTATCTGGATGTGTAGTCAATCAATACAATTCTAAAAAATGCACAAAGCTCCAATGTTTCGAACGTGCCCATAATGTCCATGGCTAACATCTTCCTTTCTGTCTCAAGAACGTGTACAGGTTGTAATGGGACAGTGTATGATTATTTTGACCTGTCACTGTTTGCACATGCACAGCAGTCTTTTACTAGATTCTCTACATCAGTCAGTATTTACAGCATCCAGTATCTTTCTGTAAGGTGACGTTTTGTCAGGTTCCTGCTCAATGGCGTTCATGTGCCAGTTGGAATTGTATACCTCAGGGCTTGTGGTGGGATGATTTTTTCTCATAATGCAGCCTTAATTTTCTACAATTTCACGGTGAACCTGTGAGGATTCAGAAATCTTATATTTTACTCTCTCCCAGCCATCTTGTAGACCATGGTGTAGCAATCCACCTCTTGTTCCTTTATAAAGGCTTTAATTCATTGTTCTTTAGATATTCTAGGTCGAATTCTGGCTCTTATACACTCTTCATTACCATCATTGTCTTCACTCATTGATGTTGTGTCCTCTTATGGTGCCTCCCATGGTTGTCTAGAAGAGCAATTTGCTCTCATGATTTTGCTTCTAGGTGTGTAAACTATTCTTGCATTTTAGTGCATGATTTCAATCATCCACCTACCAATCCTTTGTGGCTCATAATGTGGATCAGGGGTTTATGAGTAGTTTTTATCACTGTGCCTTGACACTTTATTCATGTCTTAAAATGTCTTAGCATTCACTGTATTCCAAGGGCCCATTTTCTAAAGTGGAGTAATTTAACTTTGACTCTTCCTACATCCTTGATGCAAACGAGATTGTTACTTCTTCCCCATCCTTGATTGAGTACTCCTCCTAAACTCACATTTACTGTGAATGTATTTGTGGCAGTGGCTATGAACATCTTGAGTACTCCCAGTTAATTTGATCTCATCCATCTCTTTTTGGCATCTATCTATCCATTCAAAATATTTTTTATTCATGAGTTCACTTATTGCTAGTGTTTTGTCTGTAGAGTGTGAAATGAACTTCGAGTAATATTCTTCCATCCCCAAGAAGGATCAAAGTTGTTCCCGATTACTTGGAGCTGGTATCTTTACTATGGGTCTCTACTAATTCTAGTTTGCGTTTAATACCTTCACTGTTAATGGTGTGACCAAGGTATACTTCTTCTGTGACTCTGATTTTGCACTTTTCTATCTTTAAGGTCAATCCTCTTTATCACTTGCAAAACTCCTAACACCTTGGCATCATGTTCCTCTTCAGGTGTTCCTGAGATTAAGATGTCATCTTGAAAGTAATACATGCCTCCTAATCCTCCAAGCAATTGTTCCATAAGCCTCTGGAAAACAGCAGCTGCCGATGATGACCCGAATGGTATTCGCTTGAACCTAAACGTCCCCAACAGTGTCACAAATGATGTCAAAGGTTTTGAATTCACATCCAATACAATCTGGTGATAGTCTGAGGATGGGTCCAAGCTTGTAAATAGCTTTGCTGGATTAATTGTTAGCTTCAGTCCAATGTTTGATGGATGGTGTCTGTCAATCCAAATGTTTGCATTCAAGTTTCTAAGATCTACACACATTCTAATTGTTATTCGGTTTATGAACAAAAACAGCTGGTGCTAACCACTCAGAATATTCCATTAGCTCTGTGATGTTCTCTTTGCATAATTTATGAAGTTTGTTTTGTAGGTCATGCCGAGTACGTATAGGTATGTTTCTTACTTTATGTACCACTGACTTGATCCCTTTTATTCTCCCAATTTTACCATTAAACACATCAGATATGCCCTTACTAGATCTTCTTTAGTGGAAAGGTGCTGTGTGTTTATGCATAATATCGAATCCACCTTGCCAGGGTGTATCTTGGTCTGAAGTTCAGCTTGTTCTTCTTACCCAATGACCATGACCGTTTTCGGCCACAAACGGCTTTCAATATGTATCTCTATCGTAAAACTTTAAACTGAGATGCACCCACTTGTATCCTCTAATTACGATAGGGCTTTTCCCATATCCTGTTGCTCTTATATTGGTCGGTCTTAACATATCTTCACTATCCTTCAATTCATTGAAGAATGTATGGACCTATACAATTGTGTAAGGGGATCCAATGTCTACCATCATTAGTTACCAAGGCCATCCTTTTAATTTGTTATGGTCAGTAGGCAGTTGGGCTTGCCAATTTCTTTTAGAGCTCTGATGCTGGTTCTGTTCTTGCTATTATTATCCCTGCAGGCCCTTCCATAGTGTCCTACCATCCCACGTTTAAAACATTCGGCGTGAGTGGCCTGACATACCTTTCCCCATTGAGCACCCACATCTGTAGTTCAGACTGATTTTGTTTCTTTGCCTTTGATTATACCCTTTTTCAATTTGAGCTATTTCTACACTATCTTTTTCAAATCATCACTAAATTTGGTACTTCCAATTACTCATGAAAAAACTTGGAAGGTGTCCGTCCATTGTTCCGACAGCACGGGGGAGTTTTCAGGGGTTGCCAATAATGGGCATAGGGGCTGGTGTGTTCTACCTATTGCCCTCTGTTGTATGTTGGATTTATTTAATTTTTTGTAAATATTTTTTTCCACTTGTATATGTCTTCAGTTGTTAAAACTGACTTTTTACACATAGTAATGCACTCAATATTTCCATTACATAAAAACGAGTCATTAAAAAACAGATTTACAGAATACAATGAGTAAGAGAAAGTTTAAAATAACAAAACTAAACATGAAAGAAAGACCAAGATAAATATTAACCAAAATCTCAGGCACTTTTCAGGTGACACTGAGGTCCAGCTCCCTTTTTCCTATTAAGTTCAATTCTTGAAGGAAGCGTACCACCTCAATCGTAAGGAAAGTTTCATTTCCTGAGGAGAGTCTTTGCCAAAAGATAAATGAGTCCAGTAGTCGGGCGTCGTGTGTACATTTCAAAGATTGCTCTCTGATTTAGTGTCCCTGTGCATTCAGACAACAGATGAAAGACTGACTGTATTTCCAGTTCATTGCACCTATCGCATATATTCAATGGGTTCTTTTCTTTGTCTCTGATATGCTGGATTTGCAGAGTAGGTAAGGTATTTAGTCTAAATCTCAAGAAGTTTGATCGCGTAAGGGGGTCAGGAAATGTCTTCAGGTATGCTGGTAACGAGGACCTAGGTTTTTCTGTTAAAGTGAGAGAGGAGGATAATTTTGCCGTTGTCATTTTCCCTATGGTCCTAATCCAGTCCATACGTTTCATTCCCTCCTTTACTTTTGATGGATTTTGCAACAGGAGCTCAGTGGAACTGTCTGAGTCAGATAATATATCCTCACATTTAGATCTTAACTTGTTCAGGAACAAATTATTTGGATTAGAAATGGAAATTTTCACCTCCTCATATAGGGATAATTTTGGTGGATCTAGAATTGACCTATATCCAGAGACCCATTTTCACTACATCCATGCTAGCAGTGAAGTGAGACCCATGTCATACCTTATGCATGCAACAGGAATGCAGTTCGGAAGTGCAAGAGTTATGCGCCAAATCTTGCCTTCGACTTTCTCCCAGTCGATCTCAAAGACTTGGAGGTTAGATTCCATACCAAACATAATCGGAACCACCTTTCCGATATATAGAATTCTATGACTGGGAGAATTGAGAGTTTGCAATATTGGGAATAGATATTAATTTGGGAGCCTAGATTCATGATTTTGACATTAATGGACGTAAGTAGGAGGGCTCTGGTTGGATAAGCAACGAGTTGGGATCCCAGATAAATTACTTTTTTTATTTGATTTCTCTAAGTGGATGCTTAAATATGATTATTTTTGATTTGTTGGGATTGATTTTCAAATCATTTATTGATGCATATTTAGAAAGGGCGGTTAGTAAATGCTGCAATCCAAATTGTGTGTAGTCCAAGACTACAATATCAACCGCATAGGCTAACCAATTTATTTTCATGCTGCTGATCTTGGGGCTAGCCATGCCAATCTCACTCAACCACTGGGATAGATCTGATAGGTAAAGAAAAGGGGCAATTAGACAGCCCTGGCGTACTCCTCTCTCGATTGCAACCAGCTGGTACAAGGACCCAGATCTAGACAATCAAACTCTCTTTGATGACCTTTGATGTAATTCTGTTAAAATGGACAGTTGGTTGTCCCCAAAGCCCAATCTTTCAACTTTTTCCATAGCCGGTTTCTATTGATGGTGTTGAAAGCCTGGGAAAGATCCTCCCAGGCTCCGAATAGAGGCATCCCACCCTCTACTAGGGACTCAATAATGAGACTTTTTAGGATTAAAGTATTCAGGGTGGTTGATAGACTCCTCCTAAAGCGTGTCTGTTTGGGTACGATTCCTTTCCCCTCAGCCCATCTCTCTAACTCACCTACTATTAAACCTGAAAAGATTTTCCCGTCCGCATCAAGGAGTGAGATAGGTCTATAATTTGATGCGGCCAACCTATCCCCTTTTTATAGATGGGATTATGGTGGAGGTTCTCCATGACTCTGGGATTATCTTGGTGGTGAGTATGTTGTCAAAGAGGATTTTTAGAACTCTAGCCCACAGGGTTGGATTTAACTTCAGGATTGTAGTACTGAGACCATTTGGTCCCACTGGCCTGGATGCAGACGATTTTTTAAATTAAAGTTTCAACCTCTTTGGCTGTATATTTTAAAGGCCAGTTTGAGTTGGTTTCTATTTTAGGCTCTTGAGTATCTGATGAGCCATATACCTTGGAAAAATGATCAATCCAAGTCTGCTCCTGTATTACAGAGTCTTGAACGTGCCTTCTAGAGTACTTCATGTAACCAAGAATAGACCAAACGTTTCTGGAATTCCTCTGGCATAAAACTTTTAACATCTCTCCCACCCCTCTCTTTGTTTTAACCCAAACTTCTGGGATCTGATCCAATTACGATGCGAGTTTCTAAGAGCTCTAGCCATTTCTTCATACTCTTATGTTTCTTTTGTGTTTTAATGATCCTTCCTTTTATTGAGATCACAAAGGTATATAGGACCATGACATGCACAGACCTGCAATTGAAGTTTGTGGGTGTAGTTCCCTTCTTCCACATCACTCACTGCGACATCACAATGGATGTCCTGGCTCTTGGAGACCTACAGCATGGGCCTTCGTATCCAAAAGTCCTTTTCTCTAAAGAACGTGTTAGACATCGGAGGGTTCTTTATTCTAATGCTGCACGCAATCGTACGTGCACTCCTTCCTTGCACCTTGTTGCCATGCGCTCTCAGCTCTCCATGGGAGCAGCTCTTGTTCAGCTTCACCATTCTGCACTTTGGGAGTGCTGTGCCACAGAAGGGGCCTTGGATGGGCCCTTTGATGCAGACTCTTGCATGGCCACCACTGACATGCAGCTGGTCACCTCTCTTACTGGCTTTCCAGCATCAACGAAGCCTGCACAGCGGGGTTTCGGAACTAGCCTCTCATTGCCAATGGTATAATGGTCAAAGAGTACCAGATCCAAATAAGGTTTGAGTAAAGACAAGTTTATTTCAAGGACCCCACTGGACGAGCATCGTACAAGTCTGCGCTTAGCTCCTCTAATACAAATCTACACAATCCTAATCGACCTGTTCTGGAACTCAACCAAGGTTGGATGGGTTCTAGAACATGGTTACAGACAGGATAACATATATTCATAACCACACATCTGCTGATTCCCCCTCATTTGTTTAAACAGCCAGTGGCCAAGCCATTCGTCTCTCCAAAAGCTGTCTGGGTAGTGTACAGCAGCTTTGTTAGTCCAATGTAGTTTTTGCTGAGCCTTGAATAGGTAGTTCCACTCAATCTTGTCAAAGGAATTTTCAGCATCTAGGGATGACTGTGCCACCAATTCTTTGCATTGTCTACCCTTCAGCATAACTTGCAGCAGCCACTGCATGTTTTCTTTCACATTTATGCCTTTGATGCTGCATTGATCATCGATCAGCTTATGCAATATCCTCTCCAACTGTTGAGCTAGTATCTACTCAGCACCTGGTTATCTGTGTTTAGTAGGCTGATTGGCCTATAGGGTCCACATTCTGGTGGTCGTTTGCTAGGTGTCAACAGGAGGCTTATGTTTATGTAGTGGGTTGTGCACGGTAGGATTCCACAGAAGGCAGACTCTGGCAGCATGGTGTGTAGTATATCAATTGTTTTTCTCCCAGTTCTTTGTAAAACGTGGTCGGTAGACAATCAGGCCGTGGTCTCTTTTCAAAGTTGCAATGAGCTCCTGAATCTCGTTTCGACTGATTGGTGTCTCCAGCATTCCAACTTCCTCTTTAAGGACCTGAGGCAAGCTCAGACTGTGCAAAAAATCATGTATAATCAGTGTTGTAAGTGTAGTCCGATGTATACAGTTTATTGTATACATTTTAAAACTTTGTTGATGCTTGACGGGATGTTAGTGACAATCCCTTGGCAACCTCATATTGTTACTATCATTTGCTCACCTTCCACGCCATTTATTTTATTCCCTTAAGCAAAATAATTAAATCTGTGCCAGAATAGGTTATATTCCACCATTTTGCCTAGCAGCTTGTCCAAATTAAAATTAGTTTGTTCCAGTTCTCTCAGGGAAACTGATGAACCGTTGTTTCTTAGCAGGCTTTCTGCATGTTTTGCATCCTTCTGTAATCTCTCAAGTTCCCTCTGCCTCTTCTTACTCCTACGTCCTGTCTCCTTTCCTCCATACTTTCAAGGACATTCTGTCCTGTGGGACGGGATCGGAGCACTTTTGTAAAAAAGCATCAAATTAAAAATGTGTCCTTTTTACGCAGGGTACTGCATGTGGCCTTAACCCCGCCCTCCTTAGCTCTGCCCCACGCATCGCCCTTAGTCTTTTTCTCCGCGTGGTCGGGGCTAAACGCACTAGCATCACCGGGAAGACCTTTTTTTCCTTCCAGTTGTCCTTCTCTCCTGCTCCGGTTCTGCGGTCACGTAGTCCTCCGTCTATGCCGGAGCGTCTGGGATTTTCCACTTGTTCCTCTTGCGAGCGTCTCTTCGCTAGGGCGGATCACCATTCTCTCTTCTTGGAGTGTCTGGGACCGGATCACCGTTGGGACTCGTGTTTCTTCTGCAACTCCCTTTCGCTCCGGGCACTTCAGCGTCGTCTTCGTAGGTGGGAGGAAATCTTCCAGAAGGTTCCTCCATCGCATTTCCAACTCTTCATTGACGGAAAGAAGATACGCCCAGTAAGTTCTTTACATTTCAAGGAACCCCCGCTAAGGGGACTCCTTCCCGGGGTCCTGCAGGTCCGGGGGGGGCTTCATAAATTCTGCCACTGGGTTTATCCCTGAGGTGCTTCTCAGTCCTAATAGGCGTACCAGGGTTTTTTCCGAGGGTCTCCGCGAGGGGCCTCCCTGTATTGGATCATGGTCCGAGGTTCACCGATCGGGTGCTTATAGCCAGCCTAGTTGTGCTGAGGCATTGGGTACCAGAGTTCGCTCCGAGGTCTCCTTGTTAGGAGCTTCCTGCACAGACACCGGGGTGCGCCTTGGGGCCTCTGTTGAGGCTTTCTGTACTGACCATGGTTCGAGGCCCCTCTCGAGGGAGGTATTCAGACCGGACTCTGTTCTGAGGCTCCTCTTCACGAGGCTAAGGTGTGTACCAACAGAACTGAGAGACCTGTTAAGGTCTTGTCTGTGAGGTGGATTCCTCATCTTTTCCGTGCTCGCAGTGTTACCGGTTCTGTTGAGGGGGCACAGGGAGAGGTCGTCGACCGTAACTCCTCTGTTACCGGCTTTGCTGAGGTTCCTCCTTTTGGAGGCTAATTTGAGGGACAGGATGTCCAGTAAACATCCAAGCCCACATAGTACCGGCTCTGCCGAGCTTCCTTGTGTCAAGGCTAAAATTTCAGTCAAGTCCCCTGACCAGTCTGTGGAGTCAACTGCCTCATGTATGTGACGCAGTTCTCCTCAGATTTTCACAAAATGGTGGGCGTTCCCGCGTGGTCTACGGTGGCCATTTTGGATTCTTCCCTCACACCCACGCTATTGTCAGCGGGTGCTGGGAACCTTCTTTTTGGTGGACAATCTTTTCCACGTGGCAGTGTGAATCCATTCCACCCTTCCTATGACTGGCATGCTTGGATGCCACTACCGCATTCGGTCTCGCTTCCTCTTACATCTGCCCCATTGGCCTATGTAGGCCCGGTGGGTGGCTGTCTCTCTTGGCAGCCCTTTTCACTGCATTCGTGGGGTTATGATCCTCATGAGAGGCCTCTGCCCTCTCCAGCACCTAAGGTCTCAGCAGAGGATGCCTTTTTTGGGAAAGTTCAGAGTCTAATACACTCTCATCCCATGAGAGAGTACATTAAGGGCCTATTTAGAGAAATCTGCCCTCCAACTCCATTGCCTGCCCAACAGTCCCTGTCACGGTGCCTGTTGCTCCGGCAGCAGCACCTCGTCTGCCTCCCGGCTCTTCCGCCTCTTCCGCCTCTTCTGCCCTTGTCACTGGTGGACAAGTCCTCAGCAGAGGGCAATGTCATCTGATGCCTGTGGCGTCGCAGTCAGGGGATCCAGATCCTTTACAAGACCCCTTGGCAGATCAGGATAGTGAAGACCAGCCCCGCTCTGTCAGAGCATTTCAGGACCAGGTACTGGACATGTCATTTCTGGATATACCAATGCCTGAGGCACCCGCTCCGCAGGAAAGGGTGCTATCGGGGCGCTAACCTTGTCTCCACAGGAACGCACTGGCCTGCCTGTTCCTCCAGAGGGACGTCCTAGCCGAGGCCCGCAAGGTCTGGGATAAGCCCCACACCGGGCTACACATAAATAAAAAGATTGACGCTCGTTACAGGCTTCAAACCTCCGAGGAACTAGCCTTGGCGTCATGTCTGCTCCCATCCTCCACGGTGGTAGCGGCCGCCACTCTGCAATCTAATCTGGCCCCTGCGACTTCCACAGCTTCGGCCCAGGTTCTGTCCAACGAGGACAAATTGCTCGAATCCTTGGGCAAGAAGATTTTTGCCAACTCAGCGCTGCAGTTGCGTCAGGCTAACACAGAGCTCATTTTAGTGGCGGCAAATATGAAACTATGGAGAGATTTGCCTGACTTCCAAGAGTTCATTCCGGCAGACAAATTGGAAGACTTCAAGGGCTGTCTGTCAGACACCAAGATGTTGGCACAGGATATGCTGGAGGCTGCTGCGCACCATGTCGACACTTTGACTCGAGGCATCATGCTGGGGGTGGACACCTCTAGTCAAGCTTGGTTTCATGCAACCAAGTTTTTGAAGTATGTCCAAGATAAAGTTCTGGACCTGCCTTTTGATGGCAAAGAGCTGTTTCATTCTTCGACTGATGATGAGCTCACCAAGTCTAAGGCCAGCACGCAAACTGCCAAGTCTCTTAGTGAAAGCCCCAGTCAACGCTCAGAGATCTGGCTCCCAGCCTCGGCCTCCTCAGGCTTCAGAGGGTTCCAGGACCGCAGGTCTCGTAGGACTGACCCACCGAGAGGTAACTCCCATCAGAGACAGCAACAAGGTCAGTTTTTCTCTCGGTCTTCAGCCTCCACTTCAGGGACAGGTAGTCTCTCAGCCGAAAAAAGTCTGCAAAATTATATTTTTTGCTGCTCGCACCAGACTCCGGCAGGAGGATGAATCTCATCTCATTTGGAGGCGTGGCAAACCGTCACTGACGACCGGTGGGTTTGGTCCATCGCTCAGGTGGGCTTTTGCTTGCCCTTCCCTCCTACCCCACCCTTCAATCCTCCCTTTCAGCAGTTGGGGACGACCCTCCCTCAGAGCAGAGGTCTAGAAACTTCTGGATCTCAGGGCGATAGAACCCGTTCCCCTAGGGTAACAAGGGGAGGGCTTCTACTCTCGTCTGTTCATGGTGCCAAAACCCAACCAGGCTGGCCTGCGCACCATTCTAGACCTTTCCCAGTTCAACCTTTCTCTTCCCCAAGAGAATTTCAAGATGATTACGCCCTGCCAAATAAGTCCTCTCTTCAGAAGGGACACTGGCTCAGCATTGTGGACCTTCAGGATGCTTATATGCATATCATGATTTGGGGGGCGCATCGGAAATAGCTGCGGTTCTCCCTGGGAGGGGAGCACTATCAGTTTCGAGTCCTGCCTTTTGGTCTCAGCTCTGCGCTGCGTGTCTTCACAAAGTAGATGTCAGTCATTGCTACTTTTTTAAGGCTACAGGCTATTCATGTGTATCCATATTTGGAAGACTGGCTTCTGCTCAGTCCTTGTCCAGTGAAAGCCTCGAGCAATCTTCAGTCCCTCCTTCAGCTCCTGTTCAGTCTTGGGCTGTCAGTGAACTGGCGGAAATCCTTCATGACGATCTCTCAGGACCTGATATTCCTGGGTTTCCATTGGAACACAATCGACTGCAGAGTGTACTTGACGGTGGGCAGGATGGAGGCTCTGTTAACGTGTCAACTCTTCATTCAGTCAGAAAGCATGTCCGCCTGGTGGTTGCAAAGGCTTCTGGGCCTCATAGCCTTTTGCGTGCTTGCTCTTCTCCTGGCATGTATCAAGATGCGACTTACACAGTTGGCTCTTCGGAGCTCCTGGCTCAAGGCGGTGTACCCGGACATCAAAAGGATCCCGGTTCCACCCTACTTGATGACGTATCTCCTTTGCTAGTCTTCTTCCAGCAATCTGTTGGTGGGTGTGACCTTTTAGGAGCCCCTGCCCTCCGGTGACCATTACGACGGACTCCTCCCTTATTGGGTGGGGCGTGACGATGGATCATCTTCAGGTTTTCGACCTGTGGTCCCCGCAGGACAGACAATTTCACATAAATTATCTGGAACTTTTGGCGATTTTTCTGGTGCGCAAATCTTTCAAGCCAGGAATTGTGAACAGGTTGGTCCGCATCTGCACGGACAATGCGGTATCCATGTTTTACGACAACAAGCAGGGGGGTACCATGTCACCTCCCCTTGTAGATCTAGCCATTCAGATCTGGGAATGGGCCATTCAGCATGGTGTTTGGCTGTTGGCAGCACACATTCCGGGCCAGCTGAATGTAAAGGCAAACTCTCTCAGCCGGCGAGCGGTGGTCAGCTATGAGTGGGAGCTGAACACAGAGATTCTCTCTGAACTTTTTTGCCATTTGGGCACTCCAGAAGTAGACTTCTTTGCGACGTCATTGAGCAAGAAACTTCCTCTTTATGCTTCCAGGAACGGACTCGGAGGCTCTTCCCTGGGGGATGCTCTTGGAATTCCGTGCACAACACGAGGGCTTACACCTTCCCGCCTCTTCCTCTGCTTCACCGGGTGCTATGCAAGCTCAGGAACACGTTGAATTGCACTCTCCTGTTCATAGCCCCGTGGTGGCCAGCCAGACTCTGGTTTTCGGATCTTCAGCATCTGTCAGTCTGCTCATCTATCAGGCTTCAGCTGATTCCCGACCTGCTTCATCAGAGAGATCAGCAGATGTGGCACCCCTTCCCACCTTCATTCTGATTGGCGCCCTGGTGCCTGAGTTCAAATCTTTAGAGATTTTCAATCTGTCCGCTGATAATATGCGTTTTATCCAAGCGGCTTGAAAACCTTCAACCAGGTCTCAGTATAAGAGCAAATGGCTCTGTTTTTGTCCCTGGTGTTTAGCTAAAGAGCTGGACCCCAGAAAAGCTGTCATTGATACAGTCCAGTCTTTCATTTTTCATCTGGCGGCTTCGGGCATGCATGTCTTGTCCTTTAGGACTTACTTGTCGGCTGCTGCCGCTTACCTGTCCACGGACTCCTGCTCTTTTTCATTGATAAATCCTGTCATTAAAAAGTATTTGCAGGTCTTTTGCATCTATATCCACCTGTGCGTAACCCGTATCCCAGGTGGGATCTGAACGTGGTACTTACTGCTCCGTCATAAACCCATTCGAGCCCATGGCTACGGCACACTTGAAATTCATTTAATGGAAAATGGCTTTTCTGATTGCGGTGACTTCGGCAAGGCGGGTAAGCGAACTTCAGGCCTTGTCGGTAGAGCACCCATTTCTCACCTTTCATGAGGATAAGGTTGTCCCCCGGACCAATCCTTCTTTCCTTCCGAATGTGTTATCCGATTTTCATCTGAACCAGTCTATTTCCTTGCCTGTCTTTTTACCAGAACTGGCTTCAGATGCCGAGAGGGTTCTACATAATTTGGATGTAAGCCGAGCTCTTAGGTTTTATTTGGAAAGAACATCTATTCTTCAGAGCTCTTCCTAGCTCTTGGTGACCTTCGGAGACCCGAAAGGAAAGCCGGCCTCGAAGGCAACTATCTCCCGATGGATTGCTTCATGTATCTCTGAGGCTTATACCGTTCAGGGCCTTCAGTCTCCGAAGGGAATTCATGCCCATCTTGTGCGGGGCAAGGCAGCTGCCATTGCCTTCCAAAAATATGTTCCCTGAGAAACCATTGCCAAAGCAGCTACATGAGCTTCCCCATCAGCTTTTGTGAAACATTACTGCCTAGATCTGAGCTCCAGGCCTGATGCTCAGTTCGGGCAGGCTGTTCTAGAAACCTCTTTCAATAAAGAAGTTCCATCCACCCGTTATTCTGTAAGGAGTGCTTGGTAATCTCCCTAAAGTATAGAGGAAAGGGGACAGGACATAGGAGTATAATAAAGTTACTCACCGTAGTGACTACCTTACTCCTAGTCCCCTTTCCTCCATACGCCCACCCGCCGTCCCCCCTAAGTATCCTCTATTATTGCTTTAATGGTCTCAGACCTGGCAATGGTAAAGGACTAAAGGGCGATGCGTGGGGTGGAGCTAAGGAGGGCGGGGAGAAGGACACATTTTCAATTTGATGCTTTTTTACAAAAGTGTTCCCGTCCCATCTCACAAGACGGAATGTCCCTAAAAGCATGGAGGAAAGGGGACTATGGACTAGGAGTAAGGCAGTCACTTTGGTGAGTAACTTTATTATTCTCTTCCATCCTGTTAGACATCTGAAAGACCATGCACGTAACCCTTACATGTTTTCCAGGTGGTTAAAATACTAAATCTGCGGGATTCCAAGATGGGGGCCGTGGCAAGGAGACTTGTGCGAGTGTCTCTCCCGGCGGGCCACAATTATAAAAGATCTAAAATAGTTTTGGAACCTGAAAGCAACCAGAGTATACTGCCGGAAAGGTCCAGCTGGGGTGCTGGCCCAGAAACATAGGCACGCTGAGCCTCGGGCAAAGAGAAGCAGGGGAACGTGGCAGTGTGGGGACACTCCACCACCAGAAGATACCGTTGGCCGGCAGATACCGGCCTAAAACATAGAGAACGTGGCAGGGTGCGGGGGTGACAGTGAGAGGCACAGGCCCACTTCAGCATCCAGGCAGAACGTAAGAGCATCAGAGCCATAGGAGTGGTGACTACTTAGTGCGCAGGGAATCGAGGAAAGCAGCTGGCAGAAAGTGAGGTTGCACAGCGAGGGCACACTTTGAGGAGGGACCGCACCAATCCCTGATGGCCGGCCAGCGTGGGCGCCCTTCCTTGAGCAGCGAATAAAAAGAGTACGACCGAGCCCAGGGAAACAGGGCGAGTGGGGGGTCGATACCAGCCGTTCAGAGGAATAATAGAGGCCAGCCCCCCTTACCCATAACACTGAGCAGGACATCTGAATGCCACATTGTCTCCCGCAGAGGAAGAGGAACGCTTCCACACCCCCCTCCGATATAAGGGTGCCACGGGTTGCGGATACACAACGATGAGGGAGAAATACCTGGACAGGCAGGAACAGTCAATGCGACCCCAATCGAAAGGAAGGGGGCCGCAACGAAAAGCAAAGTTGCTCACCAGATCACCAGAGAGGTGACACACGCTCCCCCAGACTAGAAGAGGGAACCAGCAGCAGTAGAACCACAGACACAATTGAGCCGGCGCCCGGGGATACCACCTGGAGGCTGCCACAGAATCCTGAGCTGCACTATGGTAAGGGTGGAGTGGGAGTAAAGGTAAAGGGATAGCTCCACTAATATATGAAGTGGACTCAAAGGGGACAACGCTCACAATCCACAACTACTACCCACCATCCGCAAGTGCTATAACCAGCGTGGATTATGGCAAATATTTAAAGAAAATAAAGAAAATAATTAGAGGGCAGAAATCACTGCGCCCCCCCCTCCCCCTTGAGGCAGAACACTCAACCACTCAACTCCCCTGCCCAGAAAGAGAACCCCCCTGCTGAGAAGTTACAAGGGAATGCATGTGAAGAGTGGGCAGAGAGCCAGGGAGAGCACCAATAGAGGTGGGGTGTGGATTAATGAATACTTAGACGGCCAGGACCGAGTGGAAAAGACGCTTGTAGAGTGGACCTGGACCCACAATGCCACAAACCCACGGCATACTCATCGGGTACAAAGCAGAGGGATGTATGAAACCAGCAGGGGTGCAAAGGACACTACGGCCCTCATTACGACCCTGGCGGAGGACCATGGTGCAATTTGCACCATGGTCCATGGCGCTAAGCTGCCAACTCCGCCATGGGGGTTGGCGGATTTACCGCCCCATTCCGACCTTGGCGGGGCGGTAAGTCCCCAATCCCCATTTACCCTTCCCCATTCCCATTTTTGCCCCATAGGGTATAATGGGAGTGGGGAAGGCGTTAATTACGCCACCGTAAATTATGGTGGCGTAATTAACAACAAGTCCCGTAGCGCCATGGATTTTTCCGCCTGCAAAAAGCAGGCGTAAAAATCAACGGGACGCTACGGGAACTCGTAGTCAGGCGGAAAGGTGCGCCATGGTTTACGCTGGCGTAAACACCTTTCCGCCAGGGTCGTAATGAGGGCCTACATCCATAACACTGCGGTGGGTAAGCCGCTCCAGTCTTCCAGGAGAGAGCAAGAGCTTGCCCCCCTCATAAGACCCACAAGGAAATGTAAAGTGAACCCACTAACACCATATGTAGGATCTGTGCTTCCACAACATCGTCAGTACATAACGTATTCCAACAGGCATAGACCCACTTGCACCTCCATCGAGGGATAGGCTGCAGAATAAGGGGAAGATCCGACCTCCCCCTATTACTCTAAAACAAGGCAGCACCGAAGAGGGGGAACTTCATTAGATCAAAAGGGTGCAGCACTCGACCTGCAAGAATATACCGGACGTTATCATAGGGGTTGGACCAGGAATAAAGCACACGACTCACCAGAAGAGGGGTGTTACAAATGGAAAGGGTCAAGCGTCATTAATAAAGCGGACAGATGTCCAAATCAAGAGGGAAAGGGGCTCAGGCCACACCTCAACACCAGGCTCCTAGACAGGACTCAAGCCTGATCCAGGTGTGGACCAACGATAATTGTACCACGAGCAAGGGAAGAACCCAAGAGGAAACGCAGATGGACCAGGATCAGACCCCCACACAATCAGCGGCTGCCACGAAAGAGGATATGCATGTCTGGCTCAAGGATCTCCAGGAGAAATTCATGACCACGGTACAGGATCAATTTAATTCAATCAAAGATGATATGAAACAAGTGGTCCACGAACACTAAGGTTGGATGTTGCTAAAATAGAAGAACGCAGCGACACCCTGGATAGAGTGGTCCAAAACATGGATGAAGAAGCACCACAAAGCAATGAGTCCGAAGAACATCTGGTATGCCTCACACACAACCTAGTACTCCAGTGTGAGGACCTGGAAAACCGCTCACGCAGGTCCGACATCCGAATCAAGATTGTGGTTGAGTCGGTAGAGGACAAAGACCTCAAGGAGGCCGTTCAGCAAGTGTTTAAAGACATTCTGGCGAATGTGGACGAAGAGGAAATCTTGATAGACAGGATACATAGGGTGGGCCCGTGAAGAATGGGAGAACCTAGCGCACACCCCTGAGATGTGCTGGCCACCCTCACCTCCTATCTACAGAAGCAACGGATATTACGGAATGCTAGAGTAATGGACCACATCAGAATGAATGGAGTTGAAATTCAGCTCTTCCAGGACCTGGTACAAGTAAGCTTCAAAAAAGGAGTGATGGCCCCCATGGTGAAGGAATTGGTGGCTAAAAAGATAAGATATAAGTGGACCTTTCCATTCGGCCTTCTCTTCGCATGGGAGGGCAAACAGCAAAGCGTGGCTATATGTGAGGAAAGGTTCCATAACCTACATCCACGAGAAGAAGAGAGAGATACGGAGAAGCTCACAGCAAGGGAAGGACCGTGAAGAAGACTGTTGGAATGGAAGACGATGTACCCCAACCAGAAACACCATGGACACAAGTAATGAGGGATACGAAATGGGGGCCAGCTTATCCGCCCCCCCGAACCCCCCTAGCAGACAGGGGTTATCCCTCCTGATGGGAGATCAGAAGCAACGTACCAAAGGGGCAGAAGAGAATACTGTTCCAAGAACCAGTCGGCACCCGCGGCTCGGCCGGGACTTCCACCAGAATCTGGGTGAGAACACAAGGGTTAATGTGGGCTTTAGGATTCCCCGTTGAGTATGCAGAGGGCCAGGAGTGTAGGGCAACTCACCCATGCAACCTTAAGTACCTGGGTCCTGCTTGGATCAGTTTGTGGAGAGTTGAAGAGTTCACAAGTTGGGGGTGGGAGGGGAGAGGGGAAAAGAGTTATGCAAGGAGGGAGTGCCGGAAGAGAAGTATGGGTACTGGGTCGGGATTCCAAGAAGGAACTCTAATACGGGAAAACAGAGATGGGAGGGCTGAAAATTCTAACATTTAACGTGAGGGGTCTAAACACCCAGGTAAAAAGAAAAACGGTGGAAAATTGTCTTCATAGAGATGGGTACGATATTGTAATGCTACAAGAAACGCATATCAGGATGAAAGATAAGGCAAAACTATACCTAAAGGGGTATAGACAAGTCATACAATCTAACGCGACAGAGAAAAAGGCGGGGGTCCTCATGGCATTCCGCAACACCTTGAAGATACAAGTACATGACACTAGAACAGACGAGGTGGGAAGATTTGATTTCGTAAATGTGACTCTCGAAGGACACCCACTGACACTAGTATCTATATATGCACTAAACATGGGACAGGACGGTTTCATGAGGGATGTCCTGGGGAAACTCAAAGAGTTCGCGAAAGGAGAGATGGTGCTGGGAGGGGATCTGAATATAGAATGGCTACCCAACATAGATAGGAGTGGTGGAACCCAACAGAGCCAGGAGACGCCCATGAACAACCTCCGCCAGATGTTGGGAAATCTAGCGCTATGCGTTGTATGGGGGGAGGGGAAAGGCCAACAAAAAGGGTTCTCACACTTTTCCCATGTGTACAACACGATGTCCAGAATAGGCTACTTTTGGGTATCATTGGGGCTGCTAGGGAAGGTCAAAGAAATGGACATAGGGCCCATCTCGATTTCAGATCGCGCCCCCCTGTGGTTAGAGATCACATTTCCAGGTAGAAACAAGGGACTGTGGAGGTGGAGACTTTTGCAAGACCTGCTTCTAGATCCCATACTGGAAAACCATATCGGAGAAAGGATCAAGGAGTATTTCAAGCTTAATGACACGGAGAAGGTGTTGCTGGGGACAGTGTGGGATGCCTTCAAGGCAGTGGTGAGGGGCCATATGATTGCCCTAAAGGCAGCCAGGGATAATCGGAGGCTTCAATGGGAAAGAGAATTAGAAGGGAACCTTAGCGACATTCAGAGGGAAATTATTCAGAACCCCAGTAACAAGTTGAAGAGAGCCCTAAGACACGTGCAGGGCCAACTTGAAACAATGTGTACAAAACGAGCGGAAACGAGCCTACTACACCTAAAACATAGATTTGATATGAAGGCTAATAAGGAGGGCAAGCTTTTAGCTAGACAACTGAGAGCCAAACAGAATAATGGAACGATCAAAACCATACAAAATAAATTGGGGGAGGTGCAGACACGTATTGGGGAGGTCTTTCAAGATTACTATCAATCTCTATACAAGTCAGACAACCTGGATAGTGTAGAACAAGAATCATACTTAAACACAGTGACCATACCACACATTCCGGACACAGATAAACAATCCCTGGAGAGGGAAATCAGTGAAGAGGAGGTAAAAAAAGGCCATAGCAGGACTACTGTTAAATAAAGCCCCAGGCCCTGACGGCTATACAGCCATCTTCTAGAGGAAATATAAAGATGTACTAACAACATTCCTGATGAGGCTATTTAACTTCAAAGAGGTAGGGAACATCACAGCATCCATGAATGAGGCCATGGTCCAGGTATTTCACACACCGGGGAAGGATCCAACACACCCGGGATCTTACAGCCCGATGGCCCTTATATGCCTCGACGCGAAATTGTACACAAAAGTCCTGGCAGATAGATTGTCACACCTTCTCCCAGACTTGCTTGATTTAGACCAATAAGGCTTCATTCCGGGCAGACAAAGCCATGAGAACACAAGACAAATTATTCATTTGCTGGAGAAGATTGGCATAACTAAGACCCCTGCAATATTGCTCTTGGTGGACACCGAAAAAGCATTCGACCGAGTAGAATGGTCACTACTCTTCCGAATTCTAAAACATAAGGGGATAGGGAAGCGGTTCATAATAATGGTTTAAGCAAACTACAACTCACCATCCATCAGAATAGTGATAAATGGAGAGGTCTCTGGGGAAGTCAAGATTTCCAGGGGGAACAAACACGGTTTCCCGTTGTCCCTGCTGATGTATGCCATTTTCCTAGAACCCCTACTAATCAGATTTGGAGAATCAACCATACTGAAAGGGATAGAAATGGCAGGTAGGTCAAATAAAGTGGTGGTGTACGCAGATGATATGTTACTGGCCCTCACAGACCCATTACAATCCCTACCGGAGGCGATACAGCAGCTAGACAGCTTCCGAGGAGTCGGAAATCTGAGCTCTTAATATTAGCGGGGGACCAAGATGAGATGAGGAAAGATGCGAGGTCCCTACAACTGTGGATTGCAAAAAAGGATTACATATTTGGGCATAACCCTCACAGACCGGTGGGGCACCTATATTGGGGGAACTACCCTCAACTATTAAAAGAATTGAGCGGGACCTGGGAAGATGGAACCCCCTAATGAGTTTGAGTTGGGTTAGAATGGTATCGATAAAAATGAACACCCTCCCCAAATTGCTATATTACTTTCAGGCTATCCTGATTAAAGTCCACAAATCATTCTTTAAGGCCATCACACTATATATATATGTATATATATATATATATATATATATATATATATATTACATGGCCACAGTAGTGGCCATGTAGTTATGGTTAAGTTGCTGTTTCCATAGGAAGAGCACTTTTTGGGCGGCTTATAACTTCGCTCTCCGTGGACGAATCCTCACTAAACTTTGCAAAAAAAGTATTTGGGTCACTCTGAATTTTTTTGCAAAGTTTGGTGAGGACTCGTCCAGGGGGGGCAAAGTTATAGGGGGGGTCCCAAAACTTTTTTTTTTCCCATAGACTGAATGGGAAAAAACTTTGCTCGCGCCTACAGCCCAAACCGTTGGACGGATTTACACCAAATTTGCGACAGGAGCGGCGGCTTGGTCCCGAAAGCGTGCTTTGCTTTATTTGGTGTAAATCCGTCTAGTAGTTTTTAAAAAAATTACAAAAATGTAAGTGAAAAAAATTAGTGATATCTGTGTTCGCTTCGCAGACACACTTCCCTGTTCACTCCGCGGACAGGACGGTGATTGGGCAAGCAGCTTGCAAGATGTCTGCGGACATCTGACGTGCTCTCTCCTTGGATGCGTGAAAGCGTGCAGTGCGTCTGGCTTCAGAGACGCCCGGCATCTTTGTTCCTCGCATGAGAGGCTTTGTATCCCGCCTGCACAGTAAGTCCCCCACCCCCGCTCATGCCCGTGTCTGTCTCCTGTTCCTTCCACCCCTCGCTCATGTCCGTGTGTCTTTCTCCCTCCCGCCCACCCCCCGCTCATGCCCCGCTCGTCTCTCCCACCCGCCCACCCCCTGCTCATGCCCTGTGTGTCTCTCCCACCCCCGCTCATGTCCGTGTGTCTCTCCCCACCCGCCGCCCACCCCCCGCTCATATCCGTGTGTCTCTCCCCACCCGCCGCCCACTCCCCGCTCATGTCCGTGTGTCTCTCCCCGCCCGCCGACCACCCCCCCGCTCATGTCCGTGTGTCTCTCCCCGCCCACCCCCCGCTCATGTCCGTGTGTCTCTCCCCACCCGCCGCCCACCCCCCGCTCATGCCCCGTGTCTCTCTCCCTCCCCCACCCCCTCTCATGCCCCGTGTGTCTCTCCCCCGCCCGCCCACCCCCGCTCATGCCCCGTGTGTCTCTCTCCCCTTCCCCCCACCCCCCGCTCATGCCCCGTGTCTCTCTCCCTCCCCCCACCCCCGCTCATGCCCGTGTCTCTCCCCCTCCCGCCCACCCCCCGCTCATGCCCCATGTGTGTCTCCCCCTCCCGCCCACCCCCCGCTCATGCCCCGTGTGTCTCTCCCCCTCCCGCCCATGCCCCGTGTGTTTCTCTCCCTCCCTCCACCCCCGCTCATGCCCCGTGTGTCTCTTTCCCCTCCACCCCCGCTCATGCCCCGTGTCTCTCTCCCCTTCCCCTCACCCCCCGCTCATGCCCCGTGTGTCTCTCTCCCTCCCCCACCCCCTCTCATGCCCCGTGTGTCTCTCCCCCGCCCACCCCCGCTCATGCCCCGTGTGTCTCTCTCCCCTTTCCCCCACCCCCCGCTCATGCCCCGTGTGTCTCTCTCCCTCCCCCACCCCCTCTCATGCCCCATGTGTCTCTCACCCTCCCGCCCACCCCCCGCTCATGCCCCGTGTGTCTCTCCCCCTCCCGCCCATGCCCCGTGTGTTTCTCTCCCTCCCTCCACCCCCGCTCATGCCCCGTGTGTCTCTTTCCCCTCCACCCCCGCTCATGCCCCGTGTATCTCTCCCCTTCCCCTCACCCCCCGCTCATGCCTCGTGTCTCTCTCCCCCCACCCCCGCTCTTGCCCCGTGTGTCTTTCCGCCTCCCGCCAACCCCGCTCTTGCCCTGTGTCTCTTCCCCCCTCCCGCCCAGCCCCACTCATGCCCCCTCCCGCCCACCCCCGCTCTTGCCCCGTGTCTCTTTGCCCCTCCCTCCCACCCCCGCTCTTGCCCCGTGTCTCATTCCCCCTCCCGCCCACCCCAGCTCTTGCCCCGTGTCTCTTTGCCCCTTCCGCCCACCCCCGCTCTTGCCCCGTGTCTTTCCCCCTCCTGCCCACCACCGCTCTTGCCCCGTGTCTTTCCCCCTCCCGCCCACCCCCGCTCTTGCCCTGTGTCTTTCCCCCTCCCGTCCACCCCCGCTCATGCCCTGTGTCTCTCCCCCTCCCACCCACACCCCACTCATGTCCCGTGTGTCTCTCCCCCTCCCGCTCATGCCCCGTGTGTCTCTTTCCCTCCCCCACCCCCCGCTCATGCCCCGTGTCTCTCTCTCCCTCCCCCCGCTCATGCCCCGTGTCTCTCTCCCTCCTCCCCCACCCCCGCTCATGCCCCGTGTGTCTCTCTCTCCTTCCCCCCACCCCCCGCTCATGCCCTGTGTGTGTCTCTCCCCGTCCCCCCACCCCCCGCTCATGCCCCGTGTGTCTCTATCCCTCCCCACCCCCGCTCATGCCCCGTGTCTCTCTCTCTCTCCCTCCCGCCCACCCCCCGCTCATGCCCCGTGTGTCTCTCTCCCTCCCGCCCACCCCCGCTCATGCCCCGTGTCTCTCTCTCTCTCCCTCCCGCCCACCCCCCGCTCATGCCCCGTGTGTCTCTCTAACTCCCGCCCACCCCCGCTCATGCCCTGTGTCTCTCTCCCTCCCGCCCACCCCCCCGCTCATGCCCAGTGTCTGTCTCCTGTTCCCCCCACCCGCTCATGCTCCGTGTCTGTCTCCTGTTCCCCCCACCCGCTCATGTCCCGTGTCTCTCTCCTGTTGCCCCCCAACCCCCGCTCATCCCCTGTGTCTGTCTCCTGTGTCTCCCTCGTGTTCCCCCCACCCCCCGCTCATGCCCCGTGTTTCCCTCGTGTTACCCCCCCCACCACCCCCGCTCATGCCCTGTGTCTCCCTCGTGTTCCTCCCCACCCCCCGCTCATGCCCCGTGTCTCCCACATGTTCCTCCCCACCCGCTGCTCATGCCCCATGTCTCTCTCGTGTTCCCCCCACCACCGCTCATGCCCCGTGTCTGTCTCTGTCTCCTGTTCCTCCCACCCCCCGCTCATGCCCCGTGTCTGTCTCATGTTGGCACCCACGCCCCCGCTCATGCCCCGTGTCTGTTCTCCCCACCTCCCGCTCATGCCCCGTGTCTGTCTCCTGTTCCCCCCACCCCCCGCTCATGCCCCGTGTCTGTCTCCTGTTCCCCCCCCGCTCATGCCCTGTGTCTCTTCTGTTGCCCCCCCACCCCCTGCTCATGCCCCGTGTCTGTCTCCTGTACCCCCACCCCCCGCTCATGCCCCGTTTCTGTCTCCTGTTGTCCCCACCCATGCCCCGTGTCTCTCTCCTGTTGCCCCCACGCCCCCCGCTCATGCCCCGTGTCTCTCTCCTGTTGCCCCCATGCCCCCCGCTCATGCCCCGTGTCTCTCTCCTGTTCCCCCACCCCCCCGCTCTTGCCCCGTGTCTGTCTCTGATGTTCCCCCCACTCCCCCGCTCTCTCTCTTGTTTCCCCCCACTCCCCCGCTCATGCCCGTGTCTGTCTCCTGTACCCCCCACCCCCGGCTCATGCACCGTGTCTGTCTCCTGTTGTCCCCACCCATGCCCCGTGTCTCTCTCCTGTTGCCCCCACGCCCCCCGCTCATGCCCCGTGTCTCTCTCCTGTTCCCCCCAACCCCCGCTCATGCCCCGTGTCTCTCTCCTGTTCCCCCCACCCCCCGCTCATGCCCCGTGTCTGTCTCCTGTTCCGCCCACCCCCGCTCATGCCCCGTGTCTGTCTCCTGTTCCCCCCACCCCCTGCTCATGCCCCGTGTGTCTCTCTCCCCTTCACCCCACCCCCCGCTCTTGCCCCGTGTCTTTCCCCCTCCCGCCCACCCCCGCTCTTGCCCTGTGTCTTTCCCCCTCCCGTCCACCCCCGCTCATGCCCTGTGTCTCTCCCCCTCCCACCCACACCCCACTCATGTCCCGTGTGTCTCTCCCCCTCCCGCTCATGCCCCGTGTGTCTCTTTCCCTCCCCCCACCCCCCGCTCATGCCCCGTGTCTCTCTCTCCCTCCCCCGCTCATGCCCCGTGTCTCTCTCCCTCCCCCCCACCCCCGCTCATGCCTCGTGTGTCTCTCTCTCCTTCCCCCCACACCCCGCTCATGCCCTGTGTGTGTCTCTCTCCGTCCCCCCACCCCCCGCTCATGCCCCGTGTGTCTCTATCCCTCCCCCCCACCCCCGCTCATGCCCCGTGTCTCTCTCTCTCTCCCTCCCGCCCACCCCCCGCTCATGCCCCGTGTGTCTCTCTCCCTCCCGCCCACCCCCGCTCATGCCCCGTGTCTCTCTCTCTCTCCCTCCCGCCCACCCCCCGCTCATGCCCCGTGTGTCTCTCTAACTCCCGCCCACCCCTGCTCATGCCCTGTGTCTCTCTCCCTCCCGCCCACCCCCCTGCTCATGCCCCGTGTGTCTCTCTCCCTCCCGCCCACCCCCCGCTCAAGCCCTGTGTGTCTCTCCCCCTCCCGCCCACCCCCCGCTCATGCCCCGTGTATCTCCCTCCCGCCCACCCCCCGCTCATGCCCCGTGTGTGTCTCTCCCTCCCGCCCACCCCCCGCTCATGCCCCGTGTGTCTCTCTCCCCTTCACCCCACCCCCCGCTCATGCCCCGTGTCTGTCTTCTGTTCCCCCAGCTCATGCCCCATGTCTGTCTCCTGTTCGCCCCACCCCGCGCTCATGCCCCGTGTCTGTCCTGTTCCCCCCACCCCCCGCTCATGCCCCGTGTCTATCTCCTGTTCCCCCCCGCTCATGCCCAGTGTCTGTCTCCTGTTCCCCCCACCCGCTCATGCTACGTGTCTGTCTCCTGTTCCCCCCACCCGCTCATGTCCCGTGTCTCTCTCCTGTTGCCCCCCAACCCCCGCTCATCCCCTGTGTCTGTCTCCTGTGTCTCCCTCGTGTTCCCCCCACCCCCCGCTCATGCCCCGTGTTTCCCTGGTGTTACCCCCCCCACCACCCCCGCTCATGCCCTGTGTCTCCCTCGTGTTCCTCCCCACCCCCGCTCATGCCCCGTGTCTCCCACATGTTCCTCCCCACCCGCTGCTCATGCCCCATGTCTCTCTCGTGTTCCCCCCACCACCGCTCATGCCCCGTGTCTGTCTCTGTCTCCTGTTCCTCCCACCCCCCGCTCATGCCCCGTGTCTGTCTCATGTTGGCACCCACGCCCCCGCCCCGTGTCTGTTCTCCCCACCTCCCGCTCATGCCCCGTGTCTGTCTCCTGTTCCCCCCACCCCCCGCTCATGCCCCGTGTCTGTCTCCTGTTCCCCCCCCGCTCATGCCCTGTGTCTCTTCTGTTGCCCCCCCACCCCCTGCTCATGCCCCGTGTCTGTCTCCTGTACCCCCACCCCCCGCTCATGCCCCGTTTCTGTCTCCTGTTGTCCCCACCCATGCCCCGTGTCTCTCTCCTGTTGCCCCCACGCCCCCCGCTCATGCCCCGTGTCTCTCTCCTGTTGCCCCCACGCCCCCCGCTCATGCCCCGTGTCTCTCTCCTGTTCCCCCCACCCCCCCCGCTCTTGCCCCGTGTCTGTCTCTGATGTTCCCCCCCACTCCCCCGCTCTCTCTTGTTTCCCCCCACTCCCCCGCTCATGCCCGTGTCTGTCTCCTGTACCCCCCACCCCCCGCTCATGCACCGTGTCTGTCTCCTGTTGTCCCCACCCATGCCCCGTGTCTCTCTCCTGTTGCCCCCACGCCCCCCGCTCATGCCCCGTGTCTCTCTCCTGTTCCCCCCAACCCCCGCTCATGCCCCGTGTCTCTCTCCTGTTCCCCCCACCCCCCGCTCATGCCCCGTGTCTGTCTCCTGTTCCGCCCACCCCCCGCTCATGCCCCGTGTCTGTCTCCTGTTCCCCCCACCCCCCGCTCATGCCCCGTGTGTCTCTCTCACCTTCACCCCACCCCCCGCTCATGCCCCGTGTCTGTCTCCTGTTCGCCCCACCCCCGCTCATGCCCCGTGTCTATCTCCTGTTTCCCCCCAAACCCCTGCTCATGCCCCGTGTCTGTCTCCTGTTCCCCCCACCCGCTCATGCCCCGTGTCTGTCTCCTGTTGCCCCGCCGCTCATGCCCCGTGTCTGTCTCCTGTTCCCCCCCCGCTCATGTCCCGTGTCTCTCTCCTGTTGCCCCCCAACCCCCGCTCATCCCCTGTGTCTGTCTCCTGTACCCCCCCATCCCCCGCTCATGCCCCGTGTCTCTCTCCTGTTGCCCCCCACCCCCTGCTCATGCTCCGTGTCTCTCCTGTACCCCCCAACCCCCGCTCATGCCCCGTGTCTCTCTCCTGTTGCCCCCCACTCTCTCTCCTGTTGCCCCCCACTCCCCCGCTCATGCCCCGTGTCTGTCTCTGTTGTTCCCCCCCACCCCCGCTCATGCCCCGTGTCTGTCTCCTGTTGCCCCCCACCCCCCGCTCATGCCCCGTGTCTGTGTCCTGTACCCCTGTCTCCTGTACCCCCCCACCCCCCGCTCATGCCCTGTGTCTGCCTTCTGTTCCCCCCACCCCCCGCTCATGCCCCGTGTCTGTCTCCTGTTCCCCCACCCCCTGCTCATGCCCTATGTCTGTCTCCTGTTGCCCCCACCCATGCCCCGTTTCTGTGTCCTGTACCCCTGTCTCCTGTACCCCCCACTCCGCGCTCATGCCCCGTGTCTCTCTCCTGTTGCCCCCCACCCCCCACTCATGTCCCGTGTCTGTCTCCTGTTCCCCCCACCCCCCACTCATGTCCCGTGTCTGTCTCCTGTACCCCCCCACTCCGCGCTCATGCCCCGTGTCTCTCTCCTGTTGCCCCCCACCCCCCACTCATGTCCCGTGTCTGTCTCCTGTTGCCCCCCACCCCCCGCTCATGCCCTGTGTCTCCCTCGTGTTCCCCCCACCCCCCGCTCATGCCCCGTGTTTCCCTGGTGTTACCCCCCCCACCACTCCCGCTCATGCCCCGTGTCTCCCTCGTGTTCCTCCCCACCCCCCGCTCATGCCCCGTGTCTCCCTCATGTTCCTCCCCACCCGCTGCTCATGCCCCATGTCTCTCTCGTGTTCCCCCCACCACCGCTCATGCCCCGTGTCTGTCTCCTGTTCCTCCCACCCCCCGCTCATGCCCCGTGTCTGTCTCCTGTTGGCACCCACGCCCCCGCTCATGCCCCGTGTCTGTTCTCCCCACCTCCCGCTCATGCCCCGTGTCTGTCTCCTGTTTCCCCCACCCCCCTCATGCCCCGTGTCTGTCTCCTGTTCCCCCCACCCCCGCTCATGCCCTGTGTCTCTTCTGTTGCCCCCCCACCCCCTGCTCATGCCCCGTGTCTGTCTCCTGTACCCCCCACCCCGCTCATGCCCCGTGTCTGTCTCCTGTTGTCCCCACCCATGCCCCGTGTCTCTCTCCTGTTGCCCCCACGCCCCCCGCTCATGCCCCGTGTCTCTCTCCTGTTCCCCCCACCCCCCCGCTCTTGCCTCGTGTCTGTCTCTGATGTTCCCCCCACTCCCCCGCTCTCTCTCCTGTTTCCCCCCACTCCCCCGCTCATGCCCGTGTCTTTCTCCTGTACCCCCCACCCCCGCTCATGCCCCGTGTCTGTCTCCTGTTGTCCCCACCCATGCCCCGTGTCTCTCTCCTGTTGCCCCCACGCCCCCCGCTCATGCCCAGTGTCTCTCTCCTGTTCCTCCCACCCCCCCGCTCATGCCCCGTTTCTCTCTCCTGTTCCCCCCACCCCCCGCTCATGCCCCGTGTCTGTCTCCTGTTCCCCCCACCCCCCGCTCATGCCCCGTGTCTCTTCTGTTGCCCCCCACCCCCCGCTCATGCCCCGTGTCTGTCTCCTGTTGCCCCCCACCCCCCGCTCATGCCCCGTGTCTGTCTCCTGTTCCCCCCACCCCCCGCTCATGCCCCGTGTCTCTTCTGTTGCCCCCCACCCCCGCTCATGCCCCGTGTCTCTCCTGTTGCCCCCCACCCCCCGCTCATGCCCCGTGTCTCTCCTGTACCCCCACCCCCCGCTCATGCTCCGTGTCTGTCTCCTGTTCCCCCCACCCCCCGCTCATGCTCCGTGTCTGTCTCCTGTACCCCCCACCCCCCGCTCATGCCCCGTGTCTGTCTCCTGTTGCCCCCGCCCCCCGCTCATGCCCCGTGTCTGTCTCTGTTGTTCCCCCCACCCCCCGCTCATGCCCCGTGTCTGTCTCCTGTACCCCCCACCCCCACCCATGCCCCGTGTCTGTCTCCTGTTGCCCCCCCGCTCATGCCCCGTGTCTCTCTCCTGTTGCCCCCCACCCCCCGCTCATGCCCCGTGTCTCTCTCCTGTTGCCCCGACCCCCCCCGTTCATGCCCCCTGTCTGTCTCCTGTTGCCCCCCACCCCCGCTCATGCCCTGTGTCTCCCTCGTGTTCCCCGCACCCCCCTCTCATGCCCCGTGTCTGTCTCCTGTTCCCCCCACCCCCCGCTCATGCCCCGTGTCTATTCTGTTGCCCCCCACCCCCGCTCATGCCCTGTCTCTCCTGTTGCCCCCCACCCCCCGCTCATGCCCCGTGTCTAATCTGTTGCCCCCCACCCCCCGCTCATGCCCCGTGTTGCCCCCACCCCCCGCTCATGCCCCGTGTTTCCCTCGTGTTACCCCCCACCCCCCCGCTCATGCCCCGTGTTTCCCTCGTGTTACCCCCCAGCCCCCACTCATGCCCCTTGTCTCTCTCCTTTCCCCCCCACCCCCGCTCATGTCCCGTGTGTGCCCTGTACCCACCCGCTCATGCCCCGTGTCTGTCTCCTGTTCCCCCCACCCCCCGCTCATGCCCCCTGTCTGTCTCCTGTTCCCCCACCCCCCGCTCATGCCCCGTGTCTCTTCTGTTGCCCCCCACCTCCCGCTCATGCCCCGTGTCTGTCTCCTATTGCCCCCCACCCCCTCGCTCATGCCCCATGTCTGTCTCCTGTTCCCCCCACCCCCCGCTCATGCCCGGTGTCTGTCTCCTGTTCCCCCACCCCCCGCTCATGCCCCGTGTCTCTTCTGTTGCCCCCCACCCCCGCTCATGCCCCTGTCTCTTCTGTTGCCCCCCACCCCCGCTCATGCCCGTGTCTCTCCTGTTGCCCCCCACCCCCGCTCATGCTCCGTGTCTGTCTCCTGTTCCCCCCACCCCCTGCTCATGCCCCGTGTCTGTTCTCCCCACCCCTCGCTCATGCCCCGTGTCTCTTCTGTTGCCCCCCAACCCCCGCTCATGCCCAGTGTCTCTTCTGTTGCCCCCCACCCCCTGCTCATGCCGCGTGTCTGTCTCCTGTTGCCCCCCACCCCCCACTCATGCCCTGTGTCTGTCTCCTGTTGCCCCCACCCCCCACTCATGCCCCGTGTCTGTCTCCTGTACCCCCACCCCCGCTCATGCCCCGTGTCTGTCTCCTGTTGCCCCCACCCCCCACTCATGCCCTGTGTCTGTCTCCTGTTGCCCCCCACCCCCCACTCATGCCCCGTGTCTGTCTCCTGTACCCCCACCCCCGCTCATGCCCCGTGTCTGTCTCCTGTTGCCCCCACCCCCCACTCATGCCCTGTGTCTGTCTCCTGTACCCCCCACCCCCCACCCCCCACTCATGCTCCGTGTCTGTCTCCTGTTGCCCCCCACCCCCGCTCATGCCCCGTGTCACTCTCGTGTTCCCCCACCACCGCTCATGCTCCATGTCTTTTCTGTTGCCCCCCACCCCCCGCTCATGCCCCGTGTCTGTCTCCAGTTCCCCCCACCCCATCTCATGCCCCCTGTCTGTCTTCTGTTGCCCCCCTGCTCATGCCCCGTGTCTCTCTCCTGTTGCCCCCCACCCCCTGCTCATGCCCCGTGTCTGTCTCCAGTTCCCCCCACCCCCCGCTCATGCCCCGTGTCTGTCTCCTGTTGCCCCCCTGCTCATGCCCCGTGTCTCTCTCCTGTTGCCCCCCACCCCCCGCTCATGCCCCGTGTCTCCCTCGTGTTCCCCCCCACCCCCGCTCTTGCCCCGTGTCTCCCTCGTGTTCCCCCACCCCCCGCTCATGCCCCGTGTGTGCCCTGTTGCCCCCCACCCCCCGCTCATCCCCTGTGTCTCCCTCGTGTTCCCCCCATCCCCGCTCATGCCCCGTGTCTCCCTCGTGTTCCCCCACCCCCCGCTCATGCCCCGTGTCTCCCTCGTGTTCCCCCACCCCCCGCTCATGCCCCGTGTCTCCCTCGTGTTCCCCCACCCCCCGCTCATGCCCCGTGTCTCCCTCGTGTTCCCCCACCCCCCGCTCATGCCCCTTGTCTCTCTCCTTTCCCCCCACCCCCCGCTCATGCCCCGTGTGTGCCCTGTTTCCCCCCACCCCCCGCTCATGCCCCGTGTGTGCCCTGTTTCCCCCCCACCCCCCACTCATGCCCCGTGTCTGTCTCCTGTTCCCCCCACCCCCTGCTCATGCCCCGTGTCTGTCTCCTGTTGCCCCCACCCCCTGCTCATGCCCAGTGTGTCTCTCCTGTTGCCCCCCGCCCCCCGCTCATGCCCCGTGTCTGTCTCCTGTACCCCTGTCTCCTGTACCCCCCACCCCCCGCTCATGCCCCGTGTCTGTCTCCTGTTGCCCCCCGCTCATGCCCCGTGTCTGTCTCCTGTTCCTCCCACCCCCACGCTCATGCCCCGTGTCTGTCTCCTGTTCTCCCCACCCCCCGCTCATGCCCCGTGTCTGTTCTCCCCACCCCCCGCTCATGCCCTGTGTCTGTCTCCTGTTCCCCCCACTCCCCGCTCATGCCCCGTGTCTGTCTCCTGTTCCCCCCACTCCCTGCTCATGCCCCGTGTCTCTCCTGTTGCCCCCCACCCCCCGCTCATGCCCCGTGTCTGTCTCCTGTTCCCCCCACTCCCCGCTCATGCCCCGTGTCTGTCTCCTGTTCCCCCCACTCCCTGCTCATGTCCCGTTTCTCTCCTGTTGCCCCCAACCCCCCTCATGCTACGTGTCTGTCTCCTGTTCTCCCCACCCCCGCTCATGCTCCGTGTCTGTCTCCTGCCCCCCCACTCATGCCCCGTGTCTGTGTTATGTACCCCCCACACCCCGCTCATGCCCTGTGTCTCTCTCCTGTTGCCCCCCACCCCCTGCTTATGCCCCATGTCTGTCTCCTGTACCCCCCACCCCCCGCTCATGCCCCGTGTCTCTCTCCTGTTGCCCCCCACTCCCCCACTCTCACTCCTATTGCCCCCCACTCCCCCGCTCATGCCCCGTGTCTGTCTTCTGTTCCCCCACCCCCCGCTCATGCTTCGTGTCTGTCTCCTGTTGCCCCCCATCCCCCGCTCATGCCCCATGTCTGTCTCCTGTTGCCCCACCCATGCCACGTGTCTGTCTATGGTACCCCCCCACTCCGTGCTCCTGCCCCGTATCTGTCTCCTGTTCCCCCATCCCCCGCTCATGCCCCGTGTCTCTCTCCTGTTCTCCCCACCCCCCCGCTCCTGCCCCGTGTCTGTCTCCTGTTCTCCCCACCCCCCGCTCATGCTCCGTGTCTGTCTCCTGTTCCCCCCACCCCCCACTCATGCCCCGTGTCTGTCTCCTGTACCCCCACCCCCCGCTCATGCCCCGTGTCTGTCTCCTGTTGCCCCCTACCCCCCGCTTATGCCCCTTTCTGTCTCTGTTGTTCCCCCACCCCCCGCTCATGCCCCGTGTCTGTCTCCTGTTGCCCCCCCGCTCATGCCCCGTGTCTGTCTCCTGTTCCCCACACCCCCCGCTCATGCCCCGTGTCTGTCTCCTGTACCCCTGTCTCCTGTACCCCCTCACCCCCCGCTCATGCCCCGTGTCTGTCTCCTGTTGCCCCCGCTCATGCCCCGTGTCTCCCTCGTTCCTCACCACCTGCTGCTCATGCCCCGTGTCTGTCTCCTGTTCCTCCCACCCCCCGCTCATGCCCCGTGTCTGTCTCCTGTTGCCCCCCACACCCCACTCATGCCCCGTGTCTGTCTCCTGTTCCTCCCACCCCCCCGCTCATGCCTCGTGTCTGTCTCCTGTTGCCCCCCACCCCCCGCTCATGCCCCGTGTCTGTCTCCTGTTCCCCCCACCCCCCGCTCATGCCCCGTGTCTCTTCTGTTGCCCCCCACCCCCGCTCATGCCCTGTATCTCTCCTGTTGCCCCCACCCCCCGCTCATGCCCAGTGTCTGTCTCCTGTTGCCCCCAACCCCCCGCTCATGCTCCGTGTCTGTCTCCTGTTCTCCCCACCGCCCGCTCATGCCCCGTGTCTGTCTCCTGTTCCCCCCACCCCCCGCTCATGCCTCGTGTCTCTTCTGTTGCCCCCCACCCCCCGCTCATGCCCTGTGTCTCTCCTGTTGCCCCCACCCCCCGCTCATGCCCAGTGTCTGTCTCCTGTTGCCCCCAACCCCCCGCTCATGCTCCGTGTCTGTCTCCTGTTCTCCCCACCCCCCGCTCATGCCTCGTGTCTCTTCTGTTGCCCCCCACCCCCCGCTCATGCCCTGTGTCTCTCCTGTTGCCCCCACCCCCCGCTCATGCCCAGTGTCTGTCTCCTGTTGCCCCCAACCCCCCGCTCATGCTCCGTGTCTGTCTCCTGTTCTCCCCACCCCCCGCTCATGCCCCGTGTCTGTCTCCTGTACCCCCCACCCCCTGCTCATGCCCTGTGTCTGTCTCCTGTACCCCCCACCCCCTGCTCATGCCCCGTGTCTCTCTGTTGTTCCCCCCACCCACTGCTCATGCCCCGTGTCTGTCTCCTGTTGCCCCCCCGCTCATGCCCGTGTCTGTCTCCTGTTGCCCCCCCGCTCATGCGCCGTGTCTGTCTCCTGTTCCCCCCACCCGCTCATGTCCCGTGTCTCACTCCTGTTGCCCCCCACCCCCCAGCTCATGCCCCGTGTCTGTCTCCTGTACCCCCCACACCCTACTCATGCCCCGTGTCTCTCTCCTGTTGCCCCCCACCCCCTGCTCATGCCCAGTGTCTGTCTCCTGTACCCCCCACCCCCAGCTCATGCCCCGTGTCTGTCTCCTGTACCCCCCACACCCCGCTCATGCCCCGTGTCTCTCTCCTGTTGCCCCCCACCCCCTGCTCATGCCCCGTGTCTGTCTCCTGTACCCCCCACCCCCTGCTCATGCCCCGTGTCTGTCTCTGTTGTTCCCCCCACCCCCGCTCATGCCCCGTGTCTCTCTCCTGTTGCCCCCCACCCCCCGCTCATGCCCCGTGTCTGTCTC
Organism: Ambystoma mexicanum; assembly: GCF_040938575.1. NCBI lineage: Eukaryota > Metazoa > Chordata > Amphibia > Caudata > Ambystomatidae > Ambystoma > Ambystoma mexicanum. Next base: position 730,320,063 of record NC_090921.1, on the reverse strand, counting down.
CTGTTGCCCCCCCGCTCATGCCCCGTGTCTGTCTCCTGTTCCCCCCACCCGCTCATGTCCCGTGTCTCACTCCTGTTGCCCCCCACCCCCCAGCTCATGCCCCGTGTCTGTCTCCTGTACCCCCCCACACTCCGCTCATGCCCCGTGTCTCTCTCCTGTTCCCCCCACCCCCCGCTCATGCCCCATGTCTGTCTCCTGTTGCCCCCACCCATGCCCCGTGTCTGTCTCCTGTACCCCCCCACTCCGCGCTCATGCCCCGTATCTGTCTCCTGTTCCCCCATCCCCCGCTCATGCCCCGTGTCTCTCCTGTTCTCCCCACCCACCGCTCATGCCCCGTGTCTGTCTCCTATTGCCCCCCACCCCCCGCTCATGCCCTGTGTCTCCCTCGTGTTCCCCCATCCCCCGCTCATGCCTGTGTTTCCCTCGTGTTACCCCCCACCCCCCCTGCTCATGCTCCGTTTCTCCCTCGTGTTCCCCCCACCCCCCGCTCATGCCCCGTGTCTGTCTCCTGTTGCCCCCCACCCCCCGCTCATGCCCTGTGTCTCCCTCGTGTTCCCCCATCCCCCGCTCATGCCCCGTGTTTCCCTCGTGTTACCCCCACCCCCCGCTCATGCTCCTTTCTCCCTCGTGTTCCCCCCACCCCACGCTCATGCCCCGTGTCTGTCTCTTGTTCCCCCCACCCCCCGCTCATGCCCCGTGTCTGTCTCCTGTTGCCCCCCACCCCCCGCTCATGCCCCGTGTCTATTCTGTTGCCCCCCACCCCCCGCTCACGCCCTGTCTCTCCTTTTGCCTCCCACCCCCCGCTCATGCCCGTGTCTGTCTCCTGTTGCCCCCCACCCCCTGCTCATGCCCCGTGTCTATTCTGTTGCCCCCCACCCCCTGCTCATGCCCCGTGTCTCCCTCGTGTTGCCCCACCCCCCGCTCATGCCCCGTGTTTCCCTCGTGTTACCCCCCACCCCCCGCTCATGCCCCGTGTTTCCCTCGTGTTACCCCCCACCCCCCCGCTCATGCCCCTTGTCTCTCTCCTTTCCCCCCACCCCCGCTCATGTCCCGTGTGTGTCCTGTATCCCCCCGCTCATGCCCCGTGTCTGTCTCCTGTTCCCCCACCCCCGCTCATGCCCCGTGTCTGTCTCCTGTTGCCCCCCACCCCCTCGCTCATGCCCCGTGTCTGTCTCCTGTTCCCCCCACCCCCCGCTCATGCCCTGTGTCTCCCTCGTGTTCCCCCATCCCCGCTCATGCCCCGTGTTACCCCCACCCCCCGCTCATGCTCCGTTTCTCCCTCGTGTTCCCCCCACCCCCTGCTCATGCCCCGTGTCTGTCTCCTGTTGCCCCCCACCCCCCCGCTCATGCCCTGTGTCTCCCTCGTGTTCCCCCATCCCCCGCTCATGCCCCGTGTTTCCCTCGTGTTACCCCCCACCCCCCGCTCATGCTCCGTTTCTCCCTCGTGTTCCCCCCACCCCCCGCTCATGCCCCGTGTCTATTCTGTTGCCCCCCACCCCCCGCTCATGCCCTGTCTCTCCTGTTGCCCCCCAGCCCCCGCTCATGCCCCGTGTTTCCCTCGTGTTACCCCCCACCCCCCGCTCATGCCCCGTGTCACCCCCCACCCCCCTGCTCATGCCCCTTGTCTCTCTCCTTTCCCCCCCGCTCATGTCCCGTGTGTGCCCTGTACCCCCCGCTCATGCCCCGTGTCTGTCTCCTGTTCCCCCACCCCCGCTCATGCCCCGTGTCTGTCTCATGTTGCCCCCCACCCCCTCGCTCATGCCCCGTGTCTGTCTCCTGTTCCCACCACCCCCCGCTCATGCCCCGTGTCTGTCTCCTGTTCCCTCACCCCCGCTCATGCCCTGTGTCTCTTCTGTTGCCCCCCACCCCGCTCATGCCCGTGTCTCTCCTGTTGCCCCCCACCCCCGCTCATGCCCCGTGTCTCTCCTGTTGCCCCCCACCCCCCGCTCATGCTCTGTGTCTGTCTCCTGTTCCCCCCACCCCCCGCTCATGCTCCGTGTCTGTCTCCTGTTCCCCCCCACCCCCCACTCATGCCCCGTGTCTGTCTCCTGTACCCCCCACCACCTGGTCATGCCCCGTGTCTGTCTCCTGTTGCCCCCCACCCCCCTGCTCATGCCCCGTGTCTGTTCTCCCCACCCCTCGCTCATGCCCCGTGTCTCTTCTGTTGCCCCACACCCCCCGCTCATGCCCCGTGTCTCTTCTGTTGCCCCCCACCCCCCGCTCATGCCCCGTGTCTCTCCTGTTGCCCCCCACCCCCGCTCATGCCCCGTGTCTCTCCTGTTCCCCCCACCCCCACTCATGCCCCGTGTCTGTCTCCTGTACCCCCCACCCCCCGCTCATGCCCCGTGTCTGTCTCCTGATGCCCCCCACCCCCCACTCATGCCCCGTGTCTGTCTCCTGTACCCCGCACCCCCCACTCATGCTCCGTGTCTGTCTCCTGTTGCCCCCCACCCCCCGCTCATGCCCCGTGTCTCTCTCGTGTTCCCCCCACCACCGCTCATGCTCCATGTCTTTTCTGTTGCCCCCCACCCCCCGTTCATGCCCCGTGTCTCTCCTGTTGCCCCCCACCCCCCGCTCATGCCCCATGTCTGTCTCCAGTTCCCCCCACCCCCCGCTCATGCCCCGTGTCTGTCTCCTGTTGCCCCCCTGCTCATGCCCCGTGTCTCTCTCCTGTTGCCCCCCACCCCCCGCTCATGCCCCGTGTCTGTCTCCTGTTCTCCCCACCCCCGCCATGCCCCGTATCTGTCTCCTCTTCCCCCCCATCCCCCGCTCATGCCCCGTGTCTGTCTCCTGTTGCCCCCAACCCCCCCTCATGCTACGTGTCTGTCTCCTGTTCTCCCCACCCCCCGCTCATGCTCCATGTCTGTCTCCTGCCCCCCCACTCATGCCCCGTGTCTGTCTCCTATACCCCCCACCCCACGCTCATGCCCCGTGTCTGTCTCCTGTTCCCCCCACCCCCCGCTCATGCCCGTGTCTGTCTCCTGTTGCCCCCCCGCTCATGCCCCGTGTCTGTCTCCTGTTCCCCCCACCCGCTCATGTCCCGTGTCTCTCTCCTGTTGCCCCCACCCCCCAGCTCATGCCCCGTGTCTGTCTCCTGTACCCCCCACACCCTGCTCATGCCCCTTGTCTCTCTCCTTCCCCCCCCACCCCCGCTCATGTCCCGTGTGTGCCCTGTACCCCCCGCTCATGCCCCGTGTCTGTCTCCTGTTCCCCCACCCCCCGCTCATGCCCCGTGTCTGTCTCATGTTGCCCCCCACCCCCTCGCTCATGCCCCGTGTCTGTCTCCTGTTCCCACCACCCCCCGCTCATGCCCCGTGTCTGTCTCCTGTTCCCCCACCAACCGCTCATGCCCTGTGTCTCTTCTGTTGCCCCCCACCCCGCTCATGCCCGTGTCTCTCCTGTTGCCCCCCACCCCCGCTCATGCCCCGTGTCTCTCCTGTTGCCCCCCACCCCCCGCTCATGCTCCTTGTCTGTCTCCTGTTCCCCCCACCCCCCGCTCATGCTCCGTGTCTGTCTCCTGTACCCCCCACCACCTGGTCATGCCCCGTGTCTGTCTCCTGTTGCCCACCACCCCCCTGCTCATGCCCCGTGTCTGTTCTCCCCACCCCTCGCTCATGCCCCGTGTCTCTTCTGTTGCCCCCCACCCCCCGCTCATGCCCCGTGTCTCTCCTGTTGCCCCCCACCCCCGCTCATGCCCCGTGTCTCTCCTGTTCCCCCCCCACCCCCACTCATGCCCCGTGTCTGTCTCCTGTACCCCCCACCCCCCGCTCATGCCCCGTGTCTGTCTCCTGATGCCCCCCACCCCCCACTCATGCCCCGTGTCTGTCTCCTGTACCCCCCACCCCCCACTCATGCTCCGTGTCTGTCTCCTGTTGCCCCCCACCCCCCGCTCATGCCCCGTGTCTCTCTCGTGTTCCCCCCACCACCGCTCATGCGCCATGTCTTTTCTGTTGCCCCCCCACCCCCCGTTCATGCCCCGTGTCTCTCCTGTTGCCCCCCACCCCCCGCTCATGCCCCATGTCTGTCTCCAGTTCCCCCCACCCCCCGCTCATGCCCCGTGTCTGTCTCCTGTTGCCCCCCTGCTCATGCCCCGTGTCTCTCTCCTGTTGCCCCCCACCCCCCGCTCATGCCCCGTGTCTGTCTCCTGTTCTCCCCACCCCCGCCATGCCCCGTATCTGTCTCCTCTTCCCCCCATCCCCCGCTCATGCCCCGTGTCTGTCTCCTGTTGCCCCAACCCCCCCTCATGCTACGTGTCTGTCTCCTGTTCTCCCCACCCCCCGCTCATGCTCCGTGTCTGTCTTCTGTTCCCCCCACCCCCCGCTCATGCCCGTGTCTGTCTCCTATACCCCCCACCCCACGCTCATGCCCCGTGTCTGTCTCCTGTTCCCCCCACCCCCCGCTCATGCCCGTGTCTGTCTCCTGTTGCCCCCCCGCTCATGCCCCGTGTCTGTCTCCTGTTCCCCCCACCCGCTCATGTCCCGTGTCTCTCTCCTGTTGCCCCCACCCCCCAGCTCATGCCCCGTGTCTGTCTCCTGTACCCCCCACACCCTGCTCATGCCCCTTGTCTCTCTCCTGTTGCCCCCACCCCCTGCTCATGCCCCGTGTCTGTCTCCTGTACCCCCCACCCCCCGCTCATGCCCCGTGTCTCTCTCCTGTTGCCCCCCACTCCCCCGCTCTCTCTCCTATTGCCCCCCACTCCCCCGCTCATGCCCCGTGTCTGTCTTCTGTTCCCCCCACCCCCCGCTCATGCCTCGTGTCTGTCTCCTGTTGCCCCCCACTCCCCGCTCATGCCCCATGTCTGTCTCCTGTTGCCCCCACCCATGCCACGTGTCTGTCTATGGTACCCCCCCACTCCGCGCTCCTGCCCCGTATCTGTCTCCTGTTCCCCCATCCCCCGCTCATGCCCCGTGTCTGTCTCCTGTTCTCCCCACCCCCGTGTCTGTCTCCTGTTCCCCCCACTCATGCCCCGTGTCTGTCTCCTGTACCCCCCACCCCCCGCTCATGCCCCGTGTCTGTCTCCTGTTGCCCCCTACCCCCCGCTCATGCCCCTGTCTGTCTCTGTTGTTCCCCCACCCCCCACTCATGCCCCGTGTCTGTCTCCTGTTCCCCCCACACCCCGCTCATGCCCCGTGTCTGTCCCCTGTTCCCCACACCCCCCGCTCATGCCCCGTTTCTGTCTCCTGTACCCCTGTCTCCTGTACCCCCCCACCCCCCGCTCATGCCCCGTGTCTGTCTCCTGTTGCCCCCGCTCATGCCCCGTGTCTCCCTCGTGTTCCTCCCCACCCGCTGCTCATGCCCCGTGTCTGTCTCCTGTTCCTCCCACCCCCCGCTCATGCCCCGTGTCTGTCTCCTGTTCCTCCCACCCCCCCGCTCATGCCCCGTGTCTGTCTCCTGTTGCCCCCCACCCCCCGCTCATGCCCCGTGTCTGTCTCCTGTTCCCCCCACCCCCCGCTCATGTCCCGTGTCTGTCTCCTGTTCCCCTCACCCCCGCTCATGCCTCGTGTCTCTTCTGTTGCCCCCCACCCCCGCTCATGCCCTGTCTCTCCTGTTGCCCCCACCCCCCGTTCATGCCCCGTGTCTGTCTCCTGTTCCCCCCACCCCCCGCTCATGTCCCGTGTCTGTCTCCTGTTCCCCCCACCCCCGCTCATGCCTCGTGTCTCTTCTGTTGCCCCCCACCCCCCGCTCATGTCCCATGTCTGTCTCCTGCTCCCCCCACCCCCTGCTCATGCCCCTTGTCTCTCTCCTTTCCCACCCACCCCCGCTCATGTCCCGTGTGTGCCCTGTACCCCCCCGCTCATGCCCCGTGTCTCCCTCGTGTTCCTCACCACCCCCGCTCATACCTCGTGTCTCCCTCATCTTCCTCCCCACCCGCTGCTCATGCCCCGTGTCTCTCTCGTGTTCCCCCCACCACCGCTCATGCCCAGTGTTTCCTTCCTTTCCCCCCCACCCCCTGCTCATGCCCCCTTTGTACCCTGTTCCCTCTCACCCCCCGCTCATGCCCATGTGTCTCCCCTGTTCCCCCCCACCCCCCGCTCATGCCCTGTTGTGTTCTTTATACACCCCGCCTTCCCTTTCCATGGTGGCCATCTTGGTAAAAGATTTTCCTTCTTACACGGCGTCCCGGTTTAGGAAGGAAAATCTTTGTTTTTTTTACCACCCGGCATTCCCACTTTGAGGACATAAGATGTTGGTGGTCTTCATCTATTGAAAAGGATGTTATGGTGACGTTGTACTAATAAAAACCTTTAAAATTTAGTTAAGCATTTTTGTTACAGGGACGTTATGGTTAAGTTGCGCTACTAAAAACCTATGAAATTCAGTGAAAAAACTTTGTTAAAGGGACGTTATGGTTCCAAGTAAAACAGAAAAACCCTTGAAATTCGCCAGTTATGGTAAGCTAAGCAACCATAACTCGGGCCACCACGTGCACTGCTAAGGTTAACACCCACTAACACCCAGGACATCAAAGATGAAATCACAAATCGGGGTACATGACCAAGCGGCGAAACTGTGGGTTCGAAAGGAATGGACATCGGAAGTCCCTCACAAAATTTGGCTCATACAAGATAGGGCGGTGGCGGGCGCACCATTGGCAGAAACCCTATGGAAAGAGAAACCATATAGACACCCTAACGTACATATTAGCGAAATAATGAGAGCATTGTTGGGCACATGGGATGCGCTTACCAGAAAGGGCATCCTCAGAGATGCCCAAGCCCCATTTAAACACAGGAATGGAGAGGGGGTGGGCTTCAGGAAGTGGGAAGCAGTGTGCTGTAATAAACTAGGGGATATATTCCACAAACAGACAGTCATATCTTTTGAGGAATGCAAATCTTTACTAGGCCTGGGGGATGCTGATAGATTTAAATATGAACAGCTCAGGCACTGGCGAGCGTCACCGGTCATTGCACAAGCTGCAACGAGAGATCTCGCCCCCTTTGAAACATTTACACTGGCCAACACAGACGCAGTGAAACTGGCCTGAAATCTATATAAATTCATAAACGCACAGAAAGAGGAGACACAGTGGAGATATATGAAAAAATAGGAGGAAACATTAGGGGGGAATATACCCACGGATCAGTGGGTAGTCCTTTGGACAAGCATTCCCAAGCTGACATGGGCTATCCAGATGAGGGAAATGTGGGTAAAAATAGTGGTGCAATGGCACTACACACCCGAGAGGCTGAAGGCAATGTACCTGCAGGTATCAAATCTTTGCTGGAGAGGCTGTACAGAGGTAGGAACCTGAAGGCACATATGGTGGGACTGTTAAGGGATACAGGGCTTCTGGGTTGGGGTCAGGACCCAGATACAGGGGTTGATACCGGATACGGCCCACTTAGAGGAAAATGTTTGGCTATGCAGGTTGTAGGACCCGAAGGCAAAGACTCACACAAAGTTACTAAAAAGATGCTTCATGGGCCTACTGATAGCCGCATGGCTTGCGATATCCCAGACCTGGAAGCAACGGGCACCGCCAATGACCCACGATTGGCTAAGGAAGGTTTGGACATTAGTTACTATGGAATGGATAACGCATAAACTTCAGGGAACAGAGTTATTCCAGAAGAATGGGGATTAGTACTGGCATTCTTACAAACTGATTATATGGCACAATAGTGCCCACACAAAATAAAACTATTGGACCTTATCTCTGCATGAACGGAATCCTGAGACGAGAAAGGGAAAGATACTCGTCCGGCGGGAGTGAGGGAGGGATGAGATGGGGACAGGGGGGGCGAAGTCGGGCGGGAGGTGGGGATTTGCGATGTTGTTCTTGTTGATATGTCATGCAGAAAACACAATAAAAATGTTTTAAAAAAATACTCAATTTGCAATTCCTGTTGTTCTTGATTAATTCATGAACATCTGCTGCCATGTGTTCCTTGACCGTCTCATCTTGAAGGTACAAACTATTAAGTCAACAGTTGAAGGACCAAGTCTGAGGGTGTTGCAAGGCTAAGAATAGGCTCACTGGAGTGTGGTAAGAAATGAAGATATTCCAAATCGGGTTATTCGTCAAGTTTAAAGTTTAATCAAGTCTTGAATATGCGCTTTGAACAGAAGTATAGCATGTGTAGTATCTACTGTTGGGATGTTGATGCCTCTGTCAGATAGTCCATGCTCATGAATTAGTCTCTTGCATGCCACAACTGCTGTACTTTGCCATTGCAGCTGACCTTTTGCCAAGGATCTGTCAAAGCAATGATCGAGAATCTCATTTAAAAGTTCAGCATTTGACTCAATGCCTGATGCGTGATGTGGGGCAAGAACGTCTGCAGAAGCAACAAGGCCTTTAGGCCTGGTCACATCAGTAGAGGCAGTGAGTTTAAGTGAAAGACTGGTATCCAGAGCAGGAACTGGAGAAGCTCACGAAAACGTCTCATCTGGACCCTGGTCAGAAACCAGATCAGACACAAGAGTATTTTGACCAGTATTGCCAACAGGGAGAGTGAATTCTTTAGCAACTTTACCACAGTCTGAAGTAAATGAAGTAACAAATTAACGCTGTCTACAGTACTATCCAAAATTGGTTGGCCACCCACAACCTATGTCCGAATGATGGCAAAACGGAGCTCCTCATCATCGGTTCTCGACATCGAATCAGACATCTTGACTCCACTGACTCATCTTTCAGCATAGACGGCGCCTCATCCCAGTCTCGAAGCAAATAAAAACTTTGGGGTCTACCTCAAAGCCGACCTAACTATGACCAGACAGATTTATGCCCTTTCCTCCTCCACTGCCTCCACTGCTAGACTAATTTCACTGAGTAGACAGCTCCTCTCTCCAAGCAACTGCATCACACTTGCTCGAGGACTAACCTTGAAACACTTGTGTATAGGCGCGTTACAAATGCCATATCATATCATATCAATCCTCTCTTAACTCGATTATTGCAATGTCCTTCTCATGGGCTCCTCCAACATGTTAAAATTGCAACCACTCCAAAACAAAGCACTGCATCCTGCACTCTGCCTCAAACGCTCGGACCACTTTTCTGCTGCCAGATGCAATGCCCATTGGCACGCTGTCAAAGCACGTGTAGAATTTAAAACTTTATCCATCACACACCACTGTGTCCACAAGAATGCACCCAAATACCTTCATAATTCCATCACCCAAATCACACCTGTTGGCAAACTTCGATCCAACCTGAGCATCTCTCTGTTCACCGCGCGCTTTAAGAGAAAAAGGGCTGGTGGAGTCAGCGTCTGTGTAACGGCACCCACGCTCTGGAACGCTCTACCTGCTCACATCCGCAATGAACACAGTCGTTACTTGCCTTTAAAAAAAAAAATTACCAAAACCTGGCTGTTCGATAAATACATGGAACTGTTCTCTTGTACTATCCTGTCCTGATGCCCTTGTGTCTCTGCTTTCTCACCTTTATGCTGTACTAACCTCATGATACCCTTGGGTCTGGGCATTGTCAAAAATGTAAAAATAATAATAATAACTTGATTAGTGCAGGAATCTGAACACGCAGAACAATCCCCTTTAAGCTTTGTATAAGCCTGAGTCTGTTTATTAGTTTCTATTCTTGGCCTTATGCTATTTATGAACAGAATGTCAGGTTCTGGGCACAATGAATCATGGTTTGGCAAACGCAACCTTTTGCACTGTTTTGCCAATGCAAATGGGTTTACTTCTCATAGAGGTCTTAAGTTTGACTGCTTATAATTAAGAGCTGCTCCTGCAATCTTGCAAACTGCATAATATTACCCTTGCCCAAATAGTCAGCCTCTGCTTTAGCAGGGGTGATAGGTGTTGCAACAGGGAGGCTAACCTTTGGGTTAACGTGGTCAGTAGGCATTAGGGTAGAGCCAATAAAACCTAAAGTGAGTATTCGCCTGTTACATTTAGGACGAACTACAATAACCTCTGGACACAAAAGGGTTTGCACTTTGGCTGAAGTGTCAGTGACAAGCTTGGGGGCCTGTGCAGATAGCCAACATCATCTAGAGCAAACCGCCTTTGCTGCAGGGATCCTATTCCTATGTTCCCTTGGCATATCTCCTAATATGTGAGAAGTGTCATTGGAAGGAGTATCAAATACATTTACATGGGAATTATTAGTTTCTGAGGAAGGCACAGGAATGGCCTCAGTATGTGTTGGGCAGTGTGGTAAATCTGTTACTGTTACTTTTTTGCTGCTAATAGATTTGCTTCTGTTTTTTACCTCACTGCCGAATTCCGATTTTTTAGAGGAAAAACTGAGGATTTACCTCCAGCAAGGACCTGTGTGCAAATCCTCCATCAAAAATCGGCAGAAGTGCTGCAGCCGAATAACCGCTCACAGTAATTATGCCAAATTCACATGGAGTTTGATGGACTCCAAAAATGGGGATTTACACCACCCTACCACCACTTGTAATCCCACAGTAAATGCCGAAATACTGCCAGACTCGTAATGAGGCCCACGGTTCTAAATGGGTGTTTGTGTTACTGCCTGCACTAAAGTTCCTATGGGGCTTTTCTATAGGATTAAACCTTTTTATTGGTATAACAATACATAAACATAAAGTAACAAGGAAGGAAATAACAGGTCAACGCAACACTCAAAAACTTTGAAAAGTACAATTTGTAAGGAGAAGAAAACAGTGAAAAGAAAAAAACAATGGTGTATATTAATCTTCGTATTTAGAGATTACTCAAAAATGCAGCAGGCAACTGGGAGGATTAATATGATAAATTTAGTGTATTGCATGAAGAGTCTAGATCAGAGGGCCACATTCGGATGATGCAAATCTTTTCAGCGGGTTGTATACAACTTAGCTATATGTCTCCTAGGAGGGACCCCAGATTGCCTAGAATGTATCAAGGTCCTCACGGCATTTGTATATGATCCTTTCAAAAGTAGTCAGTAGGTCATGGATCCAATCCTGTATGCTCACATAGTTTGTTGACTTCCAAGCATGCAGAATTCTTTCCTTCACCAGCATTTATCCTCTGAACAGCCAAGCTTTGCTTTTGGTAGCTCACGCACCAATTTGTCATCACCAATAATACAAATATAGGCCTTCATCAGAATATTAGTTTCCAATAGTAGGTTAATTCTCTCCGACACTTATTTCCAAAAAATTCATTGGGCTTCGGACATGACCAAATCCTGTGAGTCACTGTACCTTTTTCTTTATTGCATTTCCAACACTGGTCACTATCACATGGGTTCCTTGTAAACATCCAATCCGGTGTCCAGTACACCCGGTGTAGTAATTTAATCTGGCTAGCCTCTAGTGATGCAAGTCGAATATGATTAAGCACCTTTCAGGACCCAAGTTTTCACCAAGTTCTTGGGTCCACAGTGGTAAGACATCTGGGTTTTTTCTACATGCTATCGCTAGAAGGATGTAGCCAGGTGAGTACCAGACATGCATTTTTCCTTTTTCATCCAGGCATCACTCTTGGAGAGCAAACTGGGCGTAGTTTCCAGAGTTTCGGTCAAAACCTATTCCGAGTAGGTGAAGCCATTCAGGTTATATTGCTGACATAGACAGCCATAGAGGATCCATTGCCAATTTTCAAATGGGTCTCTAATGTAGTGAACCCCACCCAGGTACCAGTTTAGCCAAAATATACTATTGCCTTGAAGTCTGACTTTGGGGCTTTGCCAGATTAATAAATCAAGGAAAGCCTAAGGGTCAGCACTGAGTATCCATGACATAGAGTGGGGTTCTTCTGAGATGACCTTCGGGACTTGGTATTTACTCATTAATGAGAGTGGTTCCAATGTTGAGGTTCTGCTAGATTGAACCTGTGCACAGATCTCTGTGTGGTATCTTTCCTGAGTGGATTCCTGCCTCTATCATTCCCACTCAGACCTACTTTTCTTTTGAATGCCTTGTCTGTAGGATTTCTCTCTCGCCTACCCATTCTCTTACTGTGGTTACCATCTACCGGCCGCCTCGTCAAATCACCTAATTTCTCTCTGAGTGGGCAGACCTCTCCTCCTCCTTCCTGGCCTCTACCACTCAACTCCTCCTCCTCTGTGACCTAAATATACAATTAGACTCTCCTTGCTCCTCCTCTGTACTCTTCCGTGACCTCTGCGACTCCCTCTCCCTGTCCATCCTCCCCTCTGGCCCGACTCACTCTGCAGGGCACACACTGGATGTCTTGATCTCCTCTGACCTCCCCCTCTCCATCCCTCTGACCACTCCTCTCTCCTGGAGCGATCACTCCCTCCTCTCATCTCATCTCTCCCTCTCTTCTCCCCAAGCCAAGCCTACCCCAACACTGCCACCTACCTTCTCGGACATCCGTCCCATGAAGCGTGTGTCAGTTGAGGCTTTTGCCGCCACTTTCTCCCCCCCCCTCCACCTTTGGCTGTCTCTCATCCTGATACAGCCCTGTCTCTGCTCTGCTCTTCAATTTCTGATACGCTTGATGCTCTTGTCCCTGTCATGAGGATCTGTTTGAAGTCCAAAGCCAAGTGCAATTCCTGGTATGACTCTGACCTAGCTACACTTAAACATAAGTGTAGGGCAGTTGAGAGGAAATGGAGGACTTCCTGTTCATCCTCTGACAAACTGGCCTGTCACCTGTTACAAAGGCAATACCGACTCTCTGTCCTCACCAAGAAGAGAGTCCATATTCAAGCTCGTGCCTCTGCGGCATCTAACAACTCGGCCGAACTCTTTAAAATCTGCAAGGAGCTGGCCAACCCTGCTGCAGTCTCTACCCCTCCTGTTGCCTCCCAGGCGCTTTGCAATGCCCTTGCCTCTCACTTCATTAAAAAAAACCAGGACATCCTGTCCACCCTCCCCACCCACACTCCTCCTCTTCCCTCTCCATCTGTGCTTGATGACCCTCCTTTAGCCACCCTCCCACCATCCTTCTCGTCCTTTCCTCTTTTCACCCCTGACGAGGTTGCTAGACAAGTCCGATCTATGAAAGCCTCTTCAAAACAGGTTCATCCCTGTTCCTCTAAAACCATCAAGGACCACATTGACACCCTCTCTCCGGCCCTTGATGATTTTTGCAACCACTCCTTTGCCTCTGGATCCTTCCCCTCCCCTCTGAAGCACTCCTTTGTGCATCCTCTTCTCAAGAAACCCACAGCTGATCCTTCTTGTCCAGCTAACTATCGCCCAATTTCCATTACTCCCTTTCTTGGCAAACTCCTGGAAAAGTTGGCCATCTCTCAGCTTAACCTTCATTCCAATTCTGTTGGCTGTCTCCATGACCACCAGTCTGGCTTCAGAGCTGCCAGAAGCATGGAAACTGCTCTCCTAAACATCCGTGAAGATCTGCTCACCAGCCTTAACTCTAACATTCCCTCTGTCCTCATCCTCCTGGATCTCTCTTCTGCCTTCGACACGGTCAACCATACCATCCTGCTCAACCGTCTCCGTGAAAACCTGGGTATCACTGATCAGGCTCTGGCCTGGCTGACCTCTTTCCTCTCAGATCGACCCTCCCAGGTCCAACTTGGGTCCTTCCTTTCATCTATCTTCCACTCTACCTGTGGTGTTCCCCAGGGGTCTAACCTCTCGCCCTGGCTTTTCAACCAATACCTGGCAACTATTTCCCACTGCATTGCCATTTTCTGCTCAAATTTCCAGTGCTACGCTGACGACACTCAACTCATTTTCAGGCTGCCCTCTGCCACTTTCTCTCATCTCTGATTGCCTAACTGCCATTCAAGATTGGTGTGCCACCAATGATCTTTGTCTGAATGCCAGCAAGACGGAGATCCTCCTCATCGGCACACCTTCACCATCCTTTCCCCTCACTCTCTGGCCGGCCTCCCTTGGCCCTCCTCCTACCCCCACCTGCGAGGCTAAGAACCTCTGGGTCATCTTTGACTCCACTCTTTCCTTCTCCGCCCACATCTCTGAGGTCTCTAAAAGTCACATTTCCGACTGCACCTCCTCAGAGGTACTCTGCATTTCCTCTCCTTCCCCCAGAAGCTCATCGTATCCCAAGCGCTGGTTCTCTCTAGCTTGGACTATTGTAACAGCCTCTATCTAAATCTACCTGCCTCTACTCTCCACCCTCTGCAACTAATCCAGAACAGGACTGCGAGACTTGTCCTTGGCCTCAAGCCCTAGGATCGTATCTCTCCAGCTCTGAAATCTCTCCACTGGCTGCCAGTGGATGCAAGGATTAAATTCAAAACCCTCTGCATTGTCCACAGGGCTTTATGGGGCCTGGGTCCAAAATACCTTCAGCTATCCCTCCACAAATACTTCCCCTCTCGAGCTCTTCGCTCCTCTACTTCCAACTCACTCAGGGTCAGTCGTTTTTCTAAGAAACGAGCCGGGGGTAGATCTCTGTCTTCGGCTGGGGCCTCCCTCTGGAACAGCCTCCCTGCCACTCTAAAACCTGAGGAGAACCATCTCCGGTTCCGGAAGCACCTCAAGACCTTCCTCTTTTCTTCTGCCTTCGCTCCCCCTCTCCCCTGCTGATCTGTTCTCTCTTGGCACCGTGCACCTGGCCACCCTCTGTCTTTTGGGCCCAGGTACCTGCTCATCCTGCCACCCTCCCACACTGCCTCCGGGCCACCCCTTGCACTGTGGTCTATCTGTACCCATACAGCCCCCCTTTTTTCTTCCTGCACTTATCAGACCTACCCTGTCTGCTGCCTTAAACCTAGCACTTGCAAATTGCTGGCTGCATTACCACGGTTTGTTGCCTTTATTATTTATTTATTGTTATTTATCCTTTTCTCCTCTCCTCCGCATTTTCCACCTCTCCCCCTTCCATGCACTTCTCCCCTCCCCCTCTCTGATGCACTTGCGCGTTCTCAATGTCACTGGGGCTAGTAAGATCGCTGTTTTGTTCTCCCCTGTTCCCCTCCCTTGCCTTGTCGCGCTCTGAAACACTTGGGTACGAGCGCGATAGAAATACAATATCAATCAATCAATCAATATCTCATCTTGTCATTTTGTAGATGTCTCACCGGAAAAGCTAGAATATAGTTTATCTCTAGGCTGTGCTAGTAACCCTTGTGGAAAGGTTACTCATCCTGTAATTCCCCTGAAGATGGTATCTGAGGGTCATAAGCATGTGAATCATAATTAGGGTTGAGTGTTTTCAGTGTTTGTGTTCCATTTGCGGTGGTGTTTTCAAAATTTGTATTTATCAGCGCTTACCCACCGTTTCCCTCAAAAACGTCGCCTAGAACTGTGTTTTTCCAGTATAAACAAAATTGTAGCTTTTACTGCTTCATGTATATTATGTGTAATTCTTTTAAAACAAAACAAAAATCGGATTATGCTGATGCAGCCCTCGTTACCGCTGTTTTCTTGGACCTGAAGTCCTTTATTTATAATGGGAACTGAAATCTATTCACACGCAAAGAATCAATTAAGGACTTTATGGGTTCCAGATTACTGATAGGGGTCAAAATAAGAGCTACAATACATTTTTCAGTCAACCCTAAGACAAGCACTACCCAAAGTTAAAATTGGGAGAGGTAGGTGAATATGTATAATCATTTTTAAATCTGTCCGAAGGACAAAGAACTGAACTTTTTTTTAAAAAACCCGTGTGTGAAAGTAACCTTTTTCACCCTTATTACCTCAGTAATCCAATAATTAACTCCAAATTGCTACTTTTAAAATATACATGGTCCATACAAAAAAATATGAAGGGAAATATCAGATGACCTATTACAGTTTAGATCATATTGACATACGAAAATGCTTAAAAATGACCGTTAGATGGCAGCAATGACCATGCTTTTAATTTGGGAATCCATGTGTAGAAAGGCCAGCGCTGCCATCTAGTGGATATTTTCGGATAAATACCACAAAAATTGAAAATTATTTCTGAGGCTATGGAACAAATTTGATTTTACTGGAAACCAAAAAGCCAAACCATTATCTGACCATGTTGGATCACAGAGCCTCGTTGTGTACAAATTAGCAAGTCAAACATCATTCTCATGATCTAAGCGGTTTCTTGGCTGTTTGCAGTGAACCTAAAGTCTCAATTATGGGCATCTTACTTGTATAAAGATACCTTAGGCTTCTGCATGCCCGTCCTCACTGGACAAGCAGATCAAGTTTCTTGCATTATGTTAGATGTTCAAGGGGCTGCTGTTACCTTACAACTAAGACAAACACAGAATGGTCACAGGGTTTCCCACAGTCTCAGCAGAAACATGTGCCTTCTGAGCAAGTCACCATTTCAGTGTCTCACTCTCAGTGCAAGAAGAAGCCAGAGTGCACTTCTGTGTCTGGACCTGAAGGTACAACCAAGGAAACAATACTCATGAGACAGTAGTATGCATGAGGTCAGCAGGAAAAGAACAGCGAGTGCCTCCTGAAACAGGAACCAGCACATTGTCTGCAAATATGACCCAAGGCACAATAGAGATGTGATGAAAGAAAGGGGTGGAGATTGCTTGCTGGAAAATCTGGCAGCCAAATTCTGGACAAAGGAATAACATAAGCACAAGTGAGGACAAGAACAGTAATGCCTGCCTTCAAAGAATAAGGTTAAAGACAGAGAACAAGGACAAGAGAACCAGCAAGAGCATTGCAGACTAAGAACAAGGCAACTGAGGACCGGAAACTATGCACTGGCCTCAAAGAACCTCAGTGTAAATTACCCACTAGGGTTGAGGAAACAGACAAACAACGGACTGAAACTATGGACTTGAATCAAGGAAACTAGACAACGACTGCGGAGTAGACTCAAGTACTTCGGTAAGCGAGCAAAGGACTGCAGATTATGGACAGGGAACTGTGGACAGAGAGCCAGGGGCGCCAGACCGAGCAAGGAGTTCCAGGTAGAGGAGCACAAGACTGCAATGAGAGAGAAAACCCTTCAGGGCACGGAGGATAGGGCTGCAGACAGGCAACACAGGCACTGTTACAGGAACAAGTTCTATCAACACGGTGCTCAGGAGTAACTCACGGTTCAAAGCAAGAGGATCTGGAAACACATTAAATGCAAGAACAAAGCGAGTCTATGGTGTGGTGTTTAAGGACTGAAACACCTGAGCTGAAGCAGGTGCCTGGAGCACCACACTTGGGAGTAATCTGCCCCCTCCCTCTCGGAACATGGGAAAGTGAAAGCAAAGTAGGCCAATTGGACTTCTGAGGATTGCAGTTCTCAAGCTCTTATTCAGGATGAAGTGTGACGATGTACTGTGAGCCCTAGCTAGTCACAGAGGGATCCTCCTGGTGTTCAAGTGGCAGAATAACGACAAAATTAGCAGAAAATGAAGGAGCCATCTTGTCCCCGCTAAACCAGACCACCCCTTTCCCTACACCATCAGCCAACCCACTAGAACTTCAGGTGTATAGAAGTCTAAGTCCCCCATTCTACCAGTTTACACCTTGAAATGGGGATGCCTGCTATGAAACTGCATGCCGTGCTTCACAGTGGCAAGGGACTGCCCTCCATCCTTAAACTTCTGCATGGCCTTAGATAGTTGCCTCCAATGTTCCACAGCGGCCTAGTCTCGCTTTCCCTTCTAGCAAGCAATGATTGTGAGACGCTGTCTGTAATGGGATCATTCATGACAAAGACACCAAGGGGGTGGAAGACTGCTGCTTCACCAATCTCATTAAATGAAGTAAGCACTGGTTAACATGTGTCTAATCCTTGGGCTTCTGCATTTCTGGCAGCAGATTGGTCTCTTGACTACGGGCAGCCATTTGTGGGGATACCCAGGGTCCCTTAGCAAGCAGTAAATTGACTCCGGTCAGCCTCCCAGCTGTTTTGTTCCCGCCCTATGTAGACTTTATTATATGGGTCAGGTTCTAAGGAAGCCGGGGGTTTGTTGCCAGCTATGTAAAGCAATGATCCTCACTGAGCCTTAAACTACATTTCAGTGTTGTACATCTGCCAGCTACACTATATTATACATGTAATGATAGGGCAGGCCTAGAAAAAAGGGCTAGTCTGCATCTGGTTCCCCATATAGCCTGTCATTGAGTGTATGATCACATTTCTCAGGGCTGTATCCAGGGATTGGAGAAATGGTCTCCCACAAAGCTTAGGCAACAGGTTCTGCAAGGCAAACCAATTGCTACCTTGTCGCCTCCGGTCCTTTGAACTCTAGGGGATTTGAGCAATCATGACATAAAACTTGTAAAGCTATAATTCCTTTAGACCATGAAAAAGCCACATAAGCGGATCAAAGCAGTCTGTGAAGACCAGCAAGCGAGGACACATGCAATCATGGACTGGTAAACTATCCCGTTCATGCAGCACCATTTTCTTCTAAAAAATAAATATTAGAGCAATAAGAAAACATGGGGTACGGGGGTGGTCATACAATTAAAGTAGGAGATAGGGCAAATGTGGGTCAACGGGTGAGTGGATACTGGAGGGATAAGTAGTCCACACAGCCATTTGTTTCACCAACCCAAGTGATCACTCGGAGAGTAGAGCTTCAAAGGGCGGGCAGGGAGGTACACAACACACTACAGTATGTAATGGCATGCACATACCTTAATATATAGGCTGATGAAACCCAGAAGATGTTTAAGGACGAGCATCATTCCTCCCTCTGTCAGCCTATTGTCACAGCCAGGCCACATATGGTTTAGGCTCTACAGTGGCCCTTGTGCGCATCATGTCAGGAGGCCTTCAATGCCGCTGACTTGGTCAATATCACTCGTTTTGATCACCCTTGAAATCGGGTATCCTCCCCAAACACCTTGCTTCTTTCTAGCACTGCCTCGGGGGTAGTCTGGCTAGAAGAGAAGTTGCTGTCCACTCAATGTAGCTTTCCCCTTCTATCTGGATTCTTTTAGGATCACTTCTTTAATGGACATGCTGGTGAAAACCATAGTGATCTGTCTGGGCATTTCCTTGATCTGATGCTCAACACTAAAAGCATAGTCAATGTCTAATTTTCTGGTAATCCATGGGTGGAAGAATTCATGGGTAAGTTTGAAGACCAACGCAGGTACTGATAAGTTTGTGCCCACTTCTTCACTGACACCCAGGATCCATAAGTCACAATTACGGCTCTTAATGTCCAATTCTGTGTTCAGGTTCCATAGTTTCCTGACTTTTCACTGCATTTCGTGTGCTTTGAAGGTGGGTGCAATTACTACCTGCAATTGTGAGGGGTCAGAAATGAGAGGCAGACACAAAATGGTAGTGTTTTCAACGTAAGACATCTTTATTAATACAAAAGGGTTGGATAAAGGCCTATCTGTCCCTATACTAAGGAGTGTTTCCCTAGCTAGGAAACAAAAACTAAAGATCATTGTGTCTTGTTGTTAAAATATATATACACTGGGGATCCAAGATGGCCGCCGGGGTGAGGAGTCGCAGCTAAACCGCGCTCCGCCCGGGCCGCCGAAAGTAGCACGACCGAAGCCGTGACGGGCCGTCCCTCGGCCCCCCCCCCCGACTACCAAGCTGCCCCCATACACCCCCCCCCAGCGAGGAAGCAGGCGCTGTGAATAGACGTGCGCCGCCGAACACACGAGGAGCGAGGCAACCGCCCCCTCCCCCATCGGGACCGAAAGAGTTTCTCCCGCGTCGCAGGGGGCCCTCCGGCGCGGTGCCGGGAGATTGGGAGGCATCGACCAGCGAGTGAGCGGGATCGAGGAACGGAGCCGCCCTCGCGCCGCCCCGAGGTGAGGGGAGAGCGGCGTGCAGCGGAGCAGCTGCGGCGCCGGGAGAAAGCAGCGCGAGCAGGGCGGACCGCGGGAGAGGGGCCGCGGGGGCCGCCCTGCACGGAGCGCACAGGAGGACACAGAGGCAAAGGTGAGCAGGCCCGGGGGGGGGCCAGGAATTAAGCGCCAGCCCAGGCGCACATACCCCAGGGGGGGGGGACTCACAGGAAGAAAAAAAAAAAAAACCTCTCCCCGGCACCAACCAGATTCCCAAGGACACAAGGACTCACCTCACAAGTCCCCCAACAAGACAGGGGGTGGAAAGGGGGAAACCCAGGAAGGTGAAACATAATACAGCAGGACCCCCAACAGTGAAGAACACCGCGGAGGACAAGAAAGCGAGAGGCCCCAACGAAGGGTTACAAGAGGGCGAAGGAACCATATAGTCTACTAGACGGAGCGCCCTATCATGTCTAGGGCAAAAGGAAAGGGGAACCCCATCCAGCAAACTCCCCAAACAGCGAAACAAGGGGCCGACATTCTGCAGATGTGGTCAACAGAGGGGACACCACAACCGAGAGGAAGAACCCAGGGAGACCCCACGGGAGAAGCAGAATCACTATCCCAACAACAGCAACCACTGACCAGGGAGGACATGCAAACCTGGTTCATGGACCTGCAGGAAAAATTCATGTCCA
Organism: Ambystoma mexicanum; assembly: GCF_040938575.1. Lineage (NCBI taxonomy): Eukaryota > Metazoa > Chordata > Amphibia > Caudata > Ambystomatidae > Ambystoma > Ambystoma mexicanum. The sequence goes on along the minus strand of NC_090921.1, from coordinate 730,299,821 downwards.
CTGTTCAGGAACAATTTACATCCATGAAGAACGAAATGAAACAAGCGGTACAAGACATGAGAACAGACATAAACAACCTAGAAGAAAGAACAGATATTGTGGAAAAAACGGTGCAAAGTCTTGAAGAAGACACGAGACAAACAAGCGAAACGCAAGAACACCTGGTGACACTCACTCACAACTTGGAACTACAATGTGAGGATTTAGAGAACCGCTCTAGACGCTCCAACGTCCGAATCAAGAACATGGTGGAATCAGTGCTGGACAAAGATCTGAAGGAGGCGGTGAAGGAGGTGTTCAGAGACATCCTGGGAACACAAGATATCGAGGATATCGGAATCGACAGAATCCACAGGGTGGGACCGAAAAGAGCGGGGGCCCCAGGGGAAAGACCACGTGATGTTCTGGTGGCGCTATCCTCCTACCTGCAGAAAGAACAGATCCTCAGGAGAGCCAGGGAATTGGAACATATTAAAATGAATGGGCAAGACATCCAACTGTATCAGGACCTAGCACTAATAACCCTCCAAAAAAGAAGAGCAATGGCCCCACTGGTGAAAGTGCTAATAGGAAAACAAATCCGCTACAAATGGACCTTCCCGTTTGGGCTGCTGTTCACATGGGAAGGAAAACAGAAAAGAGTGACCACGCTGGAAGAAGGCCTCAGCACGATGGGACTACAAGATGAAGAGATGGAGCAGATGGAGCAGGGGGAGGCCACAAACAGGAGAGAACGAACGAGAAAACCTATGGGCTGGGAATCCAGCAAGCAGAAGAAGGCAAATCCAGGGAGAGACACCCGGAGAAAGGTACCATGAGGAGTATAAGAAAAACACATGCCTGGGGAACAGACATGGATACGTTGCCACTGAAGACCCAGTCGGGGGGGAACATGGGAACGGACCGGAACGGACAATTCAATGAGGGCGGCCTGGTCGAGACCCAACGGTCGGGAACCAGGTAAAGACAAATGGATCAGTGGGGTTTAGGAATCCCCATAACATACCCCCCGAGGGTATGGAGGGCAGGGAGCGAAGGGCGCAACGCCCTAGCGTCAATAGGAACCCTCGCCCTACTCGGGGGGGAAAGTTTGGTTGGTTTAAAGTTCAAAGTTGGGGGGGAAGGGAAGTTCAAGGGAAGGGAAGGGATCGGAAGAAACAAAGAGCTAAATCAGGAACAGGAGGGGACAAGAGGCAATGGCATACAAACAAAATAGAATGGGGATGATACGCTTTATGACCTACAATATCAGGGGCATGAACCACCCAACAAAAAGAACGAAACTGGAGAAACAATTCAAAAGGGAGAAGGCGGATGTACTACTCCTCCAGGAAACCCATATCAAAACTAAAGATAAGCACAAAATGCGGATAAAAGGATATAAAATATGGGCACAGGCAACGACAACAGAAAAAAAAGCAGGAGCCCTGATAGCGATAAAAGAAGGAAAGGACATAAAACCAATAGACACTATGACTGATAAGGAAGGAAGGTACGCCTTTGCCAACGTAGAGATCGAAGGATGGCGCATAACGCTCGCCTCAATATATGCACCCAATCAGGGTCAGGATGGCTTTCTCAGAAACGCACTATCGAAACTGGAAGATTTCGCTAGAGGGGAGGTGATACTGGGGGGGGACTTTAATTTGGCGTGGAACCCAAAGCTAGATAGGAGCACAGGAAACACACATGGACAGGGGGCGCCATCAAAACGTTTGAAACAGCAAATGGACCAAATGGCTCTGAATGATGTCTGGAAGGAACTGAAGGGTGAACAAAGGGGGTACACCTATTTCTCACATGTTCACAGCTCTATGTCCAGGATCGACTATCTATGGGTGTCAGTGGGACTACTGGGAAAGATACAAGGACTAGATAAGGGCTCTATAGCCCTCTCGGACCATGCCCCTCTATGGTTGGACGTGACTCTCCCAGGGAGGAAGAGCGGGCTATGGAAATGGAGGTTACCGCAGGAGTTGATCCATGACCCAGTGGCAGGGGAGGCCATAAGGGAAATGATAGCGGAATACTTCTTACAAAATGACACGGGGGAGGTCGCAATGAGCGCAGTCTGGGACGCGTTTAAAGCAGTCTTGAGGGGGAAGATGATAGCGATGAAAATCACGAGAGATAAACAAAGGGATCGGTGGGAAAAAGAGCTGGAAAAAACAATTGAGGAGATCCAAGAGAAATTGACGACTCAACCCACAAAGATATTGAAAAAATCTCTGAAACATACACAAGGCCAACTAGAGATGTTACGTACAAAGGGCGCAGAAAGGAATCTACTCTATCTGAAACAGAGATATTATATAAGAGCGAACAAAGCAGACAGACTCCTGGCGCGACAACTAAGGGCGAAACAAAAAGAAACAACAATTAAGGCCATATGCGATACGAAAGGTGCCACTCAAACCTCTACGCACGACATGGGGGAAACAATGAGGCAATTTTATCAAACGCTCTACTCCACAGAGCACCCCGATACAAACGCCCAAACTTCATACTTAGAGGCCCTAAAGATCCCGAAAATCTCAGAAGAAGACAAACAGTCACTAGAGACCCCTATCAGTGAAGAAGAAGTCAATAAAGCCATAAAAGAACTCCCAAGTAACAAAGCTCCAGGCCCGGATGGGTTTACGGCACCATTTTATAAAAAATATGCAGACATACTAACCCCGATCCTAACAAGACTCCTAAACTCATTCAAAGACACCGGTAATGTGACCCCCACAATGAAAGAAGCGAAGGTGCTGGTGTTTCACAAACCAGGCAAAGATCCAACTAACCCCGCATCATACAGACCAATCTCCCTAATCAACCTAGATGCAAAAATATATACCAAAATCCTGGCAACAAGGCTATCCCCGCTCCTCCCTAAATTGATTAGCGAGGATCAATCAGGCTTCATTCCAGGCAGGCAAACCCACGATAATACTAGGAGGCTAGCCCACCTGATCAAAAAAATAGGGATAACCCGCACCCCAGCGATACTACTGTCAGTAGATGCCGAGAAGGCTTTCGATAGAGTGGAGTGGTCCATACTGTTTAGGGTTCTGGAATTCATGGGGTTTGGGGAAAAATATATCGCGAGTATTAGAGCAAACTACAATTCCCCATCCAGTAGAATAGCAATTAATGGCGAACTCACTGGCAAGGTAACGATAACTAGAGGAACGAAACAGGGTTGCCCCCTATCACCACTACTATACGCTCTTTTCTTAGAACCCCTCCTAATTAAAATACGGGAATCAATACACATCAAAGGGATAGAAATGGCGGGTCAGCAACACAAAGTAATTGCGTATGCAGATGATATGCTAATAACCTTAGAGGACCCTGAATCCACTTTATCGGCCACAGTTAGAGAACTAGAAAACTATGGGACCATCTCTGGCC